>NW_023596225.1:42141451-42152377 GCF_011947565.3 Pollicipes pollicipes | reverse complement strand
CTCTGTGTCAATAAAGATACAATACTAAGAGCTCGAAAGTTTTTTGGACAAGCCGTTTGCCCATATGTCAAACTACGTTTTGCCAGGTGTGAATTAATAGGTCGAAATTCATTTTACTTTGCTGATTTGCCAAAATATTCTGTAGTCGATTGCTAATGTACCAAAGTGCGTTTTAGTCGAATGCTGATTAGCTAACTTTCCTTTACCCGAACGTTTATGCGTCGAAATACTATCAAGGATTTTAGCCAAAATATCTTTACCCGCGCCCACCCGGCGGGGTTGTGTTGACTTACCCTGTTCGGTTCCTCGAGCCAAGCTTTAAAACGATCGCTTGCAGCAACACGAAATGGTATGTACCTTTCCAGCCATGAATTTGGTATCCTTTTAGTATCTACCAAGATCGGTTACCTAGGGCATGTCAAAGGGGTCAACCCTTCAAAACTTCGACGACACGGGGATATTTGTTGTAGGCTATTGGCTATTGTTCAAACTTGTGATAGTAATAAAACATGATACTGTCTTAAGTCTGCATATTTCAGACATTCCGGAAAGGGCAAGGCCATTAACCGGAAGCCAGGCCAGATTTTAATCTTTTTCGTAAATAAGGCATATTTATACATAATTTTGTGCAGTTTTGATGTTTGTAAGTAAAGAAAGTATACTAGCTCATATGTGCAAATCATCATATGCCCACAGAGGACATAGCATTGGCCCAGCCCATGGAATGCTGTTACGGGGTACTTATGCGAAACACATGCTAAGTTAAGTATAGGCAGTTTTGTTCGATAATTTGCAATCAGCATTGCGTTTTGCAAGTAGCATTTGGACTTGCTTGCATTTCAGGAAGATGCACATATTCAAGAAGACACGCATTCCATATGAAAAGACATCGGTTTATCATATTCGGTGAAAGAGCATTCGGTAAAAGCCATTCGGCAATTTTGACCCGGAGCCCACTGGCTCAGAAATGCGAAACAGAGAACAGACGTGTCTCATGTCATGCTTTCTAGCTTTTATATATACTATATATATTATATATATATATCTATATATATATATATATATATATAGCACATTTTTACCTTCCAATTACCAGGGTAGATCCGTGGGTATCTCAAGGCCGTGGTGAATAGGTTGAAAATGTCAACGGCATCTAAAAAAGTACCTCTGAACGCTTGTGGACAACAAATCGTACATTTAGAGATATTCCGGGGGTATGTTTCACGTGTGCGGTTTCTACATTGATGACAATAACGTTTTCGGTCTTTACAGCACCAGCTAGGTGGGTGCTAGAATATGGTGGTGGAACTGGAAGCGTGGAGGTAAAATCTCTGTTTCCGTGGTTGCTGTAGCTGTTAATCTGTCCAGGGAACAGCCTGAAACATGCCGCAAACGTGGTAAAGTTCTAAAATCGATTCGTCCGGTGGTAAGATTTGAACTGTATGAATTAATTTTGAAAACATTCAGAAACACTCTTGTACTGTGATCATTGTTGCGTGCTCGGCGCCCGTCCCTGGCGTCACTTGCAGTGGCCAACGCCGTTCGGTTTTACGAAAACTGTAACCCAAGCTATCGTCATCCTTCTCCCCAATATCACGGGCGCGTCGCTGGGCTTTATGACGCACGCAGGTGCTGGTGTCGCCACACCGTACCTGTGGTCTCTCAGACGCGCAGTGGTTAAAGCAGGCGCGTTCACCACTACACTATCAGCACCCGCCATGCAGGCTCAATCATTTTAATGGTATTTGTTTGACTAGTCACTTCTGCAAAATAATGAACGCTTTCGGAGAAACATGGGATGGCTTCCGTGTTTTGCACTCGTTTTGACCCACTCCATTCAACACCAAGCAGACCCTTTATTTCTTTCCACTAAAGGGGCCAAACAATACGGGATAGGTTAGTGTTCTCGGCCTAGGACTGAAGGGTCATCCCTTTCCATCATCATCAGTTTGTACGTTTCCTGCGATTGCCAGAGGGCCGCGGCCAACGCAAGAGATCCTCTGCCATTCAGGCTCCCGTCCCTGTCCCTGCTGGACAAATCTTCCCTTAACCGATTCGAGACCCCTTGTTGACACAGAATGCTCTGTTGAACACTGTGGTCCCTGAAAGATACAGCAGCCCGACCAATGTAAATCGCGGGCCCGGCTTTGACTCTGCTTGGGAAATGGGCCCCAGAGCCCAGACCAACACGAAGCCGACTGTTCGTTGTTCGTGATTTCTGGCCGACATAGACGAACTCTCTGTCTCAGAGGTCTCTATCGGTGCAACAGGTCATCTTATTGACATTTGAGATAATGGCCCTATGGTCCTAAAACCAGCCCTTCGGACCATCCAGCCATCCCATCCGGCCCCTGATCTTTGGTTTAGGGGGACCTTTCGGCCCCTCTTCGGGCCCGTCAAGCACCGCTCCAACTCAGGGACATTTGCCGCCACAGGAGCCCAGTTCGGCACTGTAGTCCCTATCAGACACAGAAGTCCCTCATTATGTCGGGGACACCGAACGCTGCACATCACGGACCTCGGCCTCGTCTCTGCTTGGGAAATGGGTCTCAATGGTTCAGGCGGACATGGAGCCGACTGTTCGGTGTTCGTGGTCTCTGACCGACTTACACACCCGCATTGTCGCAGGGATTCTTGGAATGGTGCAATGGGACCTCTGACTGATATCTCAGGTCACGACCCTACGGGCCGCGACTCTTTATGTGACCTGTAGTCAGTCCTTATACCCTCCAGCTGGGCCTTTGATCGTCGGTTCCAGCGGGCCGCCGAGGCCCTGCTTCGGGCCTCATTCAATACTTCCCTTGGTCGGCTTGGGGCTCTTGCGAGCTCAGGGCCCTCTCTTAGGCGCTGTGAACATAAGGCCTCCGACCAGTGTAGACCACTGGTCCCGGCTTTATAGATGATTGGGAAATAAGCTTTCATGCCTATATCGACACTGTTTGATATGGTGGTACCTGACCGACATAAAGACGCGTATCGACTCAGGGGTTCTCGATCAGCGAAAAGGGCCTCTCAGTGATATTGGAGGGTCCGTTTTCGCAAGATGGGACCCTCGAATTGACTCTGACCAATCCTTTATGCCCTTAGACCCTCCATTCGGGCCCTTGATCGTCGGACACGGTGGGCCTTCTAGGCTCTTTGGACCTCCACGAACATCCAGCCGACTCGGAGCACCTTGACAACACAGGGCCCTGTTAAGCGCTGTGGGGCCCCGAGCAATGTAAATCGCTGGATCAGGCTTTGCGAAAACTTGGGAAATGGGCCCTTGACCCATGCCGCCACGAAGCCGACAGTGCGTTACTGGTGGTGTCCAATCGAAGTACAGGCCCTTATCGACTCAGCGAGCCCCTGATCAGCGTGCAGGATCCCCTGGCTGGCACTGGAGTGCCCGGCCCTGCGAGCCGGGGCCCCTGGATGAGACATCCAGCTAGTCTTTCGGGTCCTTCGGGCTTTTAATCGTAGGCTCCGAGCGGCCCGAAGGAGCCTTTTAAACCCAACGGGGGCACGTGCCCCTCCCGCCGTCTCCCCCCGCCCACGCTACTGGAGAAAGCCTACAGTGTATCATGGCGTTAAAGATTTATTTGCTTTTGATTAGTTTCGGCATGAATCACAGCCACACTAAGCGTAGCGTTACGCTGTCCATTGCCCCTCCTTCCGCTGTGCTTCCGTTACGCTCTATCAAGAGGCTTCTCTCCCTCCATACAGAAGGTAATTTATGGACAGGTTGAGCGGCTGAGGTGTGCGGCAGTTGAGGTATGCGGATGGATCCAGCGGACCTATCACTGACACGGGTACCTGAACCTCTGAACCATTGGTAGCACCGCTGTTTTTACTTGATAACGACTTTTAGGTTTGCTGCTTATTGTTTTACGATCAACGGATAAAGAGTACAGCGTGT
Source organism: Pollicipes pollicipes (assembly GCF_011947565.3). Lineage (NCBI taxonomy): Eukaryota > Metazoa > Arthropoda > Thecostraca > Pollicipedomorpha > Pollicipedidae > Pollicipes > Pollicipes pollicipes. Next base: position 42,148,479 of record NW_023596225.1, on the reverse strand, counting down.
TATGTCACCCAAGAGATGATACAACTCACTGATCATGAGCTTAGATTTATTATGCTGAGCTATTGACCTGAGATATATTACAATATACTGGTTAAACAACGTTATAGTGCAAATATTAGTAGTGTATTGAAAGTACTCGAAATTTGAGGATCTGTTCGTGATCACGAGTGAAAACGTCAGGCCAGGTTCCTAAAAAGAAACAATTGGAAAGCAAAGACACGTGAACCATGAAGCGCTTACGAGAGGTGGCCATATCATTAAAGAACACGTGACAATCAACAATCAACAATGGAGCATAGCTCAATAAGTTCCAACTCAGTGGTGTAAATTGTGAAGACAGCTGAAGACAACGTGGATATTACGCTCTTAGAATCGCTAACCATTTGTAACCTTCGTCAGAGGCTGAGGACACAAACATCACTATGGGATCTGGTTTGCTTGGGCGTACCATGTTACGCACGTCTTATAGCTTCGTATGCGCTGTGACTTGCAGAGTCCCTTGTATCCTGACGCTGGGCCCGAGTCATCGAAACATTTCGGCTCAGACGTCAGTGTTTCGGAAGGCACGTAACAGTGCGTTTGGTGCTAGGACGTGAGAACCCGCATTCCTGGAGTGTTCACGATGCTCGGAGAATGTTGGTGGTACCTCATGGTCGTCGTATTTTAAACGTGGTACGCATTCGTGCCTTTTCGTATCATACGTCAAAATACTGGTGTCGTTCCTCTCATGGTACCGTTTTGACCACTTTGACCACGTTTTGGGCTGACTTCTACGAATGTTTCTGGTTTGTACAGACATAGCCATGCAAAGGCGTGGGTACTTTCGCGGCTTGAGGGAGGCTTGAGCCTCGCCAACATTTGGGAAAAAGGGTTTGGCTTACGGTGATACATGGAGAGAAACACCTTTCAGATGCTGCATGCTGCTTCTTCAGTATAATAGCATAAGACAGATGGATAAATGCCGCGTAAAAGTAAAGGCTATAAGCTTTTGCATTAGATCCATTGGCGAATATGTTTCTTTAACTCGCGCCCCGGTGGTCGGCTGAATACCCTTGGCTTGGGGGGTGGGGTGTGGGGTCAATTTGACCCCTGATATCCTAGCTGTATAGAAAGCTACATATGCAAAAGTTACCGGGTGAGTTTACCTGCATAGGAATTTACTTGTGTTAAAATTTAAGGCTCCTGACTATGATATTACGTCAAGGAAAGTCACATCATGTCGAACCCCAAGTTGTTGTCCAACGTGCGTGTATACCTCCTCATGCAGCCACCTTGATGCTAGATGGCTAGTGCAAGCAAAAATTAGCTAGTTTCTATTTAACGTGAGAAAAAAATTTGCCCTTCCAAGATCAAGGTGAGCAAAAAGCTACGAGATTGTTTCGATTTTGCTATTTCAATAAGAATTAGGAACAACCCTAGGTGGTAAATTTGCAAAACCAAATGTTGACCTTGGCCATTTTTGGTCACTGACGTAGTCTGGCCTTTGAAAAGTGCTTGGAACATGTCTGTTGCAATCGATGTTACCAAAATATCCGCTCTATAATTTCCTACTGCTATGCAAAGTTTGGCATTGCTACAACGCGCAGTTCAGAAATCGTTCTGGAAAACAGTTGGAGGTCAAAGTGACCCCAAACCAAACGCGTGTAAGTATACATTTTGTCGTGTAGCAATCATGTCTGTAAAGTCTTGTTGCTGAAGAAGCAATGTCGCGCAGGACTAAAGTCATTTCCCGTCTGCCGCCAAGAGTGTCCGCCGGAGTGTCCGCTGGGTGTGAGTGTCCGCCGGGTAAGACCGCCGGAACACTAATGTCTTGACACGGTGACAGGCACAGAAATGCCTGCTGCGGAGAGAGGCGCCACCACGCAGCTGCTTGCGCGGCAGCCATCGCTGTGAGATAGCCAGCTTTTTGCCGCCCATGAGACGTTTTCTCAACCTCATGGGTATGGCTGCCATAGTGGTGTGCAAGCCATTCCAGCATTTCTAAGGAATTTTTTCAGATATATCCCAATCGTTTCATTCGGTCGACCGCGGTAGACATGGGGCAACATCGTTCTGGAAGTGGATGGCCTGAGCCTCTTGCGATATCCCGTACCCTTTCCAACATCTGCAACAGCATATGCTTGGGATAGAGTCGTCCACAACCACATCACGCATTTTTAATTTTTTCAACAGATGCTCCCCTCCATTTCGCGCTGGTTACGCTGGGCGAAATACCTTCTCTGAATACAATCGATTTGCTATTTTTGGGGGTGCGATTTGATTTTTCACCACACACAAATCGAGCCTGCATATTTTATACCTTCCACAGGTGTCATTCAGTACAGTCTGACAACAGATGTTACACGATGCTGGTCCATGTGCTACAGACCTAGCTGTTCGTACCACATAACTGCACACCAGTCTTCGAGGTATGTGGCTCAAAATGCTGGCCGCGGGACGAAAGTAAAAGCTCAACTTCGACCTGTAATAGACACACAATAAAGCTAAATACCTATAAAGTAAATAAGAGAGTCTGTGCATTGTTTATGTATTGTTAAACACATACAGAAGAGCACCTTATCATCAAGCAAAAGCCACCGAAAACTTGGTGTGTGCCTCGTAGGCACCTCGAAATACTTGGTATCCCTGAAGACGTTCATCTTCAAGAGAGGACGAGCATATCTCGAGCTATTAATGACGTCATTATAATTGCTATTTATAGTAACTCTGTCGCAGAAACACGCCCTCCTGGTGACTATTCAACGGCGGTAACTTAATATAAATATTACCGCTCATAATGCTGAAGAACCGGGAACGAAAGTTCAGTCTTAATTTCAGAAAAATCGGCGCGTGTTAACAAAAGAACTGTTTTCGCAACTCACAGTATATTGTGCAATGCTGGGATAATTAGCCCTAGTTAGTTCATACGATGCCACTTACAAGGAATACACATTGTTACATGTAATACATTACAGCACACTGACAACAGCACGAACTTTAGTAGCGGATAAGGCAAACAAGAAATGGCGCCATCAACCAGCTGTTGCCTCTCGACCAAACGCCAGCAGTCAGCGATAGCTGTCATCATCCAGACAAGGAATTAAAGCCCGGCCCCCACTCTCCAGTGCTTGTCCGTCTGCGTTATCACCAGCCGTCACCGTCCAGGCTCCCGACCAATCGCCAGCCATGGAATGCTGTCCAAATATGGTTTAGCTCTTTTTAAATGCTGACCAATCGACGTCGCTCACATCACCAAAGGTGAGGCCGTCAAAGGCTGCCGATGGACACGGACGCTACACACAGACACATGGGAACCAGATCTAGCGTGTCGAGTTTCCAAATAACATGCGTGATACTTGTCTGTGCCGGAACAAGATATCACACACACCAAGAACCCATGAACCACTTCGCCTGCTCTTCATCGCCGTTTGCTACGAAAAAACTATGCTTACACAACGCAAATATGAAAAACTAGGCAAGTCAACATTGATCAAATAATCATCAAGGTCTTTTCAGGAGTTTTGTGCATGAGCATTTCACCGGTGCGTTTTAACATGTCACTTGAACCTAGAGCGCCCTCTGTTGCCTGCGGTGAAGTTACCGAGCCCTATTTACGAAGGTGGGGACACGACGGCCACCTGGAAGCTCAACAGGGGCACTGTATGTCCGTCTGAAGTCTTCTGCTGGACCTGGTAAGACACTGGGAAAGCGTTTGAGAGCTGCCGGTATTGGATGATAGGGACGGGGGCACTGTACCCACCAGAAGATGACTGGGACGGGGCGCTGTAATCCACCAGAAGATGACTGGGACGGGGCACTGTACCCACCAGAAGAATGACTGGGACGGGACACTGTATCCAACCAGAAGATGACTGGGACGGGGCGCTGTATCCACCAGAATATGACTGGGGACGGGACACTGTATCCACCAGAAGATGACTGTGACGGGACAACTGTACCCACCAGAAGATGACTGGGACGGGGCGCTGTATCCACCAGAAGACAGTTGGGACGGGGCGCTGTATCCACCAGAAGATCCCGGTGACAATTCCCCGCTCCCACCAGAGGGCGGAATCCCGTAGCCACCGTCCACCGGATCCACTGCCCGCCTCTTCCTCGCTGCTGGGCTGTGCTCCGTATACGTCTGGGCAGCCTCCACCTCTCCGCCGCTTTACTGAGCTCCATATCCGCTTGAACCTCCAGCCTCGCCACTGGATGAAGCTCCGTATCCACTGGAACTTCCAGCTCCACCACTGGACGGAGCTCCGTATCCGCTCGAACCTCCAGCTCCTCCGCTAGACGAAGCTCCGTATCCACTGAAATCTCCTCCTCCACCGTTAGACGGACCTCCAGTTCCGCTGGAAACTGCTCCTCAACCGCTAGACAAAACTCCGTATCCGCTGGGACCTCCAGCTCTTCCGTTAGACGGAGCTCCGTATCCACTGGAACTTCCAGATCCGCTGCTGGACGGATCTCCGTATCCGCTAGAACCTCCAGCTCCGCCGCTGGACGGAGCTCCGTATCCACTAGAACCTCCAGCTCCGCCGCTGGACGGAGCTCCGTATCCACTGGAACCTCCGGCTCCGCCGCTAGACGGAGCTCCGTATCCTCTGGATCCTCCAGCTCCGCCGCTGGACGGAGCTCCGTATCCACTGAACCTCCTCCACCGCTAGACGAAGCTCCGTATCCACTGAAACCTCTTCTCCACCTCTAGACGGAGCTCCGTATCCACCGAAACCTCCCCTTCCACCGCTGGACGAAGCTCCGTATCCGCCGGAAACCACCCCCTCCACCGCTGGACGAAGCTTCGTATCCGCCGGAACCTCCAGCTCTCCGCTGGACGGAGCTCCGGATATGGTAGATCCCTCTGCTTTCTCTGCTGGGCTGAGCTGAGTATCCGAAGGAGCTGCTTACTCTACCGCTGGGCAGAGAAGGGTATGATCCGGCCCGCCTCGCTGAAGCTGCCCCAGTCAGGCAGGGTGCCGCCACCAGCAGTGCAACATAGACCTGAAATGCGGTTTTTCAAATGCGAACTGACAACGTTTTTCTTAACGCTTTGGAAGTATGAATGGGAAGTTTGATGTGACTTCGTTGAAGGATTGCTGATGACTTGCTATAGCCTGATTGATAAAAATACAGTTATATGGGTAGACAGCTGTGTGTTGCCCATAAATTGTCATACACTGAAGGGTGTTATGCAAAACCTGTGAATGCAGCAATGCATCTGTTTATTTTTTTGTAATCGGGGTACCAGATTTATCACATGATGCTGATGATCTACCGCAATGGCATGCTGGAATGTTCTCCTACGGGCAAAAGTTTGTGAGTGCATACGGTCATCTGTGCTGAATGCATATCCCAATTCTAAATCACAGTTGGTGACTTGCTCTGCCGAGGACGCCGAGTGTCTCCACTGGCTAGCCGCTAGCTCACCGTGATCCGCCTCATGTTGCCGGCTGTAGCTCCGGAGCTGTGTGTGCCGTGTGCCGCCGGCCAGCCGGCTATATACCTCCGTCGCAGACCGCATGATAGTGCGTGGTGAGGGGGGGCGGCCCACCCCGGCCCGGTCAGTGTGAAGCCGTTGGTGAGCCATTCGGCAACATCGAGTGACAAGTGCGAAATACACACTGCGGAGAAAGGCGCCACCACACGGCCGCTTGTGCGGTAGCCGTAGCGGCTGTGAGATTGACAGTTTTGGGCACCCAGAGGCATACCAATGGTATGGTTGTCGTCTTGTTGGGCCAACTTGCCCAGCAATTGGACAATTTCTTACTGCGTATCTGAACCTTTTCGCTCATTTTCCCTGATCAGACTTCGGGTAGCATTACTGTGAGAGTGGGGTAGCGTGAGTTCCCCTCGTTCTCCTCTCTTTTCCAGCATCTGCACCTGTGTTGTTTTGAGCCCATACATAATGTCACAAATTTTGGACAAGCTTGTAATCCCCTTACTGGTTACGCACAGGTTACGCAGGGGGAAATCTCCATTCCTTTGTTGCGCAGCGTTAAGTATACTGTCAGTGATTGACCGTTTTTCCCATAAATGTCCCCTAAATTGCATTGGCTTTTGGACAGGCATTTAGCTTGTACCTAGCTTAAAAGCATGCTGGCGAATGCCTTTGACCGAGTGCTGTTTGCTGACGCCTATTTTGCCTCTATGTCAATAAGCTAAACTGCTGAAAGTTCGAAGGCAATGTTTGGACAAGCCTTTTTGTCCACCCGCCAAATTGACGTATTCCCAGGTGTCAAGGTAATAGGTCGAAGTCTATTTTTCCTGAATGCCGATTTACCGAAATGTTCTCTAGTCGAATGCCAATGTGCCAAAATGCGTTTTAGTCGAATACTGGTTGACTGTGCCTGAGCCGAACGCTCATGCGTCGAAATACTATGGATGGATTTCAGACAAGAATCTGTTTACCCGTACGCGCCCGTTGGGGTTGAGCTCACCCACCCCCTTACGGTTTTCGAGCACAGGTTTAAAACAATCGCTGGCAGCAACACGGAATTCTCAGTACCTGTCCACCTATGAATTTGGCATTCTTTTAGTATCTACCAAGATCGGTTACCCAGGCCAGGTCAAAGGGGTCAGCCCTTAAAATCTTTGACGACACAGACCTAACTTTTTGTGGGTCATTTGCTATTGTTCAAACTTGTTATAGTAATATAACATGATGCTGTCCTAATTCGGTATATTTCAGACATTTCTGAAATGGCAAGGTCAGTCACCTGAAGACAGGCCAATCTTCACTATTTTCGAGTAAATAACGCAACTTTGTGCTTACTTTTGTGTAGTTTTGATGTTTGTAAGTAAAGAAAACAGTTCTAGCTCACATGTACAATCAACACATGCCCACGGGGCACATAGCCTTGGTCCAGCCCATGGAATGCTTTTATGGGCACTTCCGTGAAACACATGCTGAGCTCAGCATAGGCAGTTTTGTAAGATAATTTTGGACGCAGAATTTACATACTCTACTAAAAACATGTTGTGATATCATTTCAATGCAGAATTTTGTCATAATAGGTCACGTGAGGAAATGGAAAGTAATATGA
>NW_023596225.1:42130529-42141187 GCF_011947565.3 Pollicipes pollicipes | reverse complement strand
AATCAACAATCAACAATGGAGCATAGCTCAATAAGTTCCAACTCAGTGGTGTAAATTGTGAAGACAGCTGAAGACAACGTGGATATTACGCTCTTAGAATCGCTAACCATTTGTAACCTTCGTCAGAGGCTGAGGACACAAACATCACTATGGGATCTGGTTTGCTTGGGCGTACCATGTTACGCACGTCTTATAGCTTCGTATGCGCTGTGACTTGCAGAGTCCCTTGTATCCTGACGCTGGGCCCGAGTCATCGAAACATTTCGGCTCAGACGTCAGTGTTTCGGAAGGCACGTAACAGTGCGTTTGGTGCTAGGACGTGAGAACCCGCATTCCTGGAGTGTTCACGATGCTCGGAGAATGTTGGTGGTACCTCATGGTCGTCGTATTTTAAACGTGGTACGCATTCGTGCCTTTTCGTATCATACGTCAAAATACTGGTGTCGTTCCTCTCATGGTACCGTTTTGACCACTTTGACCACGTTTTGGGCTGACTTCTACGAATGTTTCTGGTTTGTACAGACATAGCCATGCAAAGGCGTGGGTACTTTCGCGGCTTGAGGGAGGCTTGAGCCTCGCCAACATTTGGGAAAAAGGGTTTGGCTTACGGTGATACATGGAGAGAAACACCTTTCAGATGCTGCATGCTGCTTCTTCAGTATAATAGCATAAGACAGATGGATAAATGCCGCGTAAAAGTAAAGGCTATAAGCTTTTGCATTAGATCCATTGGCGAATATGTTTCTTTAACTCGCGCCCCGGTGGTCGGCTGAATACCCTTGGCTTGGGGGGTGGGGTGTGGGGTCAATTTGACCCCTGATATCCTAGCTGTATAGAAAGCTACATATGCAAAAGTTACCGGGTGAGTTTACCTGCATAAGAATTTACTTGTGTTAAAATTTAAGGCTCCTGACTATGATATTACGTCAAGGAAAGTCACATCAAGTCGAACCCAAAGTTGTTGTCCAACGTGCGTGTATACCTCCTCATGCAGCCACCTTGATGCTAGATGGCTAGTGCAAGCAAAAATTAGCTAGTTTCTATTTAACGTGAGAAAAAAATTGCCCTTCCAAGATCAAGGTGAGCAAAAAGCTACGAGATTGTTTCGATTTTGCTATTTCAATAAGAATTAGGAACAACCCTAGGTGGTAAATTTGCAAAACCAAGCGTTGACCTTGGTCATTTTTGGTCAGTGACGTAGTCTGGCCTTTGAAAAGTGCTTGGAACATGTCTGTTGCAATCGATGTTACCAAAATATCGCTCTAGAATTTCCTACTGCTATGCAAAGTTTCGCATCGCTACAACGCGCAGTTCAGAAATCGTTCTGGAAAACAGTTGGAGGTCAAAGTGACCCCAAACCAAACGCGTGTAAGTATACATTTTGTCGTGTAGCAATCATGTCTGTAAAGTCTTGTTGCTGAAGAAGCAATGTCGCGCAGGACTAAAGTCATTTCCCGTCTGCCGCCAAGAGTGTCCGCCGGAGTGTCCGCTGGGTGTGAGTGTCCGCCGGGTAAGACCGCCGGAGCACTAATGTCTTGACACGGTGACAGGCACAGAAATGCCTGCTGCGGAAAGAGGCGCTACTACACAGCTGCTTGCGCGGCAGCCATCGTTGTGGGATAACTAGTTTTTTGCCGCCCATGAGACGTTTCCTCAACCTCATGGGTATGGCTGTCATAGTGGTGTGCAAGCCATTCCAGCATTTCTAAGGAAGTTATCGAGATATATCCTAATCGTTCCATTCGGTCGGCCGCGGTAGACATGGGGCAACATCGTTCTGGAAGTGGATGGCCTGAGCCTCTTGCGATATCCCGTACCCTTTCCAACATCTGCAACAGCATATGCTTGGGATAGAGTCGTCCACAACCACATCACGCATTTTTAATTTTTTCAACAGATGCTCCCCTCCATTTCGCGCTGGTTACGCTGGGCGAAATACCTTCTCTGAATACAATCGATTTGCTATTTTTGGGGGTGCGATTTGATTTTTCACCACACACAAATCGAGCCTGCATATTTTATACCTTCCACAGGTGTCATTCAGTACAGTCCGACAACAGATGTTACACGATGCTGGTCCATGTGCTACAGACCAAGCTGTTCGTACCACATAACTGCACACCAGTCTTCGAGGTATGTGGCTCAAAATGCTGGCCGCGGGACGAAAGTAAAAGCTCAACTTCGACCTGTACTAGACACACAATAAAGCTAAATACCTGTAAAGTAAATAAGAGAGTCTGTGCATTGTTCATGTATTGTTAAACACATACAGAAGGGCACCTTATCATCAAGCAAAAGCCACCGAAAACTCGGTGTGTGCCTCGTAGGCACCTCGAAATATTTGATATCCCTGAAGATGTTCATCTTCAAGAGAGGACGAGCATATCTCGGGCTATTAATGACGCCATTATAATTGCTATTTATAGTAACTCTGTTGCAGAAATACGCCCTCTTGGTGACTATTCAACGGCGGTAACTTAATGCAAATATTACCGCTCATAATGCTGAAGAACCGGGAACGAAAGTTCAGTCTTAATTTCAGAAAAATCGGCGCGTGCTAACAAAAGAACTGCTTTCGCAACTCACAGCATATTGTGCAATGCTGTGATGATTGGTCCTAGTTAGTTTATACGATGCCACTTACAAGGCATACACGTTGTTACATGTAATACATCACAGCACACTGACAACAGCACAACTTAAGTAGGGGATAAGGCAAACAAGACATGGCGCCATACACCAGCTGCTGCCTCTCGACCAAACGCCAGCAGCCAGCGATAGCTGTCATCATCCAGACCAGGAATTAAAGCCCAGCCGGCACTCTCCAGTGCTTGTCCGTCTGCGTTATCACCAGCCGTCACCGTCCAGGCTCCCGACCAATCGCCAGCCACGGAGTGCTGTCCAAATATGGTTTAGCTCTTTTTAAATGCTGACCAATCGACGTCGCTCATATCACCAAAGGTGAGGCCCTCAAAGGCTGCCGATGGACACGGACGCTACACACAGACACATGGGAACCAGATCTAACGTGTCGAGTTTCCAAATAACATACGTGATACTTGTCTGTGCCAGAACAAGATATCACACACACCAAGAACCCATGAACCACGTCACCTGCTCTTCATCGCCGTTTGCTACGAAAAAACTATGCTTACACAACGCAAATATGAAAAACTAGGCAAGTCAACATTGATCAAATAATCATCAAGGTCTTTTCAGGAGTTTTGTGCATGAGCATTTCACCGGTGCGTTTTAACATGTCACTTGAACCTAGAGCGCCCTCTGTTGTCTGCGGTGAAGTTACCGAGCCCTATTTACGAAGGTGGGACACGACGGCCACCTGGAAGCTCAACAGGGGCACTGTATGTCCGTCTGAAGTCTTCTGCTGGACCTGGTAAGACACTGGGGAAAGCGTTTGAGAACTGCCGGTATTGGATGATAGGGACGGGGCAGTGTACCCACCAGAAGATGACTGGGACGGGGCACTGTACCCACCAGAAGATGACTGGGACGGGGCACTGTACCCACCAGGAGATGACTGGGACGGGGCGCTGTATCCACCAGAAGATGACTGGGACGGGGCACTGTACCCACCAGAAGATGACTGGGACGGGGCACTGTACCCACCAGAAGATGACTGGGACGGGACACTGTACCCACCAGAAGATGACTGGGACGGGGCACTGTATCCACCAGAAGATGACTGGGACGGGGCGCTGTATCCATCGGAAGATCCCGGTGACAATTCCCCGCTCCCGCCAGAGGGCCGAATCCCGTAGCCGGATCGTCGTCCACCGGATCCACTGCGCCCGCCTCTTCCGCCGCTGGACGGAGCTCCGTATCCACTGGAGCCTCCGCCTCCGCCGCTAGACGGAGCTCCGTATCCTCTGGATCCTCCAGCTCCACCGCTGGACGATGCTCCGTATCCACTGAAACCTCTTTCTCCACCTCTAGACGGAGCTCCGTATCCACCGAAACCTCCCCTTCCACCGCTGGACGAAGCTCCGTATCCGCCGGAACCACCCCCTCCACCGCTGGACGAAGCTTCGTATCCGCCGGAACCTCCAGCTCCTCCGCTGGACGGAGCTCCGTATATGGTAGATCCTCTGCTTTCTCTGCTGGGCTGAGCTGAGTATCCGAAGGAGCTGCTTACTCTACCGCTGGGCAGAGAAGGGTATGATCCGGCCCCGCCTCCGCTGAAGCTGCCACCAGTCAGGCAGGGTGCCGCCACCAGCAGTGCAACATAGACCTGAAATGCGGTTTTGTCAAATGCGAACTGACAACGTTTTCTTAACGCTTTGGAAGTATGAATGGGAAGTTTGATGTGACTTCGTTGAAGGATTGCTGATGACTTGTATCGGCCTGATTGATAAAAATACAGTTATATGGGTAGACAGCTGTGTGTTGCCCATAAATTGTCATACTGCGAAGGGTGTTATGCAAACCTGTGAATACAGCAGTGCATCTGTTTATTTTTGTTTTCAATCGGGTCCAGATTTATCACATGATGCTGATGATCTACCGCAATGGCATGCTGGAATGTTCTCCTACGGCAAAGTTTGTGAGTGCATACGGTCATCTGTGCTGAATGCATATCCCAATTCTAGCAATCACAGTTGGTGACTTGCTCTGCCGAGGACGCCGAGTGTCTCCACTGGCTAGCCGCCAGCTCACCGTGATCCGCCTCATGTTGCCGGCTGTAGCTCCGGAGCTGTGTGTGCCGTGTGCCGCCGGCCGGCCGGCTATATACCTCCGTCGCAGACCGCATGATAGTGCGTGGTGACGGGAGGGCGGCGCCCACCCCGGCCCGGTCAGTGTGAAGCCGTTGGTGAGCCATTCGGCAACATCGAGTGACAAGTGCGGAAATACACACTGCGGAGAAAGGCGCCACCACGCGGCCGCTTGTGCGGTAGCCGTAGCGGCTGTGAGATTGACAGTTTTGGGCACCCAGAGGCATACCAATGGTTATGGTTGTCGTCTTGTTGGGCCAACTTGCCCAGCAATTCGGACAATTTCTTACTGCGTATCTGAACCTTTTCGCTCATTTTCCCTGATCAGACTTCGGGTCGCATTACTGTGAGAGTGGGGTAGCGTGAGTTCCCCTCGTTCTCCCCTCTTTTCCAGCATCTGCACCTGTGTTGTTTTGAGCCCATACATAATGTCACAAATTTTGGACAAGCTTGTAATCCCCTTTACTGGTTACGCACAGGTTACGCAGGGGGAAATCTCCATTCCTTTGTTGCGCAGCGTTAAGTATACTGTCAGTGATTGACCGTTTTTCCCATAAATGTCCCCTAAATTGCATTGGCTTTTGGACAGGCATTTAGCTTGTACCTAGCTTAAAAGCATGCTGGCGAATGCCTTTGACCGAGTGCTGTTTGCTGACGCCTATTTTGCCTCTATGTCAATAAGCTAAACTGCTGAAAGTTCGAAGGCAATGTTTGGACAAGCCTTTTTGTCCACCCGCCAAATTGACGTATTCCCAGGTGTCAAGGTAATAGGTCGAAGTCTATTTTTCCTGAATGCCGATTTACCGAAATGTTCTCTAGTCGAATGCCAATGTGCCAAAATGCGTTTTAGTCGAATACTGGTTGACTGTGCCTGAGCCGAACGCTCATGCGTCGAAATACTATGGATGGATTTCAGACAAGAATCTGTTTACCCGTACGCGCCCGTTGGGGTTGAGCTCACCCACCCCCTTACGGTTTTCGAGCACAGGTTTAAAACAATCGCTGGCAGCAACACGGAATTCTCAGTACCTGTCCACCTATGAATTTGGCATTCTTTTAGTATCTACCAAGATCGGTTACCCAGGCCAGGTCAAAGGGGTCAGCCCTTAAAATCTTTGACGACACAGACCTAACTTTTTGTGGGTCATTTGCTATTGTTCAAACTTGTTATAGTAATATAACATGATGCTGTCCTAATTCGGTATATTTCAGACATTTCTGAAATGGCAAGGTCAGTCACCTGAAGACAGGCCAATCTTCACTATTTTCGAGTAAATAACGCAACTTTGTGCTTACTTTTGTGTAGTTTTGATGTTTGTAAGTAAAGAAAACAGTTCTAGCTCACATGTACAATCAACACATGCCCACGGGGCACATAGCCTTGGTCCAGCCCATGGAATGCTTTTATGGGCACTTCCGTGAAACACATGCTGAGCTCAGCATAGGCAGTTTTGTAAGATAATTTTGGACGCAGAATTTACATACTCTACTAAAAACATGTTGTGATATCATTTCAATGCAGAATTTTGTCATAATAGGTCACGTGAGGAAATGGAAAGTAATATGAGGTCATCTGAGGTCAATGACCTACGTTGCCAGTTTGCTGAGCTGCTAGATGAACGAGTGTGACGTGTATAACCACCTCCTTATCGTGCTTATGAAGCCATTGGCGTGAAATTTCATGCTTTTACCAACTACCAATTACCAATTATTGCCAATTACCGGGAAGAACTATGGGACTATGCATCATGTAGACAACAGGCGTGCGATCTTGAGTACCTGCTAGAGGTATAATACACCATTTTTGACCTAAAAACATTGTGTGCTGGTCACATAGGGCCGGTCAGCACTTCAGTCGTTTTCACTTGGGTGGATTATAAATTTGACCTAAGCTTGGCGTCAGATGACCTCTAGGTCAGTCTGAAGTGATATGTATATGTCTGGAATACTGTTGTCGCACAACTGCACCTAGTAACCTAGTTTTAACCACCTGCACCTAGTTTTGTCGCACAACTGCACATGAAGTAAACTCAGAATCACATTGTGGAAAAGCATCGTTCTGGAAGGCTACTGGTAGATCAATTTTGAACGGTGACCTGATCTGACCTGGCCCATGTGAGGGAACAGAACGATTGGCATGCCCTCATCACAGTTCTAATGCTGATTTTTTGCCCCCCCCCCCCCCCTCTATCCTCAATATCAGTCTTGGTGCGTTAATATAGGCTTTAAGTGCATCTGTCGGAACGACTGTTTTTATTTTTCGTAACCTCTGGTGCCCTAACATTTGACCTTAGGTCACAAATTTAGCATGCATTGCTCATGATTTGACAAGACCCTCAACACGGTAGCTTTTTTTCTCATCCGGAAGTTGGAGATGCTAGGGGCAGGCGCGGGTTAATCCTCGACTTGTGGACTTTTTTTGTTCGCCGTCGCCCTACGATAGAAGTTTTATTACTTCTCCTCCTCCACGCTAAGATTCGAGAACCAAGCAGGCTAGAGCCACCAGCAACACGACAATGGAAAACTCACGTCAAAATGTGTCAGAGGGAGAGCTTGATTTTAGGCAGATAGGCCTTCAGCTCCTGGTTTTCAGCATGGTGATTTCGACGGTCTTAGTGTTAAAGAACGATTATTTTGGCGGTACTCAATACCTCGAGCTGCTCTCATCCCCAAGAGCGGAGAGGGTTCAGAAACGTTCAGTGAAATACTTCACTTCCAGGTCCAGAAAGTGATCCAACTTGTGGAAACAATGTCACTAAAAGATGTCCAAACATATTGTTCGGGAATAATGCAATCTCCCAACAGTCCGCATGCAGTCCAATATTAAACGCTGCAAGGCTTTTTATGGATTCACGTCTAATTTCTCGGTTGCAATATTTTGCCGAATGATTCTGAACCCGTTTTACTCTTTAAGATAAGCGTAACTAGAAATATTGTGTAGCGTCAAAAGGATTAGTTAGTTATAAGACGTTGTTTAACCAGCACCTCCTGGTACATCGAAGGTCACTATGTCCACAAAAGAACTTTGAAATCTTGATGTCAGATAGGTGTGACCGAATAATGGCAAATGTGACTTTTGGCAGGTCATATCACGTCTACTCTTAAACAACTGCTCAGTATTCCGCGGCAATACGGAAAACGGCATGAAATAGTCCTTAAAGTGAATGCGTCACATTGGAGATCTTATAGCGAGCACCAGATATGATGAAAAAGCTAGCTTGTAACTATTGAAAATTTTTGGTAACTTTTGGTAACTAATGATAAGTTGGTAAAAGTGAAACAGGCTGCTCTGGAGAACACCATTTTTCTATTTAGCGAATTTGCTCCTCAAAACGTTATTGTTGGATTGGGCCACCTCACCTTGCAAAACATTGATTGATAGTCAGTTGACGGCCGTTATGTCTGGAAATCGTGCGCACGAACGACAAATGTCATTGTGTCCACTTGAGCTCGACTCGCCATTCCACAATTGGCTTTTTCCTGTCCTTGATCGCTAGATGGGCAGTAGAATGGCAGGATTTGAATGACGTGATTATGGCGTCATGGACGTCTGGGTGACCTTTAAGTAGTCCGCAAGAAATAGTCTGCTCATCTTGGCGGGCGATCAGCTCAGAAAGTCGAAGAGCTTGGGCCTTAAGAAGGGCAGAGTTATAAACTGTACTGAATGATCATTAAGATGGCTTCTCCAGTTCAAAACCCATACAAATGTGGAACACCTTTCAAGAGAAAAGTCACATCGGACGGAATCAAAAGGGCATTGACAGATATGACCTGTCATGTGTCAAATCAGGCCAAAGGGGTAAAGTTCATTGCTTCATTTACCGGTGCAGCGTTATCAAGAACTGAGCAAGCCAAACCAAACCCTACTGCATGCCATCAATGCCTATTGCTTATGTCCAGCCAATGACCATATCAATGTATAGCGTACAGTATGGACCGCCCATTGTGGTCTGGTGGCGTCATCACATCGGATAATTTTGGTCGCCCAGTTCACATCTCGACAAATTTATTTAAGATAATTAACCGTTTGACGAACTTGCGTTCGTCTAACTGCCGCTCGTCCAGTTCACATTTCGACAAAAAGACATTCAAGCAATTAACCACCCGGTGATTTTCCATTTGTCGAATCACTGTTCGACGTACCCATATTTCGACAAAATGCATTCGGCTAATTAGCCGTTTGAAGATTTTACATTGCATTATTTCCATTCGTTTAATGGCCATTTGCTGAAATTCCGTGTCGGCATCATGAAATTCGGCTTGATAATATTTCGGCTTGTTCGTCTTCAACAATTAGCATTTGGACTCAGTTGCACTCCAGGAAGATGCACACAGTCAAGAAGACGCGCATTCAGTGTGAGAAACACATAGGCTTCTCATATTCGGTGAAAGCGTTCGGTGAAATGCTATTCCGCAATTTTCTACTGGGGCCCATCGGCTCAGAAATGCGAAAAAGAGAACAAAGGTGTCTCATGTCATGGCAGAAAGCCAGGGGCGTAACCACAGCCTTGAAAAGGGCGGCTCAGAGTTGGCAAAGGGCCACCTGATAGTAAAAATGCCCCTGCTAAGAAATTGCCGAATATACCCCCATTTAATTATTGAGAACGTGTGTTTTCTTACATTATGTATATAGATATATATATAATATATATATATAATATAGTATATATTTTCTGTGTTTTTATCTATCTGTCTATCTCTCTCTATCTGTTTCTTTATATATACTCTTATCTCCTATTCTACTTACATTCTTTCCTACCTTCCATCACTAATATAGGCCAGGCATTACCGCGAGATCAATTCTGCCTAAAGTTATAGTAAATGTACTGACAAACTAATCCATTAAATGACTGCGGAAATAAATGGCCGACGCTGTTTATATCTAAATATTCCTTGGCATATTTTAGGGCCGCAAGCTCAGAGTTTTTCAAAGTCTCTGTCCGGGTAGTGTGATGTCTTCGCCCAGCGGTACAACTCAGCTCGGTCAGAGAGAGACGTGCAGCGACGCGGCGATCTGTATTGCACCGAGTTCAGTGGCATTCTGTCCCTGCTATCCCAGGCAGGCACGACATAACATTTAGTTCGGGTGAACTACCACTCACAAGTCAGCTTGCATACACGCACCTATCACGCGTCCCGTACGGTCCGCCACGGGACGGCGGTCAGCGCCCGCGGCGGTAGGTCGCATTGCACCGCACGGCCGAGGCCGCGCCGCGACACGACAGGGAAGGCGTGCGGCGCCGCCGGACCGGCTGGGCGCGCTCACAACAGGTAGTACAGAGATAGCGAGGTTTCGGCGAGTAAGTAATTCAAGATCAGGAAGGGTCAATAATTTGTATTAGCTTGGCAAAGCCATGTTTGTCTGGTATTTTAAACACTCAGTCCGAATTGATTAGTAGTACAAATTATGTAGCGAAGCTTTGGGCATGCGCTCTCGCGTATCTTACTAACGAAAAACCTCGACGCCAGGCGTTACAGTCTCCTTAGGTCGCGCAGCGTCGGTCCACGGGTCCACTAGGCCGTGGCGAATAGTTTGACGAAAATGTTAACACATTTGAAAGAAAAACCTGTGGACCATTTTGGACAAAAAATCGAACATTTAGAGATATTCCGCGGTATATTTCACCCGTACGGTTTTTACATTGATGGTTATAACGTATGGGTCTTTACAAAACCGCGTAGGTGGTGCTGGAATCTGATGGTGGAGCTGTAATGGTAAACGTGAAATCTCTATTTTTCGTGTTGCTGTAACTGTTAATCTGTCCAGGACACAACCTCAACATGCCGTGAAAGTGGTAAGGTTGTAAAAGAAAATTCGTCCGTTGTAATCTTTGAACTGTATGAATTAATTTTGAAAGGCATTCAGAAACATGATTTTGTTATGATAATTGTTGCGCGCTCGGCGTACGCCCCCGGCGTCACTTGCAG
>NW_023596225.1:42015617-42129529 GCF_011947565.3 Pollicipes pollicipes | reverse complement strand
CCCTATCGACTCAGCGAGCCCCTGATCAGCGTGCAGGATCCCCTGGCTGGCACTGGAGTGCCCGGCCCTGCGAGCCGAGGCCCCTGGATGAGATCTCCAGCTGGTCTTTCGGGTCCTTCGGGCTTTTAATCGTAGGTGCCGAGGGGCCCGAAGGGGCCTTTTAAACCTAACGGGGGCACGTGCCCCTGTGTTCCCCCGCGCGCGGTACTGGAGAAAGCCTGCAGTGTATCATGGCGTTAAAGTTCTATTTGCCTTTGATTAGTTTTGGTATGAATCACAGCCACACTTAGCGTAGCGTTACGCTGTCCATTGCCCCTCCTTCCGCTGTGCTTCCGTTACGCTCTATCAAGAGGCTTCTCTCCCTCCATACAGAAGGTAATTTATGGACAAGTTGAGCGGCTGAGGTGTGCGGCAGTTGAGGCACACGGATGGATCCCGCGAACCTATCACTGACACAGGTACCTAAACCTCTGAACCATCGGTAGCACCGCTGTTTTTACCTTATAAAGACTTTTAGCTTTGCTGTTTATTGTTTTACGATAAACGGATAAAACAGCACAGCGTGTTATGTCACCCGAGAGATGATACAACCCACATATACTGAGTTTATATTTCTTATGCTGAGCTACTGACCTTGGATTTATAACAATATGCTGGTTAAGCGATGTCATAGTGCAAACATCAGTAGTGTATTGAAAGTACTCGAAATTTGAGGATCTGTTCGTGATCACGAGTGAAAAACGTCAGGTCAGGTTCCTAAAAAGAAACAACTGGAAAGCAAAGACACGTGAACTATGAAACGCTGAGATGTGGTAATACCATTAAAGAACACGTGACAATCAACAATCAACAATGGACCATAGCGCAGCAAGCTCCAACTCAAGGATATAAATGGTGACAACAGCTGAAGACAGACGTCAAACTACCGGTGTCGTTCCTCTCATGGTACCGTTTTGACCAGAGCTGACTTCTACGAATGTTTCTGGTTTGTACAGACATAGCCATGCAAAGGCGTGGGCACTTTCGCGGCTTGGGGGAGGCTTGAGCCTCGCCAACATTCGGGAAAAAGGGTCTGGCTTACGGTGATACATGGAGAGAAACACCCTTCAGCTCGGCAATTCCGGACAATCTACCGCGTTCTTGCGGTGCAAACACATTTTCTGATGATTTAAGCAGGGAATCATGACGCCATGTCGTGATTGTGCGCAGTTTGGGATAGATGAATATTCACACAGCTGGTTACCTGCCCGCTCTGTGTGCCTTTGTGCACGCCTCAGCAAACACCGTTTGCCAAACCCCACGGAGAGGTCGACAGACCAAAACTGCCTCATGTGCACCGCAACCCCGAGCAAGACAAGTTTGAGACAATTCGCTGTCGAACAGGTCACGTGAAATCGTCGCCACCCGCCGGAATCGTCCGTGCACCCAGCGCTCTTTCTCCGGGCGCTGGGTGCAAGTCGAAGTCGAACCCCGGGAAGTCGAGCCGCGGGAAGTCGAACCCCGTACCTGTGGTCTCTCAGACGCGCAGTGGTTAAAGTAGGCGCGTTTACCATTACACTATCAGCATCCACCGTGTAAAAGAGAAATAATTATCGACCCACACGCTGCCGTAGTTTTCAACGCTAAATCATGAATGGTTTTGACGGTAGCGGCTCGATTCTGCGCCGAATTTTACAACTTGACCGTTTGCACCATGCCTTACAACTTGCAGCGGAACGCTGCTTTCCACCAACTCGCGACGCACACTGAAGGTGTAGCCGCATTCAACTGTTAAAGTTGCGAAACAAAATCACTCCTCTACCTGCTCTGGGTGCCGAGATGTCATCCAAAGCGTCAAAATCGGTCAAAACCGTCCGATTTCATCCTTTTAGCTCTTGTGCACATGCTACGGAGCACGTGGCGCCACAAACTTACCCAAATCCGATGGCCTATGCAATTGTCTATCTGGGTGTGCAAGTTTCAGGTCGCTGCAACCCTTGGCTATCGAGATATGACTCCGGGACACGAAGCGTGTCGGGCCGTCGGCCGGTCGTCATGAAATTGGCGTCGCTCGTGTTAAGCCTATGGGGATTCTTGTGTGCTTTTTTTGCTAACCACGCGCTAATTTTTGTGAAATGCAGAATTTTGACGTGACTCAGACGCGCTCTGCCCGCAAGCCTTGCTCGTGTGAAAATTGTATCACACACTCCGCCGTTTGGCTTGCAGGTGATCCCAATGAGGTGGTAGACACGCACACACACACACACACACACACACACACACACACACACACACACACACACACACACACACACACACACACACACATGCTGCTTCTTCAATATAATAGTATAAGACAGATAGATAAATGCTGCGTAAAAGTAAAGGCTGTAAGCTTTTGCATTAGATGCATTGGCGAGTATGTTTCTTTAACTCGCGCCCCGGTGGTCGGCTGAATACCCTTGGCTTGGGGGTTGGGGGGCGGGGTCAATTTGACCCCTGATATCCTAGCTGTGTAGAGAGCTAGATATGCCAAAGTTACAGGGTGAGTTTACTTGCATAGGAATTTACTTGTGTTAAAATTTAAGGCTCCTGACTATGATAATAGGTCAAGAAAAGTCACATCAAGTCGAACCCCAAGCTGTTGTCCAACGTGCGTTTATACCTCCTCATGCAACCACCTTGATGCTAGATGGCTAGTGCAAGCAAAAATTAGCTAGTTTCTATTTAACGTCAGAAAAAAAATTTGCTCTTCCAAGATCAAGGTGAGCAAAAAGCTACGAGATTGTTTCGATTTCGCTATTTCAATGAGCATTAGGAACAACCCTAGTTGGTAAATTTGCGTAACCAAATGTTGACCTAGGTCATTCTTGGTCAGTGACCTGGTCTGGCCTTTGAAAAGTGCCTGGAACATGTCTGTTGCAATCGATGTCACCAGTAAACTCAATGTCATCGCTACAACGCGCAGTTCAGAAATCGTTCTGGAAACCAGTTGGAGGTCAAAGTGACCCCAAACCAAACGCGTGTAAAGTATACATTTTGTCGTGTAGCAATCATGTCTGTAAAGTTTTGTTGCAGTAGAAGCAATGTGGCGTAGGACTAAAGTCATTTCCCGTCTGCCGCTAAGAGTGTCCGCCGGAGTGTCCGCCGGGTGTGAGTGTCCGCCGGGTGTGAGTGTCCGCCGGGTGTGAGTGTCCGCCGGGTGTGAGTGTCCGCCGGGTGTGAGTGTCCGCTGGGTGTGAGTGTCCGCCGGGTGTGAGTGTTCGCCGGGTAAGTCCGCCGGAGCACTAAGATCTTGACACGGTGACAGGCACAGAAATGCCTGCTGCGGAGAGAGGCGCCACCACGCAGCTGCTTGCGCGGCAGCCATCGCTGTGAGATAGCCAGCTTTTTGCCGCCCATGAGACGTTTTCTCAACCTCATGGGTATGGCTGTCATAGTGGTGTGCTAGCCATTCCAGCATTTCTAAGCAATTTATTAAGATGTATCTTAATCGTTTCGTTCGGTTGACCGCGGTAGACTCGGTGCAACATCATTCTGGAAGTGGATGGCATGAGCCCCTTGCGATATCCCGTACCCTTTCCAACATCTACAACAGCATATGTTTGGGAGAGAGTCGTCCACAACCACATCACACATTTTAAATTTTTTCAACAGTTGCTTCCCTTGAGTACGCACTGGTTACGCTGGGCGAAATCCCTTCTCTGAATATAATCGATCTGTTTATTTTTTAGGTTCGATTTGATTTTTCACCACACACAAATCGAGCCTGCATGTTTTATACCTTCCACAGGTGTCATTCAGTATAGTCTGACAACAGATGTTACACGATGCTGGTCCATGTGCTACAGACCTAGCTGTTCGTACCACATAGCTGCATACCAGTCTTCGAGGTATGTGGCTCAAAATGCTGGCCGCGTGATGAAAGTAAAACTCAACTTCAACCTGTACTAGACACACGATAAAGGTAAATGCCTATAAAGTAAATAAGAGAGTCTGTGCATTGTTTATGCATCGTTTAACACATACAGAAGTGCACCTTATCATCAAGCAAAAACCACCGAAAACTCGGTGTGTGCCTCGTAGGTACCTCGAAGTACTTGGTGTCCCTGAAGATGTTCATCTTCAAGAGAGGATGAGCATATCTCGAGCTATTAATACCGTCATTATAATCGCTATTTATAGTAGCTCCGTTGCAGAAACAGACCCTCTTGGTGAGTATTGAACGGCGGTAACTTAATATAAATATTACCGCTCATAAAGCTGAAGAAGCAGGGACGAAAGTTCAGTCTTAATTTCAGAAACATCGGCGCGTGCAAACAAAAGAACTGTTTTCGCAACTCACAGTATATTGTCCAATGCTGTGATAATTGGCCCTAGTTATTTCATACGATACCACTTACAAGGAATACACATTGTTACATGTAATACATTACAGCACACTGACAACAGCACAACTTTAGTAGCGGATAAGGCAAACAAGACATGGCGCCATCAACCAGCTGTTGCCTCTCGACCAAACGCCAGCAGCCAGCGATAGCTGTCATCATCCAGACCAGGAATTAAAGCCCAGCCGGCACTCTCCAGTTCTTGTCCGTCTGCGTTATCACCAGCCGTCACGGTCTAGGCTCCCGTCCAATCGCCAGCCACGGAATGCTGTCTTGCCAAATATGGTTTAGCTCTTTTTAAATGCTGACCAATCGACGTCGCTCATATCACCAAAGGCGAGGCCGTCAAAGGCTACCGATGGACACGGACGCTACACACAGACACATGGCAACCAGATCTAGCGTGTCGAGTTTTCAAATAACGTACGTGCTACTTGTCTGTGCCGGAACAAGATATCACACACACCAAGAGCCCATGAACCACTTCACGTGCTCTTCATCGCCATGTGCTACGAAAAAATTATGCTTACACAACGCAAATATGAAAAACTAGGCAAGTCAACATTGATAAAAAAATCATCAAGGTCTTTTCAGGAGTTTTGTGCATGAGCACTTCACCGGTGCGTTTTAGCATGTCACTTGAACTTAGAGCGCCCTCTTTTGTCTGGGCTGAAGTTACCGAACCTTATTTACGAAGGTGGGACACGACGGCCACCTGGAAGCTCAACAGGGGCACTGTATGTCCGTCTGAAGTCTTCTGCTGGACCTGGTAAGACACTGGTGAAAGCGATTGAGAACTACCGGTGTTGGATGATAGAGACGGGGCACTGTATCCACCAGAAGACAGTTGGGACGGGGCACTGTATCCACCAGAAGATGACTGGGACGGGGCGCTGTATCCACCAGAAGATCCCGGTGACAATTCCCCGCTCCCGCCAGAGGGCCGAATCCCGTAGCTCCCTCCACCGGATCCACTGCGCCCGCCTCTTCCGCTGCTGGACGGTGCTCCGTATACGCTGGAGCCTCCACCTCCGCCGCTGGACTGAGCTCCATATCCGCTTGAACCTCCAGCCTCGCCACTGGATGGAGGTCCGTATCCACTGGAACTTCCAGCTCCACCACTGGACGGAGCTCCGTATCCGCTCGAACCTCCAGCTCCTCCGCTAGACGAAGTTCCGTATCCACTGGAATCTCCTCCTCCACCGTTAGACGGACCTCCAGTTCCACTGGAAACTGCTCCTCCACCGCTAGACGAAACTCCGTATCCGCTGGAACCTCCAGCTCTTCCGCTAGACGGAGCTCCGTATCCACTGGAACCTCCAGCTCCGCTGCTGGACGGAGCTCCGTATCCGCTGGAACCTCCAGCTCCGCCGCTGGACGGAGCTCCGTAACCGCTAGAACCTCCAGCTCCACCGCTAGATGGAGCTCCGTATCCACTGGAACCTCCAGCTCCGCTGCTGGACGGAGCTCCGTATCCGCTGGAACCTCCAGCTCCGCCGCTGGATGGAGCTCCGTATCCGCTAGAATCTCCGGCTCCACCGCTAGACGAAGCTCGGTATCCGCTGGAGCTTCCAGCTCCGCCGCTGGACGGAGCTCCGTATCCGCTGGAGCCTCCAGCTCCGCCGCTGGACAGAGCTCCGTATCCGTTGGAACCTCCAGCTCCGCCGCTGGACGGAGCTCCGTATCCGCTGGAGCCTCCAGCTCCGCCGCTGGACGGAGCTCCGTATCCGCTGGAACCTCCAGCTCCGCCGCTGGACGGAGCTCCGTATCCGCTGGAACCTCCGCCGCCGCCGCTGGACGGAGCTCCGTACCCGCTGGAACCTCCAGCACCGCCGCTGGACGGAGCTCCGTATCCGCTGGAGCCTCCAGCTCCGCCGCTGGATGGAGCTCCGTATCCACCAGAACCTCCGACTCCGCCGCTGGATGGAGCTCCGTATCCGCTGGAAACCCCAGCTCCACCGCTGGGCGAAGCTCCGTATCCACTAGAACCTCCAACTCCTCTGCTGGACGGAGCTCCGTATCCGCTGGAACCTACAGCTCCGCCGCTGGACGGAGCTCCGTATCCACTGGAACCTTCAGCTCCGCCGCTGGACGGAGCTCCGTATCCGCTGAAGCCTCCAGCTCCGCCGCTGGACGGAGCTCCGTATCCGCTGGAACCTCCAGCTCCCCCGCTGGACGGAGCTCCGTATCCGCTGGAACCTCCAGCTCCACCGCTGGACGGAGCTCCGTATCCTCTGGATCCTCCAGCTCCACCGCTGGCCGGAGCTCCGTATCCGCTGGAACCTCCAGCTCCACCGCTGGACGAAGCTCCGTATCCACTGAAACCTCTTCCCCCACCGCTAGACGGAGCTCCGTATCCACTGGAACCTCCCCTTCCACCGCTGGACGAAGCTCCGTATCCGCCGGAACCACCCCCTCCACCGGTGAACGAAGCTTCGTATCCGCCGGAACCTCCAGCTCCTCCGCTGGACGGAGCTCGGTATGTGGTAGATCCTGTGCTTTCTCTGCTGGGTTGAGCTGAGTATCCGAAGGAGCTGCTTCCTCTACCGCTGGGCAGAGAAGGGTATGATCCGGCGCCGCCTCTGCTGAAGCTGCCACCAGTCAGGCAGGGCGCCGCCACCAGCAGCGCAACATAGACCTGAAATGCGGTTTTGTCAAATGCGAACTGATAACGTTTTCTTAACGCTTTGCAAGTATGATTGGGAAGCTTGATGTGACTTCGTTGAAGGATTGCTGATGACTTATATCAGCCTGATTGATAAAAATACAGTTATATGGGTAGGCAGCTGTGTGTTCCCCAAAAATTGTCATACTGTGAAAGGCGTCATGAAAAAACTGTGAATGCAGCAGTGCATCTATTTATTTTTTTTTTAATCAGGTCCAGATTTATCACATGATGCTGATGATCTACCGCAATGGCATGCTGGAATGTTCTCCTACGGCAAAGTTTGTGAAAGTATACGGTCATCTGTGCTGAATGCATATCCCAATTCTAGCAATCACAGTTGGTGACTTGCTCTGCCGAGGACGCCGAGTGTCTCCACTGGCTAGCCGCCTGCTCACCGTGATCCGCCTCATGTTGCCGGCTGTAGCTCCGGTGCTGTGTGTGCCGTGTGCCGCCGGCCGGCCGGCTATATACCTCCGTCGCAGACCGCATGATAGTGCTGGGTGAGGGGAGGGCGGCGCCCACCTCGGCCCGGTCAGTGTGAAGCCGTTGGTGAGCCATTCGGCAACATTGAGTGGTAATTGCAGAAATACACACTGCGGAGAAAGGCGCCACCACGCGGCCGCTTTTGCGGTAGCCGTAGCGGCTGTGAGATTGACAGTTTTAGGCGCCCGAGAGGCATACCAATGGGTATGGTTGTCTTCTTGGTGGGCGAACTTGCCCCGCAATTAGAGTAGCATCTTGCTGCGTATCTGAATCTTTTCGCTCATTTTCCCTTATTAGACTTCGGGTATCATTTCTGTGAGAGTGGGGTAGCGTGAGTTCCCCTCGTTCTCTTCTTTTTTTCCAGCATCTGCACCTGTGTCGTTTTGGGTCCCTAAATAACGTCACAAACTTTGGACAAGCTTCTAGCCCCCTTTACTGGTTACGCACTGGTTACGCTGGGTGAAACCTCCTTTCCTTAGTTGCGCAGTGTTAAGCGTATCGTCAGTGAATGTCCGTCCGTCCCTAAATATTCCCTAAATGACATTGGTTTTGGCCAGGCATTTAATCTGCACTTAGCCGAATAGCAATTTGTTGAATGCTTTTGACCGAGTGCTATTTGCCGACGTCTCTTTTGCCTCCGTGTCAAAAAGGTAAATTACTAAAAGATTGCAAGCAGCTTTTGGACAAGCCTGTTTGCCCACTTGTCAAACTGACGTATTGCCAGGTGTGAAATTAATAGGTCGAAATTCATTTTTGCTGTATGCTGATTGGCCAAAATGTTCTGTAGTCGAATGGCAATGTACCAAAATACGTTTTAGTTGAATACTGATTAGCTAGCTTTTCTTTACCCGAACGTTTAAGCGTCGAAATACTATCAATGGATTTTAGCCAAAATATCTTTACCCACGCCCACCCGGCGGGGTTGTGTTGACTCACCCTGTTGCGGCTCTTTGAGCATAACTTCAAAACGATCGCTTGCAGCAACACGAAATGGTATGTACCTTTCCAGCTATGAATTGGGCATCCTTTTAGTATCTACCAAGATCGGTTACCTAGGCCATGTCAAAGGGGTCAACCCTTCAAAACTTCGACGACACAGAGCTAATTTGTTGTGGGCTATTGGCTATTGTTCAAACTTGTTATAGTAATAAAACATGATACTATCTTAAGTCTGTATATTTCAGGCATTCCGGAAAGGGCAAGGTCATTAACCGAAAGCCAGGCCAGTTTTTAATATTTTTCGTAAATAACGCAAATTTGTGCATAATTTTGTGTAGTTTTGATGTTTGTAAGTAAAGAAAAGAGTACTAGCTCATATGTGCAATCATCATATGCCCACAGAGGACATAGCCTTGGCCCAGCCCATGGAATGCTGTTATGAATACTTCCGCGAACACATGCTGAGTTAAGCATAGGCAGTTTTGTTCGATAATTTGCAATTAGCATTGCGTTTTGCAAGTGGCATTGGGACTTGCTTGCATTTCAGGAAGATGCACATAGTCAAGAAGACACGATTCAAAATGAGAAAGACATCGGTGTATCATATTCGGTGAAAGAGCATTCTGTTAAATGCTATTCGGCAATTTTGGCCCGGAGCCCATTGGCTCAGAAATGCGAAACAGAGAACAGACGTGTCTCATGTCATGCTTTCTGTCTTTGATATATACATATATATATATATATATATATATATATATATATATGTTGCACATTTTTACTTTCCAATTACCGGGGTAGGTCCGTGGGTAACTCAAGGCCGTGGCGAATAGGTTGAAAGTGGCAACACATCTGAAAGAAGTACCTCTGAGCGCTTTTGGGCAACAAATCGTACATTTGGAGGTATTCCGGGGGTATGCTTCACCTGTGCGGTTTCTACATTGATGACAATTACGTTTCGGTCTTTACAGCACAGCGCGTTAACCAGTACACTATCAGCACCCGACGTGCAGGCTCAATCATTTTAATGGTACTTGTTTGACTTGTCGTTTCTGCAAAATAATGAACACTTTCGCAGAAACATGAGATAGCTTTGTGTGTTTTGCACTCGTTTCGACCCACTCCATTCAACACCAATGAGACCCCTTATTTCTTTCCGCTAAAGGGGCCAAAAAATACTGGGTACGTTAGTGTTCTCGGTCTAGGGCTGAAGGGTCATTCTTCCCAACGCGGTGCGTTTTCCGGCCTTCATTCTGGCGACACGGGGTGGCATCCCCTGGTCGATCCGGAGGCCCTTAATGGGACACATCATATTACATTGGTCCGTTCTCTGATGCGGGAGGCCTTCTGACCCGCGCGGTTGACCCCGGATCGACGCACGACCGGTCATTAAACATCCCTGCTCGCCGTAGGTGGTCAAACACATCGACTCCAGATGGACTTAACGGGCCATGCTGGAGCGTAAAATGACCCTAGAAGTCGACGCGCCCTAAAACCCCAATCATCATCATCAACGGGTCATGCTCGAATAGGGCTGGAGGGCCTACCATTCGGTACTGAGGGCCCTGACTGGCACAGGACCCTTCTATTTCCTCAATGTGACAATCCATCATCAGCTTGTACGTTTCCTGCGATTGCCAGAGGGCCGCGGCCAACGTAAGAGATTCTCTGCCATTCAGGCTCCCGTCCCTGTCCCTGCTGGACAAATCTTCCCTTAACCGATTCGAGGCCCCTTGTTGACGCAGAATGCCCTGTTGAACACTGTGGTCCCTGAAAGATACAGCAGCCCGACCAATGTAAATCGCGGGCCCGGCTTTGACTCTGTTTGGGAAATGGGCCCCAGAGCCCAGACCAACACGAAGCTGACTGTTCGTTGTTCGTGATTTCTGGCCGACATAGACGAACTCTCTGTCTCAGAGGTCTCTATCGGTGCAACAGGTCATCTGATTGACATTTGAGATCATGGCCCCTGTGGTCATAAACCAGCCCTTCGGACCATCCAGCCATCCCATCGGGCCCCTGACCTTTGGTCTCGAGAGACTTTTCGACCCCTCTTCGGGTCCGTCAAGCACCGCTCCAACTCAGGGACACTTGCCGCCACAAAACGCCTGCTCGGCATTGTAGCCCCTATCAGACACAGGAGTCCCTCATTATGTCGGGGACACCGAACGCTGCACATCACGGACCTCGGCCTCGTCTCTGCTTGGGAAATGGGTCTCAATGGTTCAGGCGGACATGGAGCCGACTGTTCGGTGTTCGTGGTCTCTGACCGACTTACACATCCGCATTGTCTCACGGATTCTTCGAGTGGTGCAATGGGACCTCTGACTGATATCTCAGGTCACGACCCTGCGGGCAGCGATTCTTTATGTGACCTGTAGTCAGTCCTTATACCCTCCAGCTGGGCCTTTGATCGTCGGTTCCGGCGGGCCGTCCGGGCCCCGTTTCGGGCCTCATTCAATACTTCCCTTGGTCGGCTTGGGGCCCTTGACGAGCTCAGGGCCCTCTATTAGGCGCTGTGTGGCCCTGACAAATATAAGGCCTCCGACCAGTGTAAATCACTTGTCCCGGCTTTATAGATGATTGAAAAATAAGCCTTCATTCTCATATCCACACGGAGTCGACTGTTTGGTATCGTGGTACCTGACCGACATAAAGGCGCGTACCGACTCAGGGGTTCTCGATCAGCGAAAAGGGCCCCTGACTGACATTGGAGGTTCCGTTTTCGCAAGACGGGACCCTCGAATTGGACTCTAACCAGCCCTTTATGCCCTTAGACCCTCCAATCGGGCCCATGATCGTCGGACACGGTGGGCCCTGGAGGCTCTTCGAGCCTCCTCGAACACCGCCTCTAGCCGACTCGGGGCACCTTGACAACACAGGGTCCCTGTTAAGCGCTGTGGGGCCCCGAGCAATGTAAATCGCTTGATCAGGCCTTGCGAAAACTTGGGAAATGGGCCCTTGACCCATGCCGCCACGAAGCCGACAGTGCGCTACTGGTGGTGTCCAATCGAAGTACAGGCCCTTATTGACTCAGCGAGCCCCTGATCAGCGTGCAGGATCCCCTGGCTGGCACTGGAGTGCCCGGCCCTACGTGCCGGGGCCCCTGGATGAGCCATCCAGCTAGTCTTTCGGGTCCTTCGGGCTTTTAATCGTAGGTTCCGAGCGGCCCGAAGGGGCCTTTTAAAGCCAACAGGGGCACGTGCCCCTCCCGCTGTCTCCCCCCGCTCACGCTAGTGGAGAAAGCCTACAGTGTATCATGGCGTTAAAGTTCTATTTGCTTTTGATTAGTTTTGGCATGAATCACAGACACACTTAGCGTAGCGTTGCGCTGTCCTCTGCCCCTCCTTCCGCTGTGCTTCCGTTACGCTCTATCAAGAGGCTTCTCTCCCTCCATACAGAAGGTAATTTATGGACAAGTTGAGCGGCTGAGGTGTGCGGCAGTTGAGGTATACGGATGGATCCAGCGGACCTATCACTGACACGGGTACCTGAACCTCTGAACCATTGGTAGCACCGCTGTTTTTACTTGATAACGACTTTTCGGTTTGCGGCTTATTGTTTTACGATCAACGGATAAAGAGCACGGCGTGTTATGCCACACGAGAGCTGACACAGCTCACTTATCATGAGTTTAGATTTATTATGCTGAGCTATTGACCTGAAATATATTACAATATACTGGTTAAACAACGTTATAGTGCAAATATTAGTAGTGTATTGAAAGTACTCGAAATTTGAGGATCTGTTCGTGATCACGAGTGAAAAACATCAGGCCAGGTTCCTAAAAAGAAACAATTGGAAAGCAAAGACACGTGAACCATGAAACGCTTACGAGAGGTGGCCATACCATTAAAGAACACGTGGTAATCAACAATCAACAATGGAGCATAGCTCAATAAGTTCCAACTCAGTGATGTAAATTGTGACAACAGCTGAAGACGACGTGGATATTACGCTCTTAGAATCGTTAACCATTTGTAACCTTCGTCAGAGGCTGAGGACACAAACGTCACCATGATATCTGGTTTGCTTAGGCGTGCCATGTTATGCACGTCTTATAGCTTTGCATGCGCTGTGACTTGCAGTCTCTTGTATCCTGACGCTGGGCCCCAGTCCTCGAAACATTTAATTCAGCCGTCAGTGTTTCGGGAAGCCCGTAACAGTGCGTTGGGTGCTGGGACGTGAGAACCCGCATTCCTGGAATGTTCGCGAGGCTCGGAGAATGTTGGTAGTACCTCACGGTCGTCATAGTTTAAATATGATACGCATTCGTGCCTTTTCGTATCAGACGCCAAAATATCGGCGTCGTTCCTCTCATGGTACCGTTTTGACCAGGGCTGACTTCTACGAATGTTTCTAGTTTGTACAGACATAGCCATGCAAAGGCGTGGGTACTTTCGCGGCTTGGGGAGGCTTGAGCCTCGGTAACATTCGGGGAAAAGGGTCTGGCTTACGGTGATACATGGAGAGAAACACCTTTCAGCTCGGCAATCCCGGACAATCTACCGCGCTCTTGCGGTGCAAACACATTTTCGGATGATTTAAGCACGGAATCATGACGCCATGTCGTGATTGCGTGCAGTTTGGAATAGCTGAATATTCACACAGCTGGTTACCTGCTCGCGCTGTGTACCTTAGTGCACGCCTCAGCAAACACCGTTTGCCAAATCCCCACGGAGAGGCCGACAGACCAAAACTGCCTCATGTGCACCGCAACCCCGAGCAAGACAACAAGTTTGAGACAATTCGCTGTCAAACAGGTCACGGGAAACCGTCGCCACCCGCCGGAACCGTCCGTGGACCCAGCGCCATTTCTCCGGGCGCGGGTCCACGGGCGTGGGACTGCAGGCGCCCAGCGCAACATGCAGCTCACGCCCCGGTGAGGTAACGCAGAGCGCATCGCGTGCGGCCGGCCACTCCTGCGGCGGCGGCCGAGAGCGCGCACAACCGCCGCACCGCACGTGGCCGCGCTGCCGGCCGCCGCTCGGTGCCGCTCTGCAAGACGTTACGTCATCTGATGACTCGCGTCGCCCCGGCTCGGACCAGAAGGACGCGGCGGCGGCGATCGCGGGGGAGTTCTCACCGGCGCGCGACACCCCGCTTCGCAGCGGTGTTGGCACACGCCGCGGCGCGCCGCCGCGTGATTCGGTGCGGGCCGAGCGGGAAGCCCTGTCCCGGTCTGCACCGACCCTGACGCAGGTCGGGCACTGCGGCGTGCCCACCGCCGGCGTGGCTCGATGGAAGCTGCCGTGTCGCGTACCGCACGTGCGGGCCGAGCGGGAAGCCCTGCCCCAGTCTGCGCCGACCCTGGCGCAGCTCGGGCACTGCGGCGTGCCCACCGCCGGTGTGGCTCGAAAAAGCCGCCGTGTCGCGCGCCGCACGTGCGGTAAGCGGCGGCAAGGACGTCCCCGCTGAGGTTGTCCGACCGAGCCACACATCATATGCGTTGACCCTGCAATACGCTCGCGCTGCTGCTGTGTCTCTGCCGAGGATCCGGGCATAAGTGCTCGACGGAGAGCCCTGGTGTGGGGGCGTGTCAGACATGCCCGTATGGGGCATGTCGAGAGGCTACGGTTCTGTTGTTCATGTTCATGTTCACGTTCTGTAGCCTCTACTGTCGAGAGGCTACGGAACAGAGGTACGTTCGCCCCATGATCAGTGGGTGTTGCTGTTGGTGTTAGTGGTTGTTGGTTTCGTCCGACACGCTGCCTGATAACAATCGCAACCAATAGGGCAACAAACTATAGCTCGGGCTCGCTAGTTTAGTACATCTGGCCATCAGCAGCACGCTAAAACTAGAACGCATTGTACGGTGATGAAAGTAGAGTATTTTTGGCGTCTGATGTGGATGGCGTAAGCTGTCGCATCGGACAACACCCAGCATGCCAAATCGTACTACGTAAACCGAGCGACACCAGCCGCGGGAAGTCTGCGGCGCGGAGCCGGCCGCCGACACCGCGCCACGCCACCTTCCGGTCCGCGGGCCAGGAGCCACGGCGGTGGTCTGTTCCACGGGCCCACCTTCGGGCTGGGCGGGGTCGACGAGCTCCCACGCCACGTCGCCTCCAGTGTACAGGCTGCTTTATTACGTGTTTTATTACGGGGCGTCGACGGCAGACTATCAAGAACGACATGCACGGAGCAACTGTCGGGCCGCCACGCCGTCGGCGCGTGGCCGGGTTCCACCGAGGGCAGGATAGCTCGGGTACTGGCATTCGCCCCCGCCGCAACACGCCCACCGGATACGCCGGCGACAGCATTGTAAGAAGCGTGACTACCCCACCGCTGCCGTGCGACAAAGCGAATACATCCACTAGAATACACCGGCATCACTTGATAACAAACTTATACACCGAATAACGTTCCACGTAGCTTCAGCCCGTTGCACGCGTGAGACTAAACATTAAGTGATCTTCACAGATGTTTTAATACGAAGCAAAATAAAAACCGCACGTGGACTGACTTCACGGTCAGTCGTCGCAGCAGGAAGTCTTTCACATCAGTCAATTCAACGGGCCAACATTCAGTACGACACGTGGCACACTTGACGAAAGATCCTCCACTTCTAGGGTCATACATTCGCTTGCCTTTCAGAATTGGAGCTCACGGAGGAATGATCGACACGCAGGACTTGAAGCCCACACAGTTCAAGATCTTCGTACCACGGGACCGCGAGCCGCCGTAGCGCGCAACACCGGACGATCCGACGCCGCGCCGGCCGGCGGCAGGACCGGAGGGCCGGCCGTGGCTCCAGCCGGCGGGATCGGGAGACGGAGAGCTGCTCAGGCCCGCAGAATGGCCTCGATGCTGGCGCTGATGTCCGAGACCACCTCCGTGGTGCGGCACTTGATAGCCAGCTGGAGAGACAGCCACACGACCGGGGTCAGCACACCTCGGGAGAGCGGGGGGGGGGGGGGGGGGGGGCAGGAACGTAGTGACGTGGTACCTCAAGCGCAGCCATCATTACAGCACAGCACCTGAGCTGCAGCAGGACACAGCTACACTCGCTCCCATTAACACAAACGGCAGGGAACACCTGCGCACCCATAGGCGTAAATACCGCGGGAGCCGGAGCTGAACCGATGACACGCGGCGGCCACACTCGCGGTTCAATCAGCAGCGGCGTC
Source organism: Pollicipes pollicipes (assembly GCF_011947565.3). Classification (NCBI taxonomy): domain Eukaryota; kingdom Metazoa; phylum Arthropoda; class Thecostraca; order Pollicipedomorpha; family Pollicipedidae; genus Pollicipes; species Pollicipes pollicipes. Next base: position 42,113,945 of record NW_023596225.1, on the reverse strand, counting down.
ACCGGCACCGGCCGAGCTCGTCCGGCCACCGGCGGTCAGCACTCACCGTGATGTTGGACGAGCCCGGCGGCCAGCACTCACCGTGATGTTGGACGAGTCCGGCGGCCAGCACTCACCGTGATGTTGGACGAGTCCGGCGGCCAGCACTCACCGTGATGTTGGACGAGCCCGGCGACCAGCACTCACCGTGATGTTGGACGAGCCCGGCGGCCAGCACTCACCGTGATGTTGGACGAGTCCGGCGGTCAGCACTCACCGTGATGTTGGACGAGTCCGGCGACCAGCACTCACCGTGATGTTGGACGAGTCCGGCGGCCAGCACTCACCGTGATGTTGGACGAGTCCGGCGGCCAGCACTCACCGTGATGTTGGACGAGTCCGGCGGCCAGCACTCACCGTGATGTTGGACGAGTCCGGCGACCCCCCAGCACTCACCGTGATGTTGGACGAGTCCGGCGGCCAGCACTCACCGTGATGTTGGACGAGTCCGGCGGCCAGCACTCACCGTGATGTTGGACGAGCCCGGCGACCAGCACTCACCGTGATGTTGGACGAGTCCGGCGACCAGCACTCACCGTGATGTTGGACGAGTCCGGCGACCAGCACTCACCGTGATGTTGGACGAGCCCGGCGGCCAGCACTCACCGTGATGTTGGACGAGTCCGGCGGCCAGCACTCACCGTGATGTTGGACGAGCCCGGCGCCACCTTAATCTCCAGCAGCGCCCACAGCCCGTTGATGAACTTGATGGACAGGTACAGCATGTCCTGACCCTCAACGTTCCGCTTGGCGATGGTAAACACGTTCTCCTTCTGGAGCTTCGCCGAGATGGCGTCTGCCGATCAAAATCATCAGCTGACTGATTGTCGTGATCTACCATTGTTTCACACATTGCCGATAGTAAAGTGCATCCCAGGCGGCCGACTACAGCTTCCTCCACTCGTCCCTCTTCTGGTCCGAGTCGCCGCCGGTCGGGGGTGAGCCATATACATGAGCCATACCGGCATGACACGCTGTCGGTCGGGGGGAGGGGTCGAGGTGAGCGCGCTGTAGGTCGGGGGCGAGCCATCTGCATGAGCCGTGCCCGGCGTGACACGCTGTTAGTTGGGGGAGGGGTCGAGGTGAGCCGCGCGCTGTAGATCGGGGGGCGAGCCATCTGCACGAGCCGTGCCCGGCATGACACGCTGTCAGTCGGGGGGAGGGCTCGAGGTGAGCCGTACGCTGTCGGTCGGGGGCGAGTCATCTGCACGAGCCGTGCCCGGCGTGACACGCTGTCAGTCAGGGAGAGAGGTCGAAGTCAGCGCGGACGGTGGACCCGTACCGGCCGACATCACCAGGTTGGCGATGGTGAACTGCATCTCGTTCTGAGCCGGGATCTCCTTCCAGGTAGCCAGGAAGACACGCTTGTCCATCAGGCCGTCCTCGCCGAAGAAGACGTGCGCTGGCACCAGACAGGCGAAGTACAGCACGTCGATGTTGTTCTTGATGGCCACCTGGCGGCACGGGTCGGCAGCGTGAGCATCCTCGGGCGCGGCGACGGCACCCCTGATGTGCGCACGCGCCCCGGACGTGAACATTTCTGGTGGTCGCGAAGTAGCCGCTCTGAGGAGGCGGCACCCACCGCCCGGCGACGGATCCGTGGCCGCCGAGGGAACGGCGCGCTAGCAACGGCGTGTTAGCCCACGCCTCTGGACGCGCCGCTGGCTTCACGTACAAACTGCCGGCCACGGACGTGAAACTGAACTGCCGTCCACCGATCTTTCACGTCACGGGTCCAGCGGCAGACCGTCCGCGCAAGATGGCTCCTTCGCCTTACAACGCCTGAGGACAAAACTTCCAGGCGGCAGAGGCACTTTCAAGTCGCTTGGGATCATTTTCTGCGAAAGGGTTGCAGGGATGGGGCCCCACTGATTTCGACGCCAATCAAGGCTTGTCTACATCCTAGACTTACGCCAGCGCTATGTAATTCTAACTAGAGGGAAAGTACTTAGGTCTGACCTTTCCAGTCTCTGTATACGGTTGTGATGCCAAGGTATGGTGAGCCGTGATCGGCATAATTCTCGTGTACTCCTCAGCCGCCTGCCACTGAGCCGGCTCCACGTGATGGTGTGCATGGGGGCCCGTTGATTAATCGTGCTGAGGGTGGCTTCTGATAGCGAAGACACTGACGCGTGGGCGCGTCAGTGAGCGTCTTGGTGGAACATCGCGTGGACGTTTAAGTTCTGCAGTGGCAGAGTTTTGTCGGTGTCAGCTTTATCGCGTGGAGTTTGTCGTCATAGAAGTAGTGTCGTGTTAACGTTCCGTCCATAGCAGGTTTGTGGTAAAGTGGTCACGGCGCAAAAGGTTCGTCTACACCTACTTCGCGGGTAGCTGTTTTGTTCGCAGAAAATGGGTCGTATGCCATTTCCAACGATAGAAGTTACTATATAGATATGATGCGCCCCCCATACGATACGACAGAAGTACGATAGAAGATAGTAGCGTAAAAGTTAGTCCGTACAAGTTTGATCGCGCGAGTTTTGCCCGTGGACCCTTGATCGTCGAAACCACGAGTGGAGATCCTGCCGCAGCGATGTTTTGGTCATGTACCAACAATCGCACGTGACGTCCCCCCCCCCCTCCCCCCACACACACAGCGAGAGGTCACCCTGCCCGACACACGGCCCCGGCGGGACACCTCGTCTTACACGGCGATCGCAGCACGCGACAGCCGACACGAAGCCGCGCTGCGGCGTGACCCGCTCTGGCCGAAGCGGCCGGCGGACAGCGCGGTCGGCACGCAGCAGCGCCGCGCGCCCGGTGCTGAGCGAGGGCCCGTGACGGGCCGGCCAGCGGGGTCGCGCCGCCGCGACACCCACCTGCAGGTTGGTGATGGGCTCCATCCGTTGGACGGGTCCGTTGTTGTCCAGCGGCAGCGACACGTCCGTGCTCTGGTTCGGCTGCACCGGCATGGGTACCTGCGGCACCGAGAGCGCTGGCGGTGAGCGTCGGCTTCGACGGCCGTCGGCCGGCACGCCGCGCCCGTCCCCCACTGCCGACCGGACCGGACCGGACCGGACCGGATCGTCACCCTCCCCCCCCCCCCCCTCCCGCCAGCCGGCGAACCGACAGGACGGGCGCAACCGAGCCGCCGTTGGCTTGGGAACGAGGCACCACGCTCCGTGTGGTCAGAACGTGTGCGTTACGTGAGGGAACTCTGCCAACCACAGCAAAGGACTGTGCCTGCCGTGGAGTGCGGACCTCAGGGGATGTCCTACTATAACAAACAGAGATAACAACGGTGCGCATGCCTTTCACCGAGGGGTACTTGCCTGGAACCTGCGGGGTCCCACAATGACGGGACAGGATCTAAAGCCCATCATGTTACCAATAAAACTCCAATTCATGTTCAGTGCCCATGAACTGTGGGTACTGGACTCCCACAGACTCACCAAGTGCAATCTATTTTCCCTGTCGTAAGCCGCGAGTTACGAGGTGCCTCGTAAGCTTGTCATCTGCGAACGCAAGCGCGCTGATACCCGCCTCGTGCCGGCCCGCCGGAGGGGCTGCTCTGCCCACACGTGCCGAGGGTACCGCGCCGGCGTAGGGGCCGGCAGCCGGCTGCCACCGATGAGAGCTCTCACCTGGAGCGCCTGCGCCGGCACCAGACCGAAGCTGTTCTTGTTCATCTGCAGTGCGAACCCGCTCATCGGCTGCATGGCGCGGTTATAGAGCGTCATCTCCATGCTGACGCGGCCGCCCCTGCGGACGGCGGAGCAGGCGGCCGCCGGTCAGCGACGGCGCCAGGGCGCGCCGCCAGAGCGCGCCGCGGATAGCCGCGGATGCTGAGCGTGCGCGATGAGCGCGAGGCTCGGACGCGCTCAGCGGCAGCAACCTATCGCCGTGCCGTGCCGTGCCGTGCCGTGCCGTGCCGTGCCGTGCCGTGCCGCGACGCGGTCCGCCGACGTGTCACGACGACGCGACAGGGATTATGGTTCGGGGGACTTAGCACGAACAGTGTTTCGGCCCTGCACGGATTCGGAAGCCCGCTCCGGTTCCCAGCCGGGCTGCGATCGGTCGCGTCCACGGCACTCCAGCGACACTGACTGTCTCGGGCCCGGATCCTGCGGTAATCCACCTGTCTCGATCGGCGCCGTTGGAACGTGGACACAGGCGCGTAGAGACTGGGCGTGTCAACTGAATCCCACATCGAGTTCCAAATCAGGCTTCGGCCTCACTCATTCCAGAGCAGCGGAGTGAAGCACTTAACCAAACCGGCGCGTTCTACCGGACGAATCTGTTGGCCTGCTGTCGGCCGCCGCGTCCACGACGGGCGTGGGCAGCCACGTCGGCCGAGTTAGTACGCCCCGCCCGCCCCGCCCCGCTCCACGCCGGCCCGCCCCTGCCCCCGCACCAGCGATCGCACGACACCACCGTCACCCACCTGCGGCAGAAGGCGCCGGCCACCTCCAGGCCCTTGCCCTTGGCGGCCGGCAGCCACACCTGCTTGGGCGGCATGTAGTTGGAGGGGGTGGGCGTGATGCCGAAAATGTCGCCGAGCAGACCGCCGGTGGCGGGGGCGGCACCCAGGCCGGGCGCGGGCGCGGCGGCCGGCGGCGCCGGGTCTCCGCCCAGCTGTAACGGACGCCCCCCGCCCGCCGGTCAGCGAACACGCCCACGTCATCGCCGCTGTCGTCCTTGGCCGGCCGCTAGATCGCGACTAGTCATTAGACGGGAACGGTTACAGCGCAAGGCTGATTAAATTCCGAGCCAATTTACTATTTCAAAGATTATTGATACTAATTTGCTTTATCTGCAAAATTTCGGGCGGATCGGAAACGGTTGATACTCGTTTGAAAGCACTTTTCCACGGGATAGCCCTGCTGCAATCAGCTGCTTTCACACAAGCCACGCACCACGCCACACCGACACGGGCCGACAGTGCTCGACATCAGACCACACGAAGGCACGCACACAGCGCCACCGCAGCCGGCGGTGCCGGCGACTCTGACCCAGTCCAGGTCCAGGAACGGGTTGGAGCGGTGCGGCAGGAAGGGGTTGGTGGCGGCGCCGGCGGCGGCCGTCAGCGGGGAGCGGGGTGGCGGCTCGCCGACCGGCGGCGCCACCGGCGCCGGCGCCGCGCACCGGTGCGAGTGAGGGTCGCGCAGGTGGCACAGGCGCCGGCCCTCGAACGGACAGCAGAGGCCGCCGACGCCGGCCTGGACAGCGGGCCGACCGGTCAGACGTCAGCTGGGCTCAGGGCTGCGCCGACGGAGGCGCGCCGCGCGACCACGGCCGCGAGACGCCTTCCGTCGCACGTGGGATGGGGGCAGGACTGCGGCGGGGGCGATCGCTCTGGATTTGTTTCACGTAAACGCCGAACAGGATAGTCAGCGAAGGGAAACATCCACCCCAGGAAGGCATCCGACAAGCCTCACTGTAGTGCACAATGTAAAAGACAAACAGAGGAGAAAAATTCATGAACGTCTACGCACACTACGCACATTTACATCTACGCACATCTACATACGACATTGTGTGCGGACAAGATCCATCAAAAGCACGCACGCAAACGCAACGGCACAGTTTCGCAACGGGGCAAACAAAGCCGACCCGCGACCGGCCGGGTCGGCTGACCGGACCGCCGACGGCGCCCGCCGGCCGGCGCGCTCACCAGGGCGTCGAGGCCGCCGCCGAGCAGGTCGACGTTGGAGGGCACGCTGGCGGCGCCGGGGGCCGGCTGCGCCATCGGCGGGTTCAGGTCCAGGCTGAGCAGGTCGCCGATCAGCGAGTCCTGCGACGGGATGACGGTCGACTGGGGCGGCTGCTCGGCCGCGGCCGCCGCGGCCGCCGTCGCCGAGCCGTCCGGCTTCAGCGGCACGCGACGGAAGCCGGCGCTGCGACCTGGGGACGGCGGCGAGCGTCACGCCGGCCGGCTGGGACGCGGGCCACGCACGCCCGCTGGGCCAGGCGCAGGCTACACACGCGGGCGGCGGGGCTGCTACAGGTTCCATGGCAGGTTCATGGAACGTGCGAGAATGGCGTGCGCTGCCGCAGTATCCGACATTCTGCGGTCTCAGTCGAAAACGCGCCCGCGCAGAATGGTTTGCCAGTTAGCCTCTCTATCCAACGCTCGTTTTCCACTCAAAAAGACAATTTTTTTCGAGTCCAGGCATGAATCCGCTATTTTTTAATCGGAGCCCCTTTTGGCTGCAGGTTTCCTTAATCTGGCTGGCGCAGCTCAGACTGCGCGAAACGGTGGCCCACACGCGACATCAGTCGGCAATCCCACCGACTCCTGCCGCAGCGGCAGAACACACTTCCATGACCGCATCCCCACACCCAGCCGTCGGCACGGCCGAACGCACCCTCGACAAACGCGCTGGGCGGCTTGTGGTAGACGGAGGCGAGGCTGGAGATGTGGCAGACCAGCTCGTCGAGCAGCGTCGGCTCCAGCAGGTCCGTCTCCTCCGAGATGAGCGGCTTCTCAGCCAGCACCACCTCCTTGGCGGCGGCCGGGTCGGTCGAGAGCAGGCGCCAGTAGATGAAGCCGCGGTCGCGCAGGTCCGGGTTGTCCGAGTCCTGGGTGGCCAGACTCAGCACCTGCCGGCCGCCGGACAGCTCAGACGACGGTGCACGGTCGGTGCCACGGCGCCAACACCACTCACACATGGCACATGGCCAGACGTGTCCGATGGTTAGACATACAACATTTCACATGGTCAGACATATCACTATCACATGGTCAGACATGCCGCAAGACCAGCCATGCCACATGTGGAAGGGTTACACAGGGGTGCACCGGATTGACCAAGTAAAACGAAAGATGCGAGGTCGCAAAGAGCTGGGTGGCATATCTGTGAGGGGGGGGGGAGGGGATTCCCACGAGAGCACACCCAATCAGCGAGGACGCGCAACAGGTACGGAGTCGCGATGAACCGGGAGGTAATGGCGCGTGCGGATTCGCAAAGGGCTCACATGGCATGACTCCTAGCTGTTCCGAGTCCTGAATGGCTAGACGAGACTCGGCTGAGGCTATTTCCTACGTAGTTGACGACGCGCCTTGATCCTTACGACACCTCATTCGCAAGTTAACTCGTGACCCCTCATTTGCAAGCTAACAAGCCATCAAGCAGTCCCCCAATTGTCGAAGAATGTGCCACTTCTGTATCTACTCGGGTGGCATGGGTCCGACGTCGCCTGACCCTCAGACTGACTCGAGTCAGAGTCAGCAGTGAGTTACCTGCTGCACTAGCTCCTGTGTATCTGACGGCCGCTTCAGGAACAGCTTGACAATGGCGGTGAGCAGCTGCAGCTGCACCTGGCTGTTCTCGTCGTGGAACCCTTCCAGGAAGCTGTCCAGCAGCTCGTCGGCATTGTCGATCCTCTCCGCGTACTCGCCGATGATCCAGATCATAGAGGCTCTAGAGGCGGCACGGAGCGGCCGGGTCCCGTCAGACCACCGGTCAGGGCCACAACAGCGACACCGGCCGCCTCTCCGCCGGACGCTCTCCACTAGCAGGCGGCACACAGCCAGCACGGCATATATACCAGGGACCAGTGAGCGCCGAGGGGCGCGCAGCTGAGCAGAGCCAAGCCCTTGGAGCAGAGGCTATTGTGGGTGGGGGATGAGAACAATTTTATAGACTAAGTGCGAGATAGCAGGGCAATGATACCAGCTTTTTCACTGCTTTCGAAACGTTCCATCGGTCCCAACGCAAAAACAAATGCAAAATCAGCCTTGTGCTAGCTGTACCGTGGACGCAAACGTGCAGTGGTTAGCACCCCTAGGCAGCTGGTCAGCAGGAAAGCCCGCCCCAGGCGGCGGTGGGCTGCGCTCACCGTGCTTCAGGTTCGTCGAGCGTGTCCAGGTTCTCGCACAGCGTCGAGATGATGCTCTCATACTTGTTGGGGTACTTGCGGAAGATGTCCTTGATCACCACGATCGCCTCCTGTACTACGTAGTTGACCTGAGAGCGGACGAAGCCCGATATGTGAGATGTTCCCGGTGACAACTTGGCCACCACGGCAGCAACCACCACTGGTGAACATGCAGTTCACAAAATACATTGCGCGCGCGTACCTTGCAGGTACTTTAAAGCGAATTCACAATAGGATATGATCAGCATGTAGCGACGCACTGCATACTCCATCAAACCTTAAATCAGTGTTTGGCCGTCATGTGCGCCTGAAAACGACCTCTTACAAGGTGATGACAAAATGACGACATTCTGCGTGATTCACTGTGGTTTTACCCACATTTTCACCTGGGCCGAGGGACAACAGCTCCGTCATGGTCCGGACCAGGACTATCACAACAGCACCACGTTAGCCCCATCACTGATCGCGGTCTGCGCTCCTGGTCGGCCGACCTTGGTCTGGACCAGTGCTCCGAGGACTGACCTTAGTCTGGATCAGGTCCAGCAGCGTGGAGACGCAGCGCTCCGAGGACTGACCTTGGTCTGGATCAGGTCCAACAGCGTGGAGACGCAGCGCTCCGAGGACTGACCTTGGTCTGGATCAGCTCGAGCAGTAAGGAGACGCAGCGCTCCGAGGACTGACCTTGGTCTGGATCAGCTCGAGCAGTAAGGAGATGCAGCGCTCCGAGAACTGACCTTGGTCTGGATCAGGTCCAACAGCGTGGAGACGCAGCGCTCCGAAGACTGACCTTGGTCTGGATCAGGTCCAGCAGCGTAGAGACGCAGCGCTCCGAGGACTGACCTTGGTCTGGATCAGGTCCAACAGCGTGCAGACGCAGCGCTCCGAGGACTGACCTTGGTCTGGATCAGGTCCAACAGCGTGCAGACGCAGCGCTCCGAGGACTGACCTTGGTCTGGATCAGGTCCAACAGCGTGGAGACGCAGCGCTCCGAAGACTGACCTTGGTCTGGATCAGGTCCAGCAGCGTAGAGACGCAGCGCTCCGAAGACTGCTCCACCTTTATCGCGCAGCGGCCGATTGCACGCACCGCCTTCCGCACGAAGTCGACGTCCACCTCCGTCGCGTACCTGCCGACCGGCCAGCGGCGTCAGGGGCGCGGCGAGGGCCGAGTCCGAGGGCCCACTAATAATGCAGGGGATAAGCCAGCAACGCAGTGCTACATCTGTATGCTGTGAGGCATACAGATATAGCGGGAGAGGCGAGACGAACAGAAGAAGTGAAAACAACTGATAAAGAGAAAAGGCGAATAGAAATGGAAACAGAAAGACCTGACGAAGCAAGAACAGAAGCATGAGCACTCACTCCTTCAGCTCGGAGAGCACCTGGGCGATGTTGCCCTGGTTGGCCAGCCGGATCATGATGTCCAGCTTCTCCAGCTTCACGTAGATGGGGTCGTTATACTTGACGAAGAAGACCTTCATCTCGTTCTTGAGGATGTCGGGTCGCTTCTGGACGACCAGGTTGATGTTCCGCAGCGCTACGTACTGGACCTGAGCGCCGACAGACGCGTGGCGATAACGTTACAGGGCGTTCTGTGCACCGAGGTGTGCGGCTCTGCCACGTGCCAAACGAACGAAACCACAGCCCTGTGAAGAAAACTGGGCTCATGTACTCATATCGAAATCAGTCACCGCAACCAGATCTCATTCGTGGTCCCCCACCCCCTCTCCTTAATGGGAAGGACCTCATGCACAACCGCTTGCATTGGAACACTTATCCACACACCTGCCCTCCCATGGAACTAAATCAAGCCACACTTCTTCACCTCAGCGGATATCATAGAGTCCGCGCACGTGGCGCTTTACGGGCCGCCCTGAGGCGGCGAGCGGCGCGGCGGCCGTGCGCGGTCCGCCCGCCCCGGCGCCGCCCGGCTCACCTCCGGCTCCGAGCTGAGCAGCGTCACCAGCGGCGGCGACAGTTTCTTGGTGATGTTGGTGACGAACTCGGAGTCGGACGGCAGCAGCTCCATGAAGCGCATCAGCACCTTGACGGCCGAGAGCACGACTGCGGCGTTGGCGTGCGCCAGGCGCGGTGTGATGCGCTCGCAGATGCTGCCGACGACGCGCCGACGTGTCACCCGCCAGCCGGGCACGCGGTCACTGATATCGGACGCCGCGGCCATATGGGGCTGAAGGGGGTGCTGCGCGCGCGCGCGCGCGCGCGCACGCGCGCTCACACGCACACGCACACGGGTGGCGGAGGGCCTTTGGGTTGGAAGGGGCCGCTCACACGGACAGATCACGGAGGACGTGTTGACAAGAGGGTGAGAGCGAGGGCGAGGTGAGGGGATGGTGGCAAGGGTGAGGGCGAGGGGCGAGGACGAGGGGTGAAAGTGAGGGTGTTAGTGGGATGCGGTGGGGAAGTCTGAGACAAACGGACACGCGCAGTCAGGGGCTGAAGAGAGGCCGGTTAGGAAACCGCCTACTGTAACGTTCACGGTCATGACGCCGCGTTATTTACAGGCGAGGCTGCCCACCGAACAAACACGCGCGCCCTCCACCTTGCACTCACACACATATCTAAACAACAGCGCAATGACAAGCAACGCCGGCTGTAGCGCTCGCCATCGCACAGCGCCGTGCCCGTCCGCCCACCTCTGTCCCTCGCGCTCGTCCTTCGGGTTGTAGTTGGAGAGCGAGTCGAGGATGAACACCTGGCCCCACTCGGTGCACTCGTTGAGCGCCGTCAGCAGCTTGTTGATGGTCTGTGCGTTCATCTCCATCAGCGGGTTGCCGCTGCGGCTCGTCTCGTTGATCTCGGTCAGGGCCGCCACGGCGTTCGCCACCACCTGGCCGGACGGCAGAGCGGCGGCGTCACGCACCGCTGTTTTGGCGAATGTCCGCTGGATGTCGGGGCAGGGCACGCAAGGCGGGCAGAGAGCGAGCCGGGCAGCCGGCAGTGTCCGCGCCGGCGCGCTGTAGCAGCCGGCAGGCCCGTGCCTTATAGCAAGCTCGTTACGATCCATGTTTAGATATACAATAGCTCAGCTCAGTCCCACCAGCAAGAATGACTTGATGCAGGTTTTGACCAGGGAGCCAACACCACTGCTCCAACTGTGTCATGGCCCTTCAAATTCTCAGTTGGCAAGTTCATAGGCATTGCTCTACATTTCACAGATGGAGCAATGGCATTGAACCACACAAGCACAATCTATCACGTCACCAGGCAGACAGGCTGGACCTGGACATGCTGGACCTGGTCGCCGCACAGCCATAAGAGGTTACTCATATGTCGCCCTCATCTTGTTAAGACACCAGATCACATTCACACGCCAATCAGCCCTTCCTGACCTCATCCGCACGCCCTCGGCTACCGCTGGCTCACCATGGGGTTGGAGTCGCTGAGCAGCTCCTTCAGCTGGTCCAGGAAGCCCTGGTCCTCCACCAGCGAGGCGTTGATGTCGTGCAGCTTGGCCACGCACACGGCGGCCGTCTTGCGCACGTACGGGTCCTCGTCCATCAGGCACTTCCGCAGCGGCTCGCACAGGTACTCGGTGATCTTGTCGACGCGGATGCAGCCCATGGTGCGCACCGCCAGCGCCCGGATCAACGGGTTACTGTCCTCGCAGTCCTGTGTGGCCATCAGCTGGCTGTCAGTGTCGGCGCCAGAGGCTCGTCGCCAAACGTCAGTCAATGTCACAGTCTGATAGAAAAGGCCGGGACGGGTCGGCAACAGCGAAACCAGATGGCTGAAGCAGGCACGCATACAGCCGCTAGGGTACGGACAGCCAGGGGAAGAAGATGAGTGACTACCATTGGTAGACATCCTCTCGCCTTTCCTCTCCAGCTTAATCATAAGGGAACGCGGCGCACCCTCTTGCGGAGCACGACTGCTGCGGCGGTCACATTGGCACTCAGAGTCGCTGTCCCGCCGGAATCCCGTCCAGTTCACCCTTGTGTGATCCAAAGGTCCCAGCCACTCAGCCATCCTGCCTCACACCTGCACTAGATCCCTTCCCTCGAAGTCGGTCCAGTACGCCCGCACCTTTACGAACGTGTTGACGGCCATGATGGCCATGTCTGGCTGGCTCTTGGCATAGTTCATCAAGTAGAGGTACACCAGCTTCTTCAGCTCCAGGTTGTCTGTCTGCATGCAGTTGACCACATCCGGAAACAGAGCTGACACATCCTTGCCAACTGTCATGGAGGCAATCACCTGAAAAAGAGCATTGTGTGGAACACTGAATGTGCAGCGATATCTTGTGAAGCACTTGCACGTCTTGCAGACCTGCAAAGCCCACAAATGATAATGTACCCACATATAATCAGCACATAATCCATGACTAGAGGATGGTGCATACCTATTCATGAAAGCAGCCTGTGGGGCACAATGAAGTAAAAGAGAATGCCAACCTATTCTCCTTAATCAACCCATACACTTGGAAAGTTCTGGGAGATAGCAAGGTGTACAGCATGTCCACAAGATGATGCATGTATAAAATCATACTCACCAATGTTGAAAGAAAATGGTTGAACAGGCATAGATGTTTAAACGTCAACTACGCTCGGGTGTTTGCATACCTTTTTCACTGCCTCCCTCTTCTTTTCCTTTTTATCGCTGTTGAGCTCTGATTTGAGCTCAAATATTTCACCCTTTTTGGTGGTTGTGAAATAGCGAGCATCTGTCATCTTTGCAGTTTATTGCTGAAAGCAAAACACATCCTTATGCTGACAGGCAGGCAAGTGGGAGGCACATTTGCTCTGTAAAACCAATCATCAGAAAATGGTACAATCAACATACAAAAATGTTCAACACTGTACAGCAATGACAGTTCTGCCGTCAAAAGGCAAAAAGCCGTAACTCGATTTTCATCGATTTTTCGTTTTTGGTGTCATTTTGAAGCTTTCGAGAAGACGCCTCTGATGGTGGCGAGCATACACTTACGCGCGTTTTGTATTTCGAATTATAAGTGTATATGATCTGTCAAAAAGCCGCATCGCGCTAACTGACAATGATGCACGGCAGGCAAAAGGCCGCAAGTACGATTTCAGCCAGACAAAAAGCCGTATCTACTGCACAGGGCACATACGGCTTTTTGTTCACTGTGCTTTGGTCCGCAAAAGGAGTCTTCCGTCAGGTAAAAAGCCGCATCCGAACAAAATGGGACATACGGCTTTTTGCCTGCCAAAAGCGCTCCCGATACCAATGCATTTTCCGTCGCAAAAAAACACGTATTCTCAGAAGTAGTACTACGGCTGCGTGACGATTGCGCGTGCTGCCGGTTGCACGTGAATAATTACAGAGGCGCAGCCAGGGATCGGGGGGGGGGGGGGGGCAAGGGGCCCAAGCTGGGATCCCCGAGGCCTGGATGTTTCTGTGAGTAGCAAAGATGATTCCTCACACAGGGTTAAAATCACCGTGATTTATCGCTGAACATCGCCTCGCCCCCGCGCCGTAAAAATCCTGGCTACGCCTCTGCTTCATCACATAAACTGCCTACTCCTCGTTCCGAAACCTGACGTATAGCCAGATTCGGTTAGCCCGCGTAAGACGGAACAACTTGGCCACGAGTTGTCTGATTGAGTTTTAACCAGAATTTAAATATTTCAATTTGACCCAATTTGACCTAAGTGAACCAACCATGGACGAAAAGAAGAGGAAAAAACGACGAGTGGTTAGAGTAGATTGGGATGACACATCTTTCGGGGAATGGCACTATGTTGCTATTTCTGATCTGCGACTAATGCCTGGGTCAACGCTGGAGGCTGGAGGCAGAGTGCGACTGAGACACAACGGCAAATACTGGACCGGGACGATTGCAGCAAAGAAGAAGCGTCGTCTGGCATTCGGTAAGTGATGAACGATACTATTCACCTAACAAACATTCTGTTTGATATTCACCCATCAGTCTTGACATGCTTAAGATACATTTGCATTCGAACGAAGCCTGTCTGCCAGGGGGAGCGGAATTCCTCCCAAGTTGGGGGGGGGGGGGGCGACAACCATTCATGGTCACTTTTTCGGAAGTGCCGGTACGTCCAATGATACATTTTCAAAGTTCGTGGTTCAGTCCGCGTTCTCGTTGCCCCCCCCCCCCCCCGCCCAGGTGTCGCGCTTTCGCTATATGCATAAGTTTTCAGTCTTTAACTTGCCCTGGCTTTCGGTAAGCAGCTCTTGCACATGGCTGTGATATGGTTACTTGGAAAAATAGGTGATGCGGAACGCAGCGTTTGGTGTTTCTAACATTTTCTTGAAGAAATGTCAACTGCATCCAGTTCAATGTATCCGCGTTTATAGCAATGCCCCAATTCGTTTTGTTAATGTAAACCCGCTCGTTAAACATATTTCTAGGTAGTTCATTTCATTCTCATATATATATATATATATATATATATATATCTCTCTCTCTCTCTCTCTCTCTCTCTCTCTCTCTCTCTCTCTCTCTCTCTCTCTCTCTCTCTCTCTGTCTCTGTCTCTGTCTCTGTCTCTGTCTCTGTCTCTGTCTCTGTCTCTGTCTCTGTCTCTGTCTCTGTCTCTGTCTCTGTCTCTGTCTCTGTCTCTCTCTCTGGCGCTCTCTCCATAATGAACTAACCATGAGAAGCATTCCGTATAGAGTATTGTTGCTTTTGCACAGCATTGCCGCTTACCGTTAGCGTGTCCACTTGCGGAGAGGCCAAAGTGCACATAAATCGCATCATGTATGAGACACAATAGATTTTGTCTATTATTGAGAGCCAATAAGGGGGAACTAGAACCCACGACATCTTAGTTAGGCTGGTACGTATTAAACTATGCGATTCTTGAGCATGCTTCAAGTCGCACTACACGAATTGCTCCACTTGTTTTAGTCATGTTATGACATGAATGGATTGTTGCGCAGCTGTTAAAACTGGCATAAATTTTCTCACATCCGAGGTTTGGTGTTTGCGGACAGTTCTTGAAAAGTTCACACACCACTGTCCCCTGGCGTTTGTTTACATTCGTTCACCCCCGACCGGCCAGCTGTTCCCAACCTCTCGTGTTCACTGGTTGGTTGAGGTCAACCAGCATCCAGCCTTGAACATCTGGTGTTTTCGCATTTCAGATATCCCTGATGAGAAAACGCAGCTCGTCCCCACCTGCATGCCTACCGGGGCCCCTCCATCGAGCACTGCTGCCAGCCTGTCTACTCTGGCCACCCTTCCGGCTTCTATAACCCCACTATCGCGTACCGGAGTCAGCAATCCGCCAGGTACCAGCGTGACCCCGCTACCGGTTGCCAACGCCGCCACTCTACCAGTTATCGCCGCCTCCACCCTGCCGGATACCGCCGCCACCCTGCTGGATACCGCCGTCACCCTGCCGGATACTGCCGCCGCCACCCTGCCGGATACCGCCGCCGCCACCCTGTCGGATACCGCCACCACTCTACCAGTTACCGCCGCCGCCACCCTGCCGGATACCGCCGCCGCCACTCTAGCGGTCGCCGAGGCTACTCTGCCAGCAACTGTTACAGTGACTGCGCGGGGCTCTGAGATGTGCGCCACGCCAGACATCCCCCATGGTTCAAGTGACCTGTCCTGGTTTACTGGTAGCATGTCAGTATTGTTTGATAGTAATCATTCGGTCGATTTTTCTGCCATAAACAACACCAGTGACAGCCAGAGCGCTCCCATCTCTACGTCAAACGCACGTCATTACGAAGCTGCCCAATTCTGTCCTGCCGTCACTTCCAGTCCACATGTGTCATTGCGCTCAGAACCAATCCATACCGAACAGGACACTAACCTCCCAGACATGCAAGCCACAGACAGTAACTTCATAGACCTGCAACCCCAAGACGCTGGCCTCTCAGACCTAGCCCCGTATGCTAGCCTCCCGGATCTGCAAGCCCCCGACGCTGGCCCAGACCTGCAAGACCCGGACGCTGGCCTCGCAGACATGCAAGCCCCGGACGCAGGCCTCCCGGACCCGGAAGCCCACGACTTTGGCCTAGACTTGCACGACCGGGACGCTGGCCATACGAAAGTTAAAAAAAGACAACGGGCACGAACTCCTCAAAACAAAATTGAGGGCTTCAAAACCAAGCATCTGCTCCTGTCAGCGCCAGTGGGCTGCAAAGAGGGTACCTGCCAGCTGAAATGTGGTCGGAGAGTTCCGGAAAATGTGCGAGAAGAGATCAATACTGCAGTAAACTCACTGTCGTGGTCGGCGAGACGTGAGTGGTACCGTCGCTACGTAACGGATCGGGTCAGCGGGTCGAAATCAGGAGATGAGCAAAAAGAAAACAAAAGAAGACGAGTCCTTCGGTGGCATCTCCCGGTTGGCACCGAAGCTGTTGCCGTATGCAAAATATTCTTCCTGGCAACTTTGGGCTTTAAGAACGGCAATGACAAGCCAGTCCTCGCCAGTATCACTTCTCAGCCAGCAGCCCCCATCGATCGCAGAGGAACGAAGACCCCAAGAAACAAATTGGACAGCACAATCCTCGAGCATCACATCATGTCATTTAAGCCAGTTGCTCCTCATTATAGGTATTTGCACGCTCCGCAGCGGCGGTACCTGCCTCCGGATTTGAATACAGCCATACTCTTCAAACATTTTCAAGAAATGCATGGCACCAACATATGCTCAGAAACAAGATATCGTCGAACCATGGCTGAAATGAACATAGGGTTCACAAAACTTGGTAACGAGGAATGTGCCGAATGCGCGGCACATTCACTGCATACGTGCAGGGACAACGACGGGACGTGTCCTGACTGCCAAGCTCACATCCAGCACATCAAGCACAGAAACGAGGCGCGGATCGCTTATAAGGAAGACGCAGAACGAGTGTGGGAAGGCAATGAGCTTGTCGTGTCCGCAGATATGATGCGGATCTTCCTTCTGCCACAGCTCCCGCACAAAGTCGCCATATTCACGTCTCGACTTGTGGTTTACAACGAGACGTTTGCACCGCTCGGCAAACGAGAACCGAAGGCTGTTTCGATCGTGTGGCATGAGGGTACAGCGGGGCGGGACGCGGCTGACGTATGTTCCGCCTTCGTTCGGTACATCGAGCTGCAGCGAGATGTGGAGGCCATCACGATTTGGCTAGATAATTGTTCCGGGCAGAACAAAAATTGGATACTTATTACAGGCCTCATGCAGGCCGTCAACAAGCCTGGTAAGATGCTGAATCAGGTGACCCTCAAGTTCCTCCAAAAGGGCCACACTTCGATGTCGGCGGACGCAGTCCACCAGGTCTGCAACAAGAGCCTGAAGCGTCGTAGAGTGGTGGCAGACATGGAGGACTTTACAACCGTTATCGAAGACTCGTCGAAGGTGATCGAGATGAAGCCTAATGACTTCCTCAACATCACAAGTGGCGTGAGTGCCCAGAAGCTGAAGCTCCTAACCGAGGAAAACTGCCGACCATATCTGGCCTCATGCAAGGTGATCCAGGTTCGCCGTGGCCAGGACCTGGTGTTCACCAAAGTAAGCCACTCATCCAACAGCTGGCGTGCGTTCGACCTAGCAAAAACGACATTCTTCCCACGGGAACAGCCAGCGGCAAAGATGCGTCCGCGCGGTGTCAACAGAGCAAAGCTGGAGACATTGAAGCAGCAGCTCCTCCCACTGCTGCCGCCACAGAGGCGTGCCTTTTGGGAGAGCCTGACCGGTTCGTCCGCTCGGGAGCTGAACGACTAAGCGAATCATACAGGGCTCCTGATGGCCCTGGACGTGTTTGATAACTGCTCCTTCCATTCGAAGCTCCTAATACTGCAACGCACGTCGGCTGTGGATCTGTTATTTTGGGTATGGTTTTGTGATGTAGTTTGTGTATCTGTTTTTTTTTCTGTAACACCGCTTGTTACCAGACTTTTCCATCAGCATCAGTTAGGTGTTCCGTTCGGGAGCGGAACATGTGAAGGCGGCTCCGTTTGATGCATTCTGGGGCTTGATGGCAGAAAGGTGATGAGGCTCAGTGGCAGTGAGTGATACATTTTATGGTTATCAGGTTGCCTGCGGTGTCATTGCATTTGCTTAATGTTTACATCTGTTGGCAATACATTCGATAAGTATGAGGCATTCTTTCAGTTAACCCTCAGCTTCCGCTGGAGCTGGCAATCTGGCGATATTTTCAGACCCATGCACTAAGAGACCCCACGCCCGAAATGCAGCATTCTGCTTGGATTCGGGGTCCCAAGTGCAAACAAATGCAGGTACCGGACGTGACCTTACCTAACGTAAAGCATTGTATGAAGAGAACGGTCACAAGATTCGGTGTTTATCACTTCCCAAAACTTATGGTAGGCCAGGCCGGGCCATGTTGGGTACGGGTCATCGGGCCCGGCGATTTTTGTCTCTCAATTCAACACCGAAGCATTATTTTCACCTATATCTCGAATCATTATTAACCCCACGCAATGAAAAATATGTGCAGGGTTAAGCGATACAGCATTTTGCCTGCGAAATCCACCCCATGACTCAGTCGAGAAACTCCAAGAAACGGCTTTTTGACACATACGGCTTTTTGCCTGCCGGATTGTCCCATGGGTGACGACTCTTTCCGCAAGGCAAAACATTTTTGCATCTTAATTTAAAAACCTTACGTTTAAGCGTCTCAAAAACGTTATCTTAGGATTGGCCATGTAAACGCGGTCAGAATGGTGTATTTTTGCCCTTGCCTGTGCTAACTTCACCCTTCAATATGGGAGAAACCCCTTTTTTGTCTTTCTGAGCAACTTTATGATCATAAAAACTCCGAGATACGGCTTTTTGCCTTGTGACGGCAGAGTTGTTGCCTCAGTGGCATCTACTGCCACTGAAGCAGCCACATTGGACACCGACAATTCCAACAATGCACATGGTGGCACATATCAGATTAGAGGTAGTTGATTCCAGGTACTTTCCATAATGACCTAGACTATGGGTTGGCATGTGCTCTGTGCAGACCAAGCTCAGCTGATTGGGCAGCTTGGTTACTCCAATGGTATATCTGAATACAGCTCAACTCTATCTGATATTGATAACCTGACAATCAGCTGTTTACATGAGGGTAACACCTCACTAGATGCAATGTTTACTGAAAGCAAGTATTTTTGCTTCCTGGGGACAACATGCAATTATTTTAGCTACATTCCATATCTATTCATGTATGTAATCACACTATGCAACAAGCAGAAGAAATGTTGGTGGATTGGGGAAAGCAGCATAGCCCCTGAATGCTGACAGTCATCAATGGTCTCCCCTATAAATATCATGCAACTCCTGAGCACAATATACCCAAATAAGTAAGTAGCATCAGCACAGTAACCTTTGTACATGCACATACATGGAAAGGGCACGATGTTGTGTTTGCAGAAGATGGGGCACACCAAAATTATGGGCTAAAATAACACATATTGGATTCTATTAACTAAAAATGATAAATTCTGTTCTCTATAGGGGCACTCAATTATAATTCAAGGCTTGATACATGACACCACTAGCATGGTGGGTTATAGGGGGTTGGTTGAGGACAACAAATGGATGTGTCCATGGGCAGTGATGCATTATGGGAGTAATGAATGCGGGGAACCAAAATTATTTGCACCAAATGGGGACATGTTGGGTAGAGTAGATAGGGTGTCCATGTGATGTGTGATGCCAAGTTCAGTTTAGAGGCATGGATATCTATAGGGTTAGGAGCGAGCATAAGTATAGGCCAAGAGTGGGAGTGATGGTAAGGGTAGGGACAGGGGTTGGGTGGGTTGGGTTGGGTTTGGAGCTGGGGCTGGGGTTGGGGTATGGGTATGGGTAGAGTAAGGGTCAGAAGTAGGGGTAAGAATAGTATATATATATATATATATATATATATATATATATATATATATATATATATAGTATATATAATAGTAAAAGAATAGTAAGAATAGTAGGGGCAGATGCTGGGTTTGTGTTAGGGTTGAGGTGCTAATTTAGACTGGATCAGGTTACGTTAAAGTAACTTATGCTATGCTATGTTCTGTTAGATTAGCTTAGCTTAGGTAGGTTTAGGTGTGATTTACCTGATGATTAATGGCCATCACAATCATCCTGAATACAACATGGTTAGATCAGGAATTGTTTATATGCTTCTCAGTTATTTTTTAGTCATCATTATTTTTGATGCCCCTCCCCCTTTGTGTTGCTATTTAAACCTTTGGGTACAACATACCCAGGGGTGGTAGTGGTGGTGGCACACAACAATTGGCCCAGCATCAGCCACAAATAAGGCACTGGTGTCACCAAGAGATGTTATGACAAGGTGTTTTCGGGGAAAGCAGTCTAGTATGGTGAATAAGATAGGATGCCCAAAACGAGACATTAACTGTTATCATATAGCAAACAGGTGTGTACAGAAATGAATAAAAACTGTAATCACATTATTCTGATATTTCTGTTTAATTCAATCATTTGCAAACAAAATAAATAGAAGGGCTGGTAGAACCATTGATGCTAAATAATATTCTAACCAGGGGTGCCCCCAGGACATGTCACTGGGCTGCAAAAATGGAACCACAGAACCACACACATGACATGTGGACCAGACTGCATAAAGTACAGTTACTCCAAGCAGACCTGGCATAGCAATGACATCGCAGCAACAATTTCTGCATGTGTACCCAATAAATTTCAGTGCTCAGTTTGAGAACCTGTTATCAATACTTTCAGTGTGCATAGAGCTAATGTGCAAAGGAGTTATGGTGCTATTAAGGTAAGTCAGGAAAAAGTACTTATATACCTTTTATACATAAAAACATTGGAAAATTTAGTACCATTCAGCCTGGTCTGAGCTCAGCATGTGAGCCTGAGGTTTGGCACACCAGAGTGCTGTAGGCATCTAGTGTGGTGGATAGATCTTTGGCAGACTGGCAAGTAAGTACTTCAGCCATCTCCCATTTTCTGGTCTGAGACTCCCATGAATGGAAATGTGGTTGCCAATGCGTTCATGCTTCAGTGGAACCCGATGTCTTCAAGGACATGGAACAAATACATACAAAAGGAAGGTCCCAAAACAAGTCTAATGACCTGCATTCACTTAATTTGCCCCCTGTGAAACTATGTAATGACGTGAAATAAGTCCACACATATTGGAAATAGATCCATTCTTATTTGTAAAAGCATGATCCTAAAGAAGTCAAATTCAAGCAAAGGAAACAAACACAAGCGCTGTTGCTTCATAGTGAGGAAAATGTGAATGTCATGAAACTGTGCGCTGAAATCATTTGCATGGTAGCACCCCGAAAAGGAAGCAGTATGGGGGAAAACCGCAACCCAAAAGGTAAGGGGTGAAAACTACCAATCAACATATGTGTCAGGCTTGGAAATTATCACACATCACACTATGCTTACTAAATTAATGTTAATAGTTGACTTTCTCACCTTCCTGGCCAAAACAAACCAGAAAAAACGCCGCCGCCGCCCCCGACACTTATGTTCGCGGCGATCTAATTCCCAACAGCAGTGACAGTAGCGGCTCGCTGATGGAACGGCGCGTCACTAATGTATCTGATTACGCCCACAATCGAGACACGGGACCACTATAATCAAGGCTGTGAAGGAAAATGTGATGCAGCTGTTCTGATTATCCTACATTTCACCTTTTCCATGCTTTAACGATTCTGATAGTTTAAAGACCACCAAATTTCATTAACGCATGCCTCAAAATGTATATCACGCCTATATCCTCCTACGCGATTGCTCTGTGGCATTTTTTCATGTGGGTGCGGGTATAAAGCGCGGTGGACCTATGCTTTTAGACTGGCTGGAATCCCTCCTACAACTGAAAGCTTTCGGATCGCTAACAAGAATAGACATACCATTCAGAATTTAAACCCTACCATTATGAAAAATGACCCTCTTAATCTATGTCCGTAGAGCCAAACCAACTTGGCATCTCGCAAGTGTACGCACTACAAAACATGAGCCCAGAACAGGAAACACTAACATGCGGGAAACTGCTATCCGTGCCTAAACGTGATGGCGACCCGCTAGACAAGCCGAGAAAACAAAAAGCCAATAAGGCACAGCAGACCGCCTCCCCGTCTGTACACAGCACGCCGTGTCAGAAAAGCAAGGCCTAGTTTTGAGACAATCTTGTATTCCTCGCGACACCCTCCGTCGGCATAGGAATGCCTGGAGGCGAACGTACGCCTGTGGGTGTGTGGTCGCAACAACCATGACTCGAAAAGTCGCGTTTATGACAGGATGACACAATACCGCCCGATTGCTAGTATATTAAACACGTCATGCCGCATTTGGTGGGGAGCTTAAATTAGCAACAACGCCGCGAAACTGCTGAGTTCCAACAACGTAAAACAATGAGCAATAACGCCACGCACCGGACCCTTCGCACACTATCCACATGACTCAGCGTCAAGCCTTCAGTGTGTTTCCATCCTTACGCAGACGGCGGCAGCGCAGCAGCCACATATGCCGCAGGCTACGGATCTCAGAGAGCTACCCAGCTCAGGCCCAGTACACCTCGACAATCTGCAGCCCATGCACGGGGCGGTTGCACGAGTGTGACAAAGCGAATCAAGCAGTCGAGCCTCTGTTGCTTCATGAGGTCCGTAAATCAGTTTAAACCAGAGATACTTTGAACAACGGGAGCCAAAATGGTACATCACACCATAAAACCATACATCGTTGTACTTCCCACTGACCTGCCGTATTTCTACGATCTGTTATTTCTATGACCTGCCTGCCATTATTCTACGAGGACGTGACATGTGCAGCAGAGCTCCAATCAATCGAAGCGTTACCGATCCCAAATTAATGTCATCACCGTGCATCACTATGTACTCTAGTAACGACGAAACATGTCAGTATCCATACATGACCTCTCTGGCAGTGGCGTTCACGATAGCTCCAATGCCAGTATAGAACTGCCCTCTTGGCTTGAAACCACCACACATGACGTATCTATCGCTCCCAGTACGAAGCTAGCCAAACACTGAAGTTCATCTTCCGTGTAGCCACGCGTATCTCCTTGTCTAATGGAGTTTTTGGACGCCGACTGCTGCAACAATGATACCGCATGGGATCCGCCACCACATACCGCGCCGGTCGGCCACGCTGGTCTCGATGGCGCCCGCCGGCACTCTCCACGCTTTCAGGGCCGCATGCCGTCCCCCAGCGCCACGCAGGGGGCACGCGTCTTTCAGCAGCCGGTGTCTTCCCCGGGCGCTGCCTCCAGAACCCCCTAGTGCCCCTCCCCCGCGGTCTCGTAAGAGATCGGCGCCCCGGAGCGAGTTCAGGTGGCACCCAGCCCGTCTTCCAGCCGCACTGTACGACGAGCCGCCCGGTCTCTCAGCACTCGGTCGACGAGCGGCTGGCCGCCGCGGCTGGCGTGTCCGGCGCCGTCCCGTCGCGGGGAGGCGACTCGACCGCGTTGGCGGCGCTCGCGCCCTCCTTCTCCTCCGCGCCGGGTCCCTCGGGAGCCGCGGCGCCGTCCGCGGTGTGCAGCCGTCCGCCGGCCGGCGCCTCGGGCGGGGAGCGCCGCGCCCAGCTGGCCGTGGGCCGGGTGACGGACGCCGAGCCCGCCGTCACGTAGGCGGGCCGGCCGGGCGCGGCGGCGCGCGGCGTCGAGGCGAGCCGCGGCCGGCGCCAGGCCGGCGGCGGCGCGCTCCGCAGCAGGGCCTCGCTGTCCCGCACGTCCTGCGACAGCTCGGCCGCCAGCGAGCTCAGGCTGTCCAGGATGTCGGAGAGGTCGGCGGCGGCCGGCGAGGCGGCCGGCTGCGCCTCGATCAGCAGCGACAGCGAGCTCAGCTCGGCGGCCACCTCGTCCGGGTCCAGCGGCAGCATGTCCTCGGCCGGGGAACTCGCGGTCGGGGGACTCCGCGGCTTCAGGTCGCCGTGCTGGTGGCCCGCCCCCGGCTCGCCGTCCGGCTCCTGCCGCCACTCGCCCGGCTCCGGCGAGCCGCTGCCGAGTCGGCGCGACTCTGGCCGCTTCAACAGCGGCGTTAGGTCCACTCGCACGGCGCGCAGGCGCAGAGAGGCGTTCTTGTGACCCTACGGCAGGCGGACACGGCGACGGGTGAAAACAAGACGTAGGGATCTAATCTCCAGACAGATGTGCTCTCAAGACGAATGTTTGTCATTCTGGGCTCGATGCACGCACACAAACGTGACGAGTTCTGCATGGAAGCGGCGCCACACTGTCGAGCTTTGCATAACACGCTATTCGTCATGCATATATGCAACACGCTATTCGTCATGTACCCATAACTTATCACCCATGACGAAGCTTACTTTAAAAGAAGCCTTCTTTAAGACATTCATATTTCGTCTCCGAAAATATCAAGTAACGTCAGACAATGTCATCATATGAAAGCAATGAGAAGAGCAATGAGTAGAAACCACTCTAATGAGAATACAATTCCCAACATCGGATGGGCTCGCTTCGCAACTTAAAGAACTTGAATTTCGCTAGCAGACGATGCGTGCAACCACTCAAACATGAGAAAGATAGAGCGGCACGGACCTGCGAAGTGTAGCTGAGGTACTTGGTGATGTCCAGCGACAGTTCGGTGGAGGCGGCGCCGGCGGCGGCGCTGGCGGCGGCGCTGGCGCGCGTGCGGTCCGAGTCGAAGGTGCGGCTGCTGGCCGCCAGGCGGCTTTGGACGCGGCTGGCGCCCCGGTGGCGCGTCTCGTCCACCGGCAGCTGGGCCACGTCGCTCAGCAGCGTGACGGAGGCCGCGCCGCCGCCTGCGGGGTCGGGCGGCACTCAGACGGCCGGCCGGCGCACGCGGCGGCCACGTCACGCGCCTTGGCGACGGGCCCCGCTTCACACACCGGAACAGCTCCTACAGACGGCGTGCTTCGCCGGCCCGCACGCCGCCGGGCGAAGTCTCGACACGGCACCGATGCTACCCGACGAGCAGTCACCGTCCCATCCTTTCAGGTTGTTCACGAAATGCCTCGCAGTCCTCTCAGCCAGCTGTCCACTCACCACCCTGCCTAGTGAGGGTTCACCCGTCCACCCCCTGCGCGCATGTTGTCCCTTTACCGCCCCTCAGCTGTACAGCTGCCCCCACATCGGCGCTCACCGTCCTTCCTGCTGAGGTTGTCCAGACAGTCGAGCACGCCGGACGTGTCCTCCTCGCGCTTCTCCAGGTCGACACACAGCCGGCGCGCGTACGTCACCACCACCTGGGCCACCTTCTGCAGCAGCCGGTGGGCGCCCAGGTCGGTGGGACGCGCCTGCACGGCCCGCATGCAGCCCGGCAGCTGGCCGCAGGCTGTCGGCAGGTCAGGTCAGGTCGGCAGGTCAGCGGTCCAGCAGGTCGGCATGTCAGCCGGGCGCTACACGGAGCCGTGGCTATCGCTCAGCCTGGACGGAGAGGGTAATGGGCACACAGCCGGGCGGTCGGCCGGAAACAGGAGGGGGTGGGTGGGTGGGGGGGGGGGATACAGTCGGGGGTCGCTCAGGGACGGGGACGGCGCCGGACACGGGGTCGGTCCGGCGCGTCACAGGGCGACAGGCGGAAACGCAGACGGAGAAGCCGACGCGCTCACATGAGCAGCAAGCCACAATGGTCTCGGCCAAGGCTCCACGCTTGATTGAAGATAGACGGCGGAAGCATGCTCGCCACACAACAGAAAAGCCCGTGCTCTGTCCGAGAAGGCCAGGTTCCCCTAGCGAACAGCAGCACGAACAGCACCAGCAGCAGGCCCCG
The DNA here is from genome assembly GCF_011947565.3 of Pollicipes pollicipes. Lineage (NCBI taxonomy): Eukaryota > Metazoa > Arthropoda > Thecostraca > Pollicipedomorpha > Pollicipedidae > Pollicipes > Pollicipes pollicipes. The sequence continues at coordinate 42,088,417 of NW_023596225.1, read as the reverse complement.
CGTCGCTGCTCACCTCTGTTGACGAGCAGCACGGTCTCCGTGACCTGCGTCGAGCCGGTGACCTGCTCCAGCACGAACTGGCCGAGCCGGTGCGCCGTGCTCAGCAGGCGATTCGCCAGCGCCAGCATGGCGCCGGTCTCCTGGTCGTACAGCAGCTCCTTCATCTGGGCGGCCAGCAGCGTCAGCGACGCCTCCGCCGCCTGCCGGCAGACGCGCGGAGATAGCGCCGCCGTCGCGCACAAGCCCGTCCGCTCGGACGGCGTCTTCCCCGGCGGTTTGTCCTGGCACGCGCCGACGCCGCCGCGCTCCGCCCGCGTGCCGGAAGACGGCTCCGTCCAATTAAGACGCACACAACACCGGAGTATCGACGATGCAGAAGGCCGCTTGGTCCGTGGTCGGGCGCGGCCGGCTCACCAACTACGACGAATTCAAAGACTGACGCGCGCCGGACCGCGGCAGATCCTGTGCTGCTCCAGGCATTTCGCTACTTACGGTGGCGTGGCACTCTTCACACCAAAGTCCCCGGTCCGACCACGACAGCCCTGACATCTGGTGACCCAGCGCTCACCTTGCAGAAGGCCAGCGGGTCCATTATCTGGTCCAGACAGTCTCTGACATCGACGAGGGCGCGGCGCCAGCGGTCGCGCAGGCCGGCCAGATGCTGGCGGGCAGCCGGATCCGACGGCTGGGAGTGTACCAGCGAGGCGGCCGGGTAGACCTCTGGCTCCAGCGTCTCCAGCAGCAGCAGGTTCGTCCGGATCAAGTGCAATTCTGCCGGAGCGCCACGCCACCATACAGAGAGGTGTCAAAGTACGCCAGGCCAGCACACGAACATGTCCAAGTACATTAGGCCGCACCACGGAGGCGTCAGAGTACACTAAGCCGAGACACGGAGGTGCCACATTACATCAGAACCTCCCACAGAGCCGTCTCAAGGACCGCCACCCCGCACGCGGCCCAGTCACATACGGCGGTGGCGCGGAGCCGTCCCACGGACAGCCGCCGCAGCATCGGCGCGCCGCTGGGCCCCGTCAGCCGCGCGGCGGCAGCCCCGCCGGCGCCCCGGGCACTCACTAGCCACGTCTGTAGAGCAGGCGGTGGCCAGGCCGCACACCTGGAACACCTTGTCGGCGGCCACGTCGTGGTCGGCCACGGCCGCGTCCAGGTCCGGGCGCGGGGCGTCGTTGGCCGCGCCCGCCGCCACCCGCACCAGCGCGTCCAGCTCCCGCGTCGGCTCCGTGAACACCTGGCCGTGGCGGCGGCGGCGCAGGTGAGCAGGGGCCGACATAGCGCCAGTGCGCCGGCGGCGCGGAGTGGGGTGCGCAGGGAGCTGTTCTGTGCCCAGCCTGGTTGGAACGCGCACTGGCAATACGCGTTTCATATTTTGCGTTGCTTGGTTTTCGGCAGCGTAAAAGGAAATCGGTGATTCTCCTCACGCGTTTGGCTACGTAGAATCAAAGACCATGGGAACTGAAACGGTCAATATCAACGTTGGCAGCACATTCTTGATAACAATGAATGGCCATCAGCGTTATCGCTGGCAGATTGTGATGCAATGCGAAGTGTTCCCAGCTTGATGAAAGCAAGAACAATTAAATTTCCACCTTCACGCAAAGCCGAAGGGCTGGAAATGGATGACCGAAATACCAAGCAAAGATGAGCGTGGTAAATATCGGCATTGGAAGCCTAGATCGCATCAACTGTCTTCGGTACAAAAACGCGTTCAATTACCCCACCCTCACGGGACCGGCGTCTGACTGACCTGCACTATCAGCTGCAGCAGCTCGGTGTTGACGAGGTGCTCCGCCAGCTCCAGCTGGTCCGCCATCAGCTGGCAAGCGAGCACAAACTCGCCGCGCCGCTCCGGTCCCACCCGCTGCAGGGCTGCCGCCGCGCTGAACTGCTCCAGCACCTGCCGCCGGGCGCCGGCCGGTCAGCCGCGGGCGCCGAGACACGAACGCCGAGCGGGCGAACCGGCGTCGTCACGTGACGCTTCCAGATCCGTCCGACGGCGGCGTCAGGTCAGGGGGCCGCAGCCGACCGCGCAGAGCCACGGTTACCGACCCCCGCCGCGGCTCGTCCCCAGACTCGAGCCCGTGGCAAGGTCCATCACCTCGCCGCGGACCCACGGAAGACATTGCCGAAACATCTCACGGTCCCATCAAACCCTTGGCCACACGCCACCGCACACAAGCGTTCGGCACCCGCACAGACTGGTTATGATAGCGCGGCGGACCCATCACACACGCACTTCACTGGAGCCCGAGCCGTCTCCCGGGAGGCGGACGCCTCGACGCTGCATACAAGTGTCAGAAAACAGACTGCACACAACTGCCTGAGACCGCCCCCGCATGCAAGCAGTACATACACCCTCACTCCCTGCACAGGCTAACAACACACTCGTAGACCATCTATACCGGCCGGAGACGGCGTGCGGGCCGCCTGCAGCGGGGAGCCCCTGTCACGCCGCGGCGCCGGCCGAGCCCACCTGCTGGCAGGCGCGGGTGACGCGGCGGCCGTCCTCCTCCGGCGCGCTCTGTGACACGGCCAGCGCGTGCGCCAGGAAATCCTCCAGCAGCCGTTGCACCTGCGCGGCGAACCCCTCCTGCCGAGCACGCGGCCGGATGGTCAGTCGCAGGGCTCGCGTGGAGCCGGCCCGCGCGCGGCGCGCAGGCGCCGGTCACGATTGGCAGTTGCCGTCCGCTACCGCCCACTAGCAAGTTGTCAAATCCCCCGCTGGTAGGCATTCACAAGCAGTTGCTCGAAGCTTTAGCTGCACAGGGACGGCACACAAACGCTACACAAATAAACGCTTGCAAACGCGTGCTGACAAAAGTTGGACTCTCCATGCAAAACTAGTGATAAACAAGCGCACGCATACAGTGCCTGGGCACGTAAGCGGGGCCTCTGCCGCGGCGGCTGGCGGCAGCGGAGGGCCTCACCTGCGGGCAGCGCTGCAGCAGCTGCAGCAGGGCGTCGGTGCTGCGCACGAAGCCGCCGTCCTCCGGCCTGCTCGGCCGGCCGCGGCGCCAGCTCCGGCTGTGTCAGAAGTGCGGCCGCCTCCGCCGCCGACTCGGTCACGCCGCGTACCGCCACCGAGAGCGGCAGCTGCCGGCAGGCGCGGCGCCGGCCGTCACACAGGGCTCACGGCGGCGGCTCCCTGCCCGGTCAGCGCCGCAGGCGGCACCTGTACGAGGCTCACGGCGGCGGCTCCCTGCCCGGTCAGCGCCGCAGGCGGCACCTGTACGAGGCTCACGGCGGCGGCCAACTGCCCGGTCAGCACCGCAGGCGGCACCTGTACGAGGCTCACGGCGGCGGCCAACTGCCCGGTCAGCACCGCAGGCGGCACCTGTACGAGGCTCACGGCGGCGGCCAACTGCCCGGTCAGCGCCGCAGGCGGCACCTGTACGAGGCTCACGGCGGCGGCTCCCTGCCCGGTCAGCGCCGCAGGCGGCACCTGTACGAGGCTCACGGCGGCGGCCAACTGCCCGGTCAGCACCGCAGGCGGCACCTGTACGAGGCTCACGACACGCGGCGCTTCTCTGAGAGCCTCGTGCGCGCCGCGTCTCACTCGCTAATGCTACAGTTGCGGCACGATCCAGCGCCGTTGAAGGCCATGTTCAAGCAGTTGTCAATTTCCATCGCCCCTCCCAGACATACAACAGAACCGCGTGCCTAGCAGAGGCGATACTCCTTCGGACCCAAAGCCGTAACACAACACTCAGGCCTGGCAGCAATATCTGGCGACGGCCATGACCTATTTAAGCGCGCCATGTGTACAAAATGGCGCGAACACTCGGCACAAGGTGACATCACGCTCCCTGACGAGAGCCCCCCTTCCCCTTCCCGACCCATACAGGGTCCGGAGCCGACCGGTCCGCCCGCCGGCCGCGCCGGTCGCCCACCTTGGCGCTGGCGCTGAGCGGGTGCACCACCCGGCAGACGGCGGCGGCCGGCAGCAGCTGGGCGCACAGCTGCAGGTGGCCCAGCTGGGCGGCCAGCTGGCGGCGCGCCCGCTCGGCGCCCAGCTCGCCGCCCAGCCGCTGGCACACCTCGACGAACCGGCGCAGCTCGGAGACGGCCACCTGGCGGCCGCGGCGACGTCAGGTACCGTCAGCTGAGGCTCGGCCCAGACGGAGACCCCGAGCGGAAGCCGACCGTGGCCGCGACAAGTAACAGGCGACGAAGAGGTGTCAATGATGAAAACCAACAAATCTGTCGGTACATTCCGATTTGCCTGTATCATAGAAAACAGCAGGATTACTAAACGCCATTGAGTGCATCATTTTGGCGGAGTCCAGCATTTAAGAGTGGAAGAAAAAGACATGAAGCAGGGCGCGACGGCAGAAAACGGCCCGTTTCGGCGTCAGCTTCTTCTTTTCAAACACGACTGAAGAAGTCAACCAGGCCGACGCGCTGCGCACCTTGACGGCGGGCTGCAGGCCCTGGAGGCTGGTGGCGCGGCCCAGGTCGGCCAGCGCGGCGGCCACCTGATCCTGCGCGGCCTGCAGCGGCGCCGCCGCCAGCCCGTCCCACCAGGCGAGTACGGCCGCCATCGCGTCCGTCAGCGTCGCCACCGACGCCAGCAGGCGCGCGGCGGCGTCACCGTCCGCGGCGTCGAACTGCCGGCCGTCGGCGATGTCACGGCAATTACGGTGATGTCGCGGCGGGTATGGTGACGTCACCGCCGTTACGGTGACGCGCGGCGTGGTTAAGTGTAGACGCCCTGGCGTGAAAACAAGGCGTCGGCACCGCGCGCGCACGCGGTGGCCGCTATGCGACCAAGTGACTACAGACTGCATCATGGTTCAAGGGCACACGGGCACGGACACTCCAGTCACAGCGGCTGGGCCGAGGCGCAGCAGCTCGGTAGCGTCACAAAGCACCCGTCCAGACCGAGGTCGGCTGCGCTGGGCTGAGCGCTGGGTGGCGCCTGCCGCGTACCAGCCCCCCCCCCCCCCCCCCCCCCCGGCCGCCGGCGCGTCCGGCTCACCCTGGCCTGGTTGGCGGAGGTGACCATCTCCTGAGCAGCGGCCAGCATGGCGGCCACGGCGTCAGTCACGGCGGCCGGCGGCGGCTGGCGGCGCGCGGCCAGCCAGCGCTGCAGCTCCTGCAGGCCGGCCCGCGCCGCCCGGCACGTGTCCAGCACGCGCGCCTCGGCTCCAGCCGCCGGCCGCAGGGCGGGCAGACGGCTCGCCTGCACGGTACACGCGGAGGTCAGGACACTGGGCGCTGTCGCAGGGCCGGCCAGGTGCAAGGCAGACAGACTGGTGCAGCCCAGGCAACACGGATATCAGGACAACAATGACACATTACATCATGAAACTATGTGGACTGTTGGAAATAAAGTCATTAAATCCAAACTGTTCACATTTTCCCAGTCTTAACTGTGCTCATGGCAGCAATCATCCATATTGAACCACATTTTATGCTACATTCGTTTCAGTGGATACAAGTTGACATATGACAACAGACTTAGAACAAAATTATTGGTTTACAGTGTTGTGGTGAACATATTGCGTTTAACCACGTCATAGCTATACACAATGCTCCCAAAATGAATAAAACATTAATAATCCAAGCTGTGAAGCTCATGATGACACATTGTATCAAAGTGCTGCATGTTGCTCAACAAGTCAGCATTACTATCATCATTGGTGCTTACCAAATCTGACAGCTGTTTAATAAGCTGTGAAGTTGAGGTTAACATTTTCCTGCTTCTTTGCCTACGTGTCTTCAGTGGCTTGCTTATGTTCAGTATCTGCTTTTAACAGTAGAGGCTTGTTGCAGAACACTATAGTTTGACAACACATGCATCCTGTAACTTCTGAAATGAACAAAACAAAAAGTTGACCATGCAACAAACATTTGGCAGTTTTCTACCTTATGCACACATTTTCTTGTCTTGTAGATATAATGGTGGAATAAAGGTGCAAATATCTGAGCTTCTAAAAATTGTTTGTGCCTTTCAGTCGAGGTCTTCATGTTTCATTTTGTGAGCCTGAAAATTTTTCAGAACTTTTCTTGTACAATCCCGAGCATTACAAGATAAACTTTCAATGTTATCATGCTAATATATTTGTTCAACCTTGACAGGCCTACCACCACATGAAGGCTTCAATGAACAGTGATGCTCAAAATTAACCCCATTTTGTAAGCATATTTTTCAATTTTGCCTGAATTTTTTATCTTAATGTTTCCTCTTCCTAAATATGATGGGCATTCTGATTCAACAACTCTTCACAAAAGCTTAACTAATATATCAAATGCAGCATACCTAATGGTCACAACTGCATCTAAGGATGGAGCCAAAGCCTGTTGATTAATAGACATTGCCAGCATAGGCCCCATACTTCCCCAAAGCAATCTGTATCATTTGATACAGATTGTTGTATTGGACTGTTTTAGGAAGTGTGGCACATACACCATTGATACCAAGCACAAGGAGGGTCAGAAACAGCCATTGGGGATGAAGCCTAATACATACCTGGGTAGTTAAAAAATGTAGTGTACACCCTGGGAGGTTGACCACCAGCTTGAGCTACAATGAACAGGTAATATATGTTGGCTGAAAGGCATCACCATTTGATGTGCAGTAATGTTGTGATCACATGTAGCAATGGCGCCGGGGTCGTGGTTGCTGAGTGTTTGCGGCACTCAGATATTTGCCTTAGTAGTTATTTAAGTTCCAAGGTAAGAGTTTAGATGACCTGTTTTACAATTAATTACAATATGTTTTGCCTTACACACGACAATTGATGTACAATGCTTTTTTATCATGAGGTGGCATATGTATACCACAACCCAAGCATTAAAGAATGTCATTTTTCTGCCAAGAGATGTACGCATTTCTGAAATTCATAAGAACAAACATATTGGACGCAGCATCAATTCTAAATGGGCTCAATTTTAGGCAGTGGATCTGATTGTCACAAAGTACCTCATCCCTGCACACAGTCGGGCCTTACACGAAGACTCTCACAACAGCACAAGCAAATCCAACATCGGCTCAAACCACGATAAGCGTACAAACCCGGGGCGCGCGAACACTATGTCGTAGCGAAAGTAATGATACTAGAGCAAAGCCAAAGCCAGTCGGGGAATAGCCGGGCACAGGCGTGACGAGATTGTCGCCGATTGGCGCAGCCCATTCAGGCGGGCAAATTACAAAATAGAGGTGGAGCAGGTGGAGCTATTACGCTACCATGTCGATCCGCTGCCAACACTTGGAGCGGAGAATTGTGAATTACTCTGATTTTGCGAATTTCTGCACGACACAGAACTTCATTTGACCTTTATGTTACCAGAAGCGTGCGGTGGGCACCCGTGAGGGTGGGGGCCCCCTGCTCGATGGTCCACCGACGGAAATCTCGGTGGGGTTGACATCCTAATGCCGTGTTTTCCCCAGACGTCCGATGGCACTCTGTCTCAAGGGCCTGTGCGGTCCGCGTCCCACTCTGTTCGTCCTGTTTCTTCTATGTTTATGATAACATGATAGCGACACGATTTGCGACAGGTGTTTTCTGTCAACTCCAAAGGGTTTGGCAGGGATCACCAAATCGAATCCAGCTCTCAAACCTGGTGAACACAGGACCCGATAAAAAAGCACCCACACCTTGGCACAGATCTTTCCAGAGGATCTGATGTATTTCTGCGATAACGAGCAATCGCATATATTCCACTTCACATAGAATGAAAATGTCATCCAAACAAGCACATCCAGCCAGCGCGCTGGAATAAACATCGCCGCTGAAAGTTTGTGTGTCGCTGAACAGATACGTCTAGGCAATGCGAGCACGAGCGGCAACGTCAATACTTGTGACACGGGCGGCACGAAACGTCCGCGTGTCCTGCCGATCGGTGCGCTTCTACGCTACGGACCGTATCAGACCCAACAAAATATCACAAATGTATGCCACCAGTCGAAGGGGAGCATGTGGGCCGGGCGCGCCGGTCCGAGTCCACGACAGGCACGAGACAACACCAAACTGGCCGAGCGATCACGTGACAGCAATGCCTCATAACGTCATGTGTTGGGCGCGCTGCGGCACACAACGTAACGCGCAACACGACGGCTTTGGTGACCAACCCCGCGAAAGTGACGCAACCTCCAGGCGGCGAATAACGCACCACGAGTAATAAGCATCAAGATTCCGTGCGTCATCTGGGAGTAGAGTCCAGTTACAACATGAGAAAATCGCCTGTCATGGAGTCAAATGAAACAAGAGTACAACGAACGCCACGGCGGCCACTCAAAATACGTTCAAGCCGATACGCCTCGCTGGACCAGCAGTGGGTGGATGGGGGGTGGGAGTGGGGAACATGCCAACGCCATAAAATTCTCTCCCTGCAAGTGAACAGCCCCTCCCACAGACCGGCTTCAAGAATGCCACGTATTCCCCGAGTCGTCTTCAGACCATCTGACATCTTCGGTGCCCCATCATCGGTCTTCCCCCAACTGCCCCTCCCCCAGGCGCGCTCCGGGGACGCACCCCTCACGCCGTCCGGTTCGGCCACCACCCACCCCGCCCGGGCGGGCGGCACCCCAGGATCCACACACGCAGAAACGAACGTCTTTGTGAAAAGAGGCCGGCGACAGGCCGCCACTGACGAGCCCTGAGAAGCGCAGCCGGTCCACAGGCGCAGCACACGCGGCATACACAGCACGGGAGCGGGCGGCGTTGGCACTGAGCATTATAGTTGTACGGAGGGCGGCGAGAGCATCAGGTCGGCGGCCAATACTGCAAAAATACTGCAATTTCGCCACGGCGCCCGGCCCAGCGCACATCCCGCAGCAGCGGCCGACTCTCACACAAGCAAGGCGGGCTTCGCGACACACGGGTGCCGGCAGCGGCGCGCGGCAGACAACGGCAAAACGGATCCGGCTCGGACCCTTTGATCGGTCATGTGTACCAAGATCGGCGGAACTTTGTCAGAGGCATTATTATGGCAATTCGACACAGCTAAGAACAAATGTCTTACACGCGGCGGGCGCGTCTGCGAGCCGGCGGCGGAACACAAGCGCGCGCGCGGGGCCACCGCACCGACGCCCGGCGACGCGCTGGAACACGACACGAACAGCGGCGGCAATGCCCGTCGTACCACAGCTCCCAAAATGCGGCGCCGAGCCGGGTCATGCGACTCGACGCGGCGCGTCACGTGACTGCGCAGGCGGTGGCCGAGAACGGCCCAGCGGCGCCATCGCGCGGCGCGCGGGCGGCCGCGCCAATCCGGACGTGCCCCGGCCCGAGACTGACTAGCGAGCGACGGCGGCGGCGGCGCGGGCTCCTCAGGCAGCTCACACGAACGAGTAGGGGTTGTCGACGGCGCGCTTGCCCTGGCCGGCCTGCTGCTCCAGCCGCTCCAGCGAGCCGCAGCGGAGCCGCACCGAGCCGCCGTACGTCCGCACCTGGACCGCACGCCAGCCGTCAGAGGGACCACAGCCACGGCACGGCGAGGGGATGCCTGGACCAGGAGACAACCTCACGACTACACTCGGCTTCGTGCTATACCGCGCAATGGACCAGACAACTGCTAACCATCGAACACCTACGCACAACTGTCCGACAAAATAACGGCTAATTGCGTTGAAGCTTAACGCGATGAAAAAATCATTAACAAAAGGATCAGTAATTTTGTTTCAATTTACGCCAGAAAAAAACGAAATAACCCCTTCGCCATGGACTGTAACATGGACATAGCAAGCAATTTACGCGCGAGATAATTCGCGTGGGTCTTTCCCAGTCAGACAAACAGAACTATCACAAAAGGCGAGCTCCGGCGCCATCCACTCACCAGCAGATCACGACCAAGCCCCACGCGGCGCACCACAGCCAGCACTCCCTCCCCCCCCCCCCCCCCGAGTGCGGGCCGTCCGCAGCGGGGCGCCGGATGACCCCCCCCCCCCCCCCACTGACCTCGGTGAGGTCGGGCACGCTGGGCGCGCGGCGCGGGCGGGGCTCGCCGCCGGCGCCGGCCGCGTCGGCAGCGCGGCGCGGCACCAGCACGAACTCGCCCAGTGTCACGTCGCTGCTGCCGCCCGACTCCAGCGGGATGGGGTGCAGGCGGAAGTGCTCCAGCATGGTGAACACCGAGTTGAACCAGAGGTGCTGCACGCGACACTGGCGCTCTTGCGAGATGGTGAGTCGCAGGTGCTGTCGGGAGGGGGAGGGGGCGGGGGATGTCAGTAAGGAGCGGTGACTGACGGGCAGGAGGGCTAGACGTCGGGCACCAGACCGGGCGGTGAAGTTGATGCCCCCGCCGGCACGAGATGGATAGCACGTGCCCGATCAGCCCATCGTTGGACAAGTCTGCGGCTCTTACTCGACACGTTCGCAACATCGCTGCAACAACAAACGCACGGCCGCCGCTCCATTTCAGCATGCGCGATTCAATCTCTGAAGAATCTGTCACCGCACGAGGAAACGACACGTCAAATGCGTCGCGGATAAGACGGCACCGTCATCTCACGCAGGGCACCACAACCATACACTGCAGGGTGCTCTACGGCGCGCCGACATCTAGTTCAAGAAGCGCTACGCGCGTGCCCGTGCCCAGCTGGCGGGCTGGATGCGCACCTTGGGCCGTCCCTGGCAGTTGAAGGTGAGCACGTAGTCGCCGACCCTGGTCTCGGACTGTCGCACGAGGAAGGTGCCGTGGCCCAGCTGGGCCTCCTGCAGCACCAGCTGGGCGGCGTCCGAGCGGGCCAGCGTGCCGTGGAACCACGGGTAGTCGTGCAGCTCGCCGTACGCGTCCACCACGCCTGCACCGGTGCGCGCGTGTCAGCGTGGCGACGGCAGGGACGCGTAACGAAGCGATCAGAGCAGGCGGAGACACGCGCTACACCGTGGAAACGGCGGCACGCTGCATGATCGGCTTGTGCCCCATGGCTGTCAGTGCAGGCGTGTGCTGAGGGCATGACGACGTCACTTCTATTTAAGCGCTCCGGTCCACTTTTGCGGCTCATCTCCAACGTACGGCATCACAACTAACTGCCAAAAGGCCGGGCACCCTCGGCGCGGACCGGGGCGAGTTCAGCGGGCGGTACAGATGTCAACAGAAACTGTGATCCATGCATCAGCTGCGCCTTTTGTCTTCTGAGCAGGCTGAACACACACTGCACACACCGTCGAGCGCATGAACTCTTTCACGTAATATCCGTCCAGAGCCTGACCACCGATCCGTCACTCTCGGACCCGCCTGAACATCTTTCCAGCACCGTGCATGACACCCAGCGCCATCTACCGGCGAACTCACCATCCTCTGGCGGGCGGGGCGCGACGTCGGCGGCGCCAGCGGCGCGCACGCTGCGGCGCCCCTCCAGCTGGCGTTCCGCCAGCCGCGGCGGCAGCTCCGGTGGGCCGCCCTCCTCGTGCGAGAGGTCGGGCCGCCGGTGCGAGCCCAGAGGCCGCTCCAGCAGCGCCGCGTCCGACGAGGTCAGGCTGTGAGGCAAGCTGACGGACACACGGGTCACACTGTGAGGCAGGCTGACGGGCACACGCGTCACACTGTGAGGCAGGCTGACGGACACATGGGTCACACTGTGAGGCAGGCTGACGGACATACGGGTCACACTGTGAGGCAGGCTGACGGACACATGGGTCACACTGTCACAGATGATAAAGTAGATCACGCACGATGAGACGACGCACGATGACATCAGACCACAAATCAGATACAGAAGCAGAGGGCAAGCAGCCACAAAAACGAAGTGAGAACACCATCAGATCTAGCACGGAGGTGACGACCACACGGAGGACCACCCGGCGCACAGGGCATTTCCACCTTCGAGTCTCATAGCCATAGCCGATCCTTGCCCTGACGTACATCCCCGCCACTGAGCCAGCGGCCTCCTGACGCCTGTTGCTCGCTCGGTTTCCCCTGGCCTGCCCCCACGGGACGTGACCCCGCCGCCGGCGCCGGGCGAGGGCGACGCCCCGGACGGTGACGGTCGAGATCCGGCCGTCGCCGCTGACCTGATGGATTCGGACGGCTCCCCGCCGGTGCTCTCGGGCCGCATACTGGCCCGGATCACCGACAGCCACGTCTTCATGTCCCGGGCACCGTGCGCCTCGATGACGTACTCCAGCCCGTTCTCGGCCTGCCGACAGGGGGCGGTGACGCTGGCGAGCTGGCGTGGTAGCCGCCGGACGCCCCGGCCGCGGGCAGTGGGGTGGGTCAGGGTACGGGTAGGCGCCAACACAAGAGCCGATCGCCAATCGCGCCAGCGTGGCATGAGGCGGTTGTCTACGACACAACTCGGCTACGATCCCGCCTACGGCTGAAAATGTCGATTTGCCGCCCGGTAGGTACATTGCGCACGTGCAGCACATGCCAAGTGAGTGCCTGTTTACAGCCACTTTTAGGGGAAATGACATCGAATCGCCCGCTACACGCAGCGACGCCACACAACGGCTGGGAAAGACAAGAGCGCGTCCTAATGAAAGGATTGCGCTCGGCATCCACTCGTTCTCTCCTCCCCACACAATGGGCATCTGCCATTGCACAGGAGTGACGAGTCGAGCCCTGTCAATACCACCCCCGCCACTCAGCCGGATGGGGCGTCGGCTGGGGCCGCCGCGCGGCCAGCACTCACGCGCAGCACGAACGTGTTCTCGCGGTCAGGCATCTCCAGCGCCGTCGTCTCCCGCGCCTCCGTGATCAGGAAGCAGAACACGCCACTCTTCGGCTTCAGCGCCTGCCGGACGGTACGCGTCCGAGCACGGAGTTCAAACATGGAGCGCGTTGCGTGTGACACGAAAAGGCACCTTGGATGTGCCTGTACAGCCGTGGCCGTCTCCGCACATGGACCGTAAAACAACGTGTGCAGTTTACGCTCACGGGCTTTGAGGACATAATCCAGGCGGAAACAACGCACGGAAAATGGTAGCGATATCCTCAGGAACTGGCGAGTAATAAAGGTGTTGGCATGAAACGCCCATGTTCCCAACGATGACCAAAACACATGTTCAATTTGCATATAAAAATGAATGCCCTAAGGCTTGGTTTGAGAGTGCACAGGAGAACTGCATGTGATCTCTGCGAGCCCAACGTCATGGTGAGGACTGGGAGCTGCAATATCCCGGAAATCGGAATCAAGGGCCATCTCGCAGCAGCGCATTTACGTTCTCGCTGGTCATAGTACCGACCAACTCCCCAGTTCTGGGCACCCGACAATAGAAAATTATCTCCCCCCCCCCCCCCCCCCCCACACACACAACCCATCTGTACTGCCCTTTCAGGCCAAACGGAACATTTACATATAAGCCTGCTGCCTGTTCACTAAACCCAGAGCCCAGCCTGCTGGGTCCATCACATCTGACTCATCAGGCCTACCCGCTTGCTACCAAGGAGCATCCCTAGGCGCCATTGAAGGACTGACATAAGCTGCTGCTGTGGTGTGTAGTCCTTCTCCACTTGCAGCTCCCCCCGCCGCCGGAGGCCGCCTTGGACCCACCTTGGGCGGTGTGAAGAACTCGAGCAGGTAGCCGGCGCCTGTGCGGACCAGCGCCAGCCGGCACCGGCTCCACACGTCCAGATTGTCGCCCGTCAGGAAGTTGACGATGCCCTGGTATTTGATCTCCACCACGATCTTGGAGAGCTTGCCACGCAGCTTGTCGCTGCGCGCCCGGCCGCGGTGCGGCGACAGCTCCACCTCGTCCGAGTGCTGCTTGTGGAACACGCTGCGCCCTTTCTTCAGCGTCAGCTGCTTGAAGGAGCCGAGCCGCTGCAGCAGGCTGCGGCCGGGCGGCTTGGCCGCCGTCACCTCGCCCTCGTGACTGTCGCACAGCTGCTCCTGGCTGAACGAGCTGGAGCAGTTGTTGGCCGCGTAGCCGTTCAGGTGGTTGCACTTGCGGATCTCGCGCTCGAAGTTCTCCTGGAAGCTCTCGAGGAACTTCTTCATGAAGTCCTTGTGCGAGAACGGCACGCAGTTCTGGCCGGTGGAGTTGTCGGTGACGAAGCGGCGGAACGCCTCGGCGAAGTCCAGCGCCGCCGACCTCGCCTGGGTCTCGCAGAACTTCTCCCAGCCACTGCCATCCGACAGGTCGTTCTTGACCCGGGCCATGGCCATGGCTGGGTTGGCTGGCCGCTCTATGATGCACACAGCTCAACGTGTGAGAGCTCCATGGTGCGCAAACAATTTCTCATTTGGTCTCTGGTACATTTACCTGGAAAAAGTCGGACGACATTAACAGAATGAAGATAAAATCCACATGGCTTCATGCAAAGCATATGCCAAGAGCTTCATTGATCACAGAGCTTAGTTTTTATCTTCATTAACAAAGGCGTCACTTAACATACTTTTGGGGAGGACCGAGCCAACCAATGCTGATTTGAGACCCCCCCCCCCCCAAATGTATGTGGGAAAATACAGAAATATCGGGCGAAGAATGCACAGAAAATTCGCCATGAACTGTTAGTCCGCAACCTGAGCGCATAAATGGTAGCGTCACGACCATTCCGTACCACGTACCACACTTGGTATCCTGTAGCCCTTTTCATTCTTATGCATTTTTATTCTGAGAAAAATTGTCAAATCTCGCGCAGCTGAATGTTATTTCACCAATTGTGAAAACTCTAATGGTTCTTGGCGCCATGTTAAGCCAAACCGACTAAAAGACGGAAGCCATCTTAACGGCACGTCTTTTTGAGGACGAGAAAATTGTCGAAATGCAAATAAGTTGCAACGCAAATTAATCGCGGTGCTAACTGGCTGAATGCCAACATGCGGAAATGGAATGTAGGCGGATGACAATTAGCCGAATGGAAAATCAGCGGATCGTCGAACAACCAAATGCCTCTCTTTTGAAACCTGAATTTCACGAGCAGTGGTAATAAGACCACCGTAAATTCGCCGAATGGTTAAATCGCAGAACCATTTTGCTGACATGTGAATTGGATAATCAGAACCCCGTAAGGTGATGACACCTGCACACCAAAATGGATGGTCCGTGCACCATACTACACATTGATAGTATTGTCGTTAGGTGTAATCAATATCTCTGAGGACATAGAGTAATTCAGCATGGTTTGGCCCACTTAGTTATTGATGTAGCTGATCGGGTCAATTGAAAAAACCTTCTACCCTCTGGCCTGACACAACACATCACAAGCCACATCTGCCAGTACCCACTAGATAACATCTGACAGACTTTTAAAAGCTATGCAATGCCTTTTTCTGTGCTGCAGCATAACTTATTCTTGCAGAACCAGGAGGGTAGACCTGATTTGGCATGTGAAGTCACCTGAGCCTTCTCTGATGCAGTTTACACACAGTTGCCCACACTGATCTGATGCAGTTGGACAAGCTTTTCAAACTGACCTATCCACCCCCTGGCTCTAGCTTGCTTGGTTTTTGACACAAGATCTTCGGGGGAAGGGGGAGGGGGCTGAGGTCTCCCCTCATAGGAAGATGGTGCAAAAACGTCCACAGGCCACACTGATGAACCTCTGTATGCAATGTAATGTAATGTAATAATTATGTAATGTAATGTAATGTAATGCAATGTAAATAATAATGTGATGTAATGTAATGTATTATTTTGATCCCTAAGCATGCAGCAAATCAACATTCAGCTAATTAGCACTTGACTCAAGAACATTTTCTCAACTGAACATTTGCCGCAGTGACCACAAGGTTCACACACACAAACTATTCATGCTAGACAAATTGCACTATGCAAACAGGAATTAGTGGGAAATTTGCCATGAGCAAAAGCAATTCACGACCATCATAATTGTGATTTAATTGCCTGCAATACTGCAAACATGGATAGATTTTGCATTAACAGGAACAATAAGGCAGTTGAAATCCAGATGCCCTTTACTCAGTGGTAACTCTTATAAAGCTGTTGCATACCAACTTGGCGGCAGGGCTCAATCATGCATGTGCCAAGAAAGTGGGAAGTTCATTGTTCACAAATGATTTTGACACACTTATTCTGATTCCAGCTATGGCACAACAGCTGGTACCAATGCTCCAAAAACAGATTTTTTGTATGCAGGTGCAAAACTTGGATGTGATGAGAAAGTTTGTGATTCCCACATTTAAAGGGAATGTTAAGCTCCTCTTCTCTTCTGTGCTCTGCCCCCCCCCCCCCTTTGATAAAGATGGCAGAGATTATTCTGGTGTTATCTTTCAACCACTTCCAACTACATTCTTGTGCTGAATGGCACCAACTCCTAGCCCAGGGACCAATACTGAACCATCTGGTACCTACAAAGTACAGTTGATGCCATGGGGGAAATGTTCACAAGGTTTACATTCTAACATGGCCACCAATGAATAAAAACCCAACAATATGCAGTGCACATGCTATGCACAGAATATAGCCAGTAATGAGGTGAACTTGTGAAGCTACCTGAGTACAACACTTGCCATGCAGATGTTAATAGCTGCAAAATATATCTTTAGGTATTTGTTGTGCGTACTTAACACCCATCTAGGTCAGTCTGCAGAACAACTGATTTTGATGGCACTGCATTGGGGCAGTGCTGGGGCAAGATTCATATCTGGGCAGGTGTTGAAAGTTTTTGGGCAGAGATGCCTGAATAAGAGCAAGTCATCTTATTTTGGGATAGTAGTACTTCAAAGCATCAAACTTGGCAAAATGTCAGATGGAAGCGGAAACATACCACAGTGCATCAAAACAAATGAGTGACTATACATTATGGCATGGGCAGCTCAAAGACCCAATGTGCCACACTTGTAACAAATTTAACATAGTTGGCTGAGCTGCTGCAATATTATCCTGTTTGGTCCTGTAAGTAGTTGCTCCCACAACCCCTATACCTAGAGATCCACCAATGCAACTCAAGTTCTTTCACAGAAAAGTAATGTGCCAGGGGAAAGCTTTTGTATTTTTTCCAGGTTCCACTGGTTGCTCTGAATAAAAAACAACTGCAAACAGATGATTCCCAGAAAGACAACAAAAAAAACAGTGTGGCAGCTCTACAGTTATGAGCTTTTAACATTTAAATTGTGATATGCTTGATGCACTTTTCTACACTGTTTGTATGCTATATTAAATAAAAACCTCATGCATAACAATGGCCAGAAAATTGAATGTCATTTTGACCCTTCCTGAATAAAGCAGCAGAGGTTATTGGTAGCTAAGAGATCAAATCATATCATCAGGGAATCTTTGTCATCTTTTTTTCTTACATCTTATTTCATTTGTTTCTATGCATTTCATTTCTTATATTTCATTTCTTATAAAAATCCCTACAGCAGGCTGCCTTATTTGGGGCAGCCTGTTTCTCAGCCCCAATTCTTGTTAAAGTCTGCCACCTTTTGCAGACTGGTATCTAGGTAACAAACAACAAATGGGCATGGCAGACATCAGGAGCAGGCATCAAACACAACAAATTGGAGGAATTAAGCCACAAGGTGTAATATTTAACAGTTATTTCTTCTGGCAAATGGGCACTGTGAACAGTTGGGGGTTAAAACCAGTTATGAACTACTGTATCCTATCCCAGTGCACAGGCCAGACTGCACAGACATATGTTATACATGTCATGCATGGCATCATGGCATTTCATAACTTTCACAAGTGCATGGTCACTGCCAATCCAAGCTCATGGACTGCCAATGTTTCAGGGCATTATGATGTGGACATAGTTTATGCTAAATTGCTCCAAAAAACTTGTTTACACAGAAAAAGTTGAAAATGTATCATGATCTGGCCTGTCCTCAGTAATGCACAGCCAAGCACTAGGCTCAGTGTATTGATGGACGTCCTGTGCAGTGCTTATTTTTACAGACTGAAGCGTAGGTGCTCAACCACTGTTTGGTAATGCAAACTTCTGAAAATGTGGGAGGGCCATGGTGTCCGACCCCTCTCATTTGATTGCCACAGATATTTTGAAACAATGATAGGACATGATTCGCACACGCACGGACCTACCAACGTTATCGATGCAAACACCCCGTCCCTGCGTTCCGTCCTAAACAATCTACTGATGAACGCATGTAATCAACAGGGCGCAGACCGGACGTACAAACCCATACGTCTACGCCGCACCAACTCACCGTAAATGTCGCGAAAAAGCGCTATTCGCGTAGGCCAAACAGCTGAATATTAGCCAAATTTAACCAATCAGATACTAGTTTCATTATCAACCAATGGTCTTCGAACACACTTTCTGTCACCATTGCGCCATTACTTGGTGTACAGTTTAGACCCCGTGCACCTGCGGGCACCCTGGGTCCTCGTGTCGCCGCCTCTGTTCTAGGGCTTTGGTCACCGCCCTTCGGGACATCGATTGTGAACGTTGGGGCGACCTGAAAACAAGAAAGTAGCGAAGTGTTCTACTGCCCTGGTAACGCCGTTAGAGTACATTGGCTTGGAACTTGGGCACTGCGAAACATTAGGAAGGCATACTTGCCATTGACGTAGTTTTTGAGCATTGGAATTGCGTAGTTTTCGGTATTTTTGGCAGCTGCCAGGCCGTTCATTTGCTTTAAAAATGACAGAAGCGATACAGAAAAAATTTCATGCAGAGGTTGAGAAGTACAAGCTGTTGCAGAAAGGTAGGTACAGTTTTATGTTTTTGTGGTGGTGTTGCCATTTGCTATTGTTGCTGGCATTTCAGTCTGGGTGATGCAGTTGGTTTTGGTAGAACCCAGTAAGCAAAAAATCTGTTCTGTCCAGTGCACTGGACATCTGGGAGAAATCAGTGCAATTGACCTTATGCTTGCTTGCATTAAGTGTAGGTCAGCTGAAATTTCTTAATTTTATGTCATTATTGTTATGTTCAAATGTGTTCACATCATTTTCATATGGACTTCTCCTTGCGGTATGGTTCCTTGAAACATGGACTTCACTTAATTTGTAACTGGTGGTGACCATGCACATAACCTCAAATGCTCAGATTTATGATGTACATGTGCTGAAGTTGTGTTCCGGTTGTGGCTACTACACTGGATGTGCTGTGCATTTTGCATTTTTAGCTATGGCTCAGGACCTATCTGGACTCCTGTCTTAATTCACTCACCAGTGATGGCCTGTGCAGTCAGTGGTCAAGTTTGCCAAGATCAACCTTCTGATGTCACAAAATCATAAAGTTGTGAAATTCCATGTCTGTGACAGAATTAAGAGGTGAAAGCTCTGTGTGCTGCAACTCTGGACACAGCTGATCCTGTCCTCTTACATCACAGTTGCCTGGTGTTGCCACTGACTGCAGCTCATCACAGCCCCACCAAACGAGCCATCAAGGCAGACTACCACGGTTGTTGTACTAAAGCATGTCACACACGTTCCATTATTTTGTTGTTTCAGATCTTCAAAAAGCCTTGGCTGCTCGTCAAACCCTTGATGGCCAAATGAATGAAAATGCTCTGGTCAAAGAGGTAAGCACTGTGTTTGCAACTGGGTTTTGTTGACATTTTGTTGTTGTTATAGTTTTGCTTTAGGTGTACCCATGAATGCATGACTATTCATCCTGTCATCAATGAAGCAGTGCAGGAATACAATGTACAATCTGGCAGTGATGCTGCACAGAAAGGTCAAAGCATGTCAAGCACAAACACCCATCACATTTAAGATAGTTGGCCAGTGTAGGGATTGGCATGTTGTACACCCATCCAATGTATCTGGGTGTTGTTTTCTGGGATCATAATGTGTCTACAGCAATATGTAGCAGTCTCCTGCATTTGCTGCTCTGCAATGTATCACCTTAAGTTTTGTTTATTCACCACTTTTGTTACCTTTCAAGACATTGCACTTGCCTTTGCATGATTACATAATTTTACAGGAGTGTTTGTATTTTCAGCTGATCAGATTGATGATCATTCAGAGCCTCATATACTTATGCTAATACTTCTCATTCACAAAGCACATGTATTTGCACACCTTTAACTACCTGCCACAAACATGAAGACTGCACCCACTGCACAGAAGACAGTGCCAGCTGCTGACGCTAGTGCCTTGGCGTCCGCAGGAGATGGCTCTGCTGGAGGAGGGGGCCCGAGTCTACAAGCTGATCGGCCCTGTTCTGGTGAAGCAGGACCCGGACGAGGCCGTGCAGAACGTCTCCAAGCGCCTCGACTACATCAAGGGCGAACTGTGCGTTGCTTCGCTCGCGACAGCACTGCGGTGGTCTTGACCTGTGCTCTGTGGGTCGTATTAAGGCCATGCTCGACCAAGGGAAAATTATTTAACGAGTCTTTCTTTTCTTTTTTTAACGAATTTATTTTAAAGATTTAACGAATCTTTGAAAGTCCTCCACAGGGACTCCCCCTTTATGCTGGGCAGGTCCGTGA
Source organism: Pollicipes pollicipes (assembly GCF_011947565.3). Lineage (NCBI taxonomy): Eukaryota > Metazoa > Arthropoda > Thecostraca > Pollicipedomorpha > Pollicipedidae > Pollicipes > Pollicipes pollicipes. The sequence goes on along the minus strand of NW_023596225.1, from coordinate 42,068,151 downwards.
CTAATACCCGCATGCGGCATCATAGCCGAAGGTCAGGCGTTCTAGAAGATACCACGCTTCCATGCTCTAAAAATCATCCGAGATTCTCCTCGTGCGCAATACCAATGCCAACCGCTATTCCGGATAATTTTCCAACAATCCGGATAGTTATCGGGAATTAGCTGCGGGCCGAACGCGCCCTAAGCTGTACGGTTTCCGTCGAACTCGTAGTTGACGTGGCAAATAAGGCTTAGAACAGGACAGTGCTGTTTTGGGATCGGCGTTGTTGCCGGTTCGCAAATGTCACGTCCGTGTGAATTGTTGCAAGCATGAACCCGTAGTTAAAGGGTATTGTGCGCAATAACCAGCTGTCTTGCATGGTACCACTGGTGGGCTTCTCACGTCCCTGGCCCAAGCTGTGCTGTGACGCTATTCATGCTGCTACAACGTTGCATCTTAAAGTGTTTGTGGCATTTTAGCGTCAGCATAACATGCATGGTCATCAGTTCCGAGTCATGTACCACCATTTACGCACTCATACGCCGAGACCGCGGTGTCCGTTCTGCGCGCCGTAGAACTTATTTGTTTTGCGGACTGTTGGCGTGGCGCCGGCCCGTGCTGTCGTCGGGCAACACGGGCCATGACTCCATGTTCGCTGTGTTGAGCCATGATTCAGCTGGTGGTGTCCCCGCGCAGGAAGCGGCACGACGACCTGCTCAAGGACCTGGAGGCCAAGCAGGAGGCCAGCCGGGAGGAGGTGAGCAAGCTGCAGCAGCTGCTGCGACAGACGCAGACCAAGGGCTAGCCGCCGCTCCGGACCGCTGCGGAGTGCTATCGCCTCGCCCTGCCGGATCTCTGGTGCTGGACTGCTGGTGTGCTGCGCGGCGCCCGGGGAGAGCGGACCTCCGCCGAGGGACCGCAGCTCCGGTGTGGGACTGGGCGCGCGCGGCGCTGATGGCCGGAGTGGCGGCGTGCTGCCGCGAGGGGGGGGGGGGGGGGGCGTGTCGAGCGCTTGCTTCGTTTCGCTAATGATCTGCCAGTCAGGCGTCGTTTCCGGATGCCCGGCACTGGCTAACTGTTGGAAAGTATTAACAGTCGTTCGCTGTGTTGAGCTAATACAGCCCAGCTGCAGAGAAGTCTATGCAAATAGGAGCACCGGCCGACCCGGACCTGAAAACGACTTTGTCTTGTTTCTGCGCGCTCACCCGGAATGGTGCGGACGCCATCATTGACCAGACGGTACACGGTGCCGGACCGTGTTCTAGTTTTGATTTTACTCAGCAGCGGCATATGGTGTAACAACGTTCGCCAGTTCCCTCGGTCGTCGTGGCTTTAGTAGCCATACGACAACGCTATGCACCCCGCTAATCGATACTCTTCATCAAGCTGAGAGACTCCCGGTGCCAATGATGATCTGACAAAAATGAGCACGGGGCAGACCGAAGATGCAGCGAGGGAATGTTGTATTCGCCATAAGATTCGGTAATATTTGGTCATGCATCCCAATTGCATCGTGCTGTCACCATTTTAGGTAAAGGTACTTGCCGCCTGGGATACGAACACTGGAGTCATTGGATGCAGATGTGACGAAACTATACCCTCACACAGGCTTGAGTTGCTGCCATCCATGCTGATCAGTCGCTAAAGATGTCACCGGACGTAGTGAAACCCATAGGAAGGCTGAGAACCTACCGTCAGTATGGGATGGTGCATGTGGGCTATGAAACTGCTCACTGTCGATCAAACGCCATGCGTTTAGCGTTGAGTGTTTCAGCTGTTCGGGACGGCTAATTACACCCTCAGCGTGGTAATTACGAACACGGTGTTTTAAAGTAATCCTGGATGGCTTACGCAGAGCGTGTTGCGAGACCTCTGAACCCATCACTTAACACATCTATTTCCAGTTCAGTGTTCAATGAGGCTTCGGGCCATTTTGACAGTGATCATCCCGACCCAGCGTTAACGTCGGAAGCTTCGCATGAATAAAATAAACGTCATGGAAAGTGCCTATGAGCTGTTCAACAGCTGAGACTTCGTATCACAACACAAGTGCAAACATCGCACATGCAATCTGCAACGGCGCGAGAGCGGTATTCCTCACCATAAGGCTGCTCGTAATGAAGTCCAATCCGTTCTCAGACAAATCATTTCGACCGCATTCCTGATCGTGCGCACATATCCCGTGGCAGCAGCCGCATTAAGGATCCGCTTACAATCGTAGGCCCGCCATAAAGATACGTTCACGTGCAGTGCACCGAGAGACAATGACCGACTTCAAACAGCCTGTAAGGCCGGTCGACGCCGCATATTCATGAGCTGGCGGTGGTTGCAGGCCGGCACCCTCTTGTCCACAAACGGTGTGGAAGACGCGCCGCGCCCTACCACGTTTGCACCCTGTCGACGCTTCCGCGAGCGCACGCACGGCACAGACGTCCGTCACGGGTGGCACCGGCGGAGCAGCGGCGGCGCGGGTGGCGGTCAGGGCAGCACGACCTTGGCCAGCGCCGAGAGCGCCGCCACACGGTCCCGGTGCGTGCCTTCCTGACACACGGAGACGCCCAGGCAGGCGCTGTAGCAGCAGCGCTGCGGCGCCGGACAGTCAGCGGAGGCCCGGCAGCCCCGCCGCCGCCGGCTGACCTGTGCGCAGTTCGGCTCCGGCTGGCAACGGCCGTCGTCCACGGTCGCCGCCGCCGTCGGCCGGCTGGGCGGCGGCGGCGGCGGCGGGTCCGGCCGGCTCGGGGGTGGCGGCGGAGGTGCCGGCCGGCTCGGCGAGAACACGAACGGGCGCGGCGGCGGGTCGACGGACGGAGCCGAAGACGGGAAGACAGGGGCGGATGCCGGAGGTTGCGAGCGAGATGGGGTGAATTTGAACGGCTCGCTGGGTGGGACGGGCTGTGAGGAGCTCCCGAAGAACAGAATGGGGGCGCGACTTGCGGAGGGGCTTGGAGGTGCGCCGGCCAGCGTCACCGAGTTGGACAGAGTTCCAGCCGAGGTCTGCAGCGGGTCGACCGAGTCCAGCCTGTCCCCGGCTTCAGTCTGGATCAGCGGCCGCTGACCGAAGGCGACTGCTGCTACAGGCTGTCCAGACTGGCCGATAGATGCCTCTGTCGAAGGCTGTTCGGTCTGCGACAAAGCCAGGAGTGAAGCGATCGGTGTCGACTGGTTGACGCCGCTGCTCAGGCTGGACGGCACGCCGGGCCGTGGCTGGGAGACCATCACCGGTGGACCTGGGGACACAGAGGACTCTTAACACCAGTTGAACATAACTGCTCAGGCTGGACGGCACAAGCGCCTGGGCCGGAGACCATCACCGGTGGACTTGGGGACACGGAGGACTCTTAACACCAGCTGAACATAACTGCTCAGACTGGACGGCACGCCGGGCCGTGGCTGGGACCTGGGGACACAGAGGACTCTTAACACCAGTTGAACATAACTGCTCGGACTGGACGGCACAAGCGCCTGGGCCGGAGACCATCACCGGTGGACTTGGGGACACGGAGGACTCTTAACACCAGCTGAACATAACTGCTCAGACTGGACGGCACGCCGGGCCGTGGCTGGGAGACCATCACCGGCGGACCTGGGGACACTGAGGCTCTTAACACCAGTTGAACATAACTGCTCAGACTGGACAGCAACCCGTCCGCGGCTGGGAGACCATCACCGGCAGGACTGAGGCCACGGCGGTGACAGCACCAGCGCAATCCCAATATCGCTGGAGTGACGCCAGCTGGCCGTGACCCACTCCACCGGTATTCGGACACGTAGTTGGTGAAAACGGAACAGTAGCGCCCTCACCTGTGAGAGAGGTCCCTCATTTAAAAGCATGGGCTTATTGTACGGTGCCGTTAGTAACGTGAATAAACAACATCTACACATTTTCACTGATACCCACACGCACGTGCTGTTTTGCTCGGTATCTCACCTCCCCGATGTTGTCATCAGGATAAGGATTTCATTGATACAGTAGCCGTCACATGACAGCTGCGCATGAGTAAGATTTTTCACAGCAGCTAGGAGCCGGTTTCACCATGCACGAGAATGGAGTGAAAGGCTCCAGGATCCGCACTCCCGGCGTGATGCAAACCGATGTGCCCCTTACCGGCCGAGCTTGGCTCGATGCCAAACGAATGGATGACGTTTCCGGGAAAGAAGAAGATGCCGCGCTCTCCGGCGGCGCGCTCGAACGGGACTGCCCGGCCGCCTCGAGCCCGATCAGGCCCTCGGCCGGCCGTGGCCGCGCCTTCAGCTCCTCCGGCCGCCGCGGCGAGGCGCGCGAAGTCCCCGCTGGTGTCCAGGTCTGGGTACCCGCTGTCTGAGGTGGCCGGGTTGTAGAAGCCGTCGGCGGTCGTGGTGAGGGCTGCAGAGGCGTCGGCTCGGCCTGGGTCTGTGTGACCTCTGCCTGACCCGCCCAGGCTCACATCTCCACCGCTGGCGGTGGACACGTCCACACTAGCGTCAGGCAGACTGTCCACAATCGTGTATCCGCCCCCTGACGCGGCCAAATTCACAGTATCGTCTGCGCTGTCCAGCTCAGTTTCTCCTGCAGCTGCGCCGCCCGCGTTCTCAGATTCCTGAGCGGTGCTGTCCACAGCTGATCTCACTTCGGCTTCGTTCAAATTCTCACGAGCGCTGTCGCTAATATCTGGATACTCAACTCCCTCTACTCGGCTGAGACGCTCAGCTGTCCTGTCTGGAGCGTACAGATCGATGATTCCTCCATCAGCTCCCACGATATAGACGTATACCAGTTTTGCTATTTTGCCATCAGTGGACGCACCATTATCCGCGCCCTGAGTTTTTGGTTCGCCGGCCACCACGTTCAGCCCGGGCAGGTAAACCAGATCATTGTCCACCCTCTTCAGCTCCGCCAGGTATTCGGATGCACTCTCGTCTGTCTCCACCTCATTCAGAGCGAAAGCAGCAGCATCCTCCAGCTTCCGACCCGTGCGATAACCTGACGGCGCATACGCCGAGCGCACCGCATCCGCGTCATCCAACCACTCGTCCGCCGGCTCCTCCAGGTCAGCAAAACTGCCAACTGCATCGTCGAGCCCGTCCAGCTCCAGTGAGCCGCCCTGCGCCGATCCAAGTCCGACGAGATCCACAGATCCGTCACCGACCAGCGGCAGCTGCATCCTGAGGGCAGCATCGCCAGCCGCGGTCTCGGGGCCGGCTCCGCCCGCCGCCGCCCGCAGCAGGCCGAGTCTCAGTCGCGTCTGGCTGGGCGCGGAGTCCGCGTTCGGCGCCGCCGAGTCCGGCGGGTCGAGTCCGGCGTCGGACCGGCGCGTCGCCACGGAGTCCATGCTGGCCCGGCCGGTGAGCGGCGAGCTGGGAGCGTCACCGGCCGGCAGGACCCCTACCAGCGGGCGGGGTCCGAGCCGGGCCGGCGGCAGGGCGGCTGCGACGCGCCCCTGCCGCCCGAGGCCGGCGCGCACGGCGGCGGCGGCGCGCTCCGCCTGCCAGGCGTGGCCGGCCGCCTGCCGCAGGCGCACCTCCCGCAGGTACGCCTGCAGGCGCGACAGGCGGCCGGCCGCGGCCGACGCCGCCTGCCGACTCGGCGTGAAGACCAGGCTGGCGGGCGCGGGGGCCAGCGCGGCGGGCTCGGCGGCAGGGAAGAGGAGCCGGCCGCCGGCCACCACGCGCTGCCCGTGCGCCGGCGGCACTGCGGCCACCGACAGCAGCAACGCCCAGACCGTCACAGAGCAACGCGCTGAGTTAGGCGGCATGGCCACCGCGACAGGACCCAGCCGGATTTCTCGGCGATTCGGGGCGCCTCCACACGCAGACGGACGCCGCTGCTGGGCGCTCGCTGTCCGGTCGTCCGGCGCGGGTGGCGCTCGCACACGGGCTCGACGCTGACTGGCGACAGGCCGGGTCAGCGGCTCACCTCTGCCAAGTCCTCGCTCCGCCCGGAGAAACCGGCCGCCACGGCGGGGTCGGCGCGCCGCTGGCGCGTGGGCACGGCCCACGGACACTTTCTCCGGACGTAGCGGCCCGGCTTGGCACGGGGCGCCGCCCGATGATCCGAACCACGGCTCATAAAACACGGAGCGGGTTCATGGCGTGCAGAATCGGGAGATTTCTTTTTCGGGACCGGGACCCCTTGCCAGCCGCCGTAATCGTTATGGTAAGCTATGCCTATACCCGTCCTCAACGCGTACCAACCGCTTTCAAAACGGAACCAAAATTTGAATAAACAACTGCAATTGGTAAAATTTGGGCGTGATTGACTGCAATGTTGGGTAGCTGAATCAGAGTAATCCAAGCATAACAAAGGAGGTGTGTTTTGACTGTGTAACATTACGCTGGAGTGTGTTTGCAGTTCATACTGCAATATGTGAAAAATGTTTTAACAGCCCAACCAGCGGGGGGTTCCCGTCCAGCGTAGCCATGGCATATGAATGGTCAACCAACCTTTTTCCATCGGACGCTGTGCCACGAATCATGTGACACTATGCTGACCGTACTTTGTTTACGCTCTATCTGCAGCAATGCCCCTAACAATATGTCTGCAGCAATGTCTCTAACAGACGCATGCCTATGCGTCTGTCTTTACACATAGTCAAAGAGGCAAGTGCAGTGCAGTGCAGCAAGTGCAGCAAAGTTCGCTGTTTGTGCGTGAGGAGAGACGCGACCTGGTTCATTGCAGCATACTGGGAAGTGCGATGCGTCTATTAATTCTTGACTGCCGGGAACCCCGGTCTCCAATTCAGAAAAATCGGATGACTTTTCATCTGTGACCCCTCAGGGTTCGTGTAACCTTGCCCTTAACTAGATACGTGCAACGTGCAGGACGCCTATTCGCCAACCTTCCTGACGTCGATTTCATTTGCATGCGTCATATGCATTGTGATGCCTTTCGTGCACCCTCAAGCATCCTCCCGATCTTTTGTATGCTTCCCGCCGCGTGTTAACATATTGGCTCCAAACGACACACATCTCGGCCCACGACCTTTCGAGCACAATCCCCTGGTGTTACACGCTGCGCATGGCCATGGATCGGGACCTCCATCCAGCGGTGGACCGGCTCGCCGGAGCGGTGGGCACACAGCCGGGCGAGCCATTCCCGGCGGCGCGAGGGAGGCCAGCTCTCTCCCGACCCACGCGGCTCTACCCCGCTGATTACACAGATCACCTCAACGCCCCTCTCCGGCAGAGGCTGCACAGAACCCCAGCAATAATCCTTGAGGGAGCAAACTCGCAAACTGCGCAGACTCATACATGGACGGCGCACAAGTGCGCCCCAGATGCCACTGGGCGACAGAGCTTACGGCCCCGCGGCATGTGTCTATTCCCTTACCACAGGCCCGGTCTCAAAAGCCTGATTCAACCCTTGCGCCACGAGAGGCGCCTCTGAAGCCCCGTCAGCTTTTTTCGGAAAAAAGTTGGGAACAATTTTGAGTGCGGTGCTAAACCTGGCGTTTTTTTACTTGACGTTTCTGTAACATTTTGAGAAAATTTGAAGTTTTTGACAGACAGCTCACGGCCTTAAACCTTGGCTTGTGGTCATGTCCGTGACATGTTGCTTAGCAGTAACGAGTATTTTTTGCGGGAAATGCATACCAAAGAAGTTTCTCGGATTGCTCATCGCTCTGAATCGATGCGCAGCTATCGTTGTGGTGCATTTTACAAAGTCACTTCGTCCAGGGTAAAGCTAGGTCAAACTTTGACATTTATGTTCAAGCTTGACCGCTTGAAGGCCATACAGTTTAACCTTCAATAATTGTGTCTTATGACTTGAGAAGGCCCTTCTAATCATTTTCTTCCCGGTACTGTGGTTTATTTAGTTCTGGATGTGACCAAACTGGTCAATGCAATGATCACCTTTACCCTTTTGACCTGACATGACCTACCACAGGTCCAATGTGTCGATATTTACTATTGACCATCTGATAGACGTTTCCAAGGGCTATTCAACACCGTTTCCTGCAGTGTCGCAGAGTGCTTACTTTTTTAGATAAAAGGAAGCGTCAGTTTGACCATTTTAACCTAGTTTTATTTGTGATTTTTGACTGTGACCTGTCATAGGTCACATTCACCGCTGGACAGGCACACCTCTATGATGCAGTGTGCGAGAAACTTTTCAACGCTGTTTTCTGCGTTGCTCTGGCTTGCTTGGCTTGTAGTTTGCTTGTAGGGGCTCTCCCTCGGAAGACGAAGACGGAACAGCTTCTGTAGGGCGAAGCCTAAGGTAGTGGGTTCGGGCCGCCGAAGGTGAGCAACGAAGGTGGAAGCACTACGTGGCATGATGCTTTGCTACTATCGATGAGGAACTGGGTCACTGATTTCCGAAGCTACGTCAGCTGTGGTTTCAAGTACCTACGCCACCACTTAAAACGAGTCAGCGGACCTGTTTCCACACGCATGCGATTTCGCGGTAAGGCTGGCGGCATGACTCCACGCCACTCCACGGAACGCGAATACTTTCCTTTTTACCAGCAATGTGCCGTGCAATTCGGTCAACAGGGCATCGCCACCGCGAACCCAAGAGATGATCGATATCGAATTGGATATATATGGATGTAATTGCGCCATCCACATCCGATAAGCTTAAGATTGCCATCGGTATGGCGACATGGCACGGTCATAGCCGAGACGATGTTGCACGGTCGCCGTACGAAGTCGGGGGGGGGGGGAGGGGGGGGCTCACAGATGCACTTCAGCAGGAGGCTTTCCCAACTCCCCACGCGGCCCGAGTCCCGTCCGACTGTCCTACACAGACTCTCGGCCCAGACTAGCAATCAGGATCGGTCCGGCTCAGAAATATCCCAACGTCGTGCCTTTCGGTGCCTCTCCTGCGCTCTCGCTCCCGAACAGGCGCATGATATTGCGCGCAAAGCACGATAACAGGAAAATATCCTATCAATATCAAGTGATATCTTTGACAATGGCCGACTTTGGCTAAAGCGACGTGGACTTCGATACTTTAGTCAACAGAGAGGGCTGTGTTCACAACTGCATACAAAGCATGCTGCTGGCTGCCTCGCCAAACGCCGCCAAGCTCCAAGATTAGGCAATAAATGATGACGATGCCTGGTCTGTGGACTGCGCGGCTGGAACCGGACCTCCGAAACGGTGGTCATCGTGGAACCTGTCTCAGCGGCCTACACATCATTTCACCGGACGACAACAGTGTTCGGCGATAGGGTACTTACGACAGGGGACACATCTAGGCCGTCAGCGTCCCGCCGAACCTTCCACGGGTCCCACCCTGTTGTCCCTGGCGGGGCCCGGCTGGGACTGAGGTGAACCCAAGGGGTCCCAGGCGGCGGCCGATGCCGAGTGTTCAGCACGAGCAGCTGACGCCGAACGCGGGAGCCGACTGCTGGCCACGGCGTGGGTGACTGTCAGAACGCGGCGAAGGGGGCCGAAGCGAGGCTTCGTGACTGTCCTTCAGTGTCTCCTGCAGTTCGCTCCGCGTGATCTGAAGGTCCGTCGTTGTCCAGTTGTTTACCTCATTTGGAGCATAGGGACTTGCCCCCGCAATTCACTGCTGAGCCCCTCCGTTCATCCATGATAAACTCTGGTACTTTTATTGCACATAGCACATAGATAACAAGCCGGGATCGTCGACACTAGGCACAACCATCACACAGCGGTGGATCGCTACGTCACACCCGGCCTCATCAGTATAGCTTCGCTCCCGTTCGCGCGGAATTTCACAAGGTACGGAGCCGCGCGCCAGCCGTTAGACCACACACCCCTCAATGGTTAAATGGTTCCACATTCGCAAGCGTACCAGCGACCATTCGGGACCAGGTCCTGCCACCGTGGACGTCAGTCTGCGACGTCGCTTGGATCAGCTACCGATTGTGAGGTAGCCGTCCGCGCATCGTGTTTGGTGTCGCGAGGCGCCGTGAGCCAACAGCAGCACACTTGCCCCCACCCCCTCCCCTGTCCGTGGTCGACGGCATCCATCCCCAGGCGTGAGCCCATCAGCACGGCACCAGTCCGCCACGCGCCTGACTCGTAACGCTGCTCCGGTCAGTCAGTCATGCGGCGCCTGCCACAGGCCCAGCGTGGGCGCTCAGCCGAACGGAGGCCCCTTGCCGTAGCGGGGGTACTTGTGCAGCGGCAGCCGATGTCCGCGCTCCTGCAGCAGCTCTCCGACCTCGTCCACGTGTCGGTCGATCAGCTGGCGCAGGTCCGGGTTCTGGAAGGCTGGCTCGCCGAGCAGGTCGACCGGCCGTGGCGCCGTGGCGTTCAGGCAGCGCAGGCGCTCGGCGGGAGCCACCACCTCCAGGAAGTCGAGCACGCGTTGCAGGCCCGCGAGAGGTTCCTCCTGCCCGATGTCAGGGCAGGTCAAGGGCTCTTCCGAGGGAAGGAGACCGACGGATGTAATCGAAATACTGAAGCTAGAATCCCAGTTTCATTGATGCCAGCTTGGACATAAAGGAGATGAAACCCTCTGAACTTTCCGGATGCAGTTTTTAGTGCACCCATAACATTGCGTCTCTGCCTGCTCGCGCCTCGTGGCAACTCACCTGAAGGTCCTCCAGATGTACGACGAGCAGCTGCTTCGCGATGTGCGTTGTCAGCTGCGTCTGGAACAGCCACTGCCGCATCTTGACCGAGACGAACTTCTCCCACTGGCTCCCGCGGAAATCCCGCTCGCCGGCGGCCTCTCCCACCGGCGAACCCTCGGCGCCCCGGCCCTCCAGCAGGACCCCGTACGGGTCCTGCACCAGTAGGACCGTCTGCCCCAGGCACGCGTTAGTACCAGGGCGACGGGCTCAACCACGCGCTAGTGAGAGGAACCTGTACGGGTCCTGCAACAGTAGGACCGTCTGCCCCAGGCATGCGTTAGTACCAGGGCGACGGGCTCAACCACGCGCTAGTGACAGGGCGACGGACTTAATCACGCGTTATTTCCAGGGCGACGGGCTCAACCGTGCGTTGGTAGCAGGACGACGGGCTCGGCGACAGCGTGGCACGCTGCGAGTTGGGGTAGTGGCTGCTCAGAGGGGCGGTGTCTCGTAGGCTATCCACGGCGGTCGACAGGCACCAGCCACGAACAGCGCCAATACTTTCAAAGGCAGACAGCATCACTGCCCACACTCACCATGAGCTAACATTACGTTACGACGGGCGAGCTTCACACGTCTCACCGTAGACCAGAGGTAGCGGGTTGCAGCGCATTTGGGGACAGGTCCAGCAGCCGGTTACCTTGGACGGCTTACGGTGACTGGCAGAGCCGGTGCGCTTGGTGACTTGTTCGGGCGCGGCCAACGGCAGCTCGGCCTGCGGGCCGGCCGGCTCGATGTGCGGCCCCCGGACGTTCTCCTGCACCAGCGTGCTGCCGTCCGTGTCACGCAACAGCTGGCCGTACAGACCTGCCGCGGAGAGACACGTCCGGTGCATACGACTGGCGGTTGTGTGACCAGAGCCGTCCTGACACTGTGCGACGAAAAGAAAATAGGACGCACGTTGTGATGTAGCATACGAAGTTGTCAACTGACCGCGTCCGGTATCAGGCGGTTTCCACGGAATCCCGGCAGCGGGTTTCACGTGCTTGGATTTTGTTAGGATCCCGAGCTCTACTTCCCCTCACGCAGGGGGAATCCCAGTGGTAGTGGGTAGCGGCAGCGCTGGGCGGTATTACCCTGGTTGAACAGCTGCGGGTCGAACCGACCGCCTCCGGTGAACACGCCCGTGGCGCCCTCTAGAAGGTGGCGCAGCCAGGTGGCGCCACTCCCGGGGAGGGTGACAAGGGCGACCGGCGGCAGCTGGCCTGCACGAGCGAACCTGTCCGCAGAGGAGCTCGTTTGGAGGCACGCATCGGCGGCAATGGCAACCCGGGAGATCACTTCAGCAAGATTCACGTGCATTACACAAAATGCACGTGACTGACGTGACGTCACAAAAAACTTACCTGTTTGAAAGCTGCGAAGCTCTCTATCTTCAAGGCAATGGTAAAAGAACACCTCGGTGGGAACACATGGCTTAAAACATATGAGGTCATGCAACGCAAATTTGAAAAGCGTGGTTCGTACCTTCGTTTTATGAAACTAGGCCATAGTCACGGCCAAGGCAGCCCTGTTAGCACAGTGGAAATTGATCGGAAAAAGTCATGTTACAGCACTGACGCATGATCACGCCTTTCGTGTGGCGATGTAAATCATCACGAGTTTCTAAAGAGGGTATGACTAGAATTTCGACCTTTTATGCCGACTTTTTCGAAACGGGGATGACGTTCACAAGACTGGTAAACCATGCCCCGTGTAGACGGATTATTGGAGTGGTGTCCAGCGTTCACCGCCCAGTGTCCTCTTGGGACCCCTGAAACCCGCGCAGGTGACACTGGAACGACCGACAGGGCCATACGCTGCACGGAGGAGTCAGTCTGGGGAGCGAGCAGCCCAGGGTGGACGAGCCAGCGATGCCCTGCACTACGGCGGGTCCTCGCTGCATAACAGCCACAATTCCTCTGGCTGGTGCTGAGGCCAGTGATGGCATACACAGGTTTCGGGTGACTGTCGTGGGTCGCGTCCACGTGGAGTGGGTCCTCCGTCCGGTGGCTGTGTTCAGAGTACACGTGTGGACGACTCCGCTGGGCTGTGCAATGCTTTCACAAAGTATGGAATGGCGAAATGACGTCAAGGAGGCGAATTTAGTCGTTTATATAATAGAATAGTGTTACGATGTAAACGCATGAAGTTGCTAAAGATTTGCCAGCGTGTCCGGCTTATAAATCGTTTGATGCCAAGCTCCATAAGGATCCAACTAAGCTCGTCTCGGCTGGGTATCAACACCAGGCTCGACACCATGCGTCCGGTTGCATGCGCCTCTTGTCACTGCGAGCGGATAAGGCAACCTAAACGTCATGTCACGTGGAATGTAAATCTTGTGGACATGCCGTCAAACCGGTCGAGCACTTACGCTGAAAAATGCGGGGCTTTCTACGAGGTATTGAATTGCCAGATATCGAATAGTAATGAAGTCATTCAACATGGAAGTCGTAATTTTCGCATTAATCTGGTCATTCAGGTCGTCGGATGCCGTACGTCTCTTGCAACAGGTGCATGACGTATGTCATTTATCACCGAGCCAATAACCTCTACACAGTATCTGTTAGCTGCTGCCGCACCCAACGCCCATCTTACCTGACCACGTGGCGTGCGCAGTCGTCGCGGTCTGGCCAGCGCACGTGCGCCCATCTTACCTGACCACGTGGCGCGCGCAGTCGTCGCGGCCGGGCCAGAGCACGTGCACCCATCTTACCTGACCACGTGGCGTGCGCAGTCGTCGCGGCCTGGCCAGCGTACGTGCGCCCATCTTACCTGACCACGTGGCGTGCGCAGTCGTCGCGGCCGGGCCAGCGCACGTGCGCCCATCTTACCTGACCACGTGGCGTGCGCAGTCGTAGCGGCCAGGCCAGCGCACGTGCGCCCATCTTACCTGACCACGTGGCGTGCGCAGTCGTCGCGGTCGGGCCAGCGCACGTGCGCCCACGCGCTGGTGTTGAAGCGGAGCCGGCGGCCGCGGTGCGTGACACGCGGCTCGGGCGGCGCGGCGGCGTCGCGGCGCGCCAGCCAGGCGCCGTACGTGAGCCGCGGAGTGACCAGCACAGGCGTGTGCCGCGCGCGGCCCGTCAGCAGCAGCAGCGCCGTCACCACCAGGAAGAGCAGCGCCGCCAGGCGCACAGCCCGGCCGGCGGTCAGGCTGAAGAGGTCCGGCTCCGGCGACGGTGCCGACGCCGGCGTGCGGCCGCCGCCGCTCCGGGGAGCCCCGCGCGGTCGCTTGCGCAGGAACGGGGCGATCGCCGCCAGCTTCAGCATGGTGCAGCGGGTCTGCTGGATCGCCGTTGGCGGCGACTGACCGGTGACGGGCCGTCCCGGTCGAGGTCTGACCTTCCTCTATTGGCGCCGGCGGACTGACTCACGGTGGCCCGGCTCGGGCTGCGCTGTCGGCGCTGGCCGGCGTCGGGGGTCACCACGCTGGTGGTGTTCCGGACGACCTGCCGCGAGGGTGTCCACCGGCCGCGTCCTGGCTTGACCCGTCGACCGTCCCCACCGCCGCCTCGTCCACGGCCAGCCGGGTCGGCGTGTGTCGCGGCCGTAACCAGGCCGCCGCACCGTCGAGTATCGACCGGCGGTGTGGAGGGGTCGGCGGCGGCCAGAGGGGCACAGCGGCGACACGGGCCCGCCGTCACTGACCTACACGGCGGCGTCACAGACCGGCACAGCGGCGGCACGGGCCCGCCGTCACTGACCTACACGGCGGCGTCACAGACCGGCACAGCGGCGGCACGGGCCCGCCGTCACTGACCTACGCGGCGGCGTCACAGACCGGCACAGCGGTGCCGCGGGGGGAGCGTCTGGGCCTGTCTCGTCACCGACAGACAAAACGGTTTACCCTTGGACAGAGATGCATGCTTGTACACGCACTGTGTTGGAGCGCTCATGTGCCACCCAGGTTTCAAGAAAGCTCTTCATTTCAGATGACGATGCAGGCTTATGACATGATGACATACTTAGCAAAATGGTACAGTTCCGGACTTGGTTCGCTAGGTTGGGTCGAATAATTTTGCGCTTAATTTGATTCGGATATTTTAGTGACACCCCGGATGCTATATTTCCACATGCATCGCATAAACCAATCCGCTGATTTGTTGGGAGCCATGGCCTAGCTGTGTGCCGAGTTTGAGCAGAATCAAAGCGATCGTGCCCGAGCCGCCTATACTGACGGTCGTTTGATCTCAAGCGTGTTGCTTGGCATCATAATTTTTTGGTTATTTATCGCACATGTAGCATCAAAGGGAATTAACGTCACTAAGCCTGGCGGAAATGGGGTGTCGATCAACACTGACGGACGACAGGATTACCTCTGGGGACCACCTGTTCTGATGAGCATAATTGCCTAACCTTTACTGTCATGTATTATCGTGTCATTCATTCTCGCCTCCAGGCGCCATCTTGTTTGGCAGACGTGGATTGGACACGGCAATGAGACGACGGGAGAGGAAAATGCGTTGGCGCAACGCTGAGCAAATTTGGCGGAGGAATTCTTACTAGCACTGGCACCAATAACTTACCGAGAAACCTCATTTTCTGGTGTTACCGCACATATATTTTTGGCTGACCAAAGGGACTTATTAACTTTGGCACTTATATTGTTAACTCTGGCACTTATTTCCTTCTGAGCCTGACATGGATCTGGATCCACCGTTCACACAGCAACTCATGACGTGGTGGGCGCGCCTCCTTGTGTTTCTGACTTCTCCGAGAGCTAGACTGCAGACAATTGATCGCAAAAATGAGTCACAACACGATGCAAGCGGATGGAGATTTGACCACAACGCGGAGACGCTCCACGATGCGACGGACCGTGCAGCAATCACGACGTGGGCGTTTCGTCAGAAATGGGCGCTCGTTTGCAAAAGCCTGAGGCCTGTCCATCTGAGATGGCTGAGGACCGTAAACAGCTCTGCTGGGGTCAGCACAAAGCGTGACCCGACGGCGGGACAAGCGCTGGCATGCCCCAGCATAATCCCACCGTGGCGCGTGGCGATCCGCTCTGGCGCGGGCGTGTCTGCTGGTCACACACTCCCCTTCCCCCGCCCGACCCGTCCACATGGCCGGCATACAGCGTGTACCATCCGGGTAATGCTCCTTCCGATGCGGCTGATGCCGGAGGCCTCACGCACAGTGCCGCGTCCCTGCGAGCTTCAGTACACCGGCAAGTCACGACGGCCTCGCGCGTCAGGGTCAATTCAGGGTCGGGGTCAGGGTCAGGCGTCAAGTGACCCGTGATGGCCTGCGGCAGGCCCGGGTCCAGTGGACATCGCGCGCTTTCTCGGCGTGGGTTAGAGATCAGACTCCGGGCATCGGTTTGAACTCATCTAGAATGACTGCTGCCATTATGAAGGCAAGGCCAGTGCCACAGTCATCACCAAACGTTTAGGTGGTAATATGATGTCGTTTTTTTGTGAATGACAGACTTTATAAGCTGGCAAATCTTGAAGTTGCTTCAAATATTTCAATTTGTGTTCATTCTGCACGGATGGCGTCAGCGTTACATTTTGGAGTCTTTGATTAATGTGAACTGAATGCGTTTTCGAAGCACAGTCCACTTTTTTTATTGAACCTTGCCCCAAATGTATTGATGTCGTTGACTCCTGTGTTCTGACTGTTCTGAAGAGGGTGTTCGTCTAAAATGCTGGCCCTATATATATATATATATATATATATATATATATATATATATATATATATATATATATATGTACATGTGTGTGTGTATGTGTGTGTATACATACATATATCTATATAACTTAACTTAACCAGCTAGGTCCGACCTCCGCCTGGATAGGGACCGCGTGGTGACCCCCAGCATGCCCCCGACCTGACTGGTACCGGCACGTCACTCGACACTGACGCTCGCACGCCCACCGGCCTTCTCCAACAGGCAAGACACAGCCAGCAATTTAATAATTATATTATTTAATAAAGATCACGGAGTCCGCTGTGGCTGCAGGCCAGTCTCGCCAGCGCGGGGCACCCGGCTGTCTTTTGTCCAGCGGCCGTCTCTGCCTCGCCCGAGCCGTCGCAACGCGGCACGGCCCCTCTCGTCACTCTCGGAGCGCGGGACGGCCCTCTCGTCACTCTCGGAGCGCCACCTCTCTCGTCGCTGCCGGTGTGGGCGCGGCGCCCCACCGGCGCCCGTATCACACAAACGCACGGGCGCTATATCACAGTCGCCGGCCGGCCGGCCGCGGCCGCCCCGGGGGTTCCGGCGCCGGCGCGCGCGTGGCGGCGCCCGGCTAAGGGCTAGGGTTAGTCTCGGGACAGACACCGGGTTAGGCGCCGGCGGCGCGGCGCAGTGTTAGTCTCGCTCGGCGCCGGGTCCGTCTTCGGGTCGGGCTGCGCTGACGGATCCGGATACCGGTCACAGCACGCGGCGAGCCCTGGAAACAATGAGGCGAGCTTGAGACACGGGAGACACAGGAGACACAGGGGACAAAGGAGCACAAGCTAGAGACACACGAGTCACAGGAGACAAGCTGGAGACACACAAGTCACAGGCGACAAGGTAGGGACACACGAGTCAAGGAGACGAGCTACAGACGGAGGACATACAGGAGACGAACTAGAGTTACAGTAGGCTCAGGGCACGAGCTGGAGACGCACGAGTCACGGGAGTGCAAGCTAGAAACACAAAAGTCTGTTGGGGCGGCGCAAACATTGTGAATCAATCCGTGCGCATATTTTTCGTTACGGGGTAGGGCTCCCAGCAGTTCGATTGGAGCGGAACACACCTTCATGCGTTGCAAATTTACCTGTGCAAGCACGTGCAAACATTTGCGTATTGCAACTTACGTCATGGTCGAGGCAACCACCGCAGCGCCAATCAAGGTCGGCGAGCTCTCGACGTAGCCGCGGTGTGCTTTGGGCTTTTGGCTGTGGATCTGGTGCTTTTCATGCGTGGGTCTGAACGCACCACCTGGAACACAGTTCAAATAATGACACGGAAAGAGTGTCAAACCGTGTCTGGGGAGAGGTGCCAGCGCCTTGCGATCCCGTGGAGATGGGGTTCATGGGTGTAACTCCGCCTCTGATACTGGGGGTGGGGGCGACTCCGGGTGGGAGGGCTCACACTGGGATCTGGAGATGACGGCCTGCCACGAAAATGACATTTTGTGTGAGAAAACATAAAATTGTGCTCTCTGCGATCAAAATTGGAGGGGACAAGATCCCAGTTTCGGAAAAATTGGGTAGCATATTCCCAGTCCCGCAGTGATATCATTCATGATGGTGTACATTAGGCCCAAGGCACACACTTGAGCTGCACGTCGGGTCGACTTCGTGGTGTCCTGTCGGGCATGGCGGAGTGATGACAAATGATCCATCCGACTCACATTGATTTGCTTTAACTGAACACACTGTGCACGTGAATGCATACGTGAATGTACTGAAGCCAAGCCCAGCCAGGCACACATTTCATTAATAAAATTTGAATACACTTGACGAATAACTCTGCAACATGACCATTGGCTTGGAAATGCACGACAGAAATATCATATTTGCTGACTCGCTGGGCCCAATGCCTTATGACGCGTGGCATGACGTCACTTCAGCGCACAATGCTCCTCCCACGTGACCAGCGGGCTGGTTACAGCATGCTGCCATCCTTCAACAAAGCGTGTTCACGCCTCCCATTGCAGTGGACACCTGACGTGAAGCGCAGGTCACCGCGCACTGCGGCTGCCGTCCTGCACTGACCGCTGATGACCTCCGTGGTGGTGATGACCCGCTTGGCGCCCTCCTTGCCGCGCTTCCCGCGGTCGCCAGTGGTCGTGACCTGGGTGGTCACCCGCTTCTGCCCGCCCGTCGAGGCCATCGTCCGCCGCACCAGCTCCGACGATGTCACCCCTGGCGGCGGAAAACGGAACCGCTGTCGGCCGGCGCACGGAGAATGGAACCCCAGCGTCTTGGCTAATGTGTGTCAGGGGCCAGAGAAGTGTTGACAGCAATGACCAGAAACGCGCCGGGTAATACCTAGCGCCAGAAATGCATTGATGTAGGGATATGCTCCACTGATCGGTGAACACACTTTCCGTTTCTACGCGGTGCACAATAGGCACGGCCGACTCCAGGAGTTCCACAAAGTGAGTTCGAGGGGCTGAGCTGCGAAAAATGACCGAACCTCACAAAAACAAAAACAAACAGGTTTCTCCCCAGCTTTGACTCGCTTTCTTTGCAGAGTTGGGGGGGGGGGGACTGGAGCACAAGTTGGGGGAGAGGGGGGCTGGCTGAAGTCATCCCCCCCCTGTCTCCAATTGGATAGGAAGCTACACCCCTGGCCGACTTTAACATCAAGTACTACTGCAGCTGATCTCCTAAAGAAGGATCTATTGTCGCAGCACATGAAGCCATCTGCAAGGCTTTGAGCAAACATTAGTCACATGGAGTCTTTACAGGCCAATCAGCGGAAACTAGCCAACAAAGACGGCTTTGTTCCAGCACCAGAAGTTAGTCACCCAACGACATGGTGGAAAGCTCATGGCAAGCCTTACCGTTGCGCCTCTCTGCCAGCGGAGCACCGCTCACCCCACCCGTCCTCGTGCGCACTTCGGAGATGACCAGTGGCGCGTTTGTTTTCAGCTTTTGCCGCACCACCGTGCGTGTGGTGCGCACCTCTGGCCTCTTGGTCTGCTCCGCCCGCCGCTCGTGCGAGCCTGTCTTCGTGACGGTGGCGTGGGTGCGGCGCGTTTGCGCCGCCGCCGGCGCTTCGCCGTCCGCCGGCTGCCGCTTCTGTCGTTTCGCTTCGGGGCTGGTCGGAGGCAGCGACTTCTGCTCGGCGAGGCGTGTGCGCCGGGTCTCGCCGTGGTGCGTGGCCGCCGGTCGGGCCGCGTGACCGCGAGCGGGCTCCTCGGCAGCGCCGGTCCTCGTCGTCACCGTCCTCCGCGTTGCGTGGGAGGCGGAGCGCGGCGTCGTGCGCGGCGAGGAGGGCACGCTGCCCGACGTCAGCAGCTTCTCGAGCGCCGACTCGACACGCAGTCCGATCGACTCTCCAAGCGACCTTGGCTCGGGCTGGCGCGCTCGTGCCGGCTCCAGGGAGCGGGTGCGCGCCGGGCCGGCGCCGGCGGCCGGCGGGACGGCGCCGCGCCGCTCCGGCCGCTGCTGGCGGCCCGGGCGCTCGTCGGCCCGCCGCCGCTGCTCGGGCGTGGCGCGTGGCTCCGGAGCGCGCGACGGCTGCTGCTCGAGACGCTCCGGCGCCGCGCGGTCGGCCGCCGGCTCGCCCGGCGGCCGACGGACGGGCGACGGCGAGGCCTGCCGCCGCCGCGGCGCTGAGGAGGCGACGGTGGCGCCCTCACCCCGCGCCCCGTCTCCGCTAGTCGGCACCACCGTCGGCGCATCTGTGGACACGGCCGATGCTGACAGCCAACCGCCTCCGCAAGCCGACGCGGCTCGGTGTGAGCTTGTGTAGCGCGCGAGTGCTCCCAGGAATGGTTCGATGAAACAAAATACAGCGGCATACAACGTGCCGTGAATGTCTTTTTCAAGACCTGTGGTATCCATGCGGGACCTTTCCTGGAAGCATGGTTTACAGGGACGCTCCGCCAAGCTTGCCGCAGCCCAAAACCCAACCGACACCGAATATTCACAAGCGGCATCATCTCCCACGCTCCAAGGTGAGATTGGACGCATAACCGTTGTCGTCCGCTACCGCATCGTCAGTAGGCAGATATTTCCGAGAGCTTACCTGGGCTGGGGTGATACACCCTTCTGATAATGACCGGCGCTCTCTGGGTGGCGCCAGCAATGTCTGCCACTGCTGTACTTGAGATCTCACTCCTTAGCCCATTCATCTCCTGGAATCCAGCGGCGGCCTTGGTGAGCATGCTTCAGCGCCCCAGATGGCACTCTCGGGGATTTACACAAGGAAACGGAACGTTACGTCGTTTGAAAATGTCGGTTTCAAGAACGCTACATTCCCGGACGACGTATCTTTTACAAGTCAAAATCTGGCAAGAGGTGGCAAACATTCATACCGGCAGGTGGTATGAAGGCTGTGTTGACATGATGTTGACCTTGCGCATTTCATTCATGTTGGTGTTCCCGAGCAGTCTTCAAGCATTAAAGCAGAGGTCACAACGGTCCACCCCATCTGAACGTCTGTAATGGCCCATAAAACACGCCATCACATGGCTGCCATGACGTTTTCATTGCACTGCTCACGGTGATCGAACACGAAAGGCGACTTGCCTCGACTGGCGCGGCTAGCGCTGCCCTATCCTGCTCACCTGGTGCGGAAGCCGCTGGGCGGCGCTGCGGTCGCGGGACTCCTCCGGCAGGGGCGAGCGCCGTGGCGAGCCTTCCCTCCGCACTTCCAGCTGGCGGACCACCTCCGGCGGCGGCGAGTGCCTCGGCACGCTCTCCCACTGCTCGTCCACCTGTCGGATGGTCTCCGACGGGGCGGAGGGCCCGGAGGGCTCCTCCCACTCCACCTTGCGGGCCGCTTCCGCCGGCGAGGCAGAGGTGCGCGGCGAGCCCTCCCACTGCATCTCCCCCTGACGCGCGGCCTCCGGCGGGCCGGCGGGCCGCAGCGGCTGCCGCAGCTCCACCTCCACCTCCTGCACCAGCACGGCGGTGGGCCGCTCGAGCCCCGGCCCCGGCTGCGCCATCTCAGACACGAGCCGCGAGGCCGTCGGCCGGACCGCCGAGTCGGGCCACCCGGCGTCCGCGCGGGCCCCCTCCGGCGCGGGCGATCCGCGCTCCTGGCGGCGCAGGTCGGCCACCCCGCGCAGGATGTCGCTGACGGCCGGGCCGGCGCGGCTGGACGCCCCTGCAGAGGTCGAGTCAGGTCAGGCAGGGTCAGGGCAGGCTGGGTCAGACCATACAGGGTCGCGTGACACGGAATCGGATCACATAGAGAGGCAGCGTGCGTAACTAAGCCCATAGGCGGACGAACGTGCCCGACATAGGGGGGGGGAGGGGTAATACCGACTTGGAAGTCGATTATCTCCGTGCGTCATAGTGGGCTTAAAGCTTAATATTCCCAGAAGTGTGTAAGCGTCGGGGGGGGGGGGAGGGGGCATGGCCCTCCCGGTCCTTGCTCCTACGGCTATGACTGATAACCACAAAGATCATTCAGCGCGGTCGGCTCTCCAGGAAGGTCACACATCAATTCAATCTGGGCCAAAGAGCTCTACCCAGCCCTGAGAGAGCCGGACATGTTCACGCAGAAGCTGGACAGAACAAGTACGGCATGCCGTCACCCCCGGTCAGGTCAAACCGGATGATATGTGACGGGGCCAGGTCAACCGAACCACATTTCGCGGCGTCAGGGCAAGCCGTGTGAAACCATTCACATTCAGGGCGCGCTGAATCACTTCACGTGATGAAGACTTCGCTCATTCGCCTCATAGTGATAACCAAAAGGACCCAGACACATACAGTTGGGGGCGGTGGATTCCTTGCGCACATCAATCCGCATATTAGCTGTTAAGATTTGAAAGAGAAGTGATCTTAACATCAGCAATGCGCTTGGTAGTGAAATCCCGCCACGAATGGGCAAACAACAGCTGCGGCGGGGTATATTTACGCAGCACACGACCGCGGCGAGCACACACCGCTTAATGGATAAAGGGTATTTACAGTCTGGATTTAACGATAAATGGTACCATCGGCATCACCTACCGCATCTGTGGGGCTTATTTGAGCGTGAGGCGCTTGACCTAGATAGTCAGCCGTGTTAGCTCTCCGTAACACGCCGCTCCATGGCCTTGCGTTCGGAAGCGCACCGGCCGTGAGGCCGTGATCTCTAGAGACAGCGTGGCATGTCCGACATCAGGCTTACTACCTACCAGGCTGGGGATCCCATGCTGTTTCGAATGGGCGCCACGGCATGCTCGGCTGTGGCGTGAAAAAATGAGGAGCGGCGTGGTATCGCGATCTGTAGCCTATTCGCACAAAGTTAGCCAATTGGCGCCAATCCGCCGTCATATTTATCCTCGTAGTCGGCTTGCAGCATAGTGAGGGTATTTTTGATCTCGTGAAGTCGGAGAGTTGCAACATAGGTCATCACGTACGAGCGGTCCACTTGTTTTTTAGGAAGGCCGTGCCCTCCTTGACGTATTCTGGGTGTCACCCCGGAAAGTGAACGTGTTCTTGATCTAGTGAAGCTCGAACGTCATATCAGCGAGCCATCACCTGTGCGGTCTTATCGGAAAGAGGCGTTGCGGGTCAGGGAACCGCTTACGTATTCCCGACGTCCGCCCAATAGAATGACGACATCTTGGCGGGCGGCCCGATCGACTCGCCAGATCAAGGAGCGGCAGACTGATCAGATGCCTCTCGACGCCGCATCAACGGCCGTTGCGCGGCCAGTGACCGTGGCCGAGGCGTCACGCGTCGCGAGGATCGACCCGGGGGCCACCGATCCGCTCGGTACTAATGACCGGCGCGTGCTGGTTAGAGCTCTATCCTTGGAAACCGAGACGCACGTAGCACCTGGGAACCTCGGCGGCCGTGACCGCATCGGCCATGAGTGATGAACGCCGGGTGAATTATCGCTCGCTGGTGCCCGCGATGACAGCCGCGCTGCCGCGGTCCGCGCGAGCGCGCGGCGCCCACTCCGCCGGCGGCCCCCAGCTGCGGCCGTTGGCGGCGGCGGCGGCTGGCCGGGCGGCGGGTCAGCCGGCGGGACCGGACCGCCCACGGACCGGCCGGCGCTGGCCTTGGCTGACAGGTGGTACTGGGCCGGCGGCCGCGGCCGGCCGCGCTGTGCAAAAGCCGACCGGCCCGGCCGGACCCCCGCCGGCCGGATTGCGCCAGTCGGTGACGTCGGCGACGCCCGAGTCGGGCGCCCCGGCGCGCGGGCGCACGCAATTGAGATGCGACGGGCGCCGCGGCGGAGGGACTGCGCGCGCGGGTGCCGATTTTGCAGGCGCCGCGGCGGGAGAGAGCGCGCCGGCGCCCGGCACGGACCGCATGATCTATACACGCGGCACGCGCGCGGCCGCAGCCGGCCACAGCGCGGCCACCGGGGCAACGCGGCCTTGAGCGACGGCGCCTCACGTGGGCAGTAAGTAACGGTTGCGGGCGCGGGACGGGCGGCCCAGCGGCCGTGACGGCTCGGCTCACCTGCGGAGGCGGCCGGCGGGGGGCTGGCCGGCCGACGGCGCTGCTCGGCAGCCGAGTCCGGCCAGCGCATCCAGGCCGGCGACGAGACGGAGCGCGCCTGCGGAGAGCCGGGCGGCGTGCGGAGCTCGGAGCGCCAGCGCGGGCTGGCGGCGGGGCCCGGCCGCAGCGGCGCCGCCGCCAGCCGCCGGTACCAGGGGCGCGCAGAGGCCGCCTCCTCCTCGTCATCCTCGCTGCGCTCCCCCACCGACTGGCGCTCCGGCTCTGGGGTTCCCGGGACGTCGGGCAGCTTTGTGTTGACCTGGGCTCGCCGCACCAGGTCGGGCGGCGGCGAGCCGGCCGACGTCACGCTCGGCGAGCGCGACCAGCGCACCTCACCGTGCGTCACGCCGCGCCAGTTATCGTCGCCGTTCTGCGCGCGACCGCTCCAGCTTTCCACGCTGGACGAGCGCGAGCGACGCCCGGCGGCGGCGGCGGCGGCGGCGGCGGGTTGGCCCATCGCCTCGTCGTCGTCGAAAATCTCCTCGATGACCAGGCCCGAGTGGTTGGAGCTGGCGTCGTCGTCGCCCAGCTCAGTGATGACCAGACTCGGGCTGGTGTCGCGCTCGATCCGGATCGCGTGGATCGTCTCCACCACCGGTCGGCGCGGCGCCGAGTCGGCCGGCGCCGGCCGCGCGCCCTCGCGGGAGGCGCGCTCGCCAAACCCGCTGCCGAACGCACTGCCGAGATCACTGCCGAACCCGCCGCCCAGCCGGCTGCCGAACGTGCTCCCGAACCCACTGAACGCGCCGAAGCTGTTGCGCAGCCGGTCCTGCAGCAGGTCGATCTCGCTGCGGATCTCACGCTTCTTCTGCTCCAAGTCCTGCCAGTTGACGTTGTTGCGGCCGCGGCGCTGCTCGGCGCTGCGCACCCACTCAGGCCGCTCGTCCTCCAGGCTCTGCAGCAGGTTCGGTGCGCTCGTCTTCTTGAGGATACTCTTGAGCGGCCGGGCGCCGCCCAGGTCGAACTCGTCGAAGCGGCGCCGCATCTCGGGCGGGTGCGACGCGAGCGGCTCGCCTCGCTCGTCGAGGCGCTCCAGCCTCGCGGCGGGCGCCGGCGAGTCGCCGCGAGCCGCGCTGGCCGCCGGGTCACGCTCCCGCTCGCCGCGGCCGCCCTGCAGGCTGATGGTGACCGAGGTGCTCGTGCGGTCGACCGGCCGCGGCGCGCCGTTCAGGTAGACTCCGGTTGGCGCGGCGCGCGTCGGCCGGGTGACGTCAGCGGGTGCGCCCGTCCGTATTTGGCGCGGGCTGGCCTCGCCGGGCCGGCCCGGTCGCCCCGACGCCACCACGCGAATGTTCACCGTATGGGAGGCCGGCAGCATCTCGTTCTCTTTATTTTCGCCGGCCGGCGTGGGCGGCGGCGGCGGTGATGTCAGCCGCTTGGATGGGGCGGCGCCGGGGGTGGCCGCGCCGGGCGCCGGGGGCGTGGGAGGCGGCCGCCCGTGCGATACGACCCGTCCCGGCTGATGCGCGTCGCCCGGTGACGCGAACAGGTCTCGCAGTCTGGACACGCCGCCGCCCTGGCTTCGGGACGGTGATGAGAAGCTCATGCTTGGCAGGCTGCTCGGACCAGAGCGGCTGGGCTGGGCTGCGTGCGCGCCGCCCACGCCGTTGCAGAAACTCTGCGGGTGTCCATTTCTCTCGAGGTACCCGTTATCGGACGCGTGGTCTGCGCCGGAGTCCGTCGAGCCGCGCCGGCTGGAGCGCGCCGCTTCAGCCGCGTCGCCCGAGCCGCGCCGGCGCGCTCGCAGCTCCAGCAGCCACGACGGCTCGGCGGCGGCCGGCGGCGCCGCGGACCAGCTGGCGGCGGCGGCGCGCGGTCGCGGCTCGCGCAGGCTGCGCCGCGCGCTGGCCAGCCGCCGCCAAGACGGCTCGTCGCGACTCTCCAGCAGGGCACCGACGGCGCGGCTGGGCGGCGCGGCGTCGGCGGCGCCCAGCGTGATGACCGTGGTGCGCCGCATCACATCGCCGTCCGTCACCGACTGCTGCTCGCTCACCGAGAGGATGTCCGTCACGCTGGCCGCGTCGTCGTCGGCGCCGGAGGGCATCGGCGATGTGGCGAAGCGCGGCCGCGCCGGCAGCGGCGGCGGTCGCCGGCGCACCAGCACCGGCTCGATGCGCTCGTGGTGGACGGAGCCCGGCAGGCGGGCGGACCGCGCCCACGGGCGGTCCGCGAGGCTGGCGGAGCACGCCAGCGTGCGGCCTGTGCGGCGGGCGCCGCCGAGGGTGGGGTCCGACTCGGCTCTGTACGGCGGCCGCTCGGCCGCCTCCTGTGGTAGCACGGTCAGGCTCTGCGCCCGGCCTGCTCGGCCGAGACCGCCGCGGGCTGCCGCCTCCGAACGGCCGCGGGTGACGCCTGGCGGCGGCGACTCGGAGCTGGCACGGCCGTCTGGTGGGCGTCCAGACCCGAACAAGACCGGGGGTGAGTCGAGACCGCACTCGAGCGGACTGTCCGGCTCACCTCCTCTCTCCGCCGCCGCGGACCAACTCCCTGCGACCGACGGTTCGACTCCCTCTGGTGGAGCGTGTGGTCGGAGGCCACAGGGGAGCGGCAGCACCCGACCAATCCCGGCGACACCGTCGGCAGAGTCGGAGTCGGACTGTGTACCAGAGTCGCCGTCCTCAGCGGCGCCGTCGTCCGGCGCCTGCTGCCGGCCAGCTCCGCCGCTGCCGTGCGCCGGCCGGAGTCGCGTGTGGGCCGCCGTGGACGGCTGCTCGCTGCCGAGCCGCCGTCCGTCACTGTCCGATGGCGTGGGAGGATCACACAGCCGAGGCGCGGCGTGCACTGCTCGAATTAGGGCCCGTCCTCCCACGGGCGGCAGCTCGCTCGCGCTCGGTGTCTGACCCGTCACTGACGACTCACTGTCACTGAGATGCTCGCGCGCCGCGCGGGAGTCGTCTTGTTCCGTGAAACTGATGTCACAGATGCCGCCGGGAAGTTCAGCACGTAGCCGCGATCCCGAGAACGCGGCGTCTGACGAATCACAGTCTGAGATGAGACCACTGGGAGACCGGTCAAGCCGTAACTGGTCCGCCTGGTTCGCCGACCAGATCGACTCTAGTTCTACAGCGATAAGCCGGCTATTGCAGCTCGCATCACGTGACTTCTTGTGCCGCTTCGGCTTGACAGGAAGTGCGTCGTTCCTGGACTTGGCCGGTGGGAGGGGCGGGACCTCTGTCTCGTCGTCCGCCGGTGCGCTGGCGGCGGCGTCCGCTCCGCCGGCGTCGTGTCGGCTCGGAGGGCTGCGCTGCTGACGCGCCTCGTCGGCGCCGGCGGTCAGACGGAGCGCTGCCGGGCGACGTCTGGGCGGCGGCACCGGGCCCTGGGCGGCCGACGGAGCGGCGCGGGCCGGCTGCGGAGGCGGACTGCTGCCTGCCGCCGCCTGCTGACCGGACGCCGGCCGGTCGGCCGTCTGGCCGGGCCCGCGCCGCCGCCGCGGGCCGCCCGCCCTGTCCGGCCCGCCCCGCGCCCGCCCGCCGCCCGCCGCCCATTCGCCCGAGGTGACGTCACATGCGCCCGGCGCCGGCGCCGATTGGCGGCTCGGGCGGTGACGGCGGCGCTGCAAGAGAACGGGCGCAGGTGAAGTGAACCGTCATGCCGGGGAGTGGCTCGAGCGAGGTGAACTGGCCGCGGGCGGCGGTTAGTCACTGCAGACAGCGGTCCGGCCCGGCGGCGGCGTTCAGCGCGACCGCATCACGCTATCACAGCGACCAGCGGCGCGGAACGTCCCTGCGCTGCTTTGCCTATCAATCAGGCCATCGCGGAGATCCTTGTCAGCGGCTGTAACTCGAATACGCTGTCAGACATCGTGAGAAACTGACACGTGGTGAGGTGGCAGCTGATGTCACCGCGATGTCATGCTTTAAAACCTGGCGTTTGGATCGCTTCACATTGTCATGAGATGGACAATGTGAAGCGATGGTGCAATATCGTGCACGAGATGGGACATAGAATGGGGAAGCTACATCGCGAACACAGACAGCAGGCCGCACCATCTGAATCGCACTCAGCGATCACGATTTTCAACCCATTGTGTTAACAGCCGCGTCCGTCGTCGCTGCACCGCAACCGTGGCTGGTGGTTCGGTCTGACCGATCGGCCGTGATAGCATTGTCGGCGCCGTTCCGGAATCTGCGGATCCGTGACACGACGGGTGCAGGCGAAACGGGCGCCGCCGCGGGCGCATCAGCCGAGCGCGCCCGGCCGGCCCAGCGAGAGGGGAATGCGGTCCACGCCGGCCCTGTCGATGCCTTGACCCGAATCGACCGGCTCTGGCCGGCCGGCACGACGGCCGGGGCTTGCTGGCCGCCCTCCGCCTCCCTCCCCCTCCCTGTCCCGGGCGGCCCCACCCGTCCCGGCCGAGCAGCGCCGCCCCGCACGACCCGCTGGGTCCAGCGCCAGGTCCGGCGTGCTGGCTCCTGTCAACTGCCGATCAGACACGCCCACACAGAGAGGAAAGAGAAAGTGGGATGGTGGCTGCCAAATTCGTCCGAGTACAAGTGGGGGCGAGCAAAACCCAGCGATTGGCAAACACAGCACTGCTGCAAATGAATGCAGCATCAGGCATCAGCAACAAAGGTGGACCGAGGCAGTCGATCGCGACGGAGCGCAAGGTCGTTGTTTGATTGGAGGTCACCCTCGGGTCGGCTCTGACTAGTCTGAGTCCCCAGTCTCAAAGAGAGAAGCGTTACCGCTTGCGTGACGCCTCGCTGGCCCGGGCACGCGCTGCCGGGTCTGTCTGTGGACCGCGGCGAAGCGGCGGGTGCGCCGGGTCCGCCCGCGTGTCGTCGCCGGTGACGCCCGGACGTCATCGGCGGCGGATGCGCCGGGTCCGCCCGTGTGTCGTCGCCGGTGACGCCCGGACGTCATCGGCGATCGATCGTCCGGCTCGCCGGGGCCAGAGGGCCGTGTGCCGACGTGCCAAGGCGGCCGGATTTCTGGCACACCGCGCCGCGGCGGATTCGCCACCGGTCCAACGGCGGGAGGGGAGGCGCCGGCGACTGCAACGCCCGGCGGCGTCGGAGCGGCGACTGCGACGAGACACAGGAGCGGAACACGAGCGCGTCGGCAGCGTCGCGGCACCGGCGGACGGCGGGAGACCTTGGTCTCGGCCAGGCGGCCGGGCCTGCCCGCTCGGAGGCCGCGTGACCTGGGGCGTGACGCTGCCACGGCTCGAGGAACGAGCTTGCTTTATGTGCACGAGGCTGGGCGGAAGGCAAGAACACGGTAGTGACCACTTGACCTTCAGCTTGACCACTTCAGCTGGTAAGAAAGCCACTGCAACATGACTTTCAGCAGGTGGTGTGCGTCATGCTTTGCCGGTGACGGTCCTTTCGCTCGTTCACCCTCTGCCAGTGGAATCGGAGTTCAGAGGATAAGAGGGCCCCGAGCCAGCCAGCTCAGCCCGCTCGGCCGGCAGGGAGACCGCTATTCTGTGAGATGCTCTCCCTCTCTCCGCTAGCAGGGGACCGAGGCCAGTGGAAGTCCCCACTCCCCGCTGAGCAGCGTTGGCAGGATGACCGGCGCACCAGCGCAGCTCCTCCGCGTCATCCCAGCAGCGACAGCAGCTGAGCGCGCGCGCGCGAGCCGGCGCGGGGGCGGCCGGCCGGCCGGGACGCCTCCGCCCCTGTTTACGGCGCGCGGCCGGTGGCTGACCGGGCGGCGCGCCGGGTCGGCCGCTGACTCAAATCGGCCATTAGCGCCGGCCCAGAGGTCAGCGGCCAGCGACCTCGGCCGCAGGAACCCAGCCGCAGCCGCGAGACGGACCGGCCGCCGGCCGGATGCCGTGGAAGCTCGATGAACGGCGCCGTTGCGTCCGAAGCGCCAGCGTGGCCAGCCGAGCAACGGTGAAAACAATTGGGCGTAATTGCTAGCGCCTGCCGTGTTGAAATTGGGCAGTCCCGGAGATGACCGCAGGGTCTGTTCCGAGAGAGCCGACCTCATGCTGCGTTCCGCCTGTCGGTGTTTTGCTCTCTGCGGGGCCGGTGCGCGGCGCGGAAGAGGAATGGGCCCAGCGGCGTCGGTGGAGAGTCGGCGCCGCTCCACCCACCGCCGCCCGGCGCCATATTACCGCACGGGTGGAGCCGTCCGCACGCGTAGACGTCCGCCACAACAAACGGAGCCCTTTGTCCGGCTACAGGCTCGCCTTTCCGCTCTACATACTGTGGCGGCGGCGGTGGGCGGCGCTGGAGGTCTGGAATGCAGTGTCACAGGCCGGGGCGGGGCGCCGAAGCGCCGTCCGCCCCGGCGCCGCCACGACTGGGGTCACCTCTGCCGCCCACCGCCGCCGCCGCCGCCGCCGCCGCCGCCGCCGCCGCCGCCGCCGCCCGGTGTTCCATCAGCATGCAGGTCGCTGCCACCGCCGAGCCGCCACGCAACGAGGAGGGGGACACGCAGGGTCTGTCGGTCGCACGCGCCGGCGATGTACGGGAGGGCGCGCTTGGAGGCTAGCGCCGTGTGGGGCAGACGCTACACGAGCCTGAAGCCGGCACGCGTGGGTGAGCCGGCGCTCAGACGAGCACATGCCGGGCAGATAAAGCTGACGCAGCGCGGGAGGCAGTTGCAGGACAGCATGACCATGTAAGGTGGCTGAGTGGACCGTAGTTGGGCCAAGGAGCCCAGAGCTACAGTGATGGTCTCTCCTGAGGCGGAAGTTGTCTGAAATCGTTGGGGCGTGGGCGTCGGAGCGAAAGGTCTGGGTTCTATTCTTACCGCAGACAGAACTTTCACCGGCCCCGATTTTCCACCAGGGTGTGCGATGTAATTGCATGCTTCGAGAGATAAGATAGCGATCCTTCTACTACACCTAGTTCCAAATAGGCTGATAGACCGGGTGCAGGAAAAAAACAAAAGTCTGACAATACACGCAGACGAGCCCAAAATCGTACCACCAAACGGATCCGGGGGAGAGGGGGGTTGGCTGGACCGGTCCAGGCGCGGGCGAACCGGGACCGGCACAGCATGGGACCCGCTGGGGCGATGCCGCCTGATAGCGAGCGGCGCCAGGCAAACAATGGTGGCGTCGGACGACCGGGAGTGCCGCGCCGCCGCCGCCGCCGCCGCCGCCGCCGCCGCCGCCGCCGCCGCCGCCGTCGCCGCCGCCGCCGCCGGCACCGCCGCCGTGACGGGACCGGCCACCGGTCCGGCGCCCGATATGTGGCGAGTTAATCACGGCTGACCGCGCGTCAGCCTGTCCGGACGGCGCCGTGTCGGGCAGGGTCTGGGCCGCGCCGCGACAGCCAAGGCGCCGATGAGGGTCTCCAATGACGGTCCGAGGGAGGGGGCGTCACCCGCGCGGGTGAAGGGAAACGGAAAAACGGTGCGGGCGGTACACTCAGCTTGAGAAGACTGAGTTGAGTTTCGAGCGTCTTCAGATAATGGGATTACTCCTGCTATGACGTGATTAATGACTGCACAGCGAGAGCCAGCATGAATTGCATGGATAGCAAATGCAAGTCAACAAATCACCGTGCACTTCAGCGGTTCAATTCATCACAGAACAGTCTCGTCAAAAGACAAGACAGCACACGAGCCATATGAAGCTGCGAGGAGACGACTGAAGCGGACTGCCTGACGACTGGAGCGGACTGCCTGACGACTGAAGAGGACTGCCTGACGACTGGAGCGGACTGCCTGACGACTGGAGCAGACTGCCTGACGACTGGGGCGGACTGCCTGACGACTGGGGCGGACTGCCTGACGACTGGGGCGGACTGCCTGACGACTGGACTGGACTGCCTGACGACTGGAGCGAACTACCTGACGACTGGAGCGGACTGCCTGACGACTGAAGCGGACTGCCTGACGACTGGAGCGGACTGCCTGACGACTGGAGCGGACTGCCTGACGACTGGAGCGGACCTGACGCTGAGATTCGCTCCGGCTCAGCAGCAGGTGGCGCAACAAAGGGCCCGGTGACCAGCAGCGCGGCGCTAACGAAAACAGAAATGCCGCGCTCGGGCAGGTGGTGGCGGCACGACTCTGAGACCGCCTCGCCACGTCGGCAGCACTCAAGTTTGGCATTCAAAAGCTCCAGGAGCTGGTAATGTCATCCGACCGCGAATATTGCAACTAGCGTTTCAAGATATACATTATGGAATGCATGATTTGGTTCTCTCGATATGTTTTGTTTGGTTTGTTTAATTTGATAGCTCCATCTTGTGCGGGATATACTGTATGTTATATGTCATGGGATTTAAATAACGGCGTAAATTTCTCAGTAAACAGCCGCCTGTCTCAGGTGGAAGTCTGGCGCGGGCAACGCCGAGAGCTTAAGACCGGGCCTGATCCAAGCTAACCGACCGATAAACATCGGACTGTCCAGATCCCGGCCCCCGATCTAGCCAGCCACCCACACTAGTCCAGATCTCGGCCCTCGATCCAGCCAGCCGTCCACACTAGTCCAGATCCAGGCCCTCGATCCAGTCAGCTGTCCACACTAGTACAGATCCCGGCCCTCGATCCAGTCAGCCGTCCATACTAGTCCAGATCTCGCCCCTCGATCCCGTCATCCGTCCACACTAGTACAGATCCCGACCCTCGATCCACTCAGCCGTCTACACTAGTCCAGATCCCGGCCCCCGATCTAGCCAGCCACCCACACTAGTCCAGATCTCGGCCCTCGATCCAGCCAGTCGTCCACACTAATCCAGATCTCGGCCCTCGATCCAGCCAGCCGTCCACACTAGTCCAGATCCCGGCCCTCGATCCAGCCAGCCGTCTACACTAGTACAGATCCCGGCCCCTGATGCAGCCAGCCGTCCACACCAGCCAACGGCAGGCCAGTGATATGCTGGCCAGCCTGTCAGCAAACTCACTACACCAACATTCGTGCTAATAGCACTGACAATGTCATTAGCTCGTCTGAGGCTTGTTTGCTTAGTAGCTGTCATGTTTTTTGGCGCGGAATGCCGCGGCACCGCCACATTAGGCTACTAATATGGGGCTAATGCATGTACACGCGGATCTGTATACCACTATAGATAGGGTCGAACAATCATGGTGACCTGCTGGTGAGCGATGAATAATCTTTAAAAAACACACTGTTGATCGATCAGTGGCCATGTTTAAGTTCGAAAGCAGCCTGCCACGGCGTACGTGTAATCAAAAGCCTCGCCTCTACCCCCCACTTAGTAACACCACTGAGCCGGCGGCCGGGCAAACAACCCGCCGGACGGGTCGCACTAATCCTCCCAAATTGGACGCCTTATAACGGGTCGCGCCGCGGCTGCAGGAGCGACCGTCGCACTCAGCTGCCGCTGAGCCGGACCGGCGCTCCGCCAGCCGCCGCTGAGCCGGACCGGCGCTCCGCCAGCCGCCGCTGAGCCGGACCGGCGCTCTGCCAACCGCCGCTGAGCCGGACCGGCGCTCCGCCAGTGGCCACTGAGCCGGACCGGTGCTCCGCCAGCCGCCGCTGAGCGGAACCGGCGCTCCGCCAGCCGCCGCTGAGCGGGACCGGCGCTCCGCCAGCCGCCGCTGAGCGACCGGGCTCCGCCCGCCACCGCTGAGCCGGACCGGCGCTCCGCCAGTCGCCGCTGAGCGGACCGGCGCTCCGCCTGTGGCTGCTGAGCCGGACCGGCGCTCCGCCGCCGCTGACCGGCCGGCTCCGCCAGTCGCTGCCCGTGCACGAGGGCCGAACGCGGCGCGGACCGCGGCGCGGCCGCCGCCGCCGGCTCTGAGGGCTGTGCGCCCGCGCGCCTATGACGTCAGCGCCAGACAAAGGCTGCTCGGCGCCGTTCGGGGAAGCGGGCGACGCCGGTCGGCCTGAGGGCTCGGGGCGAGCGAGATGGTGCATCCGATGGCAGCACGGAGCCCGCCGATCGGACCGGGCATGCGGGGTAGGCCTGAGAAGACCGGACCAGCTATCGTGTGATACACATACACACACACACACACACACACACACACACACATATATATATATATATATTATATATATATATTATATATATATATATATATATGTGTGTGTGTGTGTGTGTGTGTGTGTGTGTGTGTGTGTGTATATGCTAACCTAACTCATAGCAATGAGCATGTTAAATGATATGTATACCTCACCGTCGCAGGACGCAGAATCCGCACAGGTGTACTGCAGGCGCTGTCGCATGCGCGTGTCTTCCAAAGCGTGGGAATTGGGCGTTCCCTATGATTCGGCTAGCACCAAGTCGCGGTGTTGCTGTTTTTGCCCGTGGTAAACATCGACATCCGGCAAGGAGTGGGCGCCGCCTCTGCTTCGGTCGTAGATCGAGCAAATAGAGATGCTGTTGGCCTACAGCGACAGGACGTTTTTTTCTGTATTATGGATGGAGGGTTCTTATGCTGGGCTATCAACCTTCAATATACCAAGAGGTACAGGTTATACGACGTTGTAGTGCTAACATTGGTATATTGATTATATTCAGCTCTGACCTCATGCTGCAGAAAAAACAGGACTTCACTTTCCTGCCCTGAAGGTCACCGTCACTTCTGAACAGCACCCGACATCCCCTCAACATCACGCTGTTGGGCACGGGCAGATGTTGCCGACGGCGGCTCCGGCCGTCGGCGAGCTCCGCGAGCGTGGCGAGCCCGCGGTGTCATGACCCCAGCTGCCGCCTTTGTGAGCCTGCCGGAATGCGGGCCCTCGTCGGCGGCTTCTGCGGTGGAGGGTGGAGCTCGACCCCGCCGGGATCAGGCCGGCGCCACGCTACCGTAAGCAAAGGAGCCGGTCCGATGCTCGAGCACCTCGCGTGTCACGGGTCACCGGCACTGAGCTGACGCGGAGGTGTCGATCGCGGGCGCGCGACTGTGGTCGGCACCGCGACGGCGGGTCACAGACTGTCGGTGAGGTGGGACTGGAGCGGTCAGAACCGGCAAACACGCCTTCGGACAGAAGGGCCTCGTCTGGGAGCGTGACGACCCCTCGCACGAGCAGGAGAGGACTCAAAATATGCGAGTGTCTCCTCCTCTTCCAACATGAGGCGGTCTCGAAGGGTGTGTTATTTCCAACAGGAAGCACAGCTCTGCGAGGGTGTCATTTTCAACTTAAAGCCGATTATGAAAGTGTCCTTGTGTCTGATTTAAGCGGAGTGCCGGGATTTTTCTTGTTTTCATAACGGCCACCCATTAGGTGACGGGCGACTAAGCGTGCCCATTCCACCATCCCAGCGACACACCGAACCTTACGTTAACATCAAAAATAACAAACGCAAGTCGAGGCACTCCCTGCTAGGAGATGAAATCAAAAACAAAAATTAAAAAAAACGAGGCTGCGAAGCCCAGCAACAAGTTACGTTACTCATTAGCGGAAATAAACAAGGGAGGCGAAATAGCGGTTGTATTCAAAGGCAGCATACGACTGGCCGTTGATGTCCGCTCAGGAAACTCACTCCCATGGTATTTGTATTATAACAGTCATGCAGGCTGGGAAGGGCAAAGGTCAGGTCCAAGCGAAGCAAGTCCAAGGCTGCAGTTTCCGCCGCCCACCAGGCTCATAAGGGCATCATTCCATCAGCCGACATGGGGCTGAGTCCAAGACATGCAACGGAAACCCACAACGCAAGTCACGGGTTTGGTAGTCAGGGGTTTTTGAGCGAGGGTAAGTGGGGTAAGATTCGTCCGTCGCGCCTGCTTCATATGACACAGCAAAGTCAAGTTTGTCTCACAGCTGCTTTCATTTGCCACGCTTCCTCATCACGGCGGTAGGTAACAGCGCAAGCGAAGTAGCTGTGCTGCATGCTCCGGGAACGAAAGAGCGTCGCTTGAATAACATAAATGGATGGCAGGCATTCCTCTTCGCAACAAACTCCACGAAAGGTCGTCCATAGCTAGATCATAATCACGGCAACCTAAATGATCCGATGTAGCTCAATAGTACGGTTTACCACTCAAGGACACTGGTATAGGAAAACCTATAGGTATCTGGTGCTTACAGTGCAGAAAAAAACACTGATTTTGCAGCTCTCAATCCTACTCAGCCATGATACAAATCTTTTGAGGTCAGACCCCGTTACATCGACCAGAGTTTCTAAAAAACCATAGAAGGCAAAAACCGGAGTTGGTTGACATTGGCTGCACTGCAGGCCGGCAACAAAAGAGGACGCCTGCGCCACAAGGGTTTTTGAGCGAAAGGCACGGCCAAGGGCAGACGGCACGGGCTCGCATCGGGACCGTGAGCACTCTGACGGCTTTCCACGACTCGAGAGGCCCGTCATGCGGTGTCTGCGGAGTACCCAATGGCCTCGCTACACTCCAGGAGTGAATAATGATGCAATGGAACACGACGTGAGTGGCGGCGCTCACTGAAGGCTGTTGAGCGAAGGGGCAGCACTGCTTACACGTCGGCGCGGTTCTGACGGCGCAAAGGGGTATCCCAAGAGCATGTGATGCCCGTTGCCTGCTGGGAAGACTGCTTCAGAAATGAAAGGCAGCGATGAGTGTGACACAAGTGCTTGAACGAAAACACTCCATGAAGAAAGCAACTACCGCATATCATCAGAAGACAACAACTTCCAACAAACAACCGCGAATTAGGCACAATCAAGCTTACCCAGAGGTGCCCTCCCGCAGAGACCCTCCCCCGCACGCAACATGTTGAGCTGCGCCGCCACACCCTACGCTGGGCTCAGCCTGCGGTGACGTCACTGACCTCTGTGGCGTCGGCGCCGGCGCCGTGACGGGCCGCTGTCGTCGGCAGCAGACTGTCGAGACCGGAGCGACGCTGCAGGGAACACCTCCGCGCGGAGACGTCCTGCGGGGTCAGAGGCAGGTGTGAGCGGGCGGCCAGCTCGGGAGGCGCGCTGGGCGCCGGGACGAGCGCGCCAAAAGGGAGTGGACTGAAGACGCCAGGATGCTTCGCATGTGAATACATATGCAGTGAGAAAGCTTACGACGCGCAGTGGTGGCCCGTCAGAGTGTGACTCGAGCCATGAAATCTCAGGTGCCATTTCAAGGCACATTTACTATGAAAAGCATTTAAGTCGGCGGAAACCTGCGCAGTCGCTACGCAGTGGCGCCCTTTGTTGTTCAGCTTCCTGCGAACCATTTCTAATGGTGCAAGATACGAGTGATAAGCTGCATGGTCATGCATTTTGTACGCGAAACAAACAAAGGGAATTGAAGCTAGAATCACATGTGTTGTGTAATGGGGGATGGCCAGTGCATGCAAAATCAGCATTTGAGTCCTACATTTAAATTTGAAGTTGCCTATCTCGCTTTCCGCAGTCGGCTTCTCCGGAGCTAAAAATATTTCCACCGATCTTACTTCGTGTAAGCCGCTCTCCCACAGCCCTTAAGCTCACTCAACGCTGCCATGAGTCTACATGAGACCAGCCGGTCACGAATGACGGGTAGGGGGCCGGCGCAGAGTCACACATCGGCACACCGTCCCGCGTCGCGCGACGGCGCCGGCGGAGCGCGACGCCCTCGGGTCCGGACGGGCGCGTGGGAGTAGCTGGGACAGGGCCCCAGCCGATGGGACCGTGCAGCCGCCCGATCAGTGACCTCAGCCTGCCGCTCCGCGGCTGCAACCCGAGACGCGCTGTGTCCAGGGTGCGACAGGTGAGGGCAAGGCCGGGGCCGGCTGGACAGCTCCCGAACAAGGATGTGAGGCGTTACACGAATGGGGCCCGGCTGGGAGCTGCGTGTCACTGCAGCAACCTCACATACCACATCCTCACATCCGCACATTTCAATTTCATATCTCACATTTGACATCCCACACCTCACATCGCAAATCTCACATCCTCACATCTCACATCTCTCATCTCGCATTTTGCATCTCACATCTCACATCTCGCATATCACATCTCACATCGTACATCGCACATCTCACATCCCACATCTCACATCTTGTACCTCATATCTCATATCTCATATCTCACGTCTTGCATCTGACATTTCACATCTCACATTTCACATTCCCGCATCAGCGCGCCAGGAATCGGCTCGGCGATGCTCTGCAGAGCCACGTGTAAAGATGTTAGCAGGCTCAGTGGACGCGAGCAGACGCCACAGTGCGCACCGTCAGCGAAAGGTCAGCTCGGCGACGGAAGCCGGGAGCGCCACGCGCCGGCTGCAGGCGCCAACAGCTGGCAAGCCGCGGGGCGCCGGCGCGAAGGGACGCCGCGTGGAGACGCGGACTTTCCGCGAGGCCGGTTATTCTCGGCTCACACGGAGACTGCACAACGCTGTCAGCATTGACGAGGACTTATGGCCGGGACGGCTGCTGATCCCCTGCTCTGATGCGAGCCATCTGTCATGCAGTACGCCATGCAGGCCATCAACCATCAAGATACTGCACGGCCTTGTTTCGGAATATTGCATAATGTGCAGGGAAACTGAGTGGGAGCATTCGTGGTCGCGACGAATTCTTAACAACTATCTGTCGGTTAACATGTCAATAGAATGAATAATGCTTTGTTGTTTAATGAAACCGTTTGCCGCAACAAATGACAAGACGATTCCAATCAGGATTTTCCGGAACACAACATCATTCCAGGCATTTCACGAAGCAATCCCTCCTTAAACATGGTCGTCAAATATCGATCCACCGCCTCGACGTACCCGCATGTCAAAGCGCCATCACGCGGCAGTGCCCGCACCCGACCGGCGCTCGCCGACCAGCCGCGCCGCCCTCGCCCCAGCGGACCGAGCCAGCCGGGCGGACGGACGGGTTGGCGGGGCGGGTGGGCGGCTGCAGCGCCCGCTGACGGCAGTGGGCCGGGCCGACACATGGCGACCCCGTGTCCGCCCCGCCCGCGCGCGCTGACCGGCCGGCCGCCAAGGCCAGCCAGCCAGCCCGACAGCGGCGCCGACCCGCGCCCCCGCTGCATGCCCAGCCCGACAGCTGACACGCCGGTACTGCTCAGCTGGTGAGGCTGTCCGACAGCTGACCCGGCCACACTGTTCAGCTGGTCAGGCTGTCCGACAGCTAACACGGCAGTACTGTTCAGCTGGTCAGGCTGCCCGACAGCTGACACAACAGTACAGTTCGGCAGGTCAGGCTGCCCGACAGCTGGCGTGGCCGTACTGTTCAGCTGGCCAGGCTGCCCGACAGCTGACACAACAGTACTGCTCAGCTGGTCAAGCTGCCCGACAGCTGACGCGGCCGTACTGTTTAGCTGGCCAGGCTGCCCGACAGCTGACACAACAATACTGCTCAGCTGGTCAGGCTGCCCGACAGCTGACGCGGCCGTACCGTTCAGCTGGCCAGGCTGCCCGACAGCCGACACAACAGTACTGCTCAGCTGGTCAGGCTGCCCGACAGCTGACGCGGCCGTACTGTTCAGCTGACCAGGCTGTCCGACAGCAGACACAACAGTACTGCTCAGCTGGTTAGGCTGCCCGACAGCTGACGCGGCCGTACTGTTCAGCTGGCCGGGCACTCAGGTATTATGGGTTCAGAGTTCTTATGCTGTCAGTTGTTGACCTTCAGTATACCCGGAGTGCTGGGTAAGCTTTGCTATCAAGGAAACATTGGTTCTTACTATCCAGCTGGCCAGCCCGTCTGACAGCTAGTTTGAGCAGCACTGACCCGCCGGACAGACTGGCCCACGGTGGACGGTCAGTGCCAGGCCGCTGGACAAATTTTTCATCCAGTGACTCCAAGAGAACCGCCTCATGGAGTGCACTCCATCGATGTCGCCCACTGCACAGACTCCAACAGCTGCATCTCCCAGCGCCGTCTTCCTGAAGCGATTGGCCGACAGCCAACCACGTCGGCCCTCTTCATCAGCACCGTTTTGGTGGACACGCGCCGACAGCTGGCCCCGTCAGTACCGGCCAACCGAGTCCAGTTTGATGGCCGGCTTTTCCATTGGTGTCATGGCGCAGGGCGGGCCTCGGCAGTTGCCGTTGGCTATTCACAGCAGCACGACGCCGATATATTGCTCAACAGCTGCTGCCAATGTGGCATGAGAGTGTGGCGACGACGAGGGAGGAGTGACTCCAGAGGGAAAGAGAGAAAAGGAGAGAAAGAGAAAGAGAGAGAGAGGGAGAGAAGGAGAAAGAGAGGGAGCGAGAGAGAGAGAGAGAGAGAGAGAGAGAGAGAGAGAGAGAGAGAGAGAGAGAGAGAGAGAGAGAGAGAGAGAGAGAGAGAGAGAGAGAGAGAGAGAGAGAGAGAGAGAAGAGAGAAGAGAGAGAAGAGAGAGAAAGAGAGAAAGAGAGAGAGAGAGAGAGGGAGAGAGAGGAGAGTTAATCTGACAATGGTCCCCGCGCGGCGAATTGTGCCCTTTAATGAATAGCCATGTCAAATAAGGAACTGAGCGGTGCTGTGCATGTTGTGCGGTACTTGACAGTCATGCTAACAACCCTGCTACAGCGGCACCCCACTGGAGACGTTGGTTATGAGTCCGCTCAGCGATGTACGGCAGTATGTCATTTTGTTAGCGACGGCAACGACATACATGCACGGGCGTGCGGTGTTTTTTTTTTAGCCCTTTATAGCTTACGAGGAAGCTGGGACTGGGGCGCTGATCTCACGAAGACCAGAGATTATATCTGAAAGGAACACTTATTCTTGAACGGTGTTACCCGACTGGATCCGGCTGGTGGCTTTGAAGCATTAACAAGAAGTGCCTGCAAAACTGACATCATGCACTCGATGGGTGACCACCCAATACCCTGCAACGTCATGTCAATGCAACATTTACACTGTCGGTTAATTCTAAGCTTGATAACGCCAAAAGTGTATGTGAGAACTGGTCTGGGAGATTATAAGCTACACCGGTATGTTTTGGGATAGTTCATATAAAGCCAACAGCGTTCGGTGCAGATGGGGGAGACGAAGCTTGATGATGTCTATAGCGCGCGACCACCCAGTGCTTTCACGGCAACCTAGCCAAGCAATCGCTTGTGTAAGCTGTTTAACGCCACGGTTTACCTTGCGTCGCATGCCTCATTCGTGCATATGTCTTTAATTTCCTCGATGTTGAAAGTTCTGAGGGATTTTATTTAGCGAAAGCCCAGAATCCCTCAGTATGTTATGCAATACGCCATTTTTCGTTCCCTCTGCTGCACACGAGGCCCTTTCAGATAGTTGACGCCGGTCATATAGCAGGACCATCACCAACACCACACACCCGAATCCAAACAGCGCGCCAGCGCCGAGCCTTGTTTGCACGCGAGCCCAAAGCAAACACACTCGGCCAAGGTGCGGCAACGGTCGTTGCAACCGCGGACTGCGGCAGGGTCGCGGCTCGGACCCTCTCGCGGTCAGTCTTCTGCTGAATCAGACGACGGAACGGGCGCCCGCAGGACGTGTCACTGGACCGGCAGCCGCCGCTTCTGCCGCCGCTTCTGCGAATCTCAAGTCGTGGGCGTTCTGGCGGGGTGGGAGGGGCCGAGGTGCCATGTCAGTAG
This sequence comes from Pollicipes pollicipes, assembly GCF_011947565.3. Lineage (NCBI taxonomy): Eukaryota > Metazoa > Arthropoda > Thecostraca > Pollicipedomorpha > Pollicipedidae > Pollicipes > Pollicipes pollicipes. The sequence goes on along the minus strand of NW_023596225.1, from coordinate 42,027,205 downwards.
CACCAGACGTGTGCAGATTAATGCTGACGTCACACGGCTGTCACGTGACGTGTAGCCACCGAGCAGCAGAACAGGTCTGCGGCTAGCGGCGTCGCAGCCGGCCGATGACCAGGTCACTGCGTGGTCTGCTGAGGTCTCATGTGGTCTTACACGGCCGGAAGAGCGGCTCGTCGTGAACCAAACTGAAGGTCACGCCGGGTCGCAACGTGTCCGAAAGCGCATTGAGATTCTATGAACCCTTCACGCGGTTATGCACGGCAGTGAATTGGAACTGACGAGATAAAAAATCGCCCGTCTGCGGCGGGAATAGTAAACTTATCGCATGACCATTTATGTCTGTCTTTATCTTGTGAATGCTATCCAGCCAACCATATGTTAAGGTAAGTGGTTGCGTGCTGCGCTCTTTCCTGTATGCCTGCGCGCTAATTATACCCTAGATACATCTTTATGGCGCTCGCCGGTCCATTCGGCGATGATTTAACGGTCAAGGATATCGCTGGTACCTGGCGTTCCGGAGTCATGACGGAGCTCCAGGGCAAAAGTGCCCCAAAGAGCAACAGTTCGTGCCAAATGCTAACAGGCTGCACAGTATCCAGTTTAAATACGGCTTTGTTATTCAAATCGAATTATCCTATCACTTAAATCAGGCAATCCTAACAGCCAAATATACTGGCAGTACCGTGTTCTCCGAAGCGACGAAGATTCAGTAGATAGCTACAATACAAACACGGATGTTGGGGCAAATTCTGACTATGTACAGTGTCCTGTTGTCCTGTTCTGTGAGTGGATGAGTTACCCTATCAAAATAATGTCGTTCATGAATGATATGAACTCGACCATGACATGTTATGCCGAGGTTAAAAGCCTTCATACCCTGTAATACAGGTGCCTGCCTCCACTCTTATCCCCCTCCTGTTCTATGAGTGAGACTGTATGTTTTTGATCTATCGGTAAGGTGAACGTACGCCTCCAACGCCACCGGGAAGCTGTAGAAATGACTTCAGAACCCCAGTTCGAATTGATAGTTTATGAAATGCGGCATCTATATTGTTATATAATAACAGACAATATATATGTATATGTAGGTACATATATACACATACATATGTATATATATATATATATATATATATATATATATATATATATATATATATATTGCAATCTGAGATATTATATTTTTGTGTGACCTATTATATCATAGTTAAAAGAACTTTATCATTACTTGTAAAATCCCTCTCCAGCCAATCGCCCCTGAGCAGCTCGTCATCGCCCAAGTCAGAAAACTGTATTAATAACATTCGTTAGTAATTTCTGACTCACAGATACGGATCCTCTCGTTTCTCGAAAATCTCCAAACAAGCTGCGCAGGATGTCATTTGATTCGCGGCCCACCATTTCCTCCGGCATAAATCGTTCTCGGTACCGAACTGCTAGATTGATCGCCACGTCTGTTCATCTCTGTCCTGTCCTGTCCTGTCCTGTACCGTCATGTCCCGTCCTGTCCTGTCCTGTCCTGTCCTGTCCTGTCCTGTCCTGTCCTGTCCTGTCCTGTCCTGTCATGTCCTGTCCTGTCCTATCCTGTCCTGTCCTGCCCTGTCCTGTCCTGTCTTCCCCTCTCAAGCCGGAGAGCTCGACGAAGTTCTCCCCATCTCGCTCGTGCGATTCGTTCTCGACACACGGCGAGCGGACCTGCCAGGCTGCGGTCGCGCCCGACATCGGCACACCGCCCAAGTCACGCGCCAGCGTCGTGTCTGACCCGGCGCTATCGGGGCCGGTGGCGCCCCCTAGGCTGAGCCGACTGATCCCCGAGGTCTGGGCGGCAGCCGGTGTCGACACGAGCGCTCTCAATCCGGCCGCTCCCCCTGCAGGGCGTGAGCCGACCGACGCCTCCTCGGGGCCAGTAATCGGATAGGCGAACGCGGCAGATCTGATGCCCTAATCCACAGAACGCGTTGTGCAAGACGAGACTTATTGGACACGACGGCTTGTTAGCAGGGTATTAAAGACACAATCTGAGAGGGAATGATTGTGCAGTGCTTCACATACCAGGGGCTCCGCCGATTTGAGCTGCGTGCGAACTGCGGCGTTAACAACGCGAGAGTGGCGGACAGTCTGTGCCGATGATAGGGCAAGACGAGCCAAATGCGATCGGACGTCACGCTCTGTCCTATAAAAAGCGGGACGTGGGCGTACATCATGCAATGCAACTCGCTAGAAACATCCTTTGTTATTTCCGAACGCTGCGGTTTGAAAGAGAGAATCGGCAATTGCTTGAACTTTCGTCGACGAGCGTTCTCTCACCTTAATTGGTTGAAGGAATCGGGACCGACAGCGACCCCGAAAGCTAAACACGTGAAAGCCGAAAAAAGCGGTCCGATAGCGCTAATCGATATACAGCAAGCTGAGCTCGACGACCTGCAAGGCAACTGACCTTTGATCTATTTCGTCAAAACAGGTCAGCGGCGGAAATATAGTAAATTTAGGTCTGTATTCCCCCTGGAACTCTGCGCTTTCACGGCAGTGAACAGCGCGATGTTTAATGTTCTTTGACACGCTGCACCTTGCGCGTATAATAAGTTGTCAGTGGTTGTGACCTGTCACGTGTTTAATTGAACCATACGGGCCAAGTTCTGCTCGTATAGGCCCACCGCGTTATTCCAAGAGCTACGCATGCTACATTAAAAGAAGTACCACCAGATAGTGGTTGCCAAGATACATCAAATATTGATCGCGGTGACAAACGATAAGCCACACCAGGTCACGGGGAGTCAACAATCAGTACTGTGTGGATGTCCTTCTTTGGTGCATGTAGCTTCGCTCTATCCCGGGTGGCATGACTCAACTGTAATTCGAATAATCACGTCAACATGCAGCTTGCTATAACGCAGCAAACTGATGAAGGAAAGGCTTTCACCACTGACCACTCATCATATTGCAACCGCCGTTTATCAGCCACCTGCGCGCGAAATGCAACCGACATAGCGCCGTCAAAAGGGGTCATCACTCGTGGCTTGCCAAAGGGATGGTCTGAAACTGATCGCAGAAGGTGCGAACAGATCACGGGCGCTGCCAGTAAAAATTCCAGCGTTATGTTTCAAGAGTTTTTTTTTTAGTTATTTACTCACAAAATGGGACCGCAAAGACCACTCGACATTCTCCTGGGCATGCTCTTCTTGCAAGGATTGGTAAAGTATGCGACAAATCCACTGCAGTCCGTTGGTCCGTCCGCTCCTTATGCGTTGTATTCCCCATTATCTGCTGTTACACTATGACAAGCCATCTGTCTGCAGGCTATAAACCTGGGGCTCACTTGAAGGAGACAACTTGGCAGTGAAAAACATCCACATTTTAACGCATCCATGAATATTTTAAGCCATGAGTGACAGTTTTACACGTGTGTAAGCGACGGGTGGCAGTTTAACAACTCAGGATTTGGGGCTTAACACCTGCAGGTTATTTAGGGCTGACGCCGGGCCTCAGATTCAGCCGCCAGTGCCGCCACGGTCACGTGATGCACGCGAATAGCCGCATTCAGCGCAGTCTGGCGTGGCGCCCGCCCACTATACACCAGCGACGCACGTGACACGCCGTGCACCTGCGGCTCCGGAGCACGTGAGCGCCTCGCCCTCTGTGAAGAGGCACGCGCCTTGTTGCCGAGGCTTGAACGCTCCTTAGGCGGCACAAGGCGACGCATTCTTTCCAATAACAATGGCCGTCTTGTCGTTTGTCATTTTTGACGCACAAGTCAAAGGTCGCTGGTTCGTTGTCTCGCGGACAATGCCGCAATCTGGGCATCAGTGGACTGATACGTCGGAGAAATCCATTCATGCTATGCCAAGAATTTAGCGGCGGGATTGCCGAGCGCCGTTACCGTTTCACACGAAGTTATGAGTTGATTTGGATGTTTGGCTGGCTATGGTGGCGGAACCGGAAGTACGTCTATAATAATAGATGGGATCGAAGCTTCCCAAAATTACAGACAGATATGTCAGTGATAAATCTGCAAACAAGGTAAGATTTAATGGCGTAATGCTAGATATATCAAGAGAACCAGCCTGCAATGGCTCGAGGCAGTCGGCTTGTTTCGCTCTCTGGCGTCTGTCCACTGATTTGTCGTGTTGTTAAACCGTCAGAAGTCATTTGGAAGGCATTTGGTGTTTCGGCATGTACGTGACAACAGACCTTGCAATCTCAATTACAAAGCACAAGCTCTCCGGATCGCACATGTGTGAAAGTGAGGGAGATAAGGGCGAGACGACGCCCGGTCCCTGCGAGCAAGCAGGACTGACGCTTGGCGCGCCGGCTCGCTCCAGCCGCGCCCCCGCGGCGGCTCGGGCCCGTGTGGGCCAAGGTCAAGCGGCGGCGCGAGTCCGTGTGGGGCAAGACCAGGCGGTGGCACGTGCCGGCGTGGCCGAGGTCAGGCGTGACCACGTGTCCGCGCCGGGTCAAGGTCACCAGGTGGCACGTACCCGTTTGGGTTAGGGTCAAGTAGTGGCACGACCCTGTGTGGGTCAGGTCGGGTAGTGGCACGTGCCTGTGCAGAGGCGGGGTTAGACGGCTCAACGTGCCGAAATTCAAGCACGTGTACGTGTGAGATGCACATTATGTTAGGTACACGTGATTACAAGCAATGTCTGAAGACGGAGGCTACCTCTGTGAGGTCCAGGCAACCAATGACACGTGATGTTTGGCCAAGGTTAAGTGGTGGCACAGGTCTGTGCGGCTCAAGCTTGGGCGGCGGTACGTGTCATGATAAATTAGTGCCACGTGCCTGGCTGTCTTTCGTAGAGAAGCCTCAACCAGACCGCCCATGTGGACATGTGGTTCATCGTCAGCCAGGAGGGGAGTATCTCCGTTAGAATGTTGGTACCTCGGCGCGCTGCTTGGAAGCGTGTACCAACGCAGCTGTCTTGCCCAGGCGATCCGGTCGCCATGAATCTGTCTAGGCATATGCAAACCAATAACGAACGGGAAACCAAACAGCTGGCTTTTACGACAGGCCCCAACACGTCAAATCGTGCAGGCCACGATATCAAGCACCTTGCAAAGCACCTACATAACGCATTGGAAGGGTCCCAAGGATTATCCCATCTATCTATTAAACGTATCAGCGAGAGAAAGGCCCTCTCCCGCCAGGACAAGTGCCGGGCTTCCGTAAAGACAACTTACCGGCTGAGAGAGATGTTTTTAACAGGTACTACACAACTCTAAGAAACCTATTTATCACTGATGTTTACGGTCCCTAATTCATAGGGCCACGGCACGTACAACGGTGCATTCTCTTCCAAGCTATGATTGCATTTAAAAGTGGAGCGCGGAGCACGCCACGCGGGTCTTTAGTGCCATCTACTGGACGAAATAATAGTCTACAGTTTTATGACTTCCCAGCAGAGGCGCTAGTATCGACCATACCTAGGTAAGGTCAGTGGTTCTATTGGGTACCGAGACCGCTCGGGCCAGCTGCCACTGACGTTTAAGCCATGGTCGACACAGTGAGGCTGAAGGGGGGTGTAGAGCTTTGCTTGTTTCGCCTTGGTTTACCAAGACGCCTGTATCTCCGTTCTGGGTTTTCCGCTGAAATAATGTGTTTCGTTCCATGGCAGCAGCTCCCTTCAACACATTATCAGTAGGTTTTTAAGGTCTCATATTCCGAGATGTGATGCCTCATTAAAGGAAACCATGCAAATGGAGGGCTTATGGAGACTTGCTATCTACTTCATACTTTATAACCGATGGACATTTAAACGAGTTGAACGTCGTATCAGAGCTTGCTTTCAGGGGTTCACAATCGGGGTGATGCTTATGGTGCGCTCGGGTAATACCCAGGCGATCACCCGGGGCGCACCCCGGGCATGGGTCTGTCTGCATCCACTTGATTTAAAACGTGAGCATTGTTTGTGATCTTCTAAAGCCGGTTCAATCCGCTTATTTTCATATTCGCGTTAACATTCACCAACACTTTTGCGTCCTCTTCGCCAGTGCAAGTATTTTTCCGCGTTGTCAGCGATTTCCTACACCACCGCCGCGTACACACCGGCCCACTTACCTGAACGGAGCCAGCCGACTGCGAGTGCCTGCTGGCCGAGCTGGGCCTGCGCTGCACCCCTGACCGCACGTGACCCGGTGACGTCACTCGGGTCACCACTGTCAGCTGGCGGCGCTGGCGGCGCAGGCCGAGCCGCGTCCCTCTGCAGTCCGATCAGCAGCTTGTCGGCACAATCAGCAGCTGTCAGCACATCAACAGGCCGATCAGTAGCTGCGGCGCACGGGCACAACGGTGGGTGGAGCGGTCACGCGGCGCCCAGGCAACACAAACACAGCGCGCTGATGAGACCGGGTGGTTATGTTATGCTACCCTCGCAATGAAGATCACGGCATGCACCGTAGGGTTTACCGTTGTAATAACCATTGCAATTTCGCCGGAGTGTGTGTAGCATCCTGCTATGAGTAGCTGTTAAGTATCATGTGATTTGCAGCGCTCTGATGAGCTCCACAGCGAGAGGCAGGCTATGCAAAGCACGTGATCAACGCTGACATTCACCATAAGCTGCTTAGCATTTGATATACACCGTTCATACACCACAAGCCCAGCGATAAGATTCATGTGTCCAGCTTTTATAGCCAGCTATAAGTCTCGCACCTAAGCCCAGGTGCGTGCATTAGCATGGCTTGCGTGCGTTTGAGTACGACCGCATCCGCATCGATGCGCACGCACATCACCTTGTGGAACGTAGACCCAACGCCTGCTAGACGTAGCCCAGACCCAGTCCCGCGCCGCCTGCGCCAGGCGCGCGCCTTGACCCGCGGGACCTGCGGTCGCCGGGCGGCCGGCGGCGCGCTATGGCCCGCTTCCCAGCGGCGGCGCGGGCCCTGGGAGCCGGCGGTGGCGCCGCTGCGAGGGCGCCCGCCGCAGCCGATCCCGCCTCCCAGCGGCGGCGCGAGCCCTGGGAGCCGGCGGCGACGCCGCTGCGAGGCGCGCCCACCGTCAGTCGATCCCGCCTCCCAGCGGCGGCGCGAGCCCTGGGAGCCGGCGGCGGCGTCGCTGCAAGGCGCGCCCGCTGCCGGCCGATCCCACCCTGATCTCATCATGCGATCACGAGGCGCCGCTCGCCACCATCACGCCAAACAAGGCGAGGCTGCTGGCCGGCCCGCGGGCCGGACCGGCTCTGCCGCATCTCATACTACGCTGCCGACATGCACATGGTCCGTGCCACGGATGATGTGTGACTGCGGTTCGGCGGACGGGAGCGGAGGTGCAGAGCCAGCGCCCGCGCTTGCGGGCACGACCAGGAAATAGAGGGGGCGGATAGGGTGACGGACTGTACGACCACTGGCCGTGATCGCATACATATTATCCTGGTGCATTTGTTTAAATGTTGATCTCATTAAAATGGTCTGAATGCTGCTTGTATAATAAACCAGTGTGTGGATTGTAGTAGTCAGGCGAGCCCATTATGACCAATGGTATCATCCCAAATTCAATTTGTGCACTGTTGTAGTAACTTGGGCCAGCGCGGCAATACTGAGACGTTTGGGTTATTAAGGCCTAAACACTTCGGATATAGACTGGGCAGGGCGTTGCTCTCAACCTCAATCTGTTCTCAATATCTAAAGGGTGCTCGCTCTTATGGCCGTGTTAACACACGGTCATGGCTCCCGATCTCATGGCTGTCTTTCTTTTAGACAGCAAGACCACGTGTATCCACATACGACGGCACATATCCGTCCTTTATCAGCCTTGCAGCACGGCTGCACATTACACCAGAAAGCCAGCAGGCATGGCGTCGCGGGCAGCCGCTCCAGGTGTGCATCGCTGTCCGTGGCGATCACCACCAGCCAGTTTTCTAGCGGGGACTATTCGGCTTACGGGATTGGCAGCCGCACAAAGAACTCCGTGCGTCACGATTTATCGCTCGCAGCGCGATAAATGAGCCGTCACCAAACGGGCCCTGGGCGGCCAAGGCCACGGCGACAGCTCGGCGTGATTCAATAAGCTGCATACGTAAGTGCGAGCGCAGTTTTGCAGACCTGAGATTAAAAGCATGAAACAGCATATATTTCTAAGCATGACCGCCGCTTACTGGAGCTATACCACTGCTAATATAGAGGAATGTGTGCGCGCGCGGCTGTGCGTGACTTCGTAAAAATCGAACGTTCACCACACGCTCCATTGGTTTTGAGCGTTCCGCACGTGTGTAGTCACGCGCGCCGCTCGCCACCTCCACCGGACCCCCCCCCCCCCTCCCCCCACGCCGATGGATCACCCGTCTGGCCACGCTCACCCTCGTGCGGATGATCACAGCTAACGTCTCCGTCTGCGTGTGCGGCTGCACGTGTGTGCGCTGTCGCCGCGCTGCGCGGACTCACCTTCCTGACCCGGGTGCTCTTGCCGGCGCGTGAGTCGTGCTGCCGGTCGGCGGCGTCATCGGCCGCTCCTCGGGACGCGGCCGTCTGCCCGGCCCTCTCCGGCCGGACCACGGGCGCGCCCTCCGGCGGCCGGTACCGCTCCCGGCCCACGAACACGATATCAGTGGCCACGACGCTCATGCCTGGGACGCTGCCGGCAGAAGGGGGGAGGGGGGTCAGCCGCGGCCGCGCTGGTGGCAGCCAGGGCCAGGCAACAGCGCGGGCCGGCGTGGTGGGTCGATGTAAGTGCGGGCACAAACGATCAAAGCAGTTACACTTGCTGGTGGGGAACACGCGCCGGTTGTTGCACGCTTTGGAGAATGTTTATATTATTGCTAAACCGCTTAGAAAGATGTATATGAGTCAAAAGTCAAAGGTGTCTCTCAATTGACGTTTTTGTACGCTCCGATCGGAAGAGGAGGCATGCAACATGCAGCTGTTTGTCTCCACAGATATGTTAGCAGGCAAGTAATTGCCTCGCAATCTGGGATCCAAGATATTATTTTAGGATGAGTACCTTCGAAGGCCATCAGGTCCAAACTAAAAAGTTGGATTCATTTGAACATGAACAACAAAGCAGAAGAATTTACGCAGCTAACCCCAATTTCGGGCAGCCCTGCCCCTAATACCCCCCCCCCCCCCCTCTTGTATCCGACATTACTTCCTATGATGCACCATCTTAAGAATCCCAGTGCAGCGTGCATCAGCAGCCATGCAATTTACATAAAACATCGATATCAGTGTGTTTGGAAGCCCTTAATTTGTAGCTCGTGGTTCCCAATCAGCGTATTCGTTGGATAGTTATCCCCAGCCAATGGGCGCCATGCGACCAACGTAGTCGGTGCGCCCCAAAGCCCAAATCATCATCATGATTCTAGCCAAACAACTCTTAACTGAAAAATGTCACGCTATGCAACAGCGATATCTTACGTCGGCGTTTTGGACGTAGCCAAGTGCTGTATAAGATCAACATGCACTTCCTGCCACGAAGCAAGTCACGGTGTACAGTTGGCGTTCCTAATCACCGCCATGCTATCCTCCGTACTAATCTGATCGGTGCACCCACTAGCCGACCGCGGTCAAGCGTGGCCAAGCTCTAACCGCCGTGGAGCGTGGCCCAGCTACGTCCCCCCCCCCCCCGCAGGTGCCCCCAGTCTTGCCGGTGGAGTGCAGGGAAGCAGGCTGCTCTCGGACGCCTTATACAGTATGTCTAGTCGGAGCGGCGTCGTAGGCGCAGCTGGCTGATCGCCTTGAAGGCGGACAACGTTTGCCGCATTCTTGCCTGATCGAGTCAGCAGCTGATGTCCCGTCCCCCGAGACTGGCCGAGGCCCGAGCTGGTTCGGAGACTGAGACACGAGATGGGCCGGGGACTGACGAGCTGCGCCGGAGACTGACTGGGACCCGAACCTGTGTCGGAGACTGACTGGGACCCGAGCCTGTGTCGGAGACTGACTGGGACCCATCCTGCGTCGGAGACTGACTGGGACCCGAGCCTGCGTCGGAGACTGGGACCCGAGCCTGCGTCGGAGACTGACTGGGACCCGAGCCTGTGTCGGAGACCGACTGGGACCCGAGCCTGTGTCGGAGACTGACTGGGACCCGAGCCTGTGTCAGGACTGACTGGGACCCGAACCTGTGTCGGAGACTGACTGGGACCCGAGCCTGTGTCGACTGCTCACTAAGACGCGATCTGGAATGGAGGCCGTCTAACGGCCTGATACCGGTCGCTCCAAACACGAACGGAGTAGTATCCGAAACTGCCTTGCTACGTTTCGCCAAGTGAAGTCCTGTCTCCATAATCCGAGCCCGACCTCGGCTGGCAGTTGTCGAAATGCTTTATTTTTAAGCCGTTGGAAGCGATTCCGGTTCGGCATATGTAAGCAGCCATTTACGGAAAGAACCGCTGGTGACATATACTGCAACGAGATAAGTAAATACAGCAGCAATGAATTTCGATTGTTATATGTACCGGCCCGATTCCTTAAACGAATCGTTGATGCTGATTTGCCTAATCTTAGGTCGAAAGCATTTAGCAATTCAGTAGAGTTCCGTTCAATGCCCAGAGAACTCTCCTTTACCTTGACATTCATACTAACACTAGCCATACGAGATAAGTCGCCGGCTCATATATGGCCCAGAATTAATTAATGGCAGCCTGTTATGAAAGTATCGTCATTAGCTTGCGCTCATAAACAACTGTCAATTAAAAACAAGCATGGCGCCGTTTGGACGACCATCACCGAGGCTATGCCCCAGCCGGTTTTCATGCGTGCATACGATGACTGAAATTTTGACTAGCAAGGTCGAAAATGCTGACGGCCACAGAATGATCAGCAATGTCCCGCGGACCGGCAGCTTTTACCACAAACGCCGCCAACCATGCAAATTTCATCAGAGCTGCCGAGTTCTACCGGTCGCCGCCCCTCAACACCCGACACTCGCCGAGCCCGCATGCCAACAGCTCCAGCACCCTGCGGGCGGGCGGCTGCCGGGGGAGCGGGGACCCGGAGCGCCCCCCCCCCGCGGGGGATGACGCGTGCAGTTAAGCTGGCCGTAGCGGGACGGTTTTCCCAGGATGCAGCGGGTGTGACCCTCACCGACGGCCGCACGGGACCCGACTCGGCGTTGTCATAGGGCCTTGGACCCGGCCATTGTGCGGCTGTCTTGGCGACCCTGGCGCCGCACGCCGGCGCAGTCGGTGCCAGGGGGTGGCGCGGCGCGGTGCAGACGTGCTGGCGCTCGGGTTAAATACGAGACAGGAGCCTACCGAGGCTGCACTTCCAGGAGGTGCCCTCTTTCTCTCGTTAGGTTATGAGCGTGTTGCGTGAGCCAACAGTGCGGAAGTGCCAGGTTGAAACGCGAGGGGCATTCAGACAATGGTAAATTATTGACGCATGCACCAGTGCATGCCTACCAATAACGCAGCGTTAGGTTGCCTTGATTAAGACCAAGGCCGGCGTTTAGTTCCGGGGCTTCAAACCTGCAACAATGAGCACGGCATCCTAACCCCACACCATCCGTCAACCACGTTGGCTGTACGCCTGCCCTCACACAACCACCTCAATGGAAACAGACTCGACTTTGCTTGGGTGCGGTGTTATCTATTCCATCACTGGAAGTGCATTTATTTTTTGTGGTGGAGCCGCGTGGCACTTATCCGGTCCAGCCACTCCTGCCT
>NW_023596225.1:41957954-42014617 GCF_011947565.3 Pollicipes pollicipes | reverse complement strand
AGTTGAACATAACTGCTCAGACTGGACAGCAACCCGTCCGCGGCTGGGAGACCATCACCGGCAGGACTGAGGCCACGGCGGTGACAGCACCAGCGCTATCCCAATATCGCTGGAGTGACGCCAGCTGGCCGTGACCCACTCCACCGGTATTCGGACACGTAGTTGGTGAAAACGGAACAGTAGCGCCCTCACCTGTGAGGGAGGCCCCTCATTTAAAAGCATGGGCTTATTGTACGGTGCCGTTAGTAACGTGAATAAACAACATCTACACATTTTCACTGATACCCACACGCACGTGCTGTTTTGCTCGGTATCTCACCTCCCCGATGTTGTCATCAGGATAAGGATTTCATTGATACAGTAGCCGCCACATGACAGCTGCGCATGAGTAAGATTTTTCACAACAGCTGGGAGCCGGTTTCACCATGCACGAGAATGGAGTGAAAGGCTCCAGGATCCGCACTCCCGGCGTGATGCAAACCGATGTGCCCCTTACCGGCCGAGCTTGGCTCGATGCCAAACGAATGGATGACGTTTCCGGGAAAGAAGAAGATGCCGCGCTCTCCGGCGGCGCGCTCGAACGGGACTGCCCGGCCGCCTCGAGCCCGATCAGGCCCTCGGCCGGCCGTGGCCGCGCCTTCAGCTCCTCCGGCCGCCGCGGCGAGGCGCGCGAAGTCCCCGCTGGTGTCCAGGTCTGGGTACCGCTGTCTGAGGTGGCCGGGTTGTAGAAGCCGTCGGCGGTCGTGGTGAGGGCTGCAGAGGCGTCGGCTCGGCCTGGGTCTGTGTGACCTCTGCCTGACCCGCCCAGGCTCACATCTCCACCGCTGGCGGTGGACACGTCCACACTAGCGTCAGGCAGACTGTCCACAATCGTGTATCCGCCCCCTGACGCGGCCAAATTCACAGTATCGTCTGCGCTGTCCAGCTCGGTTTCTCCTGCAGCTGCGCCGCCCGCGTTCTCAGATTCCTGAGCGGTGCTGTCCACAGCTGATCTCACTTCGGCTTCGTTCAAATTCTCACGAGCGCTGTCGCTAATATCTGGATACTCAACTCCCTCTACTCGGCTGAGACGCTCAGCTGTCCTGTCTGGAGCGTACAGATCGATGATTCCTCCATCAGCTCCCACGATATAGACGTATACCAGTTTTGCTATTTTGCCATCAGTGGGACGCACCATTATCCGCGCCTGAGTTTTTGGTTCGCCGGCCACCACGTTCAGCCCGGGCAGGGTAACCCGATCATGTCCACCCTCTTCAGCTCCGCCAGGTATTCGGATGCACTCTCGTCTTTCTCCCACCTCATTCAGAGCGAAAGCAGCAGCATCCTCCTCCAGCTTCCGACCCGTGCGATAACCTGACGGCGCATCGCCGAGCGCACCGCATCCGCGTCATCCAACCACTCGTCCGCCGGCTCCTCCAGGTCAGCAAAACTGCCAACTGCATCGTCGAGCCCGTCCAGCTCCAGTGAGCCGCCCTGCGCCGATCCAAGTCCGACGAGATCCACAGATCCGTCACCGACCAGCGGCAAGCAGCTGCATCCTGAGGGCAGCATCGCCAGCCGCGGTCTCGGGGGACCGGCTCCGCCCGCCCCGCCCCGCAGCAGGCCGAGTCTCAGTCGCGTCTGGCTGGGCGCGGAGTCCGCGTTCGGGCGCGCGCCGAGTCCGGCGGGTTCGAGTCCGGCGTCGGACCGGCGCGTCGCCACGGAGAGTCCATGCTGGCCCGGCCGGTGAGCGGCGAGGCTGGGAGCGTCACCGGCCGGCAGGACCCCTACCCGCGGGCGGGGTCCGAGCCGGGCCGGCGGCAGGGCGGCTGCGACGCGCCCCTGCCGCCCGAGGCAGGCGCGCACGGCGGGCGGCGGCGCGCTCCGCCTGCCAGGCGTGGCCGGCCGCCTGCCGCGCAGGCGCACCTCCCGCAGGTACGCCTGCAGGCGCGACAGCGGCGGCCGCGGCCGACGCCGCCTGCCGACTCGGCGTGAAGACCAGGCTGGCGGGCGGCGGGGGCCAGCGCGGCGGGCTCGGCGGCAGGGAAGAGGAGCCGGCCGCCGGCCACCACGCGCTGCCCGTGCGCCGGCGGCACTGCGGCCACCGACAGCAGCAACGCCCAGACCGTCACAGAGCAACGCGCTGAGTTAGGCGGCATGGCCACCGCGACAGGACCCAGCCGGATTTCTCGGCGATTCGGGGCGCCTCCACACGCAGACGGACGCCGCTGCTGGGCGCTCGCTGTCCGGTCGTCCGGCGCGGGTGGCGCTCGCACACGGGCTCGACGCTGACTGGCGACAGGCCGGGTCAGCGGCTCACCTCTGCCAAGTCCTCGCTCCGCCCGGAGAAACCGGCCGCCACGGCGGGGTCGGCGCGCCGCTGGCGCGTGGGCACGGCCCACGGACACTTTCTCCGGACGTAGCGGCCCGGCTTGGCACGGGGCGCCGCCCGATGATCCGAACCACGGCTCATAAAACACGGAGCGGGTTCATGGCGTGCAGAATCGGGAGATTTCTTTTCGGGACCGGGACCCCTTGCCAGCCGCCGTAATCGTTATGGTAAGCTATGCCTATACCCGTCCTCAACGCGTACCAACCGCTTTCAAAACGGAACCAAAATTTGAATAAACAACTGCAATTGGTAAAATTTGGGCGTGATTGACTGCAATGTTGGGTAGCTGAATCAGAGTAATCCAAGCATAACAAAGGAGGTGTGTTTTGACTGTGTAACATTACGCTGGAGTGTGTTTGCAGTTCATACTGCAATATGTGAAAAATGTTTTAACAGCCCAACCAGCGGGGGGTTCCCGTCCAGCGTAGCCATGGCATATGAATGGTCAACCAACCTTTTTCCATCGGACGCTGTGCCACGAATCATGTGACACTATGCTGACCGTACTTTGTTTACGCTCTATCTGCAGCAATGCCCCTAACAATATGTCTGCAGCAATGTCTCTAACAGACGCATGCCTATGCGTCTGTCTTTACACATAGTCAAAGAGGCAAGTGCAGTGCAGTGCAGCAAGTGCAGCAAAGTTCGCTGTTTGTGCGTGAGGAGAGACGCGACCTGGTTCATTGCAGCATACTGGGAAATGCGATGTGTCTATTAATTCTTGACTGCCGGGAACCCCGGCCTCCAATTCAGAAAAATCGGATGACTTTTCATCTGTGACCCCTCAGGGCTCGTGTAACCTTGCCCTTAACTAGATACGTGCAACGTGCAGGACACCTATTCGCCAACCTTCCTGACGTCGATTTCATTTGCATGCGTCATATGCATTGTGATGCCTTTCGTGCACCCTCAAGCATCCTCCCGATCTTTTGTATGCTTCCCGCCGCGTGTTAACATGTTGGCTCCAAACGACACACATCTCGGCCCACGACCTTTCGAGCACAATCCCCTGGTGTTACACGCTGCGCATGGCCATGGATCGGGACCTCCATCCAGCGGTGGACCGGCTCGCCGGAGCGGTGGGCACACAGCCGGGCGAGCCATTCCCGGCGGCGCGAGGGAGGCCAGCTCTCTCCCGACCCACGCGGCTCTACCCCGCTGATTACACAGATCACCTCAACGCCCCTCTCCGGCAGAGGCTGCACAGAACCCCAGCAATAATCCTTGAGGGAGCAAACTCGCAAACTGCGCAAACTCATACATGGACGGCGCACAAGTGCGCCCCAGATGCCACTGGGCAACCTGAGCTTACGGTCCCGCGGCATGTGTCTATTCCCTTACCACAGGCCCGGTCTCAAAAGCCTGATTCAACCCTTGCGCCACGAGAGGCGCCTCTGAAGCCCCGTCAGTTTTTTTCGGAAAAAAGTTGGGAACAATTTTGAGTGCGGTGCTAAACCTGGCGTTTTTTTACTTGCCGTTTCTTTAACATTTTGAGAAAATTTGAAGTTTTTAACAGACAGCTCACGGCCTTAAACCTTGGCTTGTGGTCATGTCCGTGACATGTTGCTTAGCAGTAACGAGTATTTTTTGCGGGAAATGCATACCAAAGAAGTTTCTCGGATTGCTCATCGCTCTGAATCGATGCGCAGCTATCGTTGTGGTGCATTTTACAAAGTCACTTCGTCCAGGGTAAAGCTAGGTCAAACTTTGACATTTATGTTCAAGCTTGACCGCTTGAAGGCCATACAGTTTAACCTTCAATAGATTGTGTCTTATGACTTGAGAAGGCCCTTCTAATCATTTTCTTCCCGGTACTGTGGTTTATTTAGTTCTGGATGTGACCGAACTGGTCAATGCAATGATCACCTTTACCCTTTTGACCTGACATGACCTACCACAGGTCCAATGTGTCGATATTTACTATTGACCATCTGATAGACGTTTCCAAGGGCTATTCAACACCGTTTCCTGCAGTGTCGCGGAGTGCTTACTTTTTTAGATAAAAGGAAGCGTCAGTTTGACCATTTTAACCTAGTTTTATTTGTGATTTTTGACTGTGACCTGTCATAGGTCACATTCATCGCTGGACAGGCACACCTGTATGATGCAGTGTGCGAGAAACTTTTCAACGCTGTTTTCTGCGTTGCTCTGGCTTGCTTGGCCTGTAGTTTGCTTGTAGGGGCTCTCCCTCGGAAGACGAAGACGGAACAGCTTCTGTAGGGCGAAGCCTAAGGTAGTGGGTTCGGGCCGCCGAAGGTGAGCAACGAAGGTGGAAGCACTACGTGACATGATGCTTTGCTACCATCGATGAGGAACTGGGTCACTGATTTCCGAAGCTACGTCAGCTGTGGTTTCAAGTACCTACGCCACCACTTAAAACGAGTCAGCGGACCTGTTTCCACACGCATGCGATTTCGCGGTAAGGCTGGCGGCATGACTCCACGCCACTCCACGGAACGCGAATACTTTCCTTTTTACCAGCAATGTGCCGTGCAATTCGGTCAACAGGGCATCGCCACCGCGAACCCAAGAGATGATCGATATCGAATTGGATATATATGGATGTAATTGCGCCATCCACATCCGATAAGCTTAAGATTGCCATCGGTATGGCGACATGGCACGGTCATAGCCGAGACGATGTTGCACGGTCGCCGTACGAAGTCGGGGGGGGGGGGAGGGGGGGGGGCTCACAGATGCACTTCAGCGGAGGCTTTCCCAACTCCCCACGCGGCCCGAGTCCCGTCCGACTGTCCTACACAGACCCTCGGCCCAGACTAGCAATCAGGATCGGTCCGGCTCAGAAATATCCCAACGTCGTGCCTTTCGGTGCCTCTCCTGCGCTCTCGCTCCCGAACAGGCGCATGATATTGCGCGCAAAGCACGATAACAGGAAAATATCCTATCAATATCAAGTGATATCTTTGACAATGGCCGACTTTGGTAAAGCGACGTGGACTTCGATACTTTAGTCAACAGAGAGGGCTGTGTTCACAACTGCATACAAAGCATGCTGCTGGCTGCCTCGCCAAACGCCGCCAAGCTCCAAGATTAGGCAATAAATGATGACGATGCCTGGTCTGTGGACTGCGCGGCTGGAACCGGGACCTCCGAAACGGTGGTCATCGTGGAACCTGTCTCAGCGGCCTACACATCATTTCACCGGACGACAACAGTGTTCGGCGATAGGGTACTTACGACAGGGGACACATCTAGGCCGTCAGCGTCCCGCCGAACCTTCCACAGGTCCCACCCTGTCATCCCTGGCGGGGCCCGGCTGGGACTGAGGTGAACCCAAGAGGTCCCAGGCGGCGGCCGATGCCGAGTGTTCAGCACGAGCAGCTGACGCCGAACGCGGGAGCCGACTGCTGGCCACGGCGTGGGTGACTGTCAGAACGCGGCGAAGGGGGCCGAAGCGAGGCTTCGTGACTGTCCTTCAGTGCCTCCTGCAGTTCGCTCCGCGTGATCTGAAGGTCCGTCGTTGTCCAGTTGTTTACCTCATTTGGAGCATAGGGACTTGCCCCCGCAATTCACTGCTGAGCCCCTCCGTTCATCCATGATAAACTCTGGTACTTTTATTGCACATAGCACATAGATAACAAGCCGGGATCGTCAACACTAGGCACAACCATCACACAGCGGTGGATCGCTACGTCACACCCGGCCTCATCAGTATAGCTTCGCTCCCGCTCGCGCGGAATTTCACAAGGTACGGAGCCGCGCGCCAGCCGTTAGACCAAACACCCCGCAATGGTTAAATGGTTCCACATTCGCAAGCGTGCCAGGCGGCGACCATTCGGGACCAGGTCCTGCCACCGCTGGACGTCAGTCTGCGACGTCGCTTGGATCAGCTACCGAGTGTGAGGTAGCCGTCCGCGCATCGTGTTTGGCGTCGCGAGCCGCCGTGAGCCAACAGCAGCACACTTGCCCCCACCCCCTCCCCTGTCTGTGGTCGACGGCATCCATCCCCAGGCGTGAGTCCATCAGCACGGCACCAGTCCGCCACGCGCCTGACTCGTAACGCTGCTCCGGTCAGTCAGTCATGCGGCGCCTGCCACAGGCCCAGCGTGGGCGCTCAGCCGAACGGAGGCCCCTTGCCGTAGCGGGGGTACTTGTGCAGCGGCAGCCGATGTCCGCGCTCCTGCAGCAGCTCTCCGACCTCGTCCACGTGTCGGTCGATCAGCTGGCGCAGGTCCGGGTTCTGGAAGGCTGGCTCGCCGAGCAGGTCGACCGGCCGTGGCGTCGTGGCGTTCAGGCAGCGCAGGCGCTCGGCGGGAGCCACCACCTCCAGGAAGTCGAGCACGCGCTGCAGGCCCGCGAGAGGTTCCTCCTGCCCGATGTCAGGGCAGGTCAAGGACTCTTCCGAGGGAAGGAGACCGACAGATGTAATCGAAATACTTAAGCTAAAATCCCAGTTTCATTGATGCCAGCTTGGACATAAAGGAGATGAAACCCTCCGAACTTTCCGGATGCAGTTTTTAGTGCACCCATAACATTGCGTCTCTGCCTGCTCGCGCCTCGTGGCAACTCACCTGAAGGTCCTCCAGATGTACGACGAGCAGCTGCTTCGCGATGTGCGTTGTCAGCTGCGTCTGGAACAGCCACTGCCGCATCTTGACCGAGACGAACTTCTCCCACTGGCTCCCGCGGAAATCCCGCTCGCCGGCGGCCTCTCCCACCGGCGAACCCTCGGCGCCCCGGCCCTCCAGCAGGACCCCGTACGGGTCCTGCACCAGTAGGACCGTCTGCCCCAGGCACGCGTTAGTACCAGGGCGACGGGCTCAACCACGCGCTAGTGAGAGGAACCTGTACGGGTCCTGCAACAGTAGGACCGTCTGCCCCAGGCATGCGTTAGTACCAGGGCGACGGGCTCAACCACGCGCTAGTGACAGGGCGACGGACTTAATCACGCGTTATTACCAGGGCGACGGGCTCAACCGTGCGTTGGTAGCAGGACGACGGGCTCGGCGACAGCGTGGCACGCTGCGAGTTGGGGTAGTGGCTGCTCAGAGGGGCGGTGTCTCGTAGGCTATCCACGGCGGTCGACAGGCACCAGCCACGAACAGCGCCAACACTTTCAAAGGCAGACAGTATCACTGCCCACACTCACCATGATCTAACATTGCGTTACGACGGGCGAGCTTCACACGTCTCACTATAAACCAGAGGTAGCGGGTTGCAGCGCATTTGGGGACAGGTCCAGCAGCCGGTTACCTTGGACGGCTTACGGTGACTGGCAGAGCCGGTGCGCTTGGTGACCTGTTCGGGCGCGGCCAACGGCAGCTCGGCCTGCGGGCCGGCCGGCTCGATGTGCGGCCCCCGGACGTTCTCCTGCACCAGCGTGCTGCCGTCCGTGTCACGCAACAGCTGGCCGTACAGACCTGCCGCGGAGAGACGCGTCCGGTGCATACAACTAGCGGCTGCGTGAGCAGAGCCGTCCTGGTACGGTGCGACGAAAAGAAAATAGGAGGCACGTTGTGATGTAGCATACGAAGTTATCAACTGACCGCGTCTGGTATCAGGCGGTTTTCCACCGAAGCCCGGCAGCGGGTTTTGCGTGCTTGAATTTTGTTAAGATCCCGAGCTCTACTTCCCCTCACGCAGCGGGAATCCCAGTGGCAGTGGGTAGAGGCAGCGCTGGGTGGTATTACCCTGGTTGAACAGCTGCGGGTTGAACCGACCGCCTCCGGTGAACACGCCCGTGGCGCCCTCTAGAAGGTGGCGCAGCCAGGTGGCGCCACTCCCGGGGAGGGTGACAAGGGCGACCGGTGGCAGCTGGCCTGCACGAGCGAACCTGTCCGCAGAGGAGCTCGTTTGGAGGCACGCACCGGCGGCAACCCTCAACCCGGGAGATTACCTCGGCAAAAGTTACGTGCATTACGCGAAACTAGGAACTTACGCGGTTCAAAACTGTGTAGAGCGAGCATACAAGTTGGGAGCATGACCACTAGATCTCTCTGTTCTCAAGGCAGTGGTCAAAAGAACACGTCGGTCGGAATACTGGCTTAACATCCATGAGTTCATGCAACGCAAATTCAAAAAGCGTGGTTCGTACTTTTGTTTTATGAGACTAGGCCATCATCACAGCCTTGGCAGTCCTGTTAATACAGTGGACGTTGATTGGAAAGGGTCATGCTACAGCACCAACGCATAATCAAGCCTTCGGTGGGGCAAAGTAATCATCACAAGTCTCTGAGGAATGAATAAGTCTGGGATTGCGACCTTCCTACGTCGACTTTTTCGAAGCGACCATGACGTTCGCAAAACCGGTAAACCTTGTGTAGACGGATCGCTGGGGTGGTGCTCAGCGTTCAGCACCCAGTGTCCTCTTGGGACCCCTGAAACCTGCGCAGGCGACACTGGAACGACCCACGAGGCCCTACGCTGGCTGGGTGAGTCAGTCTGGGAAGCGAGTAGCCCGGGGTGAACGAGCCGGCGATGCCCCGCACTACGGTGGGTCCCCGCTGCAGAACAGCCACAGTTCCTCTGGCTGGTGCCGAGTTCAGTGATAGCATGCACACGTTTCGGGTAGCGGTCGTGGGTCGCGTCCACGTGGAGTGGATCCTCAGTCCGATGGCCGCGTTCACAGGACACGTGTGGACAGCGCCGCTGGGCTGTGCAATGCGTTCGCAAAGTACAGAACGGTGCACTGACGTTAAGGAAGCGTGGACAATCGTTTACGGAGTGCAATTGTGAAACGCATTTAGTTGCTAATGATTTTCTAAGGCGTCTGCTTTATGAACTATTTGATTCCAAGCTCCATAAGAATCCAGCCAAGCTCGTCTCGGTTGGGTATAAACACCAGGCTTAACCCCATGCGTCCGGTTTTATGAGCCGATTGTCACTGCGTGTGGATAAGGCAACCCAAGTGTCATGTCACGTGGAATGTAAATCTTGCGAACATGCCGTCAAACCGGTCGAGCACTTACGCTGAAAAATGCGGGGCTTTTTACGAGGTATTGAATTGCTAGATATCAGATAGTAATGAAGTCATCCGACTTGAAAGTCATAATTTTCGCATTAATCTGGTCATTCAGGTCGTCGGATGCCGTACGCCTCTTGCAACAGGTGCATGACGTATGACATTTATCACCGAACCAGTAACCTCTACACAGTATCTGTTAGCTGCTGCCGCACCCAACGCCCATCTTACCTGACCACGTGGCGTGCGCAGTCGTCGCGGTCGGGCCAGCGCACGTGCGCCCATCTTACCTGACCACGTGGCGTGCGCAGTCGTCGCGGTCGGGCCAGCGCACGTGCGCCCACGCGCTGGTGTTGAAGCGGAGCCTGCGGCCGCGGTGCGTGACGCGCGGCTCGGGCGGCGCGACGGCGTCGCGGCGCGCCAGCCAGGCGCCGTACGTGAGCCGCGGAGTGACCAGCACAGGCGTGTGCCGCGCGCGGCCCGTCAGCAGCAGCAGCGCCGTCACCACCAGGAAGAGCAGCGCCGCCAGGCGCACCGCCCGGCCGGCGGTCAGGCTGAAGAGGTCCTGCTCCGGCGACGGTGCCGACGCCGGCGCGCGGCCGCCGCCGCTCCGGGGAGCCCCGCGCGGTCGCTTGCGCAGCAACGGGGCGATCGCCGCCAGCTTCAGCATGGTCCAGCGGGTCTGCTGGGTCGCCGGTGGCCGCGGCTGGCCGGTGACGGGCCGTCCCGGTCGAGGTCTGACCTTCCTCTATTGGCGCCGGCGGACTGACTCACGGTGGCCCGGCTCGGGCTGCGCTGTCGGCGCTGACCGGCGTCGGGGGTCACCACGCTGGTGGTGTTCTGGACGACCTGCCGCGAGGGTGTCCACCGGCCGCGTCCTGGCTTGACCCGTCGACCGTCCCCACCGCCGCCTCGTCCACGGCCAGCCGGGTCGGCGTGTGTCGCGGCCGTAACCAGGCCGCCGCACCGTCGAGTATCGACCGGCGGTGTGGAGGGGTCGGCGGCGGCCGGAGGGGCACAGCGGCGACACGGGCCCGCCGTCACTGACCTACACGGCGGCGTCACAGACCGGCACAGCGGCGGCACGGGCCCGCCGGCATTGACCTACACGGCGGCGTCACAGACCGGCACAGCGGCGGCACGGGCCCGCCGTCACTGACCTACGCGGCGGCGTCACAGACCGGCACAGCGGTGCTGCGGGGGGAGCGTCTGGGCCTGTCTCGTCACCGACAGACAAAACGGTTTACCCTTGGACAGAGATGCATGCTTGTACACGCACTGTGTTGGAGCGCTCATGTGCCACCCAGGTTTCAAGAAAGCTCTTCATTTCAGATGACGATGCAGGCTTATGACATGATGACATACTTAGCAGAATGGTACAGTTCCGGACTTGGTTCGCTAGGTTGGGTCGAATAATTTTGCGCTTAATTTAATTCGGATATTTTAGTGACACCCCGGATGTTATATTTCCACATGCATCGCATAAACCAATCCGCTGATTTGTTGGGAGCCATGGCCTAGCCGTGTGCCGAGTTTGAGCAGAATCAAAGCGATGGTGCCCGAGCCGCCTATACTGACGGTCGTTTGATCTCAAGCGTGTTGCTTGGCATCATAATTTTTTGGTTATTTATCGCACATGCAGCAACAAAGGGAATTAACGTCACTAAGCCTGGCGGAAATGGGGTGTCGATAAACACTGACGGACGACAGGATTACCGCTGGGGACCACCTGTTCTGATGAGCATAATTGCCTAACCTTTACTGTCATGTATTATCGTGTCATTCATTCTCGCCTCCAGGCGCCATCTTGTTTGGCAGACGTGGATTGGACACGGCAAGGAGACGACGGGAGAGGAAAATGCGTTGGCGCAACGCTGAGCAAATTTGGCGGAGGAATTCCTCCTAGCACTGGCACCCATAACTTACCGAGAAACCTCAGTTTCTGGTGTTACCGCACATATATTTTTGGCTGACCAAAGGGACTTATTAACTTTGGCACTTATATTGTTAACCCTGGCACTTATTCCCTTCTGAGCCTGACATGGATCTGGATCCACCGTTCACACAGCAACTCATGACGTGGTGGGCGCGCCTCCTTGTGTTTCTGACTTCTCCGAGAGCTAGACTGCAGACACTTGATCGCAAAAATGAGTCACAACACGATGCAAGCGGATGGAGATTTGACCACAACGCGGAGACGCTCCACGATGCGACGGACCGTGCAGCAATCACGACGTGGGCGTTTCGTCAGAAATGGGCGCTCGTTTGCAAAAGCTGAGGCCTGTCCATCTGAGATGGCTGAGGACCGTAAACAGCTCTGCTGGGGTCAGCACAAAGCGTGACCCGACGGCGGGACAAGCGCTGGCATGCCCCAGCATAATCCCACCGTGGCGCGTGGCGATCCGCTCTGGCGCGGGCGTGTCTGCTGGTCACACACTCCCCTTCCCCCGCCCGACCCGTCCACATGGCCGGCATACAGTGTGTACCATTCGGGTGATGCTTCTTCCGATGCGGCTGATGCCGGAGGCCTCACGCACAGTGCCGCGTCCCTGCGAGCTTCAGTACACCGGCAAGTCACGGCGGCCTCGTGCGTCAGGGTCAAGTCAGGGTCAGGGTCAGGGTCAGGCGTCAAGTGACCCGTGATGGCCTGCGGCAGGCCCGCGTCCAGTGGACATCGCATGCTTTCTCGGCGTCCAGTGGACATCGCGCGCTTTCTCGGCGTCCAGTGGACATCGCGTGCTTTCTCGGCGTGTGTTAGAGATCAGACTCCGGGCATCGGTTTGAACTCATCTAGAATGACTGCTGCCATTATGAAGGCAAGGCCAGTGCCACAGTCATCACCCAACGTTTAGGTGGCAATATGATGTCGTTTTTCTTGTGAATGACAGACTTTATAAGCTGGCAAATCTTGAAGTTGCTTCAAATATTTCAATTTGCGTTCATTCTGCACGGATGGCGTCAGCGTTACATTTTGAAGTCTTTGATTAATGTGAACTGAATGCGTTTTCGAAGCACAGTCCACTTTTTTTATTGAACCTTGCTCCAAATGTATTGATGTCGTTGACTCCTGTGTTCTGACTGTTCTGAAGAGGGCGTTCGTCTAAAATGCTGGCGCTATATATATATATATATATATATATATATATATATATATATATATATATATATATATATGTATGTATATATGTGTGTGTGTGTGTGTGTGTACATACATATATCTATATAACTTAACTTAACCAGCTAGGTCCGACCTCCGCCTGGATAGGGGCCGCGTGGTGACCCCCAGCATGCCCCCGACCTGACTGGTACCGGCACGTCACTCGACACTGACGCTCGCACGCCCACCGGCCTTCTCCAACAGGCAAGACACAGCCAGCAATTTAATAATTATATTATTTAATAAAGATCACGGAGTCCGCTGTGGCTGCAGGCCAGTCTCGCCAGCGCGGGGCACCCGGCTGTCTTTTGTCCAGCGGCCGTCTCTGCCTCGCCCGAGCCGTCGCAACGCGGCACGGCCCCTCTCGTCACTCTCGGAGCGCGGGACGGCCCTCTCGTCACTCTCGGAGCGCCACCTCTCTTGTCACTGCCGGCGCGGGCGCGGCGCCCCACCGGCGCCCGTATCACACAAACGCACGGGCGCTATATCACAGTCGCCGGCCGGCCGGCCGCGGCCGCCCCGGGGGTTCCGGCGCCGGCGCGCGCGTGGCGGCGCCCGGCTAAGGGCTAGGGTTAGTCTCGGGACAGACACCGGGTTAGGCGCCGGCGGCGCGGCGCAGTGTTAGTCTCGCTCGGCGCCGGGTCCGTCTTCGGGTCGGGCTGCGCTGACGGATCCGGATACCGGTCACAGCACGCGGCGAGCCCTGGAAACAATGAGGCGAGCTTGAGACACGGGAGACACAGGAGACACAGGGGACAAAGGAGCACAAGCTAGAGACACACGAGTCACAGGAGACAAGCTGGAGACACACAAGTCACAGGCGACAAGGTAGGGACACACGAGTCAAGGAGACGAGCTACAGACGGAGGACATACAGGAGACGAACTAGAGTTACAGTAGGCTCAGGGCACGAGCTGGAGACGCACGAGTCACGGGAGTGCAAGCTAGAAACACAAAAGTCTGTTGGGGCGACGCAAACATTGTGAATCAATCTGTGCGCATATTTTTCGTTACGGGGTAGGGCTCCCAGCAGTTCGATTGGAGCGGAACACACCTTCATGCGTTGCAAATTTACCTGTGCAAGCACGTGCAAACATTTGCGTATTGCAACTTACGTCATGGTCGAGGCAACCACCGCAGCGCCAATCAAGGTCGGCGAGCTCTCGACGTAGCCGCGGTGTGCTTTGGGCTTTTGGCTGTGGATCTGGTGCTTTTCATGCGTGGGTCTGAACGCACCACCTGGAACACAGTTCAAATAATGACACGGAAAGAGTGTCAAACCGTGTCTGGGGAGAGGTGCCAGCGCCTTGCGATCCCGTGGAGATGGGGTCCACGGGTGTAACTCCGCCTCTGATACTGGGGGTGGGGGCGACTCCGGGTGGGAGGGCTCACACTGGGATCTGGAGATGACGGCCTGCCACGAAAATGACATTTTGTGTGAGAAAACATAAAATTGTGCTCTCTGCGATCAAAATTGGAGGGGACAAGATCCCAGTTTCGGAAAAATTGGGTAGCATATTCCCAGTCCCGCAGTGATATCATTCATGATGGTGTACATTAGGCCCAAGGCACACACTTGAGCTGCACGTCGGGTCGACTTCGTGGTGTCCTGTCGGGCATGGCGGAGTGATGACAAATGATCCATCCGACTCACATTGATTTGCTTTAACTGAACACACTGTGCACGTGAATGCATACGTGAATGTACTGAAGCCAAGCCCAGCCAGGCACACATTTCATTAATAAAATTTGAATACACTTGACGAATAACTCTGCAACATGACCATTGGCTTGGAAAAGCACGACAGAAATATCATATTTGCTGACTCGCTGGGCCCAATGCCTTATGACACGTGGCATGACGTCACTTCAGCGCACAATGCTCCTCCCACGTGACCAGCGGGCTGGTTACAGCATGCTGCCATCCTTCAACAAAGCGTGTTCACGCCTCCCATTGCAGTGGACGCCTGACGTGAAGCGCAGGTCACCGCGCACTGCGGCTGCCGTCCTGCACTGACCGCTGATGACCTCCGTGGTGGTGATGACCCGCTTGGCGCCCTCCTTGCCGCGCTTCCCGCGGTCGCCAGTGGTCGTGACCTGGGTGGTCACCCGCTTCTGCCCGCCCGTCGAGGCCATCGTCCGCCGCACCAGCTCCGACGATGTCACCCCTGGCGGCGGAAAACGGAACCGCTGTTGGCCGGCGCACAGAAAATGGAGCACCAGCGTCTTGGCTAATGTGTGTCAGGGGCCAGAGAAGTGTTGACAGCAATGACCAGAAACGCGCCGGGTAATACCTAGCACCAGGAATGCATTGATGTAGGGATATGCTCCACTGATCGGTGAACACACTTTCCGTTTCTACGCGGTGCACAATAGGCACGGCCGACTCCAGGAGTTCCACAAAGTGAGTTCGAGGGGCTGAGCTGCGAAAAATGACCGAACCTCACAAAAACAAAAACAAACAGGTTTCTCCCCAGCTTTGACTCGCTTTCTTTACAAAGTTGGGGGGGGACTGGAGCACAAGTTGGGGGGAGGGGGGCTGGCTGAAGTCATCCCCCCCTGTCTCCAATTGGATAGGAAGCTACACCCCTGGCCGACTTTAACATCAAGTACTACTGCAGCTGATCTCCTAAAGAAGGATCTATTGTCGCAGCACATGAAGCCATCTGCAAGGCTTTGAACAAACATTAGTCACATGGAGTCTTTACAGGCCAATCAGCGGAAACTAGCCAACAAAGACGGCTTTGTTCCAGCACCAGAAGTTAGTCACCCAACGACATGGTGGAAAGCTCATGGCAAGCCTTACCGTTGCGCCTCTCTGCCAGCGGAGCACCGCTCACCCCACCCGTCCTCGTGCGCACTTCGGAGATGACCAGTGGCGCGTTTGTTTTCAGCTTTTGCCGCACCACCGTGCGTGTGGTGCGCACCTCTGGCCTCTTGGTCTGCTCCGCCCGCCGCTCGTGCGAGCCTGTCTTCGTGACGGTGGCGTGGGTGCGGCGCGTTTGCGCCGCCGCCGGCGCTTCGCCGTCCGCCGGCTGCCGCTTCTGTCGTTTCGCTTCGGGGCTGGTCGGAGGCAGCGACTTCTGCTCGGCGAGGCGTGTGCGCCGGGTCTCGCCGTGGTGCGTGGCCGCCGGTCGGGCCGCGTGACCGCGAGCGGGCTCCTCGGCAGCGCCGGTCCTCGTCGTCACCGTCCTCCGCGTTGCGTGGGAGGCGGAGCGCGGCGTCGTGCGCGGCGAGGAGGGCACGCTGCCCGACGTCAGCAGCTTCTCGAGCGCCGACTCGACACGCAGTCCGATCGACTCTCCAAGCGACCTTGGCTCGGGCTGGCGCGCTCGTGCCGGCTCCAGGGAGCGGGTGCGCGCCGGGCCGGCGCCGGCGGCCGGCGGGACGGCGCCGCGCCGCTCCGGCCGCTGCTGGCGGCCCGGGCGCTCGTCGGCCCGCCGCCGCTGCTCGGGCGTGGCGCGTGGCTCCGGAGCGCGCGACGGCTGCTGCTCGAGACGCTCCGGCGCCGCGCGGTCGGCCGCCGGCTCGCCCGGCGGCCGACGGACGGGCGACGGCGAGGCCTGCCGCCGCCGCGGCGCTGAGGCGGCGACGGTGGCGCCCTCACCCCGCGCCCCGTCTCCGCTAGTCGGCGCCACCGTCGGCGCATCTGTGGACACGGCCGATGCTGACAGCCAACCGCCTCCGCAAGCCGACGCGGCTCGGTGTGAGCTTGTGTAGCGCGCGAGTGCTCCCAGGAATGGTTTGATAAAACAAAATACAGCGGCATACAACGTGCCGTGAATGTCCTTTTCATGACCTGTGGTATCCATGCGGGACCTTTCCTGGAAGCATGGTTTACAGGGACGCTCCGCCAAGCTTGCCGCAGCCCAAAACCCAACCGACACCGAATATTCACAAGCGGCATCATCTCCCACGCTCCAAGGTGAGATTGGACGCATAACCGTTGTCGTCCGCTACCGCATCGTCAGTAGGCAGATATTTCCGAGAGCTTACCTGGGCTGGGGTGATACACCCTTCTGATAATGACCGGCGCTCTCTGGGTGGCGCCAGCAATGTCTGCCACTGCTGTACTTGAGATCTCACTCCTTAGCCCATTCATCTCCTGGAATCCAGCGGCGGCCTTGGTGAACATGCTTCAGCGCCCCAGATGGCACTCTCGGGGATTTACACAAGGAAACGGAACGTTACGTCGTTTGAAAATGTCGGTTTCAAGAACGCTACATTCCCGGACGACGTATCTTTTACAAGTCAAAATCTGGCAAGAGGTGGCAAACATTCATACCGGCAGGTGGTATGAAGGCTGTGTTGACATGATGTTGACCTTGCGCATTTCATTCATGTTGGTGTTCCCGAGCAGTCTTCAAGCATTAAAGCAGAGGTCACAACGGTCCACCCCATCTGAACGTCTGTAATGGCCCATAAAACACGCCATCACATGGCTGCCATGACGTTTTCATTGCACTGTTCACGGTGATCGAACACGAAAGGCGACTTGCCTCGACTGGCGCGGCTAGCGCTGCCCTATCCTGCTCACCTGGTGCGGAAGCCGCTGGGCGGCGCTGCGGTCGCGGGACTCCTCCGGCAGGGGCGAGCGCCGTGGCGAGCCTTCCCTCCGCACTTCCAGCTGGCGGACCACCTCTGGCGGCGGCGAGTGCCTCGGCACGCTCTCCCACTGCTCGTCCACCTGTCGGATGGTCTCCGACGGGGCGGAGGGCCCGGAGGGCTCCTCCCACTCCACCTTGCGGGCCGCTTCCGCCGGCGAGGCAGAGGTGCGCGGCGAGCCCTCCCACTGCATCTCCCCCTGACGCGCGGCCTCCGGCGGGCCGGCGGGCCGCAGCGGCTGCCGCAGCTCCACCTCCACCTCCTGCACCAGCACGGCGGTGGGCCGCTCGAGCCCCGGCCCCGGCTGCGCCATCTCAGACACGAGCCGCGAGGCCGTCGGCCGGACCGCCGAGTCGGGCCACCCGGCGTCCGCGCGGGCCACCTCCGGCGCGGGCGATCCGCGCTCCTGGCGGCGCAGGTCGGCCACCCCGCGCAGGATGTCGCTGACGGCCGGGCCGGCGCGGCTGGACGCCCCTGCAGAGGTCGAGTCAGGTCAGGTAGGGTCAGGGCAGGCTGGGTCAGACCATACAGGGTCGCGTGACACGGAATCGGATCACATAGAGAGGCAGCGTGCGTAACTAAGCCCATAGGCGGACGACCGTGCCCGACATAGGGGGGAGGGGTAATACCGACTTGGAAGTCGATTATCTCCGTGCGTCATAGTGGGCTTAAAGCTTAATATTCCCAGAAGTGTGTAAGCGTCGGTGGGGGGGGGGGGGGAGGGGGCATGGCCCTCCCGGTCCTTGCTCGTACAGCTATGACTGATAACCACAAAGATCATTCAGCGCGGTCGGCTCTCCAGGAAGGTCACACATCAAATCAATCTGGGCCAAAGAGCTCTACCCAGCCCTGAGAGAGTCGGACATGTTCACGCAGAGGCTGGACAGAACAAGTCACTTAACACGGTATGCCGTCACCCTGGGTCAGGTCAAACCGGATGATGTGTGACGGGGCCAGGTCAACCGAACCACATTTCGCGGCGTCAGGGCAAGCCGTGTGAAACCATTCACATTCAGGGCACGCTGAATCACTTCACGTGATGAAGACTTCGCTCATTCGCCTCATAGTGATAACCAAAAGGACCCAGACACATACAGTTGAGGGCGGTGGATTCCTTGCGCACATCAATCCGCATATTAGCTGTTAAGATTTGAAAGAGAAGTGATCTTAACATCAACAATGCGCTTGGTAGTGAACTCCCGCCACGAATGGGCAAACAACAGCTGCGGCGGGGTATATTTACGCAGCACACGACCGCGGCGAGCACACACCGCTTAATGGATAAAGGGTATTTACAGTCTGGATTTAACGATAAATGGTACCATCGGCATCACCTACCGCATCTGTGGGGCTTATTTGAGCGTGAGGCGCTTGACCTAGATAGTCAGCCGTGTTAGCTCTCCGTAACACGCCGCTCCATGGCCTTGCGTTCGGAAGCGCACCGGCCGTGAGGCCGTGATCTCTAGAGACAGCGTGGCATGTCCGACATCGGGATTACTACCTACCAGGCTGGGGATCCCATGCTGTTTCGAATGGGCGCCACGGCATGCTCGGCTGTGGCGTGAAAAAAATGAGGAGCGGCGTGGTATCGCGATCTGTAGCCTATTCGCACAAAGTTAGCCAATTGGCGCCAATCCGCCGCCATATTTATCCTCGTAGTCGGCTTGCAGCATAGTGAGGGTATTTTTGATCTCGTGAAGTCGGAGAGTTGCAACATAGGTCATCACGTACGAGCGGTCCACTTGTTTTTTAGGAAGGCCGTGCCCTCCTTGACGTATTCTGGGTGTCACCCCGGAAAGTGAACGTGTTCTTGATCTAGTGAAGCTCGAACGTCATATCAGCGAGCCATCACCTGTGCGGTCTTATCGGAAAGAGGCGTTGCGGGTCAGGGAACCGCTTACGTATTCCCGACGTCCGCCCAATAGAATGACGACATCTTGGCGGGCGCCCCGATCGACTCGCCAGATCAAGGAGCGGCAGACTGATCAGATGCCTCTCGACGCCGCATCAACGGCCGTTGCGCGGCCAGTGACCGTGGCCGAGGCGTCACGCGTCGCGAGGATCGACCCGGGGGCCACCGATCCGCTCGGTACTAATGACCGACGCGTGCTGGTTAGAGCTCTATCCTTGGAAACCGAGACGCACGTAGCACCTGGGAACCTCGGCGGCCGTGACCGCATCGGCCATGAGTGATGAACGCCGGGTGAATTATCGCTCGCTGGTGCCCGCGATGACAGCCGCGCTGCCGCGGTCCGCGCGAGCGCGCGGCGCCCACTCCGCCGGCGGCCCCCAGCTGCGGCCGTTGGCGGCGGCGGCGGCTGGCCGGGCGGCGGGTCAGCCGGCGGGACCGGACCGCCCACGGACCGGCCGGCGCTGGCCTTGGCTGACAGGTGGTACTGGGCCGGCGGCCGCGGCCGGCCGCGCTGTGCAAAAGCCGACCGGCCCGGCCGGACCCCCGCCGGCCGGATTGCGCCAGTCGGTGACGTCGGCGACGCCCGAGTCGGGCGCCCCGGCGCGCGGGCGCACGCAATTGAGATGCGACGGGGCGCCGCGGCGGAGGGACTGCGCGCGCGGGTGCCGATTTTGCAGGCGCCGCGGCGGGAGAGAGCGTGCCGGCGCCCGGCACGGACCGCATGATCTATACACGCGGCACGCGCGCGGCCGCAGCCGGCCGCAGCGCGGCCACCGGGGCAACGCGGCCTTGAGCGACGGCGCCTCACGTGGGCAGTAAGTAACGGTTGCGGGCGCGGGACGGGCGGCCCAGCGGCCGTGACGGCTCGGCTCACCTGCGGAGGCGGCCGGCGGGGGGCTGGCCGGCCGACGGCGCTGCTCGGCAGCCGAGTCCGGCCAGCGCATCCAGGCCGGCGACGAGACGGAGCGCGCCTGCGGAGAGCCGGGCGGCGTGCGGAGCTCGGAGCGCCAGCGCGGGCTGGCGGCGGGGCCCGGCCGCAGCGGCGCCGCCGCCAGCCGCCGGTACCAGGGGCGCGCAGAGGCCGCCTCCTCCTCGTCATCCTCGCTGCGCTCCCCCACCGACTGGCGCTCCGGCTCTGGGGTTCCCGGGACGTCGGGCAGCTTTGTGTTGACCTGGGCTCGCCGCACCAGGTCGGGCGGCGGCGAGCCGGCCGACGTCACGCTCGGCGAGCGCGACCAGCGCACCTCACCGTGCGTCACGCCGCGCCAGTTATCGTCGCCGTTCTGCGCGCGACCGCGCCAGCTTTCCACGCTGGACGAGCGCGAGCGACGCCCGGCGGCGGCGGCGGCGGCGGCGGCGGCGGGTTCGCCCATCGCCTCGTCGTCGTCGAAAATCTCCTCGATGACCAGGCCCGAGTGGTTGGAGCTGGCGTCGTCGTCGCCCAGCTCAGTGATGACCAGACTCGGGCTGGTGTCGCGCTCGATCCGGATCGCGTGGATCGTCTCCACCACCGGTCGGCGCGGCGCCGAGTCGGCCGGCGCCGGCCGCGCGCCCTCGCGGGAGGCGCGCTCGCCAAACCCGCTGCCGAACGCACTGCCGAGATCACTGCCGAACCCGCCGCCCAGCCGGCTGCCGAACGTGCTCCCGAACCCACTGAACGCGCCGAAGCTGTTGCGCAGCCGGTCCTGCAGCAGGTCGATCTCGCTGCGGATCTCACGCTTCTTCTGCTCCAAGTCCTGCCAGTTGACGTTGTTGCGGCCGCGGCGCTGCTCGGCGCTGCGCACCCACTCAGGCCGCTCGTCCTCCAGGCTCTGCAGCAGGTTCGGTGCGCTCGTCTTCTTGAGGATACTCTTGAGCGGCCGGGCGCCGCCCAGGTCGAACTCGTCGAAGCGGCGCCGCATCTCGGGCGGGTGCGACGCGAGCGGCTCGCCTCGCTCGTCGAGGCGCTCCAGCCTCGCGGCGGGCGCCGGCGAGTCGCCGCGAGCCGCGCTGGCCGCCGGGTCACGCTCCCGCTCGCCGCGGCCGCCCTGCAGGCTGATGGTGACCGAGGTGCTCGTGCGGTCGACCGGCCGCGGCGCGCCGTTCAGGTAGACTCCGGTTGGCGCGGCGCGCGTCGGCCGGGTGACGTCAGCGGGTGCGCCCGTCCGTATTTGGCGCGGGCTGGCCTCGCCGGGCCGGCCCGGTCGCCCCGACGCCACCACGCGAATGTTCACCGTATGGGAGGCCGGCAGCATCTCGTTCTCTTTATTTTCGCCGGCCGGCGTGGGCGGCGGCGGCGGTGATGTCAGCCGCTTGGATGGGGCGGCGCCGGGGGTGGCCGCGCCGGGCGCCGGGGGCGTGGGAGGCGGCCGCCCGTGCGATACGACCCGTCCCGGCTGATGCGCGTCGCCCGGTGACGCGAACAGGTCTCGCAGTCTGGACACGCCGCCGCCCTGGCTTCGGGACGGTGATGAGAAGCTCATGCTTGGCAGGCTGCTCGGACCAGAGCGGCTGGGCTGGGCTGCGTGCGCGCCGCCCACGCCGTTGCAGAAACTCTGCGGGTGTCCATTTCTCTCGAGGTACCCGTTATCGGACGCGTGGTCTGCGCCGGAGTCCGTCGAGCCGCGCCGGCTGGAGCGCGCCGCTTCAGCCGCGTCGCCCGAGCCGCGCCGGCGCGCTCGCAGCTCCAGCAGCCACGACGGCTCGGCGGCGGCCGGCGGCGCCGCGGACCAGCTGGCGGCGGCGGCGCGCGGTCGCGGCTCGCGCAGGCTGCGCCGCGCGCTGGCCAGCCGCCGCCAAGACGGCTCGTCGCGACTCTCCAGCAGGGCACCGACGGCGCGGCTGGGCGGCGCGGCGTCGGCGGCGCCCAGCGTGATGACCGTGGTGCGCCGCATCACATCGCCGTCCGTCACCGACTGCTGCTCGCTCACCGAGAGGATGTCCGTCACGCTGGCCGCGTCGTCGTCGGCGCCGGAGGGCATCGGCGATGTGGCGAAGCGCGGCCGCGCCGGCAGCGGCGGCGGTCGCCGGCGCACCAGCACCGGCTCGATGCGCTCGTGGTGGACGGAGCCCGGCAGGCGGGCGGACCGCGCCCACGGGCGGTCCGCGAGGCTGGCGGAGCACGCCAGCGTGCGGCCTGTGCGGCGGGCGCCGCCGAGGGTGGGGTCCGACTCGGCTCTGTACGGCGGCCGCTCGGCCGCCTCCTGTGGCAGCACGGTCAGGCTCTGCGCCCGGCCTGCTCGGCCGAGACCGCCGCGGGCTGCCGCCTCCGAACGGCCGCGGGTGACGCCTGGCGGCGGCGACTCGGAGCTGGCACGGCCGTCTGGTGGGCGTCCAGACCCGAACAAGACCGGGGGTGAGTCGAGACCGCACTCGAGCGGACTGTCCGGCTCACCTCCTCTCTCCGCCGCCGCGGACCAACTCCCTGCGACCGACGGTTCGACTCCCTCTGGTGGAGCGTGTGGTCGGAGGCCACAGGGGAGCGGCAGCACCCGACCAATCCCGGCGACACCGTCGGCAGAGTCGGAGTCGGACTGTGTACCAGAGTCGCCGTCCTCAGCGGCGCCGTCGTCCGGCGCCTGCTGCCGGCCAGCTCCGCCGCTGCCGTGCGCCGGCCGGAGTCGCGTGTGGGCCGCCGTGGACGGCTGCTCGCTGCCGAGCCGCCGTCCGTCACTGTCCGATGGCGTGGGAGGATCACACAGCCGAGGCGCGGCGTGCACTGCTCGAATTAGGGCCCGTCCTCCCACGGGCGGCAGCTCGCTCGCGCTCGGGGTCTGACCCGTTACTGACGACTCACTGTCACTGAGATGCTCGCGCGCCGCGCGGGAGTCGTCTTGTTCCGTGAAACTGATGTCACAGATGCCGCCGGGAAGTTCAGCACGTAGCCGCGATCCCGAGAACGCGGCGTCTGACGAATCACAGTCTGAGATGAGACCACTGGGAGACCGGTCAAGCCGTAACTGGTCCGCCTGGTTCGCCGACCAGATCGACTCTAGTTCTACAGCGATAAGCCGGCTATTGCAGCTCGCATCACGTGACTTCTTGCGCCGCTTCGGCTTGACAGGAAGTGCGTCGTTCCTGGACTTGGCCGGTGGGAGGGGCGGGACCTCTGTCTCGTCGTCCGCCGGTGCGCTGGCGGCGGCGTCCGCTCCGCCGGCGTCGTGTCGGCTCGGAGGGCTGCGCTGCTGACGCGCCTCGTCGGCGCCGGCGGTCAGACGGAGCGCTGCCGGGCGACGTCTGGGCGGCGGCACCGGGCCCTGGGCGGCCGACGGAGCGGCGCGGGCCGGCTGCGGAGGCGGACTGCTGCCTGCCGCCGCCTGCTGACCGGACGCCGGCCGGTCGGCCGTCTGGCCGGGCCCGCGCCGCCGCCGCGGGCCGCCCGCCCTGTCCGGCCCGCCCCGCGCCCGCCCGCCGCCCGCCGCCCATTCGCCCGAGGTGACGTCACATGCGCCCGGCGCCGGCGCCGATTGGCGGCTCGGGCGGTGACGGCAGCGCTGCAAGAGAACGGGCGCAGGTGAAGTGAACCGTCATGCCGGGGAGTGGCTCGAGCGAGGTGAACTGGCCGCGGGCGGCGGTTAGTCACTGCAGACAGCGGTCCGGCCCGGCGGCGGCGTTCAGCGCGACCGCATCACGCTATCACAGCGACCAGCGGCGCGGAACGTCCCTGCGCTGCTTTGCCTATCAATCAGGCCATCGCGGAGATCCTTGTCAGCGGCTGTAACTCGAATACGCTGTCAGACATCGTGAGAAACTGACACGTGGTGAGGTGGCAGCTGATGTCACCGCGATGTCATGCTTTAAAACCTGGCGTTTAGATCGCTTCACATTGTCATGAGATGGACAATGTGAAGCGATCGTGCAATATCGTGCACGAGATGGGACATAGAATGGGGAAGCTACATCGCGAACACAGACAGCAGGCCGCACCATCTGAATCGCACTCAGCGATCACGATTTTCAACCCATTGTGTTAACAGCCGCGTCCGTCGTCGCTGCACCGCAACCGTGCCTGGTGGTTCGGTCTGACCGATCGGCCGTGATAGCATTGTCGGCGCCGTTCCGGAATCTGCGGATCCGTGACATGACGGGTGCAGGCGAAACGGGCGCCGCCGCGGGCGCATCAGCCGAGCGCGCCCGGCCGGCCCAGCGAGAGGGGAATGCGGTCCACGCCGGCCCTGTCGATGCCTTGACCCGAATCGACCGGCTCTGGCCGGCCGGCACGACGGCCGGGGCTTGCTGGCCGCCCTCCGCCTCCCTCCCCCTCCCTGTCCCGGGCGGCCCCACCCGCCCCGGCCGAGCAGCGCCGCCCCGCACGACCCGCTGGGTCCAGCGCCAGGTCCGGCGTGCTGGCTCCTGTCAACTGCCGATCAGACACGCCCACACAGAGAGGAAAGAGAAAGTGGGGTGGTGGCTGCCAAATTCGTCCGAGTACAAGTGGGGGCGAGCAAAACCCAGCGATTGGCAAACACAGCACTGCTGCAAATGAATGCAGCATCAGGCATCAGCAACAAAGGTGGACCGAGGCAGTCGATCGCGACGGAGCGCAAGGTCGTTGTTTGATTGGAGGTCACCCTCGGGTCGGCTCTGACTAGTCTGAGTCCCCAGTCTCAAAGAGAGAAGCGTTACCGCTTGCGTGACGCCTCGCTGGCCCGGGCACGCGCTGCCGGGTCTGTCTGTGGACCGCGGCGAAGCGGCGGGTGCGCCGGGTCCGCCCGCGTGTCGTCGCCGGTGACGCCCGGACGTCATCGGCGATCGATCGTCCGGCTCGCCGGGGCCAGAGGGCCGTGTGCCGACGTGCCAAGGCGGCCGGATTTCTGGCACACCGCGCCGCGGCGGATTCGCCACCGGTCCAACGGCGGGAGGGGAGGCGCCGGCGACTGCAACGCCCGGCGGCGTCGGAGCGGCGACTGCGACGAGACACAGGAGCGGAACACGAGCGCGTCGGCAGCGTCGCGGCACCGGCGGACGGCGGGAGACCTTGGTCTCGGCCAGGCGGCCGGGCCTGCCCGCTCGGAGGCCGCGTGACCTGGGGCGTGACGCTGCCACGGCTCGAGGAACGAGCTTGCTTTATGTGCACGAGGCTGGGCGGAAGGCAAGAACACGGTAGTGACCACTTGACCTTCAGCTTGACCACTTCAGCTGGTAAGAAAGCCACTGCAACATGACTTTCAGCAGGTGGTGTGCGTCATGCTTTGCCGGTGACGGTCCTTTCGCTCGTTCACCCTCTGCCAGTGGAATCGGAGTTCAGAGGATAAGAGGGCCCCGAGCCAGCCAGCTCAGCCCGCTCGGCCGGCAGGGAGACCGCTATTCCGTGAGATGCTCTCCCTCTCTCCGCTAGCAGGGGACCGAGACCGGTGGAAGTCCCCACTCCCCGCTGAGCAGCGTTGGCAGGATGACCGGCGCACCAGCGCAGCTCCTCCGCGTCATCCCAGCAGCGACAGCAGCTGAGCGCGCGCGCGCGAGCCGGCGCGGGGGCGGCCGGCCGGCCGGGACGCCTCCGCCCCTGTTTACGGCGCGCGGCCGGTGGCTGACCGGGCGGCGCGCCGGGTCGGCCGCTGACTCAAATCGGCCATTAGCGCCGGCCCAGAGGTCAGCGGCCAGCGACCTCGGCCGCAGGAACCCAGCCGCAGCCGCGAGACGGACCGGCCGCCGGCCGGATGCCGTGGAAGCTCGATGAACGGCGCCGTTGCGTCCGAAGCGCCAGCGTGGCCAGCCGAGCAACGGTGAAAACAATTGGGCGTAATTGCTAGCGCCTGCCGTGTTGAAATTGGGCAGTCCCGGAGGTGACCGCAGGGTCTGTTCCGAGAGAGCCGACCTCATGCTGCGTTCCGCCTGTCGGTGTTTTGCTCTCTGCGGGGCCGGTGCGTGGCGCGGAAGAGGAATGGGCCCAGCGGTGTCGGTGGAGAGTCGGCGCCGCTCCACCCACCGCCGCCCGGCGCCATATTACCGCACGGGTGGAGCCGTCCGCACGCGTAGACGTCCGCCACAACAAACGGAGCCCTTTGTCCGGCTACAGGCTCGCCTTTCCGCTCTACATACTGTGGCGGCGGCGGTGGCGGCGGCGGCGGCGGCGGCGCTGGAGGTCTGGAATGCAGTGTCACAGGCCGGGGCGGGGCGCCGAAGCGCCGTCCGCCCCGGCGCCGCCACGACTGGGGTCACCTCTGCCGCCCACCGCCGCCGCCGCCGCCGCCGCCGCCGCCGCCGCCCGGTGTTCCATCAGCATGCAGGTCGCTGCCACCGCCGAGCCGCCACGCAACGAGGAGGGGGACACGCAGGGTCTGTCGGTCGCACGCGCCGGCGATGTACGGGAGGGCGCGCTTGGAGGCTAGCGCCGTGTGGGGCAGACGCTACACGAGCCTGAAGCCGGCACGCGTGGGTGAGCCGGCGCTCAGACGAGCACATGCCGGGCAGATAAAGCTGACGCAGCGCGGGAGGCAGTTGCAGGACAGCATGACCATGTAAGGTGGCTGAGTGGACCGTAGTTGGGCCAAGGAGCCCAGAGCTACAGTGATGGTCTCTCCTGAGGCGGAAGTTGTCTGAAATCGTTGGGGCGTGGGCGTCGGAGCGAAAGGTCTGGGTTCTATTCTTACCGCAGACAGAACTTTCACCGGCCCCGATTTTCCACCAGGGTGTGCGAGGTAATTGCATGCTTCGAGAGATAAGATAGCGATCCTTCTACAATACCTAGTTCCAAATAGGCTGATAGACCGGGTGCAGGAAAAAACAAAAGTCTGACAATACACGCAGACGAGCCCAAAATCGTACCACCAAACGGATCCGGGGGAGAGGGGGGTTGGCTGGACCGGTCCAGGCGCGGGCGAACCGGGACCGGCACAGCATGGGACCAGCTGGGGCGATGCCGCCTGATAGCGAGCGGCGCCAGGCAAACAATGGTGGCGTCGGACGACCGGGAGTGCCGCGCCGCCGCCGCCGCCGCCGCCGCCGTCGCCGTCGCCGCCGCCGGCACCGCCGCCGTGACGGGACCGGCCACCGGTCCGGCGCCCGATATGTGGCGAGTTAATCACGGCTGACCGCGCGTCAGCCTGTCCGGACGGCGCCGTGTCGGGCAGGGTCTGGGCCGCGCCGCGACAGCCAAGGCGCCGATGAGGGTCTCCAATGACGGTCCGAGGGAGGGGGCGTCACCCGCGCGGGTGAAGGGAAACGGAAAAAACGGTGCGGGCGGTACACTCAGCTTGAGAAGACTGAGTTGAGTTTCGAGCGTCTTCAGATAATGGGATTACTCCTGCTATGACGTGATTAATGACTGCACAGCGAGAGCCAGCATGAATTGCATGGATAGCAAATGCAAGTCAACAAATCACCGTGCACTTCAGCGGTTCAATTTATCACAGAACAGTCTCGTCAAAAGACAAGACAGCACACGAGCCATATGAAGCTGCGAGGAGACGACTGAAGCAGACTGCCTGACGACTGGAGCGGACTGCCTGACGACTCAAGCGGACTGCCTGACGACTGGAGCGGACTGCCTGACGACTGGAGCAGACTGCCTGACGACTGGGACGGACTGCCTGACGACTGGTCGGGACTGCCTGACGACTGAAGCGGACTGCCTGACGACTGGACTGGACTGCCTGACGACTGGAGCGAACTACCTGACGACTGGAGCGGACTGCCTGACGACTGAAGCGGACTGCCTGACGACTGGAGCGGACTGCCTGACGACTGGAGCGGACTGCCTGACGACTGGAGCGGACCTGACGCTGAGATTCGCTCCGGCTCAGCAGCAGGTGGCGCAACAAAAGGCCCGGTGACCAGCAGTGCGGCGCTAACGAAAACAGAAATGCCGCGCTCGGGCAGGTGGTGGCGGCACGACTCTGGGACCGCCTCGCCACGTCGGCAGCACTCAAGTTTGGCATTCAAAAGCTCCAGGAGCTGGTAATGTCATCCGACCGCGAATATTGCAACTAGCGTTTCAAGATGTACATTATGGAATGCATTATTTGGTTCTCTCGATATGTTTTGTTTGGTTTGTTTAATTTGATAGCTCCATCTTGTGTGGGATATACTGTATGTTATATGTCATGGGATTTAAACAACGGCGTAAATTTCTCAGTAAACAGCCGCCTGTCGCAGGTGGAAGTCTGGCGCGGGCAACGCCGAGAGCTTAAGACCGGGCCTGATCCAAGCTAACCGACCGATAAACATCGGACTGTCCGGATCCCGGCCCCCGATCTAGCCAGCCACCCACACTAGTCCAGATCTCGGCCCTCGATCCAGCCAGCCGTCCACACTAGTCCAGATCCAGGCCCTCGATCCAGTCAGCTGTCCACACTAGTACAGATCCCAGCCCTCGATCCAGTCAGCCGTCCATACTAGTCCAGATCTCGGCCCTCGATCCCGTCATCCGTCCACACTAGTACAGATCCCGGCCCTCGATCCACTCAGCCGTCTACACTAGTCCAGATCCCGGCCCCCGATCTAGCCAGCCACCCACACTAGTCCAGATCTCGGCCCTCGATCCAGCCAGCCGTCCACACTAGTCCAGATCCCGGCCCTCGATCCAGCCAGCCGTCTACACTAGTACAGATCCCGGCCCCTGATGCAGCCAGCCGTCCACACCAGCCAACGGCAGGCCAGTCATATGCTGGCCAGCCTGTCAGCAAACTCACTACACCAACATTCGTGCTAATAGCACTGACAATGTCATTAGCTCGTCTGAGGCTTGTTTGCTTAGTAGCTGTCATGTTTTTTGGCGCGGAATGCCGCGGCACCGCCACATTAGGCTACTAATATGGGGCTAATGCATGTACACGCGGATCTGTATACCACTATAGATAGGGTCGAACAATCATGGTGACCTGCTGGTGAGCGATGAATAATCTTTAAAAAAAAAACACACTGTTGATCGATCAGTTGCCATGTTTAAGTTCGAAAGCAGCCTGCCACGGCGTACGTGTAATCAAAAGCCTCGCCTCTACCCCCCACTTAGTAACACCACTGAGCCGGCGGCCGGGCAAACAACCCGCCGGACGGGTCGCACTAATCCTCCCAAATTGGACGCCTTATAACGGGTCGCGCCGCGGCTGCAGGAGCGACCGTCGCACTCAGCTGCCGCTGAGCCGGACCGGCGCTCCGCCAGCCGCCGCTGAGCCGGACCGGCGCTCCGCCAGCCGCCGCTGAGCCGGACCGGCGCTCTGCCAACCGCCGCTGAGCCGGACCGGCGCTCCGCCAGTGGCCACTGAGCCGGACCGGTGCTCCGCCAGCCGCTGCTGAGCGGAACCGGCGCTCCGCCAGCCGCCGCTGAGCGGGACCGGCGCTCCGCCAGCCGCCGCTGAGCCGGACCGGTGCTCCGCCAGCCACCGCTGAGCCGGACCGGCGCTCCGCCAGTCGCCGCTGAGCCGGACCGGCGCTCCGCCTGTGGCTGCTGAGCCGGACCGGCGCTCCGCCAGCCGCCGCTGAGCCGGACCGGCGCTCCGTCAGTCGCTGCCCGTGCACGAGGGCCGAACGCGGGGCGGACCGCGGCGCGGCCGCCGCCGCCGGCTCTGAGGGCTGTGCGCCCGGCGCGCCTATGACGTCAGCGCCAGACAAAGGCTGCTCGGCGCCGTTCGGGGAAGCTGGGCGGACGCCGGTCGGCCTGAGGGCTCGGGGCGAGCGAGATGGTGCATCCGATGGCAGCACGGAGCCCGCCGATCGGACCGGGCATGCGGGGTAGGCCTGAGAAGACCGGACCAGCTATCGTGTGATACACATACACACACA
This sequence comes from Pollicipes pollicipes, assembly GCF_011947565.3. Taxonomy (NCBI): domain Eukaryota; kingdom Metazoa; phylum Arthropoda; class Thecostraca; order Pollicipedomorpha; family Pollicipedidae; genus Pollicipes; species Pollicipes pollicipes. The sequence goes on along the minus strand of NW_023596225.1, from coordinate 41,984,952 downwards.
CACACACACACACACACACACACACACACACACACACACACACACACACACACACACACACACACACACACACACACACACACACACACACACACACACACACACACACACACACACACACACATATATATATATATATATATATATATATATATATATATATATATATATATATGTATATATATATATATATATATATATATATATATATATATATATATATATATATATATATGTGTGTGTGTGTGTGTGTGTGTGTGTGTGTATATGCTAACCTAACTCATAGCAATGAGCATGTTAAATGATATGTATACCTCACCGTCGCAGGACGCAGAATCCGCACAGGTGTACTGCAGACGCTGTCGCATGCGCGTGTCTTCCAAAGCGTGGGAATTGGGCGTTCCCTATGATTCGGCTAGCACCAAGTCGCGGTGTTGCTATTTTTGCCCGTGGTAAACATCGACATCCGGCAAGGAGTGGGCGCCGCCTCTGCTTCGGTCGTAGATCGAGCAAATAGAGATGCTGTTGGCCTACAGTGACAGGACGTTTTTTTCTGTATTATGGATGGAGGGTTCTTATGCTGGGCTATCAACCTTCAATATACCAAGAGGTACAGGTTATACGACGTTGTAGTGCTAACATTGGTATATTGATTATATTCAGCTCTGACCTCATGCTGCAGAAAAAACAGGACTTCACTTTCCTGCCCTGAAGGTCACCGTCACTTCTGAACAGCACCCGACATCCCCTCAACATCACGCTGTTGGGCACGGGCAGATGTTGCCGACGGCGGCTCCGGCCGTCGGCGAGCTCCGCGAGCGTGGCGAGCCCGCGGTGTCATGACCCCAGCTGCCGCCTTTGTGAGCCTGCCGGAATGCGGGCCCTCGTCGGCGGCTTCTGCGGTGGAGGGTGGAGCTCGACCCCGCCGGGATCAGGCCGGCGCCACGCTACCGTAAGCAAAGGAGCCGGTCCGATGCTCGAGCACCTCGCGTGTCACGGGTCACCGGCACTGAGCTGACGCGGAGGTGTCGATCGCGGGCGCGCGGCTGTGGTCGGCGCCGCGACCGCGGGTCACAGACTGTCGGTGAGGTGGGACTGGAGCGGTCAGAACCGGCAAACACGCCTTCGGACAGAAGGGCCTCGTCTGGGAGCGTGACGACCCCTCGCACGAGCAGGAGAGGACTCAAAATATGCGAGTGTCTCCTCCTCTTCCAACATGAAGCGGTCTCGAAGGGTATGTTATTTCCAACAGGAAGCACAGCTCTGCGAGGGTGTCATTTCAACTTAAAGCCGATTGTGAAAGTGTCCTTGTGTCTGATTTAAGCGGAGTGCCGGGATTTTTCTTTTTTTCATAACGGCCACCCATTAGGTAACGGGCGACTAAGCGTGCCCATTCCACCATCCCAGCGACACGCCGAACCTTACATTAACATCAAAAATAACAAACACAAGTCGAGGCACTCCCTGCTAGGAGTTGAAATCAAAAACAAAAATAAAAAAACGAGGCTGCGAAGCCCAGCAACAAGTTACGTTACTCATTAGCGGAAATAAACAAGGGAGGCGAAATAGCGGTTGTATTCAAAGGCAGCATACGACTGGCCGTTGATGTCCGCTCAGGAAACTCACTCCCATGGTATTTGTATTATAACAGTCATGCAGGCTGGGAAGGGCAAAGGTCAGGTCCAAGCGAAGCAAGTCCAAGGCTGCAGTTTCCGCCGCCCACCAGGCTCATAAGGGCATCATTCCATCAGCCGACATGGGGCTGAGTCCAAGACATGCAACGGAAACCCACAACGCAAGTCACGGGTTTGGTAGTCAGGGGTTTTTGAGCGAGGGTAAGTGGGGTAAGATTCGTCCGTCGCGCCTGCTTCATATGACACAGCAAAGTCAAGTTTGTCTCACAGCTGCTTTCATTTGCCACGCTTCCTCATCACGGCGGTAGGTAACAGCGCAAGCGAAGTAGCTGTGCTGCATGCTCCGGGAACGAAAGAGCGTCGCTTGAATAACATAAATGGATGGCAGGCATTCCTCTTCGCAACAAACTCCACGAAAGGTCGTCCATAGCTAGATCATAATCACGGCAACCTAAATGATCCGATGTAGCTCAATAGTACGGTTTACCACTCAAGGACACTGGTATAGGAAAACCTATAGGTATCTGGTGCTTACAGTGCAGAAAAAAACACTGATTTTGCAGCTCTCAATCCTACTCAGCCATGATACAAATCTTTTGAGGTCAGACCCCGTTACATCGACCAGAGTTTCTAAAAAACCATAGAAGGAAAAAACCGGAGTTGGTTGACATTGGCTGCACTGCAGGCCGGCAACAAAAGAGGACGCCTGCGCCACAAGGGCTTTTGAGCGAAAGGCACGGCCAAGGGCAGACGGCACGGGCTCGCATCGGGACCGTGAGCACTCTGACGGCTTTCCACGACTCGAGAGGCCCGTCATGCGGTGTCTGCGGAGTACCCAATGGCCTCGCTACACTCCAGGAGTGAATAATGATGCAATGGAGCACGACGTGAGTGGCGGCGCTCACTGAAGGCTGTTGAGCGAAGGGGCAGCACTGCTTACTCGTCGGCGCGGTTCTGACGGCGCAAAGGGGTATCCCAAGAGCATGTGATGCCCGTTGCCTGCTGGGAAGACTGCTTCAGAAATGAAAGGCAGCGATGAGTGTGACACAAGTGCTTGAACGAAAACACTCCATGAAGAAAGCAACTACCGCATATCATCAGAAGACAACAACTTCCAACAAACAACCGCGAATTAGGCAGAATCAAGCTTACCCAGAGGTGCCCTCCCGCAGAGACCCTCCCCCGCACGCAACATGTCGAGCTGCGCCGCCACACCCTACGCTGGGCTCAGCCTGCGGTGACGTCACTGACCTCTGTGGCGTCGGCGCCGGCGCCGTGACGGGCCGCTGTCGTCGGCAGCAGACTGTCGAGACCGGAGCGACGCTGCAGGGAACACCTCCGCGCGGAGACGTCCTGCGGGGTCAGAGGCAGGTGTGAGCGGGCGGCCAGCTCGGGAGGCGCGCTGGGCGCCGGGACGAGCGCGCCAAAAGGGAGTGGACTGAAGACGCCAGGATGCTTCGCATGTGAATACATATGCAGTGAGAAAGCTTACGACGCGCAGTGGTGGCCCGTCAGAGTGTGACTCGAGCCATGAAATCTCAGGTGCCATTTCAAGGCACATTTACTATGAAAAGCATTTAAGTCGGCGGAAACCTGCACAGTCGCTACGCAGTGGCGCCCTTTGTTGTTCAGCTTCCTGCGAACCATTTCTAATGGTGCAAGATACGATTGATAAGCTGCATGGTCATGCATTTTGTACGCGAAACAAACAAAGGGAATTGAAGCTAGAATCACATGTGTTGTGTAATGGGGGATGGCCAGTGCATGCAAAATCAGCATTTGAGTCCTACATTTAAATTTGAAGTTGCCTATCTCGCTTTCCGCAGTCGGCTTCTCCGGAGCTAAAAATATTTCCACCGATCTTACTTCGTGTAAGCCGCTCTCCCACAGCCCTTAAGCTCACTCAACGCTGCCATGAGTCTACATGAGACCAGCCGGTCACGAATGACGGGTAGGGGGCCGGCGCAGAGTCACACATCGGCACACCGTCCCGCGTCGCGCGACGGCGCCGGCGGAGCGCGACGCCCTCGGGTCCGGACGGGCGCGTGGGAGTAGCTGGGACAGGGCCCCAGCCGATGGGACCGTGCAGCCGCCCGATCAGTGACCTCAGCCTGCCGCTCCGCGGCTGCAACCCGAGACGCGCTGTGTCCAGGGTGCGACAGGTGAGGGCAAGGCCGGGGCCGGCTGGACAGCTCCCGAACAAGGATGTGAGGCGTTACACGAATGGGGCCCGGCTGGGAGCTGCGTGTCACTGCAGCAACCTCACATACCACATCCTCACATCCGCACATTTCAATTTCATATCTCACATTTGACATCCCACACCTCACATCGCAAATCTCACATCCTCACATCTCACATCTCTCATCTCGCATTTTGCATCTCACATCTCACATCTCGCATATCACATCTCACATCGTACATCGCACATCTCACATCCCACATCTCACATCTTGTACCTCATATCTCATATCTCATATCTCACGTCTTGCATCTGACATTTCACATCTCACATTTCACATTCCCGCATCAGCGCGCCAGGAATCGGCTCGGCGATGCTCTGCAGAGCCACGTGTAAAGATGTTAGCAGGCTCAGTGGACGCGAGCAGACGCCACAGTGCGCACCGTCAGCGAAAGGTCAGCTCGGCGACGGAAGCCGGGAGCGCCACGCGCCGGCTGCAGGCGCCAACAGCTGGCAAGCCGCGGGGCGCCGGCGCGAAGGGACGCCGCGTGGAGACGCGGACTTTCCGCGAGGCCGGTTATTCTCGGCTCACACGGAGACTGCACAACGCTGTCAGCATTGACGAGGACTTATGGCCGGGACGGCTGCTGATCCCCTGCTCTGATGCGAGCCATCTGTCATGCAGTACGCCATGCAGGCCATCAACCATCAAGATACTGCACGGCCTTGTTTCGGAATATTGCATAATGTGCAGGGAAACTGAGTGGGAGCATTCGTGGTCGCGACGAATTCTTAACAACTATCTGTCGGTTAACATGTCAATAGAATGAATAATGCTTTGTTGTTTAATGAAACCGTTTGCCGCAACAAATGACAAGACGATTCCAATCAGGATTTTCCGGAACACAACATCATTCCAGGCATTTCACGAAGCAATCCCTCCTTAAACATGGTCGTCAAATATCGATCCACCGCCTCGACGTACCCGCATGTCAAAGCGCCATCACGCGGCAGTGCCCGCACCCGACCGGCGCTCGCCGACCAGCCGCGCCGCCCTCGCCCCAGCGGACCGAGCCAGCCGGGCGGACGGACGGGTTGGCGGGGCGGGTGGGCGGCTGCAGCGCCCGCTGACGGCAGTGGGCCGGGCCGACACATGGCGACCCCGTGTCCGCCCCGCCCGCGCGCGCTGACCGGCCGGCCGCCAAGGCCAGCCAGCCAGCCCGACAGCGGCGCCGACCCGCGCCCCCGCTGCATGCCCAGCCCGACAGCTGACACGCCGGTACTGCTCAGCTGGTGAGGCTGTCCGACAGCTGACCCGGCCACACTGTTCAGCTGGTCAGGCTGCCCGACAGCTGACGCGGCCGTACTGTTCAGCTGACCAGGCTGCCCGACAGCAGACACAACAGTACTGCTCAGCTGGTTAGGCTGCCCGACAGCTGACGCGGCCGTACTGTTCAGCTGGCCGGGCACTCAGGTATTGTGGGTTCAGAGTTCTTATGCTGTCAGTTGTTGACCTTCAGTATACCCGGAGTGCTGGGTAAGCTTTGCTATCAAGGAAACATTGGTTCTTACTATCCAGCTGGCCAGCCCGTCTGACAGCTAGTTTGAGCAGCACTGACCCGCCGGACAGACTGGCCCACGGTGGACGGTCAGTGCCAGGCCGCTGGACAAATTTTTCATCCAGTGACTCCAAGAGAACCGCCTCATGGAGTGCACTCCATCGATGTCGCCCACTGCACAGACTCCAACAGCTGCATCTCCCAGCGCCGTCTTCCTGAAGCGATTGGCCGACAGCCAACCACGTCGGCCCTCTTCATCAGCACCGTTTTGGTGGACACGCGCCGACAGCTGGCCCCGTCAGTACCGGCCAACTGAGTCCAGTTTGATGGCCGGCTTTTCCATTGGTGTCATGGCACAGGGCGGGCCTCGGCAGTTGCCGTTGGCTATTCACAGCAGCACGACGCCGATATATTGCTCAACAGCTGCTGCCAATGTGGCATGAGAGTGTGGCGACGACGAGGGAGGAGTGACTCCAGAGGGAAAGAGAGAAAAGGAGAGAAAGAGAAAGAGAGAGAGAGGGAGAGAAGGAGAAAGAGAGGGAGCGAGAGAGAGAGAGAGAGAGAGAGAGAGAGAGAGAGAGAGAGAGAGAGAGAGAGAAGAGAGAGAGAAAGAGAGAAAGAGAGAGAGAGAGAGAGAGGGAGAGAGAGGAGAGTTAATCTGACAATGGTCCCCGCGCGGCGAATTGTGCCCTTTAATGAATAGCCATGTCAAATAAGGAACTGAGCGGTGCTGTGCATGTTGTGCGGTACTTGACAGTCATGCTAACAACCCTGCTACAGCGGCACCCCACTGGAGACGTTGGTTATGAGTCCGCTCAGCGATGTACGGCAGTATGTCATTTTGTTAGCGACGGCAACGACATACATGCACGGGCGTGCGGTGTTTTTTTTTTAGCCCTTTATAGCTTACGAGGAAGCTGGGACTGGGGCGCTGATCTCACGAAGACCAGAGATTATATCTGAAAGGAACACTTATTCTCGAACGGTGTTACCCGACTGGATCCGGCTGGTGGCTTTGAAGCATTAACAAGAAGTGCCTGCAAAACTGACATCATGCACTCGATGGGTGACCACCCAATACCCTGCAACGTCATGTCAATGCAACATTTACACTGTCGGTTAATTCTAAGCTTGATAACGCCAAAAGTGTATGTGAGAACTGGTCTGGGAGATTATAAGCTACACCGGTATGTTTTGGGATAGTTCATATAAAGCCAACAGCGTTCGGTGCAGATGGGGGAGACGAAGCTTGATGATGTCTATAGCGCGCGACCACCCAGTGCTTTCACGGCAACCTAGCCAAGCAATCGCTTGTGTAAGCTGTTTAACGCCACGGTTTACCTTGCGTCGCATGCCTCATTCGTGCATATGTCTTTAATTTCCTCGATGTTGAAAGTTCTGAGGGATTTTATTTAGCGAAAGTCCAGAATCCCTCAGTATGTTATGCAATACGCCATTTTTCGTTCCCTCTGCTGCACACGAGGCCCTTTCAGATAGTTGACGCCGGTCATATAGCAGGACCATCACCAACACCACACACCCGAATCCAAACAGCGCGCCAGCGCCGAGCCTTGTTTGCACGCGAGCCCAAAGCAAACACACTCGGCCAAGGTGCGGCAACGGTCGTTGCAACCGCGGACTGCGGCAGGGTCGCGGCTCGGACCCCCTCGCGGTCAGTCTTCTGCTGAATCAGACGACGGAACGGGCGCCCGCAGGACGTGTCACTGGACCGGCAGCCGCCGCTTCTGCCGCCGCTTCTGCGAATCTCAAGTCGTGGGCGTTCTGGCGGGGTGGGAGGGGCCGAGGTGCCATGTCAGTAGCACCAGACGTGTGCAGATTAATGCTGACGTCACACGGCTGTCACGTGACGTGTAGCCACCGAGCAGCAGAACAGGTCTGCGGCTAGCGGCGTCGCAGCCGGCCGATGACCAGGTCACTGCGTGGTCTGCTGAGGTCTCATGTGGTCTTACACGGCCGGAAGAGCGGCTCGTCGTGAACCAAACTGAAGGTCACGCCGGGTCGCAACGTGTCCGAAAACGCATTGAGATTCTATGGACCCTTCACGCGGTTATGCACGGCAGTGCATTGGAACTGACGAGATAAAAAATCGCCCGTCTGCGGCGGGAATAGTAAACTTATCGCATGACCATTTATGTCTGTCTTTATCTTGTGAATGCTATCCAGCCAACCATATGTTAAGGTAAGTGGTTGCGTGCTGCGCTCTTTCCTGTATGCCTGCGCGCTAATTATACCCTAGATACATCTTTATGGCGCTCGCCGGTCCATTCGGCGATGATTTAACGGTCAAGGATATCGCTGGTACCGGGCGTTCCGGAGTCATGACGGAGCTCCAGGGCAAAAGTGCCCCAAAGAGCAACAGTTCGTGCCAAATGCTAACAGGCTGCACAGTATCCAGTTTAAATACGGCTTTGTTATTCAAATCGAATTATCCTATCACTTAAATCAGGCAATCCTAACAGCCAAATATACTGGCAGTACCGTGTTCTCCGAAGCGACGAAGATTCAGTAGATAGCTACAATACAAACACGGATGTTGGGGCAAATTCTGACTATGTACAGTGTCCTGTTGTCCTGTTCTGTGAGTGGATGAGTTACCCTTTCAAAATAATGTCGTTCATGAATGATATGAACTCGACCATGACATGTTATGCCGAGGTTAAAAGCCTTCATACCCCGTAATACAGGTGCCTGCCTCCACTCTTATCCCCCTCCTGTTCTATGAGTGAGACTGTATGTTTTTGATCTATCGGTAAGGTGAACGTACGCCTCCAACGCCACCGGGAAGCTGTAGAAATGACTTCAGAACCCCAGTTCGAATTGATAGTTTATGAAATGCGGCATCTATATTGTTATATAATAACAGACAATATATATGTATATGTAGGTACATATATACACATACATATGTATATATATGTAGATATATATATATATATATATATATATATATATATATTGCAATCTGAGATATTATATTTTGTGTGACCTATTATATCATAGTTAAAAGAACTTTATCATTACTTGTAAAATCCCTCTCCAGCAAATCGCCCCTGAGCAGCTCGTCATCGCCCAAGTCAGAAAACTGTATTAATAACATTCGTTAGTAATTTCTGACTCACAGATACGGATCCTCTCGTTTCTCGAAAATCTCCAAACAAGCTGCGCAGGATGTCATTTGATTCGCGGCCCACCATTTCCTCCGGCATAAATCGTTCTCGGTACCGAACTGCTAGATTGATCGCCACGTCTGTTCATCTCTGTCCTGTCCTGTCCTGTCCTGTACCGTCATGTCCCGTCCTGTCCTGTCCTGTCCTGTCCTGTCCTGTCCTGTCCTGTCCTGTCCTGTCCTGTCCTATCCTGTCCTGTCATGTCCTGTCCTGTCCTATCCTGTCCTGTCCTGCCCTGTCCTGTCCTGTCCTCCCCTCTCAAGCCGGAGAGCTCGACGAAGTTCTCCCCATCTCGCTCGTGCGATTCGTTCTCGACACACGGCGAGCGGACCTGCCAGGCTGCGGTCGCGCCCGATATCGGCACACCGCCCAAGTCACGCGCCAGCGTCGTGTCTGACCCGGCGCTATCGGGGCCGGTGGCGCCCCCTAGGCTGAGCCGACTGATCCCCGAGGTCTGGGCGGCAGCCGGTGTCGACACGAGCGCTCTCAATCCGGCCGCTCCCCCTGCAGGGCGTGAGCCGACCGACGCCTCCTCGGGGCCAGTAATCGGATAGGCGAATGCGGCAGATCTGATGCCCTAATCCACAGAACGCGTTGTGCAAGACGAGACTTATTGGACACGACGGCTTGTTAGCAGGGTATTAAAGACACAATCTGAGAGGGAATGATTGTGCAGTGCTTCACATACCAGGGGCTCCGCCGATTTGAGCTGCGTGCGAACTGCGGCGTTAACAACGCGAGAGTGGCGGACAGTCTGTGCCGATGATAGGGCAAGACGAGCCAAATGCGATCGGACGTCACGCTCTGTCCTATAAAAAGCGGGACGTGGGCGTACATCATGCAATGCAACTCGCTAGAAACATCCTTTGTTATTTCCGAACGCTGCGGTTTGAAAGAGAGAATCGGCAATTGCTTGAACTTTCGTCGACGAGCGTTCTCTCACCTTAATTGGTTGAAGGAATCGGAACCGACAGCGACCCCCGAAAGCTAAACACGTGAAAGCCGAAAAAAGCGGTCCGATAGCGCTAATCGATATACAGCAAGCTGAGCTCGACGACCTGCAAGGCAACTGACCTTTGATCTATTTCGTCAAAACAGGTCAGCGGCGGAAATATAGTAAATTTAGGTCTGTATTCCCCCTGGAACTCTGCGCTCTCACGGCAGTGAACAGCGCGATGTTTAATGTTCTTTGACACGCTGCACCTTGCGCGTATAATAAGTTGTCAGTGGTTGTGACCTGTCACGTGTTTAATTGAACCATACGGGCCAAGTTCTGCTCGTATAGGCCCACCGCGTTATTCCAAGAGCTACGCATGCTACATTAAAAGAAGTACCACCAGATAGTGGTTGCCAAGATACATCAAATATTGATCGCGGTGACAAACGATAAGCCACACCAGGTCACGGGGAGTCAACAATCAGTACTGTGTGGATGTCCTTCTTTGGTGCATGTAGCTTCGCTCTATCCCGGGTGGCATGACTCAACTGTAATTCGAATAATCACGTCAACATGCAGCTTGCTATAACGCAGCAAACTGATGAAGGAAAGGCTTTCACCACTGACCACTCATCATATTGCAACCGCCGTTTATCAGCCACCTGCGCGCGAAATGCAACCGACATAGCGCCGTCAAAAGGGGTCATCACTCGTGGCTTGCCAAAGGGATGGTCTGAAACTGATCGCAGAAGGTGCGAACAGATCACGGGCGCTGCCAGTAAAAATTCCAGCGTTATGTTTCAAGAGTTTTTTTTTTTAGTTATTTACTCACAAAATGGGACCGCAAAGACCACTCGACATTCTCCTGGGCATGCTCTTCTTGCAAGGATTGGTAAAGTATGCGACAAATCCACTGCAGTCCGTTGGTCCGTCCGCTCCTTATGCGTTGTATTCCCCATTATCTGCTGTTACACTATGACAAGCCATCTGTCTGCAGGCTATAAACCTGGGGCTCACTTGAAGGAGACAACTTGGCAGTGAAAAACATCCACATTTTAACGCATCCATGAATATTTTAAGCCATGAGTGACAGTTTTACACGTGTGTAAGCGACGGGTGGCAGTTTAACAACTCAGGATTTGGGGCTTAACACCTGCAGGTTATTTAGGGCTGACGCCGGGCCTCAGATTCAGCCGCCAGTGCCGCCACGGTCACGTGATGCACGCGAATAGCCGCATTCAGCGCAGTCTGGCGTGGCGCCCGCCCACTATACACCAGCGACGCACGTGACACGCCGTGCACCTGCGGCTCCGGAGCACGTGAGCGCCTCGCCCTCTGTGAAGAGGCACGCGCCTTGTTGCCGAGGCTTGAACGCTCCTTAGGCGGCCCAAGGCGACGCATTCTTTTCCAATAACAATGGCCGTCTTGTCGTTTGTCATTTTTGACGCACAAGTCAAAGGTCGCTGGTTCGTTGTCTCGCGGACAATGCCGCAATCTGGGCATCAGTGGACTGATACGTCGGAGAAATCCATTCATGCTATGCCAAGAATTTAGCGGCGGGATTGCCGAGCGCCGTTACCGTTTCACACGAAGTTATGAGTTGATTTGGATGTTTGGCTGGCTATGGTGGCGGAACCGGAAGTACGTCTATAATAACAGATGGGATCGAAGCTTCCCAAAATTACAGACAGATATGTCAGTGATAAATCTGCAAACAAGGTAAGATTTAATGGCGTAATGCTAGATATATCAAGAGAACCAGCCTGCAATGGCTCGAGGCAGTCGGCTTGTTTCGCTCTCTGGCGTCTGTCCACTGATTTGTCGTGTTGTTAAACCGTCAGAAGTCATTTGGAAGGCATTTGGTGTTTCGGCATGTACGTGACAACAGACCTTGCAATCTCAATTACAAAGCACAAGCTCTCCGGATCGCACATGTGTGAAAGTGAGGGAGATAAGGGCGAGACGACGCCCGGTCCCTGCGAGCAAGCAGGACTGACGCTTGGCGCGCCGGCTCGCTCCAGCCGCGCCCCCGCGGCGGCTCGGGCCCGTGTGGGCCAAGGTCAAGCGGCGGCGCGAGTCCGTGTGGGGCAAGACCAGGCGGTGGCACGTGCCGGCGTGGCCGAGGTCAGGCGTGACCACGTGTCCGCGCCGGGTCAAGGTCACCAGGTGGCACGTACCCGTTTGGGTTAGGGTCAAGTAGTGGCACGACCCTGTGTGGGTCAGGTCGGGTAGTGGCACGTGCCTGTGCAGAGGCGGGGTTAGACGGCTCAACGTGCCGAAATTCAAGCACGTGTACGTGTGAGATGCACATTATGTTAGGTACACGTGATTACAAGCAATGTCTGAAGACGGAGGCTACCTCTGTGAGGTCCAGGCAACCAATGACACGTGATGTTTGGCCAAGGTTAAGTGGTGGCACAGGTCTGTGCGGCTCAAGCTTGGGCGGCGGTACGTGTCATGATAAATTAGTGCCACGTGCCTGGCTGTCTTTCGTAGAGAAGCCTCAACCAGACCGCCCATGTGGACATGTGGTTCATCGTCAGCCAGGAGGGGAGTATCTCCGTTAGAATGTTGGTACCTCGGCGCGCTGCTTGGAAGCGTGTACCAACGCAGCTGTCTTGCCCAGGCGATCCGGTCGCCATGAATCTGTCTAAGCATATGCAAACCAATAACGAACGGGAAACCAAACAGCTGGCTTTTACGACAGGCCCCAACACGTCAAATCGTGCAGGCCACGATATCAAGCACCTTGCAAAGCACCTACATAACGCATTGGAAGGGTCCCAAGGATTATCCCATCTATCTATTAAACGTATCAGCGAGAGAAAGGCCCTCTCCCGCCAGGACAAGTGCCGGGCTTCCGTAAAGACAACTTACCGGCTGAGAGAGATGTTTTTAACAGGTACTACACAACTCTAAGAAACCTATTTATCACTGATGTTTACGGTCCCTAATTCATAGGGCCACGGCACGTACAACGGTGCATTCTCTTCCAAGCTATGATTGCATTTAAAAGTGGAGCGCGGAGCACGCCACGCGGGTCTTTAGTGCCATCTACTGGACGAAATAATAGTCTACAGTTTTATGACTTCCCAGCAGAGGCGCTAGTATCGACCATACCTAGGTAAGGTCAGTGGTTCTATTGGGTACCGAGACCGCTCGGGCCAGCTGCCACTGACGTTTAAGCCATGGTCGACACAGTGAGGCTGAAGGGGGTGTAGAGCTTTGCTTGTTTCGCCTTGGTTACCAAGACGCCTGTATCTCCGTTCTGGGTTTTCCGCTGAAATAATGTGTTTCGTTCCATGGCAGCAGCTCCCTTCAACACATTATCAGTAGGTTTTTAAGGTCTCATATTCCGAGATGTGATGCCTCATTAAAGGAAACCATGCAAATGGAGGGCTTATGGAGACTTGCTATCTACTTCATACTTTATAACCGATGGACATTTAAACGAGTTGAACGTCGTATCAGAGCTTGCTTTCAGGGGTTCACAATCGGGGTGATGCTTATGGTGCGCTCGGGTAATACCCAGGCGATCACCCGGGCGCACCCCGGGCATGGGTCTGTCTGCATCCACTTGATTTAAAACGTGAGCATTGTTTGTGATCTTCTAAAGCCGGTTCAATCCGCTTATTTTCATATTCGCGTTAACATTCACCAACACTTTTGCGTCCTCTTCGCCAGTGCAGTATTTTTCCGCGTTGTCAGCGATTTCCTACACCACCGCCGCGTACACACCGGCCCACTTACCTGAACGGAGCCAGCCGACTGCGAGTGCCTGCTGGCCGAGCTGGGCCTGCGCTGCACCCCTGACCGCACGTGACCCGGTGACGTCACTCGGGTCACCACTGTCAGCTGGCGGCGCTGGCGGCGCAGGCCGAGCGCGTCCCTCTGCAGTCCGATCAGCAGCTGTCGGCACATCAGCAGCTGTCAGCACATCAACAGGCCGATCAGTAGCTGTCGGCGCACGGGCACAACGGTGGGTGGAGCGGTCACGCGGCGCCCAGGCAACACAACACAGCGCGCTGATGAGACCGGTGTGTTATGTTATGCTACCTCGCAATGAAGATCACGGCATGCACCGTATGGTTTACCGTTGTAATAACCATTGCAATTTCGCCTGGAGTGTGTAGCATCCTGCTATGAGTAGCTGTTAAGTATCATGTGATTTGCAGCGCTCTGATGAGCTCCACAGCGAGAGGCAGGCTATGCAAAGCACGTGATCAACGCTGACATTCACCATAAGCTGCTTAGCATTTGATATACACCGTTCATACACCACAAGCCCAGCGATAAGATTCATGTGTCCAGCTTTTATAGCCAGCTATAAGTCTCGCACCTAAGCCCAGGTGCGTGCATTAGCATGGCTTGCGTGCGTTTGAGTACGACCGCATCCGCATCGATGCGCACGCACATCACCTTGTGGAACGTAGACCCAACGCCTGCTAGACGTAGCCCAGACCCAGTCCCGCGCCGCCTGCGCCAGGCGCGCGCCTTGACCCGCGGGACCTGCGGTCGCCGGGCGGCCGGCGGCGCGCTATGGCCCGCTTCCCAGCGGCGGCGCGGGCCCTGGGAGCCGGCGGTGGCGCCGCTGCGAGGCGCGCCCGCCGCCAGCCGATCCCGCCTCCCAGCGGCGGCGCGAGCCCTGGGAGCCGGCGGCGACGCCGCTGCGAGGCGCGCCCACCGTCAGTCGATCCCGCCTCCCAGCGGCGGCGCGAGCCCTGGGAGCCGGCGGCGGCGTCGCTGCAAGGCGCGCCCGCTGCCGGCCGATCCCACCCTGATCTCATCATGCGATCACGAGGCGCCGCTCGCCACCATCACGCCAAACAAGGCGAGGCTGCTGGCCGGCCCGCGGCCGGACCGGCTCTGCCGCATCTCATACTACGCTGCCGACATGCACATGGTCGTGCCACGGATGATGTGTGACTGCGGTTCGGCGGACGGGAGCGGAGGTGCAGAGCCAGCGCCCGCGCTTGCGGGCACGACCAGGAAATAGAGGGGCGGATAGGGTGACGGACTGTACGACCACTGGCCGTGATCGCATACATATTATCCTGGTGCATTTGTTTAAATGTTGATCTCATTAAAAATGGTCTGAATGCTGCTTGTATAATAAACCAGTGTGTGGATTGTAGTAGTCAGGCGAGCCCATTATGACCAATGGTATCATCCCAAATTCAATTTTGTGCACTGTTGTAGTAACTTTGGGCCAGCGCGGCAATACTGAGACGTTTGGGTTATTAAGGCCTAAACACTTCGGATATAGACTGGGCAGGGCGTTGCTCTCAATCTCAATCTGTTCTCAATATCTAAAGGGTGCTCGCTCTTATGGCCGTGTTAACACACGGTCATGGCTCCCGATCTCATGGCTGTCTTTCTTTTAGACAGCAAGACCACGTGTATCCACATACGACGGCACATATCCGTCCTTTATCAGCCTTGCAGCACGGCTGCACATTACACCAGAAAGCCAGCAGGCATGGCGTCGCGGGGCAGCCGCTCCAGGTGTGCATCGCTGTCCGTGGCGATCACCACCAGCCAGTTTTCTAGCGGGGACTATTCGGCTTACGGGATTGGCAGCCGCACAAAGAACTCCGTGCGTCACGATTTATCGCTCGCAGCGCGATAAATGAGCCGTCACCAAACGGGCCCTGGGCGGCCAAGGCCACGGCGACAGCTCGGCGTGATTCAATAAGCTGCATACGTAAGTGCAAGCGCAGTTTTGCAGACCTGAGATTAAAAGCATGAAACAGCATATATTTCTAAGCATGACCGCCGCTTACTGGAGCTATACCACTGCTAATATAGAGGAATGTGTGCGCGCGCGGCTGTGCGTGACTTCGTAAAAATCGAACGTTCACCACACGCCTCCATTGGTTTTGAGCGTTCCGCACGTGTGTAGTCACGCACGGCGCGCCGCTCGCCACCTCCACCGGACCCCCCCCCCCCCCCCTCCCCCCACGCCGATGGATCACCCGTCTGGCCACGCTCACCCTCGTGCGGATGATCACAGCTAACGTCTCCGTCTGCGTGTGCGGCTGCACGTGTGTGCGCTGTCGCCGCGCTGCGCGGACTCACCTTCCTGACCCGGGTGCTCTTGCCGGCGCGTGAGTCGTGCTGCCGGTCGGCGGCGTCATCGGCCGCTCCTCGGGACGCGGCCGTCTGCCCGGCCCTCTCCGGCCGGACCACGGGCGCGCCCTCCGGCGGCCGGTACCGCTCCCGGCCCACGAACACGATATCAGTGGCCACGACGCTCATGCCTGGGACGCTGCCGGCAGAAGGGGGAGGGGGGTCAGCCGCGGCCGCGCTGGTGGCAGCCAGGGCCAGGCAACAGCGCGGCCGGCGTGGTGGGTCGATGTAAGTGCGGGCACAAACGATCAAAGCAGCTACACTTGCTGGTGGGGAACACGCGCCGGTTGTTGCACGCTTTGGAGAATGTTTATATTATTGCTAAACCGCTTAGAAAGATGTATATGAGTCAAAAGTCAAAGGTGTCTCTCAATTGACGTTTTTGTACGCTCCGATCGGAAGAGGAGGCATGCAACATGCAGCTGTTTGTCTCCACAGATATGTTAGCAGGCAAGTAATTGCCTCGCAATCTGGGATCCAAGATATTATTTTAGGATGAGTACCTTCGAAGGCCATCAGGTCCAAACTAAAAAGTTGGATTCATTTGAACTAACATGAACAACAAAGCAGAAGAATTTACGCAGCTAACCCCAATTTCGGGCAGCCCTGCCCCTAATACCCCGCCCCCCCCCCCCTCTTGTATCCGACATTACTTCCTATGATGCACCATCTTAAGAATCCCAGTGCAGCGTGCATCAGCAGCCATGCAATTTACATAAAACATCGATATCAGTGTGTTTGGAAGCCCTTAATTTGTAGCTCGTGGTTCCCAATCAGCGTATTCGTTGGATAGTTATCCCCAGCCAATGGGCGCCATGCGACCAACGTAGTCGGTGCGCCCCAAAGCCCAAATCATCATCATCATGATTCTAGCCAAACAACTCTTAACTGAAAAATGTCACGCTATGCAACAGCGATATCTTACGTCGGCGTTTTGGACGTAGCCAAGTGCTGTATAAGATCAACATGCACTTCCTGCCACGAAGCAAGTCACGGTGTACAGTTGGCGTTCCTAATCACCGCCATGCTATCCTCCGTACTAATCTGATCGGTGCACCCACTAGCCGACCGTGGTCAAGCGTGGCCAAGCTCTAACCGCCGTGGAGCGTGGCCCAGCTACGTCCCCCCCCCCCCCCCGCAGGTGCCCCCAGTCTTGCCGGTGGAGTGCAGGGAAGCAGGCTGCTCCCGGACGCCTTATACAGTATGTCTAGTCGGAGCGGCGTCGTAGCGCAGCTGGCTGATCGCCTTGAAGGCGGACAACGTTTGCCGCATTCTTGCCTGATCGAGTCAGCAGCTGATGTCCCGTCCCCCGAGACTGGCCGAGGCCCGAGCTGGTTCGGAGACTGAGACACGAGATGGGCCGGGGACTGACGAGCTGCGCCGGAGACTGACTGGGACCCGAACCTGTGTCGGAGACTGACTGGGACTCGAGCCTGCGTCGGAGACTGACTGGGACCCGAGCCTGTGTCGGAGAGTGACTGGGACCCGAGCCTGTGTCGGAGACTGACTGGGACCCGAGCCTGTGTCGGAGACTGACTGGGACCCGAGTCTGCGTCGGGGACTGAATAGGACCCGAGCCTGTGTCGGGGACTGACTAGGACCCGAGCCTGTGTCAGAGACTGACTAGGACCCGAGCCTGTGTCGGAGACTGACTGGGACCCGAGCCTGTGTCGGAGACTGACTGGGACTCCATCCTGCGTCGGAGACTGACTGGGACCCGAGCCTGCGTCGGAAACTGACTGGGACCCGAGCCTGCGTCGGAGACCGACTGGGACCCGAGCCTGTGTCGGAGACCGACTGGGATCCGAGCCTGTGTCGGAGACTGACTGGGACCCGAGCCTGTGTCGGAGACCGACTGGGACCCGAGCCTGTGTCGGAGACCGACTGGGACCCGAGCCTGTGTCAGAGACCGACTGGGACCCGAACCTGTGTCGGAGACTGACTGGGACCCGAGCCTGTGTCGACTGCTCACTAAGACGCGATCTGGAATGGAGGCCGTCTAACGGCCTGATACCGGTCGCTCCAAACACGAACGGAGTAGTATCCGAAACTGCCTTGCTACGTTTCGCCAAGTGAAGTCCTGTCTCCATAATCCGAGCCCGACCTCGGCTGGCAGTTGTCGAAATGCTTTATTTTTAAGCCGTTGGAAGCGATTCCGGTTCGGCATATGTAAGCAGCCATTTACGGAAAGAACCGCTGGTGACATATACTGCAACGAGATAAGTAAATACAGCAGCAATGAATTTCGATTGTTTATATGTACCGGCCCGATTCCTTAAACGAATCGTTGATGCTGATTTGCCTAATCTTAGGTCGAAAGCATTTAGCAATTCAGTAGAGTTCCGTTCAATGCCCAGAGAACTCTCCTTTACCTTGACATTCATACTAACCACTAGCCATACGAGATAAGTCGCCGGCTCATATATGGCCCAGAATTAATTAATGGCAGCCTGTTATGAAAGTATCGTCATTAGCTTGCACTCATAAGCAACTGTCAATTAAAAACAAGCATGGCGCCGTTTGGACGACCATCACCGAGGCTATGCCCCCAGCCGGTTTTCATGCGTGCATACGATGACTGAAATTTTGACTAGCAAGGTCGAAAATGCTGACGGCCACAGAATGATCTAGCAATGTCCCGCGGACCGGCAGCTTTTACCACAAACGCCGCCAACCATGCAAATTTCATCAGAGCTGCCGAGTTCTACCGGTCGCCGCCCCCTCAACACCCGACACTCGCCGAGCCCGCATGCCAACAGCTCCAGCACCCTGCGGGCGGGCGGCTGCCGGGGGAGCGGGGACCCGGAGCGCCCCCCCCCCCCGCGGGGGATGACGCGTGCAGTTAAGCTGGCCGTAGCGGGACGGTTTTCCCAGGATGCAGCGGGTGTGACCCTCACCGACGGCCGCACGGGACCCGACTCGGCGTTGTCATAGGGCCTTGGACCCGGCCATTGTGCGGCTGTCTTGGCGACCCTGGCGCCGCACGCCGGCGCAGTCGGTGCCAGGGGGTGGCGCGGCGCGGTGCAGACGTGCTGGCGCTCGGGTTAAATACGAGACAGGAGCCTACCGAGGCTGCACTTCCAGGAGGTGCCCTCTTTCTCTCGTTAGGTTATGAGCGTGTTGCGTGAGCCAACAGTGCGGAAGTGCCAGGTTGAAACGCGAGGGGCATTCAGACAATGGTAAATTATTGACGCATGCACCAGTGCATGCCTACCAATAACGCAGCGTTAGGTTGCCTTGATTAAGACCAAGGCCGGCGTTTAGTTCCGGGGCTTCAAACCTGCAACAATGAGCACGGCATCCTAACCCCACACCATCCGTCAACCACGTTGGCTGTACGCCTGCCCTCACACAACCACCTCAATGGAAACAGACTCGACTTTGCTTGGGTGCGGTGTTATCTATTCCATCACTGGAAGTGCATTTATTTTTTGTGGTGGAGCCGCGTGGCACTTATCCGGTCCAGCCACTCCTGCCTTCTAATCTCGCCGAGCATGGCGCGCGCTGCAAACACCTTCCAGCCAGTCGTACTGCGCCACGTCCGGCCAAGGACTGCAACCCTGTCGGTCGATGACCAGCACGGAGCCTAAATTAAGCGCACCCGGATCGAGAGAGTAGCGCTGCTGCGCGCTCACGTGCGTGCGGCGCCGCCCGAGCGGGCAGCAGGTCCGGCCGAGCAGGCGGCAGGTCCGGACAAGTAGGCGGCGGGTCCGCCAAGCAGGCGGCGGGTCCGACCGAGCAGGTGGCGGGGCCGGCCGAGCAGGCGGCAGGTCCGGCCAAGCAGACGGCGGGTCCGCCAAGCAGGCGGCGGGTCCGACCGAGCAGGTGGCGGGGCCGGCCGAGCAGGCGGCAGGTCCGGCCAAGTAGGCGGCGGGTCCGCCAAGCAGGCGGTGGGTCCGACCGAGCAGGTGGCGGGGCCGGCCGAGCAGGCGGCAGGTCCGGCCAAGTAGGCGGCGGGTCCGCCAAGCAGGCGGCGGGTCCGACCGAGCAGGTGGCGGGGCCGGCCGAGCAGGCGGCAGGTCCGGCCGAACAGGCGGCGGGGCCGGCCGAGCAGGTGGCGGGCCGGCCAAGCAGACGGCGGGTCCGGCCGAACAGGCGGCGGGGCCGGTGCGCTCACAGCCGTGCACACCGCGCACTAAATCACAGCTCGGCGGCCGGCGCGCTGGCAGAGGAGTGCGGTGCAGCGTGCGGGGAGCACTGACCCGCGCCGGCGCCGCGCACCAGCGCCGTGCTGGCGTTGGGAAACGGTCCAGCGCCAGCCAGGATTCCATAACGATGGCATTGGATGCGCCAAGGACGTAATGAAGAAGACTGCTGCACGCTTAGTTGTATGTGAGAGGGGTAACAGGAGAGCTTTCTGGCCCGCCTGCCAGCTGTGCCGATGACCCGCGGCTAACGCAGAGGCCTGACTGCCACGACAACTGGCGGCTGCTCCCACATCAATATCGGACGAAGTGCTGGCATTGGCACGTGCATGCCCCAGTGCCAGGATAAGGCCCGTTCATGCATGTTTTCCTCCACCGATCCCGACACGCGAGTGCTGCACTCACAAAAGCTTCCGGGACTCAGCGCTTGCAAACGTGAACATCCGACGGGAAAACAAAGGAGTCAAGTAATGCAATAAGTCATGCCTCGGCGCCGGCTGGTGACACCCGGCCCTGTCCCCACAACGCCGCAACTTTATGAGACGCGTTGAGGTGCATGTCCTCTGCCACATCCCGTCAAGGTTATCGCAATATGATGAAGAGGAAGCGTGGTGAAAGGTCCCCCAGGACACAAACGCCAGTAAGTTGAGTGATGACCTCTCGTAAAAGGACACACAGGCTTTTGCAAAACCCGTGAGCCGCTGTTCTGCAAGCACCTCTACATAGCTCTGGACAAGAAGCGCTCGAATCCACCTGTGTTTTGCATGTCAGCGCCGTGGAGATCGCGCTGCGCTGGTGAGGGACGACCTCGCAGGTCGACCTCTCTGCGTGAGGCAGCGCGACGCGAACGGGGCGCCGCGCGCCCAGCAGATGGTATCGGGCAGTGCCTGGACGCAGCTGGTGCGTGTGCACGCTGCTCGCGCGGGTGCAGTGGCGCGCGTCTGGGAGCCGTGCTCAGCATCTGCGCCGCCCTGGTCCGACGCCGCGAGCCGGACTGACAGGTGTGCTTGTGCTTCAGCAAGGTCGTCGGGGCAACGCGAGCGCATGGGCGTCGCGGACGCATTTAGCCGGCCAAAAAAGAAATCGCTCGTCGGTTGATTCCCAGGCCTAGCAACAACGCCGCGCGAGAGAAGAGAAGTGCCGGAAGTAGGTTCCTAAGTCACGGTCGTTCTCTGCGCTGTGTGAATCGGGTCTTGAGCGGAAAAAGCGGGAGGTGTGACCTTCAGGGTGCACCGCAGTGCGTAGAAGGTCACTGCGCGCCCGCTCCGTCCCTGCATGCCCAGCAGGCATGCGCGCTGCCCAAGGCTGCTCAACGGAAGGTTCAGCGGGCCAGCGGGGCCATGCCCATTCAATGCAAACATAATTTCTTCTCTTTGGGCTTGATTTTAGGTCATTGGAGTGGGGTTCGGGGCCCGATGGGTCCGCCCTTCATGGGATGCCACATAATGGAGACGTATGTAAGCCAAACACATAAGCAAGTATACACCTACATAGGATGGTGGTGTCATTATATTTTGTTCACTGATGCGCCACGTTCGCCCTCGGTTGTAGCGCGCAAAATGTTGATTTGGTGATAAGAGAGAAGTTGGGGAGCTGGGGAAGCTGATCGCACGCTATATGCATGACAAAACGTACGCCTAAAACGCTACTGTAAGCTTTTAGCTCCATTCATTCGAAGTTATTCTTGTTCGAAGGACTTCACACCCCGTCGGGCCTGTTTATATTTCAATCGTGCTTCACGGTCCCCCAGCCCCGTGTTTGCGCTCAGTGACACTTGCGCTGGGAAACCATCCAAAGCACACGGGTTCAAGGCTGGACCTTACCGAGCCGAGGCCCGCTCCCTAGTCTGCTGAGGTTTCGAGCTGTGGGATTACAATCTTTGACAGGAGGCTGGAGAAGCGGCGGTGTTGAAAGATTTCAGGATGCGCAAAACCTTCGTTGCAGAAACGTTACCTTGACGCTCTACATCGCAAAACTTTGCATGGCAACATCATCCGCTTTGTTCGGCGGAACGCTCTTACAACTTAAAGCGATTTAAGAAGGCTTAAGTGTGGAAATCGGATCGCTGCACTTAATCCCAGAGCATCGTCAGTGTCGCCAGTCAGTCAACGCCGGTGCGTAATTGCTCGACTGCAATCACTTGCACAAGCAATCGCTCTGCGGCCACTCCTGCCCCGCCGGCAGGCAGTCCACCTCCGGACCAGAGTCGCCGCGGGGCTGATCACGTGTCGGCCCTGTCCCGTGCACCGATGCTGCAGTCGGCGGTCCTCGGGCGCGCTGGTAATCCCAACCTATCATCTGGAGCTGGCATGGTCCAGGGGGGAGGGAGGCCGCAGACCGCAGGGGGCTTGGGCCGATTAGCCGGCACGCCACGCGATCTGGGGGCTCCCGCTGGCAAGGAGCGCGTGGGGAAGGCGGGTGACAGCCCGCACGCCGCACGAGCGGCTTTCTGGCAGCAGCTTCACAGCTGAAGGATGCGGAAATCTGGCGGAAGCGATCTCACTGCCAGACAGGTTCAGAGGACGGGGACTGCTGTCACTGTAAATCAGGCTCAAACGACAAAGATGTGGATTTGTGGAGCTCCTGTTCGCCAACCTGCAGACCTGCAGACCTGCAGGCGCATAAAGTATGATAATAAACAACCAGGCGTAATTTGTGCGGGACTAGATGAAACTAGGCGCCAGATGCGGACGGGTCAAGCCCTTGTCTGGAATTGACATGCGCTCGGGTGGGGGTCAGTTTGACTCCCGAATGTTTTCTCGAATGGTTTCCGAATGGCGTGGCGTAGCCGCGCCAAATTTTTGCAGAGCTGTAGACAATTGAATAGCGGATCGTTTCGCATTAACATTCAGATGTATCTTGTCAGGCCGCTGACCTACGGCAGGTCAAAGTTAAGTCATGAATTCAGTCAAGGCAATTTCTGAGGAATCGTTCAATCTCATGAAACAACGGAGTTTTACACGAAGCCATACATCTCTGAGATACTTTCTTAGACAACACGACGATTGACTGAACAAATTTCATTGACCTAGGGTCACGTATGAAGGTCACACCAAGGTTAAAACGCCTGCTTTATTCCTCTAAGGCTTGCTGTATGGACTAGTTTCTGGTGCTTATTTCGAGCTTACTGATAACAAACCACATTTTATATATTTTGCCGACTTCGTTAAGGTCAAAATAGGTCACCGATCTAAAATGACCCAGGCCATTGTTTTGCTTTTAGAATTACACCGACTAGCGTAACCTTTGTCGCTTGTTCAAATGCAAACTCAAAGCAGTCTTGTAAGATTTTGGTCATCATGACCACTGAAAAGTCAAACAAGGTCACTGATATTAAATGAACACGTGACCTTTTGCCTAGAACAGATATCTAGGTTATGAGGGCACTTTGGGGACCAACCTGAAATTTGACTTCATTCGATCTTATCTGACCCAAAGGTCATAACCTAAGAACATCAAACGTTGGTCTAAGTGAATTCACATACAGACCATCACACCGCGATTTTGGTGTCTCTGGCTTTCTCAGTTCCCGAGATCTGAGGGGGTCCAATTAACCCCCACCCGAACGAAGGGCATCCAACCGGCCCCCCGGGGCGCACGTTATCTAAATCACACGGACAGTAGCCACACCCACATGAGCCGAACACCCACATTTGTTGAGACTGGTTATGTTCTGACGCCCATGAATCAGCTGCGTTCCTCGGCGCTGATGGTGCTAGCAATAGGACTGGTGACGCACACCACAGGCCTACCGCCCCTACCGCGAAACCGGCGAACGGCGGCAGATTATGACGCAGGATTGGCACGCGCGCTGCACCGCGAGTGCTGACGTCTTGCCTGCTTTCCGGCCAAAAGATTGTGTCAGAGAGTAAACACGCGGGGTTTTTAGCCAGACGCGTTACTTTCAAAACGTTGCGGACGTGCAGTGCCATGTTACATTTTATTTTTTAAGCAAAACTCAAGCCAAGACTGGCATATTTGTATATGCAAGCTGCCGCTGCAGCGCCCCAACGCGGCAGTGAAGGTGCTGTACGGCGCGACTCGCCCCATT
This sequence comes from Pollicipes pollicipes, assembly GCF_011947565.3. Lineage (NCBI taxonomy): Eukaryota > Metazoa > Arthropoda > Thecostraca > Pollicipedomorpha > Pollicipedidae > Pollicipes > Pollicipes pollicipes. Next base: position 41,961,127 of record NW_023596225.1, on the reverse strand, counting down.
CGAACGCGTCACCGTGGCGTACTCGTGCGCGGTCCGCCTCAGACGTGGGCTTGACAACCGAGAGGCGGAGACTGGAGGGGAAGTGGGGGAGGGGGGGTAAGTTCAATCGTTCCTCGGAAAACGAATATTCGCCTTTTCAATTTTACGGTAGAATGCGCATCTTTCACTGTTCCGATCGAAAATGTCATTTTCAAGTCAGCTTGCTCCCTCCCTTAGGTTCCAGTTTGACTACTACGATCCCACGCAATGCCATCAATCTCAGGGGCGCGGTCACACCCATGACCGCAGCTGTGCCACTGCAATCGAAGATGCTCGCCGGGCTTCTGCCTGGGCCTCAGATCAATACCAGAAGTCCAGCGGCGAGAAAGGCCTGGCCACGGATGGTCATCAGTCGGCTAATGACGCGGTCGCGGAGCCTGCTGCTCAGCCGGGAACGGAAGCCAGCTAGCGTCGGGGACACAGTCGTGTCATGTTGATTTAGCCAGTATTGTCGAGCTTAAGCTTGTGCCCTCATTCATTTTCGGCGGGCCCAGCACATGACTTTTCTGGTCGCCCTGGGTTTGGCAGTCAAGCTCCACGCCAGGGCTTGTGGTGCCCAGTATTTTTCATCCCGTCCATGTGGGTCTTGTATTGAGCGAGCCCACTTGGTATTAGCCCGAATAAAGCCCCCCCACCCCTAGCCCTCAGGCTGTAAAGGAGCCAACGCCAGAAGCTCACCACAAGCCCCGCGCTGGGCAGTCAGTGGAACGACAGCACGGAGGAACGGGCACGCGACTCCAGCTTTCTGCGAAGCAGTCAACCACGCAGCGGTGACGAAGAGATGTTAGGGATTTTTGCTATTTTGCCAGCGAGCTGTGCTTTCCACTCCCCGAATAGGGCCTAACACACTCACGCGCGCCTACCTACCTAACTCACGGACAACCTTTGACCCCTCCAAACACGAGCCGGTTCCATCAATTGTGCAGCAGCCTGCCTCCTCGGAACATGTGACAGTGAAAGCCGACAGGGATTTCAGAACTTCCGGCGCACCACAGTAAAGTGTGGTAGTAACCACGTGCCAAGATTATGCATGCATCTGCCAGCAGAAAGTATGCATTTCAAGGTTGTCCTCGGAAAGGATCGCTAATAAACGTTTCGGCTGGCCTCAGAGCCCGCTGATTTTGTTGTTACTTCTTACCGAACAACAGAATTTGCCACTTTTTGCAGCAGATGTGCAGAGTTACGTGATTGTATGCAACCCGAGCCTTTGGAAAATCATTTAACATAATCAGTTCTGGCGAAAGCCTCTGTGGCAATCCGACCACCGGTTAAGTGCCTTGAATCATGGTGCTTAGTACACATGCATAGCTATGTGACAGTCGGGGTAATGTGCTCCCAGGTACCGGAGGGGATGCTCATAATCTGCGCCGTTGTGCTGCTAATCTCATTGCACGGCAGAACCTGACTGGTCCTCTCCAGATGTTACATGTCGCAAACGTCGTCTGTCCATACCGTCGCATGATAAACTCCGAAGACGGACGCTGACGTAACCAGCTGGCCTATTAATGCCCCGGTGGCCCCATCTCACATGGCTTTCCGAGGGGCAGGAGGCGGCAACCTGGCGCAAGGCAAGGCCGCCGTAGTGCCTGGGGGTTCACGTGACCGTTGCCAGATGACGCGTGGGAGCGCACGCGGCAACGGCTTGCCGGACCGCCAGCAGTGAGCAACATCCCGGCACATACAGCCGATGCGCCAGGTGCCATCAAATGTCGTGTGAGATATCTTAGCATGAGCGGGGCCGTCTCCGGCCGGTCGGTTCCCGGCGAGGTTCGACCGAGCGCTCGCTAGTAGCTGGCAGAGCCGCGCCAGTCTGCCGGCAGGTCGGCTCCCAGCGAGCGGTCGACCGAGCGCTCGCAGCCGGCGAGCTGACGACAGGCTGCCGGCCGTCGGCTCCCGGCTCCCGGCGAGCGGTTCGACCGAGCGCTCGCAGCCGGCAGAGCCGCGCCGGTCTGTCGGCCGGTCGGCCCCACCCTCAAGCCGCGAGCGGCGCTGAGTGGCGCTTGACGGTATTGCCGCGCCGACCGATCTTACAAGGCTGAGGCGGGGAAGACGCGCCAGGTGCACGCCGGTAAGAGCACACGTCTCTACCCTTATCACCTTGGAGGGTTGGCCTACAAAACTGGAGAAGTGAACGTTTGCTGCTCTTTCACCATCCGGAGCGCTGTGTGTAATGCGCGCGGTTCGGGCACGGGTCTCAGCACCTTCAGTCCTACGCGCTGTCTACTGTATAACTTATGGCCATCGCCTCAGAGAGCCTTCATCCACATGCGTCACAGGTGACGTGTCAGCAAGTTCCCTTGCACGACCTGGCGACCTCCGAGCCCGCGGTCATGCAGGCTGGTATTCACACCGCTCACGCGCCACCGCTACTCTCGTGGTTTCTTTCTGCCCGTGCGCGGCCCCAGGTCACGTGGCACTCACCCAGCGCTCCGGAGGCCGTCCGCTGGTCCCAGCACGTGCGTCTACACTGACGGGCCGCCGCCGCCCAGCCGCCTAGGCGCGAGATGACGCCAGGTGGCAGCAGCTGCAGCGTGCGGCGGGGAAGCAGGTGATTCACGAGCCGGCCGCGACTTGGCAGAGACGCGCTGTCCCCATTGAAGGTCTCCACCCGGCGCACGCCTCCGCCACGGACAATGCACACTGAACACTCGCTGTGGGGTGGATGGCGCTGGGGGTGGCGGGTACCGACCTGCGCGCTCCTGACGTCTCTCACAGGCGGCTATATACGGCCAGCACCGGACGCGAGCTCGAAACAGGCAAGACCAGAGAAGTCTGGTGATGCTGCCCGAGGAGGCGCGTATCGCACAGATTTTCGCAACTATATGCATACATTGCACGTTTATTGAGAATTCATGTTCATGTGGACATAACAAAACCTGTTAAATCTGGCGGTGGTTGCGCACTCGCTTCACCACGGCATGCAATCTTTTTTTTTTATTAAATCAACCGCCCTCACGGCCTCTCATAGTTTCGGCCATTTCCGGAACCTGCCTATCCGCCGCAGGACTCTAGGTCTTAAAACGCATTTAAATATGTGACGGGCCCACGGCATGCAAAGACCATGCGCATACAGCCCTAGCATACCCTACAGAGCCCTTCTTCATTGTCCTACCATGCCCTACAGCTCATCATCG
>NW_023596225.1:41915464-41957854 GCF_011947565.3 Pollicipes pollicipes | reverse complement strand
TCGGCTAGTGTTTAACTTTTTCTGATGTAACAAACTGTATATATATATATATATCATATATATATATATATATATATATATATATATATATATATATATATATTCCATTTTACTCGGATGGGGACACTTCATTTTTATCACAGTTTGCAGTCGCGGTAAAAACACGCCTGGTTGGCAATATCGTATGAAAATGCCTTAAAGACTATAAAGCGCAACCAGGAAGCCTACCACTGTCCCGAATTATTCACATTAAGCTAACTGTTGGGAGCAAGTGTGATATTTAAAACTTACGTGGCAATTTTACTACAAGCTGGCTGACACATGCCAGTGAGATTAAATCTGCGTTTTAAAACGTGCAAGGCAAGCAAAAAGGTAATTGTGGTGTCGGTGAAAACCAGGTAAAGTTCTCTAAGACGACATCGGTAATGTCCGACGTAACCTTGGGTGACTTTCGGCCAAAGATATGTATCTGCTAACAGCTCCACGCTTCCTGAGACGTTTTCAAATACATTAAAAACCAGTTATTCTGTGCGGCCATGTTACCAGACCGGACCTTCTCCACCGAGCCACTAGACGTTGCAGTTGGCTTTAAGTCTCTCAACACGGTCCGAGCCTGGAATGCGGAGGTCAGTGATCTATGGGGTATTATAGACCCCGCAATCGATGCCGATTGAGAAGTAAATGGATAAGTACAAAATTAAAAAAAGCGTTTGACTTTACCAGCAGATGCACACCTCTCTAAGTATGGAGAGCATTCGTGAAAAGGGAGTTCGACTAGAAATGTGGGGCGTTTTCGCTTAACACTATTATGTCAAAAGGACAACAAATATTTGACGACTCAGCCCTGAAGCTGAAGCCACCGAACGTTGGTCACTCCTCGGGTGTCGGACAACTGCCTTTGGTGGGGAGGAAGCTCCGGATGTGAGCGTCGCTGTAAAAGTGATGCCCGCCCCCCTCCCCCCCACCGTCAACTAAGAGTATTTAGAATTGATCCTGTTCTCTTCCTCACTAACAGAAGTTTCAACACCGCCGGGTGTGCAATGCAAAACCTCCTGCAGGCTAGAATGGTAGCAGCAGGGGTGAAAAAAGCTTCTGATTTCCCAGATAAGATCGGTGACAAACACTGACACTTTTGCGAACCAATTGGCGACGTAATTGCGAAAATGAAAACAAATTTAAACAGACCAGACCATATTATAATAGATTGTTCCAGCTACAGGAAACTCAAAACTTAGTATTGGTCTGTACACGCTAACGCTTGCAGGGCGTGCAAGCGTTAGCATGTACAGACCAATATGGCTGAGCTTGCCTCCGAAATGCACTTAGAACAGTTATCTCCTCCGCTTTTAAATGAAAAATAAGAGATAAAAATAATAGCTTAAAATGGTTTACTTTATCCCTGGTTAGGACGCACAATTTCGTCTCGAACCCCCCCCCCCCCCGCCCCCTTCCCCTCCTTCAAACTGAATATGAAACTGACGCCTTTAGGCTGATTTTGTTAAGTATGCTTTTATCTGATGATTTCTTATCATTATTATCATCTTATTTTTTATTAGTCTGGTCTCAACCATCATTCAGTATTTGGTGGCCAGCAAATGACACTATAGTGCAAATAAACCCCCGAAAGGAAAGGGTTTGATGGTTATATCACATGCCTTTAATGCCATGCCATGCCATGTGTATGCTTTTCTGTGGTTTATCGCACTCAGAGATATATCGCAACGGTTTCTGAAAAAATTAATTTAGGTGAGAATTTGGACTGTTCTAAATTTCGTCGTTGATAGAAAGGCACTTTTCCACGCTTGGTTAGCGGGTCCAAAGTGTCCACCTGAGTGTTTGGCGTTCAGCATGCATTTGGTTCATTTGGCGTTTGGCGTTCAGCATGCATGCAGCATGCGTTCAGCATGCATCATCAGTTCAGCATTCAGGTTTTGACACTTGCTCGGTAGTTTGTATTCCGCCTCTCAAGCTCTAGGGTGAACCGCAGCATCAGTTCATTAAACCGTTCACGAAAAAGTATATGTATATGCTGCATAAAATCGCTGTGGCTCTTTACGTTCCATTTCTGTCATGAATCCGTACTCCCCATATCTATGTCCAGAAAGCTAGCTTCCTATTTAGTTGGGGGTTCAGTCACTCCCCTCCCCCCAACCCCCCAACTTTGGCTTCCCCACTCGACGCCATCTCCACCTCGACTATTATGGCAAGAAAGTGCACCAAAATCTGGGGAGAAACCTGTTTGCTGGCATATTTTGGGGCAGGTTGAGTCATCTTTTACCGCTTAGACTCTCCTACACTTTTTTAAGCTAATTCCCTGCTGATGCTTTCTTACACCAGCTCTCTGACACAAGCTCTTCTCAGAGCAGGACGGCGCCCTGCTATGAAGTCCAACATCAAAAGAAAATTTTCTCCCATACTATTTAATATTTTGTGGTGTGGATCTAGCAATGTTTCAGAAACAGGTGAGGGTTGAGTACCTGATATGACTTACCGCAAAGCGCAACCTCTCGTGCAAACACATACAAATACTTTTATTTGTGCCCTGGTCCTTTCTTGTGGTGTTCTTGCGTATTTGGCATCGAGTTTAAGGTATTCTCTTGTATTCCGATGCTTGATTGTGGCAACATTGTTGTTATTGTATATTGAATGTTAGTTTATTAAGTTATTCGAGCACAACTCTTGCTTCCGTAATAACTAGGACTCCTGTCAAACTTCTTATATTATTCAGCACAGATCGTGATTAGTGACTGAAATTTGCACAGCCTGCATAACACTGCTTGGGAGCCAATTCGCGTCTTCGATGATCATGCTCTTCTTGGCTTTGACTGCTGCATGACCAATAAGGTGGCAAGATTTCAATGACGTTTCATATGGCATCATGAACGCCTGGATGACCTTGATTTAGTCTACTCGAAATAGTCTGCACATCTTCGCGAGCCTATAGTTCAGAAATTAGTGAGGTTTAGGTCTTGAGAGGGGCAGGCCTATGAAATACGCCGAATGATCTTCAAAGTGGCTATCTCAGTTCAAAACCCCATATTCACGTAAAACACTGCCTTTAATGCTGACAGTTACCACGCCAGCTAGTGGAGAAGCGTAAACAAGCGCCCGCCAATATACAACGCCTGGCGCGCTCGCAACAGCTTCCAACGCGACGACTGCCAAACTGCTGTCATTATTGCTCTTCACACTTGCTTGGGCCGTGCACACCATTTACCAACAAACCCAAGGCGATGCATGACAAGCCAGGTCGAGATCGTCGCAGATGCGCGACATTCGCAATGTTTATAGCTACTGTATGGCAAAGCCGGTGGCTGCCAACGTTCAATTTCGACAGATTCAGATATGTTTTGGAAACCTCAAGGCCATTCATGGTCCTGGCGCAAAAGGACGCGGTTCCGCATGTGTAATGTTGTGGGCACGTCTACTGTGAGGCCCGCTTTGGTCTTTTAACCCACAGCTGTATGTTTACTCCTTGCAAGGATTAGAAACACGATATGCATATGCTTTTCGCAATTCAACACCATGGTGTTAAGTCCCCCAGGTTGTGCATAAATAAATGAATGTGAATAAATGTGTCTGAATGAAAACGATGTATTGCCTTTTATTATGAGCGTCATTGCGATATAAAGCACCATTAGAGCATAGAGCGTAGATCTTGGTGCAGCCAGGTATTCAAAATGACGTAAAATCTATAGCTCTAAAACCCAGCACGCATACGGGAACTATGACAAGATAAAAGGAAAGCTTGTGTAAGAGAGACACAGAACATCAATAACTTAGTCATAAAAGACCAGTTAAACGGCCTCGGCCCACCGTGATAAGTCACTGCTCCTCGAAACGGTCGGAGCATCGATATCATTAATATTTAACATCGTACACAATTTCTATCTGCATGGAATCTATTAGCACGCGCTCGGGTGGAGGTTAATTCGCCCCCCCCCCCGAGAAGATTTTTCTGGAATGGTTTCCGAACGGCGTGGCGCAGCCGCACCAAATTTTGCATAGCTGTAGGCAATTGAATAGCAGATCGTTTGGTAACAACACTTTACATGTACCTTGTAAGGTTGCTGTCTTACGGCAGGTCAGATTCAGACCATAGATTCAGCGAGGTCAGTTTCTAGAGAATCATTTAGTGTGGTGCAACGACGGAGTGTTGGACGCAGCTATACATGTCTGAGATGCTCTCTTCGGCAATACAACGATTGAATGGGCGAATCCCATTGTTCTAAGGTCAGATGTAAAGGTCAGACTAAGGTAAATTCAACATGTTTTATGGCTCGAGGGCTTGCTTCATGGGTTAGTTTGTGATAATCATTTCGAATTTATTGATAACAGAAACAGCATTACACATCTTCGATGGATTTCTTAAATGTCGGAAGAAATCACCGACTTAAAATGACCCAAGCCAGCATTTGTTTTAGGAACATACTGCTTAGCGTTGTCTTTTCGCTTATTCAAATGCAAAGCTCAAAGCATTCTTGTATGGTTTTGGCAATCGTGACCTTCTAAATGTCAAACAAGGTCACTGACCATAAATGAGCACGTGACCTTTTGCTTAATACAGGCATCAGAGTTCCACGGGCACTTCGGACACCGACCTGGAGTTTGACCTGGTCTGACTTTGTTTGACCAAAAGGTCATAATTTAGAAACTCCAAGCTTTTAACCTAAATAAGTTCGCGTATTGACCAAAACACCCTGTGAATTTGGTGTCTTAAGCTCTCTTAGTTCCTCAGATCTCAGGGGGCCAAATTGATCCCAACACGAGCGAAGGGTATCCAACAGGCCACCCAAGCGCGTGTCAAAGGAACCCATCTTGAGCGGACAGAATCCAACGACCGTGAGAGAGCGCAGACATGCCTCCCATAGGAGCTCCGCGCCAGGGGCTGTAGATGAAAACCTTAAGCTGTAAACCACACGTGTGATTAAAATTAGGGAAAATCACATAACTCCCATGGGTTTTAATCACCGACAACCGGCGAAATTATCAGAATGCGCACTTGTGTTCAACTCAATTTTTTTGAGTCAGCTCAGCAGTGGCTCACAGATTTTTGGATCCGTATCATCTCATGATGCATAGCCGTTCAAATTTTTTAGAGCCGCCTCAGTTTAGACTCATTTGCTTGCATTGAATCATTTGACTTATCACTACTGAAGCAGCTTGCAAAATCGAAGATCCAATTCAGCTCTAACGTTATATATATATATATATATATATATATATATATATATACATACGTTTCTTCCGGTGGCTGAGTCGGTTAAGGCATCCGTTTTCCGATCCATCCACCCGTGGTGGGGTGGGTTCGAGTCGCTTCAGGCGCACGCTATTTGGCCTTGACAGATATAGCCTGTGGCCGGTGGCAGCGGCCGCGCTAAAGGTCCGTTGACGTCAGAGGGCAGGACGCACCGTGCCGAACATTGCGGCACGTTAAGCTTTCGCCAACAAATTCTACTGTTGCCCTGTAATTGCGCGATCGGATGGTAGAGGTCAGGGCTCACACAGCAAGCCCTGCTTAGCGTGAGCTCTGATGCCTGAAATCCATCTATCCAAAAGATTCAGATGAAATATTTTAAATAATATGTATACATATAAAATTTGAATATGATATACATGTTATATGCCACAAATATATTATATGAATAAGATATATATATGTATATATATATACAATATATATATATATATATTATAGATATAATATATATAGATAGATAATAGATAGATAGATAGATAGATAGATGATAAATATAGATAGTATATATATAAATAGATAGATATATAGATATATATATATATATTATATATATATATATATTGTGTGTGTGTATATATATATATATATATTATATATATATATATATATATATATATATATTGTGTGTGTGTGTGGTGTTGTGTGTGTGTGTGTGGTGTGTGTGTGTGGTGTGTTGTGTGTGTGTGTTGTGTGTGTGGTGTTGTGTGTGTTGTGTGGGTGTGTGTGTGTGTGTTTTGTGTTGTGTGGTGTGTGTGTGCATTGTGGTTTGGATTTAGGTGCCTGCAAATTAGCCCATTAGAAAGCTTGATTTTGAACTTAGCAGACGTTAGCGCAGCAGACAGTCCAGTCAAGTTTGAGTCTACAATACCTTTCCTGTGACCTGCTACCAACCAGCTCTCTGAAGTCTCAGCTTGAGGCTGGCATATTCTATCTGACACCTACGACCCAAACCCATTGGTTGCATAACATGCAATGTGAACTAGACTGCACCAAACCTGACAGTTGACTGTCTGCACCTGCCAAGTGCCAGCCAAGTGCATTCACAAGTAGGTAACCACATTTCTACTAGCCATGCTAGCCATGCCTTCGGCGACGGCGTGTCAACAATGAAATATCCGAGTTCAATTTTTCAATAGCGATTAGAGATATAGACATATAGACATCAGGTCAGCAACTGGCTGCAAGTACCCATCTAGGTTGGCCTACCTCAGGTTCCGCACCCATCCTTGGCAAAACTGCCTTCTGTCAGATTCCGCCTATCATTATCACGGAGATCATACAGGGACTCCTTTGTAAAAACTGAAGAAAACTGCCTACTGAGAGCATCTACAATATCCCTGTTTTCCACTAATGGCCGCCCATCTCCCTCAAGGGGACCGACAGAGGATTCCTTAGATTTGAATTAGTGGTGGAAAAAATCACATCGCTAGAGCGAGTGCTTGCTAACCCTATTTCTGATTGTTTTTTTCCTTTCCTGATTTCCTTCTTTAGCTTTTTTGTAGCGATTCTATGTGCTGCCTTGCTGTTTTCTGCGCCCGGCACTTTTTGCCTACCATACCTCGCCATCTTCACTGCCATCAAATTGCGCACTGTCTGCTTTAACCATGGACTTCGTTGAGCTATTTTCTCGCATTTTCCCTAAGGGAACGACCCTTTCTTGCCCTTCTTCTAAAATATCTTTGAAAACTTCCCACATTCGATGTGCCGTGATTTCAGTTCGAGAATCTCCCCACTGGGAGCTAGCCAGACAGTCTGTAAGTTCTCCAGATTTATCCCCAACAAAATTTTGAGTCAGAATGTGATTGGATTTAGCTAAATAACCTGAATGAAATGAAAATCTTACAATATTATGGTCACCTTTTCCCAGCGCCCTTTTCCCTACTGCCAACACATCTACCAGCCCTTCCTCATTAGTCATAACAAGATCGAAAACCTCATCTGCCCTAGTGGGTCGCACACCAGCTGCTGAAGAAAATGTTCTTCAAGGTATGCAAACATGTTTTGTGACCATTCGATAATTGGTCAAAATTTACGCTCCAGCCCGGGATGTTGAATATCACAGCACTACACATTTCCATTCACACCTCGGCCGATTTCTTCACATATATCTGTGTCCACATCCTGACAACTATTTGGAGACTTATAGAAAGTTCCAACAAGTCCCCAGAAAGGTGCTCACTGATCCAAGATTCACTGATAGCTACTAGGTCTACATTTTCTCCATCATGTTAGCATGGAGTCCTAAAAACTTGTTCCTGGGACTTCTTGCATTTGCAGAGAAGTGGCGAAGTTTTCCTACACTTCTTTTTGGTTCACTGTTTCGCAAATTTGAATTATCATTTCTATGTATTCTATGTTCACCCTCCCATCCCACAAGGTAGTTTCCCTGAAGAACATGTTCATGCACCCTACTCAGGACTTGCACACACCTTTCTCAGAGAAACGGAGTTCATCCCTCTGATACAGGTATCTAGAGCTGAAAACCTGTCCCACTCATCTAAAAACGTGAGGCCAAGCTCGCCACAGAGTTTCTCTACTCTGGAGTTTCGGGACGCTGGCGGCCATCACTACTCAGGAGGTGCTCCGATCTTAGGCAAACACCACTCAGGAAGTACCCCGATCTTAGGCAAAATGTCTCTTGCCCTTTTCCTGCCTTTGCTATGCTGTAGAGTGGCTAAAAGTCAGTGCTAAAATCCTTCATCACCTCCTCGCTCTTCTCCTGCCCTTTATCGTTTACCACTACTTGCACATTGACTACAATTGTCTGGTCCTCGCTGGTGACCTGCACTGCTACTGGCACTAAGTCCTTGACCTTGGCTGCAGACTTGACAGTTGCAGACAGTCAGTTGGCACCTTGGCCAACTCCCAGTCCTGCTGAAATCTGAACAATCCCGCCTACCTTTAAAAGTCTGGAGTTTTTTCCTCCGAATCACATTCTTGACACACACTGCACCTGCTCTAGCTAATTTCACAAGCATTTATTGCACGGGGAAGTAATTTGTTACCGAGTCTGAAATGCACGAAAACCAGGCAAACTAATAGCGAAACCCATTTGTTATCATCGGGTCTAGCGATAAAGTCGGTAAATTTTGGCATCGAAGCTTTGTTGTTCTGGCAACATGTCACTATCCGTCATTTTACGTCTGCGAATTCGGTCCCGTGGACCAAAGCAAACAGCGCCACAAGCGGGAAATGACGGGAAAACTCATGCTGAAGGAACCAAAACGCACCCGGAGTGCACCTTGCCGGCCATTTTGATAGAGCTGACAATATTTCACCGGCTTCGCTGCTCTATATGCCAGTTTTCCGGCATTTTAAATCTGGTACCAATCAAAACTCCTGTCTAAGAATGCCAGCGCGGAAAGAAAGAGGGAAAGGACCTATTAATACGAATGATTGCCTGATAGTCGCTTAAACAATGTCTCTTGAATAGCGGAGCTCGGTTATTCACAACCTAAGAACTCAAAATGTCATCATCATTTTCTTCACGCTCCTTGGAGTTACCCAAGCGCGGTTAAATTAGGCGCCCACCTTGGCCAGGTGCCTGGGATGTGTCACGTCGCCTCTGACATGAGATATGGTTCCGCGGTGTGACAAATGAGTGTGTAATGAACGAATGAAACGAAATAAATCTGAAAAGCTCAGCCGAAATGTTGGGCCAGTGCTGTTTGTGAGCGCGCCAATAGAATTAAAGAAGATTATCTCCCGTCCAAGCACGGCTGTCAGGCGGAAGATTTGCAGTCAACAGCAGGGGAGGAGTCCACTGGTACCGCCGTATATTTGGAATATCTGATGTGCTGAGGTGACTCCATGCTGTACCATAAGCTGCCTTGACAAACTTGATAAAAACAAACTCTGTCAGTTTCACAGGGCCGGAACTCCAGAGAATGCACTGAAAATGTGTGCAAAAGTTTGTCTGCCTCCAAACGTGTAGCAACGGACAAATACAAGAGATCAAATTATTCAGCTGAATAAATTAGTATGAGCACAGAGAAAGGCGCTGAGATCAGATATAGGAACATATGAGCCTTCAAAACGTCAACAATTTATCTCAAACCACACGAACGGGAGCCAAAAGCGGATGTGAGAAAATTGGACATGATGCACTTGTAAGACGCCTTGTGCAACGCGGGGCTGGCAAGAGATAAGATAAACGGAGTGTTGTCATCCGCATATAAATCAGACCGAAATTCAGGCGAAAGGAGACAAGTCTCCTCGAAATCACATGTAAGTATTTTGTATATTATATGTATATAATATTCTGCATATGCGACTCATTCACACAATCTGTCAAAGTGGATTATGCAGTTCCATGAACCTTTTCATGTGTCTCAGAATGATAAACGCTAGGGACAGAAAAAGCAGCATTTTTTGGTCCCCTATTTGTACCCGTATCCATTACCCAAATTTTCACAAAACATATCCCAAACTGGTCTGTTAGCCGTTTATTCCGGGTCACTGCAAACCATACCAGACCAGACCACACCACACCACACCACACCACACCAGACCACACCAGACCAGACCCACAAGGGGCTCTGCCTGGCGTATGCATTAATGCATCAGTTGAAGTTGCGGATAGCTGCCTGGGGTGACCCATCGTGCCCACGCGGATTTTGTGAGGATAAGAACGGCAGGCTGCTGTGTTTAACGTTTCGTAAGCAACAGGCAAGCTCTCAAAAGAAATGATTTCAGTAACTTCAGCAACAAGCTCCCTTAAAGTATATTAAAGCTTTTCCCGCTGTCGCACCCGGCTTTCCTGATAATGGACGCCAGTGGTTCAACGGCAGGGCTGCTGTTATTTCAGTAAGAGATGTCGCACAAGCAAGGGCTCATATATATTTGAGTTGGCGGAGCGGTGGAAGAGTTACGTCACGGTGGAAGAGTTACGCCGCCATGTGTTCTACAGCCCAGCCAACAAGCTGGGTCATCCCATCCGGGATGTCCCGACCATTCCCCGTTATTCCGTTTGGGGAACGCTCAGGATCAGCTTCGAAAGTGAGACACTTTGGTTGCGATTTCCAACTAGTTCCGGACCGCATCCTAATATTTCCTTAACAGGCCCGAGCATTCTCCGAACTTCTAATAGTGATTACCTGCAGAAAAGTAACGTCCCGTGGCAAATCCAAAATCTGGCGACTGGGGAGCCTCGGTGAAATCTCAAGTTTTCCCCAACCGATGATCAATGGTTGGAACTCAAACGGAGGATGAGCTTAGGAAACAAGAAAGACAAGAATCTAACTTGGTCCCAACTTTGAAATGGACAGAAAAGAGATAAGCAGGAGCGAAACCCACAGGTTGTTAGCAGAGATGTCAAAGTAGTCATAATTTGTACTCCGTAAACTTTTTTGGTTACCTCATCATGTGCATATCTATTCACCATTTGACTTATTTTATATTGTTCGATAGGACCGAATCCAAAAAATATAAAATGGCACATTATTACATGATGAAACAAATCGCTTCCAGAGTGAAGTTGACAGATTTTGGCAGGCCTAATGACAGAGACGGACTTTGCTCCTGTTTACATCATTTTCCGAACATTTCAGATTTCGTACCAAATACGGTCCTCCTGTAATAATCGTTGGGTAGAAAGGCTACCGTGGACTTGGAAGTTTTTTAGCTGTGTATATTGATTTTTATATCTGTATTCAGCCGCCCCAGCATTGGGGGGGGGGTCGGAATTTTCTGTCGGCTTCGCAACTTGGTGGTATTCTTGGCCCGATAGTGATAGTGTGGGTCGCACTATCAGGAGAAGATTATCGCCTGATTATTGAGTTGAAAAGGCGTGCAGTTGAACATCCGTAATTAACTACAATACACAGAAATAAAGAAAGCAGAACAAATAATTTTGCACACCTGATTTCGGCAAGAAAGTCCTTGCGTCGGGAGGTGTCGAAGCTTCACCACCCGGCCGCTCCTTGCCAGAGCTGCCCCCCCCGCCCCCCCCCCCCCCGGCACCAATCGGCGGAAGGTGTCGGCGCGCTGTCCCCCGGCCGCCCCCTGCCTGAGTTGCACCTCATCAGTCGGGAAGCGGCCGGGCGCGGTTCCGGCCCTCTCGCGCACCCACCAGCCGCCAGCCATCCAATGGACCGGCAACGAGGGGAGACGGATGGCAGGGAGCGGCTGCAGACGGGACGGCGAGACCGGTAAACACGCTGACGAGAGGGTCCGGACCCAGGCCAGCAGCCGGGCCGGAGAGACCGGTAAACACGCTGACGAGAGGGTCCGGACCCAGGCCAGCAGACGGGCCGGTGAGACCGGTAAACACGCTGACGAGAGGGGTCCGGACCCAGGCCAGCAGACATCATCAATGCATGAGGGGTCCGGACCCGGGCCAGCAGCCGGGCCGGAGAGACCGGTTTACACGCTGACGAGAGGGGTCTGAACCCAGGCCAGCAGCCGGGCCGGTGGCCGACCAGAACCCAGCTGGCTGACGGGCCTGTAAGCTGGCGAGCCTGTAAGCTCTTGCGGTGCGAGCTTGTTACGGCTCACCCAAGACGGCGTGCCGCACGCGTGCGACTTTAAGATAGCTTTGGCGCCGCGTCACATGCATGACACGGGTGACAGCTGTCAATCTCTTCGTACACCCCTGGTGGACAGACTGCTGCTGCGTCATGTATTTCTTTTTGCACAACTACCAAGAGGTGCATATCGAATTTCATGAGAGAAAAGTTCAAACACTTTCAACTTAGAAGAGATAACGCGCATGCCTTTTCGCATATTCAACTGGCAGAGCGGCCTCAGCGATTATGAGGCTTGATGTGAAAGAACCGTTACATGAAATATGCCATGAATATCTTGAAAGGAATAAGTCTCCACGAGGTGACCAAATGTGGTCAGAATTTCTGAGATACATGCATTTGGGTGGAAAATGTATGGACACTCGTCCGGGTGGCAGGTTGGATGCCGTTCGCTTGAGCGGGGGTTAATTTCATCGCCCGAGATCTCAGAACTAAGACAGCTACAGACACCAAATCAACAGGGTATGTTGGTCTGTACGTAGCCTCACTTGTATCAAAGTTTGAGGCTACGAGGTCATGATCTCTGGGTCCAATAAGGTCAAGCAAGGTCAAATTCCAGGTTGGTGTTTGAAGTGCCCGCAGAACCTAGATACCTGTTCTAAGCAAAAGGCAACATACTCATTTAAGACCAGTGGCCTCTTCTGTGGTTTTATCACTGTATCAAAGTTAGTGACAAAATCATGCAAGACTGCTTTGAGTTGTGTTTGCACTTGAATAAGCAACAAAAATAACGCTAGGCAGTATGTTGCTAAAAACAAAGTATTGAACTTGGTCATTTTTGGTCAATTAACTATTCTGACCTTTAAGAAGTCCATGGAAGATGTAAAATGCGGCTCCTCCTATCAGTTAATTTGAAATGAGCACCAGAACTACCCCATATAGATAGTCCTAGAGAATTGAAACAGGGTTGTTTTGACCTTGGTCTGACTTCATACCTGACTCTTGTTCCATGGAATTTATCTAATCAGTTGTTGCGCTGCCTGAGAAATTATTTCGGACATGTATGGCCTCATCTAACACACCGTTGGTGCATTAGGCTGAACAATTCCCTAGAAATTGACTTCGCTGAATCCATGGCCTGACTTTGATTTGTTGTAGGTCAGTGACCTTGCAAGTTACATCTCAATTTTTGACACCGAACGACTCGCTATTCAATTGTCTACAGCTATGCAAAATTTGGTGAGGCTACGCCGCGTTGTCCGGAAACAATTCTGCAAACCTTCGGTGGGTCAGATTGACTCTCCACCCGAGCGCGTGTTTACTATACAGACTTATTATCTCAGCAGCAGAGCATGTTTCGAGAATCCGGAAGAAAATGTTGAATAGTTCTTCGAAAAAAACATTTGTGACTTGTGATATGTCACATTAAATCACACGGCTGAAGGTGTTTGCTCCATTGGCCTGTTCGGCTATATCAAGAAATAAGCGAGCAACTTCAAGTGCGGGGGGGGGGGGGGAAACAAGGTTAGAAAACATACCAATGCTGTTAAAGAAGCGCTAAATAATGAACGTTATTTTTCGCCTCGATAGACAGGTCACAGATCACGAACCGTTTTACAGAATACCTTTAAAAGATTAAGTAAGCCCAACTACACAAAATTTCGGCACCGTGCTCACAACAGTTTACAGGTTATTTTGGAAAAAAACGTTGAGGCCCGTTTGGCCCATTCGTGGGGCAAAGGTTAATATGCTTAACGTAGCGTTAAGCATGACATCGTATAGACAGTCTGAAACTGACCTAAATCCCAGTACAATGATCGTTACCTTCGTTCTTCAACATAATCGAGGTGAACTCTCCCATTTCGTGCGTTAACCTAGTTATTTTTTAATTAAATTTGTCCCTGCATCATCATATATTTTGCCTCTTACCCGTTCTGCACATCAAAAGCTCACAGCACACACAAGTGGTACATGTCTTTTTGGCTTGCTTGTCTGTTACTCCGACAGCATCTCAGACCAGTGGAGTGTATGCTACCAATTGAATTTGGATGCGGCATTCCTGGCGAACGAGTACATCGCTTTGATTGTTAGCAATTCGATCCGTGTTCAATGTTTTCATCACTTCTTGATGCATTAGTTGTAGTGCCTGCGAGCGTGTGGAGCATTTTCCATGATTTAGTATTCTAGCTTAGCTTTGTATTACCTCTCATGATAACATCGGTGCAAGAGTCTCACCAGCATTAAACCTTATGATGTCAAATATTTTAACAGATTCCTTCTGGTGTTGTCGCATACTAATCATCACTATCATGTGCCCTCATAACTATCCAAAAGACTATTTTTCATTCGTGAACGACATGGACATTATACCAATGACATTTTGAGACCAAATCTTCTGTGTGGTGGATGTAGCTTTCTACATGGGTCAAAGTTTTTAATGCACTGAACCCCTAAAATGTCTAAGCTATGATTTAACTAGCTCGCTTGTTTAGCTTAAATAAAGTTACGTTTATATAGGAATCCAGAAATGTTTGCTAAAGGCAAGACATTTATTCGGACAATTTGAGTCTCACATAAAATTATTGAAATATGTTGACCTATGGCACGGTGCACACCTAACAATGCTAGCAAAAACTGACCCACCACAGCTCTGCAAGAAATGATCCCTTTCATACTGTTGATAAAACCATTGCTATGATAGCAGGGGAGAGTGCGCCGTCCCGTTGTTGATAATTATCTCAATCAGTGTTTTGTGGTTGATGTGAACTTTTAACCAGCAAGCCTTCAAGCATTCTTATGCGCGGCTTGGCATTTTCAACTAGGTACAATAAGAGTTCACTGAGACATGACCTTGTTCTGGAAAGTCTACCCCGCAAAGACGTGGGTAGTCGGTGGGCCACAGCGCATCCTCGTGACTGTACGCCCGGTGACACCGCATGGTCTTGTCTAGCATCTCTGAAGCAGGAAACATATTACCAGCGGCACCGCCGTCAGAGCCTTTTCCAAGGTCACTCGGGGGTCACATCACGCAGGTCAATGGTCAAAATGTATGTAGATTATCAATAACCAGGATGAATGTCATGTGCCGGTGGTGATGTGCGGACAGGGTCCGGGAAACGCGCCCATCGGTAAGTTGGTGTACTCACGTTTAAAATGCTTACCAACCATCGCCATCATTATCACGCACGATAATTGCAATTGCGCCTCCATCTGTGGTCATGGTTATGATAAGCGACAGGATGCACGTTAACCTCCACCCA
This sequence comes from Pollicipes pollicipes, assembly GCF_011947565.3. Classification (NCBI taxonomy): domain Eukaryota; kingdom Metazoa; phylum Arthropoda; class Thecostraca; order Pollicipedomorpha; family Pollicipedidae; genus Pollicipes; species Pollicipes pollicipes. The sequence goes on along the minus strand of NW_023596225.1, from coordinate 41,942,870 downwards.
GCTTGAATCTCGTGGCATATGAAAGGCTGCGGGAAAGCGGGGTTAGCCTAGCTCTGATCATGTTGGCGGGAGCTGACAGCTTAATCGTACGTGTCCTGAAAAGCGATACAGAATGACATCTCGTGGATGGCTACCGCCCCGCTGTCCGACCAATGGTAAAGTAAGCCGCAGAGACGTCTTGCCAGAAATCAAGACAGACAGCCCTGTAGCGTCAGGTTCGTTGTTCTTGCCATCGGATCGGCTCTTGTTTGTGTTACCGCAAAGTTCACGAGTCCGCGCCGAGTACGGCGGCGCGCAAACAAAGCCACTCTTACTGCGCACCCTCCTAACAACCCAAACTTCCAACGTTGCTGCCACCAGTCTTAAGTCGGGGCTTGCGCGCCAGCCGCACTGCCCGCCCCCTAACGCGGACTCTTCGTCACGCGGCCGCAGAGAGCCGAAACCTGCGGCTCCAGCCGGTCCCGTGGGGGCTCGACCCGAACGCCCCCGAGCCGCGCCTCGCTCGCGCCGACCGCCGTCGCAGACCGCGCGGCCGGCGCTGACCTGGCGCGCCGCTCCGTCATGACCGGAGCGGGCCGGCCGCGTCCGACACCAGCGCCGGCCGCCGGAGCGAGCTCGCGCCGCGGCACTAATAAGACGCCGGCGCGGCGCGGCTATATTTGCCGGCCCCGATATTCCGCCGAGGTGGCAGTCAGCCCGGCCGTATCCGTGTCGCCGGCCGGCGGCGATCCCTCATAGCCGGCGCGCAAATACTCGGCCGATACGCTGGCAGGGCGGCGCCTGAGTCATCAGAGGGCGCGCGCTGCTGACGCGGCGACCGGCGTCAGCGGCCCGCCGCCTCATCCCGGCGCATTACAATAATCGGCCCTTCATAATCACCGGCCCGAAGCGACACCCGTCAACAGAGGGCGCGCGCGCGCGCTGCCAAACTGCTGACGCGCCGCCGCCGCCGCCGCCGCCGCCGCCCGCTCGCCCGCTCGCCGGAAGCCGGATCACGCTCGGCTCCTCCGGTGGCGCCGTGCACCTCCCCCGCTGCCGAGGGCGGCCGTTCAGGTCCGCTGGGGCGATCCCGGCGGTGTCCGTGGTCATCGGACCGGCCGGCGCACCGGCGGGGCGAGAGGAGCCCCGGAACGGTGAACTGATGCGCAGCGCCGCTCTGCTTCCCCGAGGCCGTGGCCCGAGGCTTGGGGAGCCGGAAAGGGTTCTTCAGTCAAGACAGGCGACAGAGGGCTTCGCGTTCAAAGAGGGGAGAGAGCCGCCGGAACCTCGGCGATCAAAGACCGCTGCCGCACCCCGCAAACGGCGTCTCTCTGGCCCGCCGATCTCATCCGTTTATCGCGCCATGTTGCAGTGGATTCGGCTGGAGGCTAAGCGATTTTCAATATCGCGCTGTCGCCGTTTTTGAGCGCGCGCCAGACGGCGGCCCCGCCTTTTTCGAGTCGCCGGCCGCGGCCGTCGGCTGCAGGCCATTTGGGGGATGATGAACGAATCGGTCCGGTCATACGGGGTGCCGCCGGCGAGCTCGGGAAATCCGGCAACGGGCCGTTAGCAGCGCCGCGATGGCCTCGCCATTCGTCAGCCGGCGCTGGCGCGGACGGCCGAGGGTGCTCCACCGAAAAACGGCGGCGGATGGGCGGCGCCGGCGGCGACGGCGCGCACCGCGCTCGTCCGCGCTCGCCCGCGGTCGCCGCGCGCGCGTCCGGCGACGGGCGATCGGCGCAATTGGGTCGGATCACGCTGATGAGCTGCCGGCCGGGACAATCGGGCGAGGTCGCCGCGGTCGCCGGCCGGGCGGCCGTGCGCGGACGACGTGTCGGTTTTTGCGCGGACGGATCGCGGCGTCACACGATCGTTACAAACGGCGCACGGCGCCTCTCCGCGCTCGCCAGCCGCCCGGACCTGATGAATAATTCACGACCATGCGGTGTATGCATTCATCAGATTGCGATCAGAACGCGGTGACAAATGGTGGGATAGATCGGGCAAGAGCAGTTGGACGGCGGAAGCCAGCAATGATGGCGGCGCGTCATCATTCGGAGATTATTGCCGACTGCCCCCCCCCCCCCCCCCCCACCCTCCCGGAACAGCACCGGCCCTGATCATGCGGTCTCGCACGGGCTGCTGACATGTCTCGGCCCGGGTCCAGCACGAGCCGCGGGCCTGCTCATGGCGCTGCTGGATGCTGGGGCGTACTTACACGGGCCGTGGAGTCTACTGACGTCATCACAAAATGGGGATGGGGCGGACACACATTTGTGTCTTGTATCAAACTACTACGAACGTGAGATGCAAAGGTCCCATGTCGCGCCGTAAAAAGGAGAACGTTGAAGCGTACAATGAGGGCAGTCGCGTCTCAAGTTTCAGGCAAGTTATTGATGATCGGGGTGGACAAGCCGGCTTTATGTGATGTGTTTAATGTCAAAGATACAAAAAGTGCCTTTTACGGCATGTATGAAAGTCAGGAAAAGCCCGTTTCAGAAAAAAAGCTATAGGGACATGCAACACATCCTATCTCGTGTTTTATGACATGTTACAACAGCCCCACATGTGTGAAGCAGCTCTTTCCGTATCCACGGCCAACACACGATCACAACCAATGTCACAACCTGTGACAGGCTCGCGCCGCTTTGCTAGAACAACTTGCTATTCAATAGTCTGTCAGTATGGCCTGCAACAAATAACGAGTCAAAATTAGCAAATCAGCGAGCAAATCAGTGTCCTCTGTAACCCATTGTAATGCATTGACAGTAAGACCGTTGCATCCGTCGAAATGCTTAGGCAACGCATGCTTTTTTCTGTGTCGCCTGGCGTCAAAACAGCAACCCTTAAGTGTCAGGTCTGATGCCATCTCTTAGTTGAAATTGGTGAAGCTGGAGCTGATGTCCATGTACTGTCATTCTGGTTCTGTTAACTCGCGCTGGTCAACCAGTGTTTTATGACCCGATGAAGAAAGGTTTTATGAGTTCAAAGTTTTTTACGTTGAGTTCATGACCTAGAATGTACCAACAGATAATGGTTAAGCCAACTTGTAGAGCTAACTGACAACTATTTTGACGCTTGCACCTTACTGGCGTTGTTATCTAGCACTACAAAGTCGTTAACCAGCACCTCATTGCATGTTGAAGCTCGTTAACTCAACATAAGAACTTTTAAACTCAATTAATACTAATTTTAATCGCTGATAGCATGAGTTAAATATTACAGCAGCACTGGAATAGCAGAGCTCCGCAGTCGCTCACAACTCTCCAGCTCCAGAGCGCGAAACAAAAACAGAACTTTTAGCCGTAGGAAAAACACCGGCCCACAGCACAATAGCCTGAGCAATGATATTTTCTGGAAACCAATATCAAGGCTAGTAGAGCGTCAGGGGAACGATTGGCAGGCGGGCTGGGCGGCGAAGGAAAATAATATCCTCTCAGTCGCAACAAATGTGTCAGACATTGAAATTTAGATATCTACTAAAGCGATTCGTCGATTGTTTTTGTTCCCTCCTTTTCTTGTAGTAAGCTGCGCTGCCCACGTCCGTTGCGGCTTGCGTAATCAGTGGTAGTGCTGGCAGAATGATTTTAGGAATCACAGCACAGCTGAGAGAATTTTCAGAAGGGTGTAGCGAGTAAGGAGTACCGTCATGTTGTCTTCACACATGTTGCAAAAGATCACATTATCACGCTTTAAGTGAATAAAATAAGACATCAAAGTTTTCCGTCAAATAATGAGCAACGGGTGTCGTCACATAGAGGTTGCAATCAAACTGTATCTTTTCAGCAGCAGATTTAAACAAACAACAGCACGCATGACTATTATATATATATATATATATATATATATATATATATATATATATATATATATATACATATGCCGTAGGTATGCCGTGTTGATACACGCCAACCGATGCGCCCTGTCAAATATACGGATAATTATTTGGAAGTAATGTGCAGTGAAATAAGCTGCTCGTGCTGTTATTCACGGTAAATAAGCTCACAAGTATCTACAGCCTCTAGAAATACAGTACTTACTTATTCAGTGGTTCGGAATGTATATCATAACGGGCAAGTTCTATGCCTTTGGGCAAATTTTAACTGACTAAGGCGAAGGCCGTTTTCATTTTGTGAACTCGACTTTTTCCGTGCGCGACGGCGAATTCATTCTATTGATTAAACAGGTTGCATAGGTAGCAAGTCTCCGTCATCCCTTTGCCCTTTTTGTATTGCAAAAAAGGTGCAAATGAACGGAGACAAGGATTTTGCGATATTGTAACAATATATGCGTAAGGCAACCTTGACATTGCCAAAGCTCCTGCTTTTCGCTTCATTAAAGAGGTTGGATTGGCCCGAACGGGCATTTACAATGTCTTAGAGACTCTGGAGACTGGATCGCATGTTTGGCATATCGGAAAAGGTCGAAAGCCGGTGCAAATAACGCAATGACTCGGGCGTCGGCTGGTGAAGGCGGCTAAAAGCATAGTCGGCGTATCGCAGCGCCTGTCCGCAAAGCGTTTTCGCATATCGCGGCCATATGTCAAGAAAATGCTAACCGAAGACGGAATTACATACAGGACGCGAATAAACGGCACTAGACGTTTCCAGGAATCCACGAATGCGTCAGAAGGCCCTCATCCGTGACTTGTCCCTAGGATTGATGTCCAACAGAGAGGTCAAACACATCGCGATGAATGACGAGTCCCGCTCCAGCTATTCTGGTAATGAAATGCCGCGAAATTCGACGTTTATACACTCGCTGGAAGAGATGTCTTCGTCGATGCAAGCTTCAAGGGTGACACAAGTACCCGGGCAAGCTGCTGGTGCGGCTCGTCATCAACCCACGTGGATGATCGTGATCATGGATATCATGTGAACGATCACCCAGCTGGTGATTATGCTCGGCAGGAAGGAGGATAACCATGCCGTCAGAAGTGTATACATTAGACAATCTTTTTTTTCTAACAGCTCAATACGGTGATGACCAGTAGATCTCCTTGCCGGACCTCGCCTGCACATACTACGCACATGACACGCTTCAACTGAGTGAAAGGACCAGCGTACCGTTTGCACCACAAGAGATGACGAACCCTCCACTCCGTCGCCAGCTCCAGCCAACAGCGGGCATATGGAGCCTGACCAAGCAGGCCATTTGTGCGAGAGGCTGGAAAGAACCATCGGACAAACCGACAAATGTCAGGACATGCAAAAGGATTCGCGAGCTTCACCCAGAGGTTCCGCGCGAAATCATGAGGAGGACGGCATCTAGTAGACTATTTCAGAAGCAAACTTTTGCACCATTCATCTCATCGCAATTTCCAATGAAATTCAGCTCATTTTTGATAACTTTGGTTTCTGTTAAGCACAAAAGCTGCCATTCAGAAAAATGTTGTCCAAAAGTATAGTACTCATCCACCGTTTGTTCAGCTCAGGTCATCGTGACTGGAGGTTGACGGGACTTTACGCAGTAGAACCTTTCTAGATCGTTTTTATGATTGATGTTTATAGGTAGACAGGTGTAAGAACAGGTAACCGGCCTTATGCCCCGGTCATGCAAATTTCAACTCATGCACCATCAAGCACATCAAAATCGGATGATGTTTGCGTTCAAACGCATCGTGATGATGGTGGACTTGTCTATGGTCAGTTCATACAACAGCTACCGTTGTCAGGTGTCTTTTCAACGCAGCATCCGGAAAACTACCTTTCCTACCATTTCGGATGCGTTTGACCGTCAAATTTCACGTTGGGCTGAAGGTTGACCGAGCGGGTTAAATTCAGTCCGGCATAACGAGCCGAGTCTGTCGTCGTCAAACGGCGGAAATGTGGCCACGTACCCGGACTAATCGCAGAGTCCATTTTGGCCGTAACCTCCGTCCACAAAGCGCCTAGCGCGGACCTACGGATTTTCGCCCTTGCTGGCGACTGATTGAGGGCTTCTGCCACAAACTTCCAGCTAACAATACAGCATCAGCTTCGCGGCAGGCGTTCGAAATGATCATCATTGCGATGATCGGGCGCCGACGGCCTGCCTGAATTCAATGTGACACCATTTCCACCCGGTCGGCCGGCGCTCCATAATATGCCGTTTGATAAATCGGTCATCAGCGACAAAACCGCAAAAATCGCCAATGATAGCCGAGAGTTTGGCGGCGGCGAATGAGGTTCCAGTCCGACGGCGCGGAAGGGGCGATAAGGACTGATGACGCGGCGGCCGCCCGCTCGGCGCGAACGACTCGCGCCTGGCGCGACCTGAAAGGCCCGGCGGCGGCGGCTGCGGCGGCGCTTTTGTTCCTAATCCGGCGAATTACGTGCGCACCATCGCGCGGAGTCCGGCGCTGATCGGCCACGAAACTGATGCCGGGCGGCCGGGCGCTGATGCGGATCGACTCCGCTCCGGTGACTCCGCTCTGGCGGCGAATGACTCTTCCCGGACGCCCCCGGTGACCCGTTCCCGTGGCGCCGCTGACTCCGCTCTGGCGGTGAATGACTACCTTTCTGACGCCCCCGGCTGACTCCGCTCCGGTGACTCCGCTCTGGCGGCGAATGACTGCCTTTCTGACGCCCTCGGGTGACTCCGCTTCGGCGACTCCGCTCTGGCGGCGAATGACTCCTCCCGGACATCCCAGTGACTCCGCTCCGCTGCTGCGCAGCACCGTTCTGAGGATGAGCCACACGGCTCCGGTGCGAGGCTGCTTTACCCGGAGCCCGGATGTGTGCGGAGCCGTCCAAAGGAGGGCGGCTCGACTCTGACCCAGGTGACACCGATCCGCTGCGGAGTGACCGCCTCCGATAAAGGGGGGGAGGGCACTCACAATTTTTATGCCGAGCAACTTAACTTTGATGCTGCGATCGTGGCGTTCCGGTCCGTTGCGGGATAGATTCGAAGGATATACCCTTCGGCCGGCTAGCAGCCTTTTTTGTCCTCCAAAGAACTCGCAATGGAAGTTTGCATTTTGTTCCGTTTGGTTTTTAGTGACTCCGTATCTAGGTCTCCAACATTTAGCGTAGGGAGATGAACATGACTAATATCCATGCATTGATTCCAAAACTGTCGTGCAATAACGACCAGACTCACGATATCGTTGTGAACCATAGTGTATACCTTTACAGTACAGACACGTCGACGCAAGCCCAGCTCTATGTATGACTTACGGCGTTGGACTGCAAATAATATTTTCCCAAACTGAATTCCACTGGCGCGCAGCACGTCTTGCCCTGGAAAGCATGAGAGGCAACGCACTAGGGGCAACACAAAAGACCGGAGCAGCACAAAAGACCGGAGCAGCACAAAAGTCAGCATGGTGGAATCACGTAGCAGGTGCTGTCACACTCGCTGAAGTCTGTCCTTTTGGCTGCAGAGCTTGGGCAGCAGGTCCCAGTCGTTGCTTATGGCGGGGAGCGGACGACACGCGGTGCTTTGTACATCCGCTGTGGCAGCCACCGCCGCTGTCCAAAACGTCAGCAGCAGGTCTCAGTCATTGGTTATGAGGAGGAGCGGACGACACGCGGTGCTTTGTACATCCGCTGTGGCAGCCACCGCCGCTGTCCAGAATCTGACCAGCCAACCGTCAGCCCGCGATAAGGGCTCGGTTGAGATGAGCATGAACTGCTGTGCTGTCGCAACACGTGCTCCGGGTAAAGTTGGCTAAGGCCTCCGCTTTAAATAGTCGCATGTATTTACGTTCAAGCTTACATTTTAAAAGCAGATGTGCCATCGCTTCATCCCGTCTGCTGGTCAGTAATCGTGGAATTTCTGCAACAGAGAAAACGTGTACCGGTGTTATCTTACAAAAACATGAAGAGCATCTTGAGCATGAACTGGTGAATTCAAATTGAGCCGTGATTAACATTCACTGCTTTGGAGTTAACAAGAGATGCTGCAGTATTTAGAATGAGCGCGACATACGCCGTCCTCATTTATCACTTGAGCCTATGCCAAGCAAACACGTCGTGGCATGTCACAAAGCAGCGAGGATCCTGACATCGGCTCTTTCATCGAAGATCACATCTCAGATCAAAGTATTCAAACCATGAAAGAAGCCGTCCATCCGTTTCGCACCCGGCGCGAAAACTTGAGGGCTTTGCTCGGATGAGACCCACACCATCGCGCCGCTTCATTTCCGTCCGCGGCTGCTGCCGCACGCGGCCGAGAGTTCAGTTCTGCGGCGGGCTCTGCCGGACCATGTTCAACAGCCCACCACAGTCCATCAGGGTCTCAGTCAGCCATCTGACCAGCGCCGAGACGTGTGCCTGTCCTCGCTGCGCTTGTCAGCGCCGGGCCGACCCCATCTCGACCTACTCCAGCGCCGCCCAGCCGCTGTCAGGCCGCCGCTCGCAAACCAAAGCCGTCCGCTTCAGGAGCACGGCCCCGGGCCGACCCGCCCGTCCCCGCCGTGAGGGCCGCCGCTCGCAAACCAAAGCCGTCCGCTTCAGGAGCACGGCCCCGGGCCGACCCGCCCGTCCCCGCCGTGAGGGCCGCCGCTCGCAAACCAAAGCCGTCCGCTTCAGGAGCACAGCCCCGGGCCGACCCGCCCGTCCCCGCCGTGAGGGCCGACGGTCGCCGGCCCCTGCCAGCGGCGGACACCTCTCGGCCGCGGCCGCCCCCGCTCCGGCGCGCCAGGCTCACAAATCGCGGCGTCTGATGCGCCGCGGCGCGTCTATTTGCGGCCGCGTGTTTGCGGCACGCGGCGCACCGGTCGCACGCCGGGAATGTCGCGCTTGGAATCCAAGCGTCAGAATGCTGGCGGTGTCATTAGAGATGTGTCATATCGCTCAGCGGGGCGGCCGCTGGCGCACGGGCCGCCGCCGGCCACGCTCGTCGGTCATAGACTCGAAGCGGTCCGGATGAAGCCGAGGATGATAGGGTGTGGCTGGCCGGCCGGCGAGCGGCGCCCGGCTGCGACTGAGGGTCGCGACAGAGGCCGCACGCGCCACAGTGGCGCCCGAAATAGATGGAAGTGGGCCTGTGAATGACTCTGAATGTTCGCGGAAATTGATGGCGGCGAGAAAGAGGAGGAGCCAACGATCAAAAAGAATGCCGAGGGGTTTCAGTTCGCGAGTGACCAGCTCCGCTTCTGCATGACATTTTATGTTGTTTAATTTGATGCCTCTTGTGTCACTTGCTTGTCTTTGTCATAATAGCGAGTGAAATGAACTCATGGGCCACATTTTTATAAATGGGAAGAATAGGGACACAACCGCAATAGGTAGCACCGTTGTGTTCTCCTTTTACACAATTTTGGTTCCTGGGCTACTAAAAAGCTTGAGATTTTGTGGTCGAAACTTCACCGCCACCTAGAGTACCGTGCGTTTAATCCAGGTCCTTCGCTGTTGCGCAGCATTTTATGGCTTCCTTTGAATGCTTTCATTGTCTCCTCTGAATCTGCCTGCTCGCGGCTGGGTTGATGTGTAGGACACGTCGTGTGCCATTATACCCTATTCGTTATTTTCGCACGCTGCTGCTTCGAACATTTTTGTACTTGGAAGCATGCGTCATTTGTCCGTAAATAACTGCATGTGCCGGCATTATGTTGAACGCTGCCGCCATTGAAACAAAGCCTCCAGACAACGTCACCCGCTGTCCGCGGTTGTAAGCCCAGCTCCGCGCTGCTGGGGCCTGCTCAGGCCAGGTAAGCGAGACTCGGCCCTGACCCGCCACCTGTCGGCCGCTGCCCGTCCACCGTCCCCGCTGGTGTCGCCGTCCAACCGGCGCCGGTGCCGCGGCCCCTAATAGAGAGACGGCCCCGTGCCGCGACCGGACCGCCTCGGGCACTTATCGCAAGCCCCCGGGGCATAAATCCTACATCCAGTGGCGATTACCTTGCCGCGGGCATTTCTCACCGTGAGCGCACATAAAGCCGGGCGGGTCGGCCGGCCGGCGGCGCCGGCGCCCATATCTCAGCTCGGTAGATAGCGCAGGGCGAGCCGGGCCGCCGCCGCCGCCGTCTTGTGAGCCATTTGTCGCTGAGGTGTATCGGCGAGCGCGTGCAGTCCGCCGCCGGCTGACGCGGCCGGCCGCCGCCGCACTGCCGCCGCGTGGTGCTCGCTGCCGTACTCTGCTGTTCTTCCTCACATGACATGAGAGTCTTCTCCTGTCGCACAAACTTGAAATAAACAGGAGTTTATGGCGTCACTGACAGGAGGGGACAGGCCTGCACTGATCGCCGGGGTAATTTTAGCGCCACTACAAGGTTCGTGTTCAAGGCTTACAGACGTATCCGTCAAGTCAGCCGCGGCTCCCCGTGCCCACGCCTACGACTTTCAAGCCCTTCAGCTTCTGGTGAAAATAAATTATCAGAGTTTACTCCCAGAGCTTGTCGTAACTCTAAGACAAGAAATTCCCGAGCATTAGGAAAAATGTTGTGAGATATGGCAGCGTTAAATCAACCTATGAGAGAGAGAAATAAGATATTGTCAAGTGATAGCGCCGTTGTCCGTCGGTTTTTTCCCCGGGGGTGCGGTCTATAACTTTGAGTGTACATTCCCTTCAAACAGCAGCAGCAGTTTGGCAGTAAACCTCTTACGGCCCTCGTTGCCCAAGATCGCCGCCCTTGCCCGTTCCGCCGAGCACGCGTGTGTGGCGGCACAGTCTAACGAGCTGACGCGGCTGGCTTCAGGGAGCGGTCAGCGGCCGGCGAGCGAGGGTACTTTTTCCAAGCCGCCATTAACATGCTTTAGCGGTATCAGTCCAAGGTAGAATCCCAAATTGCACAAGGAATATCGTTCAGGCTTGATGTGCATTTGGACGGAAATGGATCAGATTAACAAGATATCTTCCCTTACCAGCTATGGTAAAAGAAAAGTGGAAATTTATAACTGTCTTGAATGAACGCTAGTTGGCAAACAATCCAGGATCAACATCGGCTTAATTTATGTTTTGTGAGCTGTCTGTGACATAGTTTGGTGTCCTTCACTAGCCCACTGTTCACACAAATTTGTTCTGTATAGTGTCTAATTGCCGATCCAGTGGAAACCGACGGCTATTTATTCCCTTCCAAAGACCGCAGCGCCTTGACTCGCCATGGCCCAGATTACATGATTTAACAGACCTCTGCTCTGCTGTGCAATCGTGATCAATACCTGGGGTCGCCGCATGGAATGTTCAATCCATCAACTGACCGGCAAGGGAATGAAGATGCCTTCATAATTCATAACGCGTAACTCGCCCTCCAAATGTGAAGGCTACCACGGTGACTCATGTTGTATTTGCACTGATATATGCATGGCTAGCTAGACATACACCAGCAGTTGGCACGTTTAGATTCTTACACCCATCTGGCCGATTCGCGCTTTGGAGTTTGGAGAAAGGCTGCAATGACTGACTGACTCTCAGTCAGTCAGATGACTCGCAATGACATGACTCTCAGAATGACTCTCCGACAGCGGTCGTGGCACCTGGACGTTTAAGATCCTGGGTACATTGGAATGCGTGCTGGATCCTGCGACCCTTCTCAGATGTTTGTTGACCTTACCAGGAAGCACTCGGGCTGTTTCCGGCCTGCCCGACTGTCGGGACCCATTGGGTTCCGACCATTTCAGCAGTCGCTTGGTATGCTAGAGTCGCGAACAGCCTCTGGGACTCTTGGCGACTCCTGAGGCCCCGTTATGTACGAGGAGGGTATCACTGCTGAAAGTGAAAGCTCATCGGGCTTTCAGAGGCAATTTGATGCTCAAGAAAGTGGTGAGAAGTCCCTTTCAGTCAACTCTTCCCATGATTACCGTGTAGGATTACTGCTCAACTTTCAAAGGGGTGGAGGGCAATTATCTATCGGTGCTTTTGGATTCGTTACTTTTTGACCAGGTTCGTAGATCTAATATGCATACACAAGTTATTTGGGACATTTTCTTGTCCACCACCCAGTTCAGTGCAGAAACATTACATGCTTGCTTGTAGCCGAGCACTGAATCTATCTTTTGTCAACATTTTGTCAACCACTTTATGCTTGTTCATGCATACATTGCGCCAGCAGGTTGCTTTGGCCCCAAATTTAGACCTCTTTGGTCATTTTGTTATTGCTTCATACGCAATGATCGCGAGATACCGATGGGCTCAATTACGCTGTGTGTTTCTGACGACGGTAACATCAGGCCGCTCTGACCTCCTATCAGTTCATGATAGGACATGCAAATGTGAGCACATGTAGGCATATGTCAAGTATACCACGTGTTCTTCATATCACAGTTCTCGTAATATATGGATATAAATATGGTTTGTTTGGAATTTGGAGGCTCTTTTCGGCCCATAAAGCGCGTGCACGTATGACCTGGCACGTCAGGTCATCCCCGGATATCATGTGCTGTGATGGGGTCCAACTGGGATCAAAACTGTTCATGCAAGCTGTCTGTGTGTCTAGAAACTTATTACATTACGTACTTGTCCAATGCACATAATCATGCATGATCACACACAAGTCATCGCATTTTAGTCGAATGCTGTATTTACATTTACAACTGGTGTTTAAATACGCCAGAGAAGATTCTTTCTCGCCCGTCTCCTCCCCTAAATGAAGACTTCGTCTTATGTGACCTGTGGGTGCGATACCACACATGCTGCGTCACATGCTTGAGTGCATGGGGTCATCATGAAGTCATCAGAGGTTAATAAGCCGCGTTTTTTTTTTTGACAATTGCCAATTTCTAAATCCAAGGTATCATATGCGTTCACGCTTCGGCTGAAGAGATACCATGTGGCTAAAACATGGCTACCTGATGTGCTTTAGTCACGCTAAGCCATGTTTGACATAATTCAGATCATCGCAGGTCATCATTGTGATGTTTTATGAGTCGAGTCAACTGGTAAGTCGGCAATAGTAAAACAAATCGCAACAGTAAGCAAATCAATGAATTTGAAAACAAATCTAAGCAACAAAGTCTAGAAAGGTGTCAAGAATTTGAAGTGCGGCACAGCTGCACACGACTTTCGCGTGTCTTACTAATCGGCGTCCTGACCTTCTCCCTCTCCCCCGCCACCCGTCCTCACAGAAAGCTGCGCTTCCTGAACGGAAGCTTAGGCATGGCTTCATTTATAACTCCGCTTTCAAAAAAGGCAAAACATAACCGTGCACTTCTACAATCGACCGCACGCCCGAACACTTGTTCATGCATCACAAGGCCCATGTAGGTCAGCCCCGTAAGTACAAGGCCGACCAGGGCAACATTCTGTCCAGCTATGCCGCCCCAGACATTTCGAAGGAGCACTCCGAACGAGCCTCTGAACGCGGCCGAAGTCTGCCGAGCCCGGCCACGGAGCACCAAGACAGGCGCTCGGACGATCAGCAGCCGACTCTGAGCGCCGCCGCCACAAGTGCCTCCTCCCCGCACTCCGACAGAGGGAAGCCGCAGCATGTCGCCTTTGTTCGCAGTCGCAAGTGCTCTTGAAATTCGCCGCGCGCTCGGCGACTCGGCATCTGCATTGTGCGCTGAAGTGTCCTCGGAATTGGCTTATTGAGGCGCTGCTGCTTTGTGGCGCGCGCTCCGGTGGCGCTGTCTACGTGCGCTACCGCGCCCATCTGGGGTCCTCTGCCTCCGCAGAGTGCCGAATATCGGCGGCCGGCGGGAGCCGCCTCACGAGCCGTCCCGACGAGAAGGCTGCCGCTGACGTGGCTGCCACGTTTCGCTGACTGAACGGCCCGGCTCGCACGCATCTCTGCGGATCTATCTGCATTGTCTGACGGCACAAAAGAATACGGGGCGACGTGGGCGAATGATAATGCTGACTTGCCGCCACTCGAAGAATGGGCGACCGGGTGGGACAGTAGCCTTTGCGTAGGGCTTTGTTTCATATGATACTTCGGATGAGCTACGCTTTGTTGGCCGTACCCAGCGCCTTGTTCCATTTACAGTTTGCGTGGGCAAATTTGCCGAGCGTGCACGTCACGACATCGTCGTGGATGCCCGACGCACGAGATGATGTACATATTCGCATGATTTTTACGGGAAGGTGATCGTGGAGTGAAAGTGGTAGGCCCCTGGCTCAAACCCGAGGATTATTCCGAAACATATTAACCTTTTTGCCAAGCTGGAGTTTGATTCCAGACAGAGTTGGGAGGCTTCGAAATATTTAAGCCTCAAGATGCAATGTAGTTTAAGCTCAGTAAAGGTGGGATAGCTTTCATAAGCATGTCTTATATTCCCCAGCCCCTATTTGGATTCTTCCCGCAAACAGTTCACTCAGATCCTTCTAAATCTTGTCGCAAAAAAACGAAAATCCCATAAAGACTTGTGTTTCGTGTTTCGATCCAGATCTAGCTCTTGTGTCTGAGTCGGCCCAAATATTTTTCTGCGTCGTAGATCGGCGTCAGCTGCATTCCTGTCGCCAATCTACGGCACAGGAACTTCAGCATTCTAAAGCGATTGGCAGCATGCCTGAGTCTCCAACGCCAACAATCATGCTCTGTAGGAGGCCGAGTCGGAGTTCACTCTGCAGAGACGCGGTGAACCAGTCTTCTCCCTGAGACTGGGGCTTCCAGAAAAATAACGTCCCATACGGAACTTCAGACGTAGTCTGCGACGGGACGCAGGCCTTCCTTTGTCCACATCTTGGACCCTCCGCCGACTCTGCTGAGTGACCCGGACGTGTGTCAGCACCTGCGACCGGCGTCCGCCCTGCGGCGTCGCCCGGTGGCCGGGCGCGACACCCGGCGGCCGGGCCAGCCGCCAGCCGCGCCGCCGCGCCGCCGCGCCGCCCGCCCGACGTCGATCGCTGATGCACTCTCAGCTTCCGGCGCGCTCATCCCTCAGCGCATCCGGCCGGCGCGCCCGCCCGGCCGCCCTGGCGCCCTTCCGGCAATAGAGCCGCGCCGCCGGCGCCCCGCCGGGGACGGAGTGCGAGGGGGCGCGGCCGCGCCGCGCCAGTGCCGCCGGGAAGGACGGAGAGCGCTCTGTGACGTCAGCGCGGTCGGCTCCGTCGCGGCGGATGACGCGCCGGGTATGCGGGCCGCGGCGGTCCGGTTCGCCGGGGTCCGGTACGGCCGTGTTCAGGGGAGGTGTTCCCCGGCGTCCGGCGGCCGGTGTCGGCCGCTGGGTGAGAGAGGAGCTCATCACGCCCGCGGGACGCAGCGCCACTGGTCCCGTTTGCCTTCCAGGTTACCAGGTCCGCTGAACGCAGTTACAAAATGTTTCACTGTGGGAGCAAAACCGTGGGTTTTGCATGAATTCACAGTGGAGAGGGCGCCATTCGTCTTTGCTCGCTAGAAAAGTGTGTGCAATGGGTTAATGAGGCGGGAGGGACTTCTCGTAGTTTGAGAATAACTGACACTGTTAGTCGCACGTACGTACAACGCTTCCATGAGTAGAACCTTCCACACGATGTTTCTGTATTGCATTGCATGAGGACCAAAACCATTCGAGTATTTACATAGAAAATCCAAGGCGAGTAACCATGCATTCGTAACTCTTATATCCCAACCGATTATTTCACTGTTCACAATTATCTCAGGCAAATATGATTCGTTCCAGAAATGAACACCGATTTCATCTAGGTTAATCCCTTAAAACAGCTGTGGGCCTGCTCATGACTTGTTCGGAAGTTACGGCGTCTGGTGATGAGGTGGTTCTGTTACGATTTCCCCGCTCAGACAGACGCAATGTGGTTAATAACGGTGTTGTGTGGTTATGACAATGTGGTCGGTGAATTTCTGATGCCAAACCAGGTTTGAAATCCTTGAAATGTACGAACACTGTTTGTGTCTTTTCATTCACTTATCACAGCGACCGTCACTGGCCAAGGTGAGAGCTTGTGTTTACTACCGCATTAATTCCAGTCTGCCCATGTTTTCTTCTACAAATGTTCTACTGGACCAGCCTAAACGAAAAGGCTGGTGTTTTGTTACTCTCCCATGCACGCCATGCGTCTTATGTACACATCTATATGAAAGAAGCTGAATAGATGAAGAATGAACCATAAACATACTTCAAACTCTACTCTTATCAGCATCATCCGATACCAAACCAAAGAACTAGACGGTCCTGCATGACAAACAGGATCAATACATAATGTAGATTAATGCACCCTTATGAAGCACGACAATAATTGTATATTATTGCTGATGCTGTACTTAATAGCGCGGTGCGCTTATGTACTTAAAATCCTATACTTAATAACGTATGTGCACCTCAGTGGGTTACAGTGGCCACGGGGTCTGAAAACAAACTCGCATGTCGTGTATCGTATGTCCTATGTGTGTCGCTATTATGTTATGTAATCATTATGTCGTTAATATAATAACTTCTACTCACAATGAAATATTTCAATTTCAAAAACTTTGGGTATACCTATACCGGATGCATCCACATAACGTTCGCAGCTTTATTGGTGTGCTTCTCTTGATGAACAGGAATCATATTTCTACCGGTCATACTTTAGTTATAGAATGATTGCACATGTTTTTGATGAAATTTCAGAAAAATGTGGAAATAGCTATACGATTTTTCATTTCCTTTTCAAGTTTGCAGCATTAAATTGATGGTGGTTGTAAAGATTTGGCGGCAAAGCAGCGGTACGTGGGTAGAACTTCAACACTTAAGCATTTGCGGTGTTGTTTCTGGTTTACAGTTCACCGACTTACGTCTATTTGTCTGCTAAGCAGCGCAATAACCATTTCCACAAAATAAATGTGCCGCGCTATTTATACCTATTGGACCAAAAATTCTGGCGAAGAGCTCTTCTCATGGCCGCGTTTCAGAAGCGTGACTGAAAAATCATGCATCATTTTTTATCCTGCAACTTGAAGGGACCTTTTTTGATATAAGAAAGCTTGAGCGCGGACGCCCCAGGTGAGTACAGCCATGCCGGAGGACCATGTGGGCGAAATGGAGAAGATGGCCTGCTCTAGACCAGCCTGGGGCCCATCTCAGTCGGTGCAAGATGGCTATATTGCTTGAAGTCCCCAGATCGAGCAGTGGCTATGTCGCTGAAAGTCTCTAGATCGAGCGGTGGTTATATCGCTGCAAGTCCCCAGATCGAGGAATCAGTCGCACCTTCAGTTCCGAGAAGATTTAGGTGGCTTGCCCACCAACGTCTGGAGTCATGCACCAAAAACAGAAGTTTCGGCCCAGTGCTCTGTACTAAAAGAAGGGCAGCGAAGAGGTCAATGACGTGATATTCACCGATGAGAAGGATTCTGCGCTTGATGTACCGCGGGACGTTCGAAACTACGGCATCTGCGGGAACGGCAAGAGGAGCTCTGTCCCGTAGAGCGACTGTACCACGGAAGTCACGACTTCGAAGGAAGTCATGGCAAGCGCTGTTGTCTCTTGCGATGGCAAAAACTGAGATCTCCTTTTCGCAAATTGAAAATGCGTAAGTCGCCTCGGCTGCGAACGTTCCCCTCCTGGAAAGTTAACTCGCCGCCGACCTGCGGGGAGATCCGGCCAGTCGGCCTCACCTTCCAGCGGTTCGGCGCCCCCCGCCCCCTCCCCCCGGCAAGATGAAACACTTAAGAGTTCCTCGCTGGACGCTGCCACCTCACCAAAAAGGACGAGGGATCACCTCACTCCCCTGGCCTGAGCACTCAGAGCAGTATCCCTCAGGGAAAGCGGAGGTAAGAGCGTCACTGGCTGGCCCCTCCAGGCTCGACCGCTTTAGCTACAAATTTCCGGTTAGTTGACGTTGAGATCTGCTCGGCCTGGGGCCTTGCTGAAAATAACCGCTCGCGGTTCTCAAATCAGAGCAGTCGCCTGCTGGACCTATTTCGGACCACGGCATAAGGTTTGAAGAGTAAAGTTGAGACCGTTAAGATGCATGTTTGTCGGAAAGACATCTGAAATGAGCGTATGAATCATTCAACATGAGACCGCTTTGAGGCTTCAATGTTCGACAGTGAAAACATTGGCATGGTCATGCTGCATCACTATCCCGCTGGATTTGTATTGCTGTCTGATGCACTGAAGCCGATTGAGCGTGGAACGTCGTAGATGAGGGGACGTTATAAACACACACGAAAAGCTTATGTTTTGACCATTGAGTTTAATGCCTCCGTTTTAACGTGTTTGTCCGTACAACAGAAGCTTAAATAGGAGGCATCTTTATGTCTTAAATTTTGTTTTGCCGATATGTAATATTATATAAGCTTGTTATATTATGACATTTATATATATATATATATATATATATATATATACGGATGCGCTACATCTCAAAACAAAGCCAAACATTTTCTTGTGCTATTCTCCTTTCTTATAATGCTATGCATTTCTATAATGCTGAACATTTTAAAATTTATCTAGTATGGCATATGTAGCATTGTTCTATGGTACATTGTCACCCTTTTCTGTTTAGGATGCCGCAATTCATGGCTGAGCCGACTTTCCGTTGCAAAGTGTTGACTCTTGTTAATACTTGCAACCTGTGTAACCCTCCTGTTGCGAGGGACTTAGCTGAAAAAAGTGATTTATTGAACTTTTTCCAACTGTACCCATCCCACCAGCATAGTGCTCCGGGGTGTAGTATCCTATTCAGTTCAGGGGATCTAGCCCTTCCCACGAACTTTGAGAATAAAATGGGTCAATTTCGCGCAGAAACACTGCGGTATGTTTGGGAGTAGGTTCAACCATTTTTCCTGCTCACCCCCCCCCCCCCCCCCCCAACTTACTTGACGAAACTACACCCCTGATGGTGCTCACTGTTCAGTCGTAAATCTGGCAGCAGCACTTATATCTGGCAGCAGCCGAGGCGGCGTTTTGTCGCATCCATTGACGCTCATTGATTGGTGTCATCCCACAAAAGACCCTATCTGGCCAGCGTTGATTAAGATCACCGACGGAACGGATTGGCTGGGGTTCGGTCCCTCGCTCCTCTTCCGCGACACGGGGACGCCGTGGCAGGACCAGCCTTAATCGACTTGTTTGCAGCCCGCGATGTGCGGGAGGGGTTGCGATGTTCGGAGCAAATAGGCTGCGGTTATTTGAATTGTGGGTGCCGTTGGCATCTTGTATACGGGTAGTCCGTTTCGGAGCAGCGTTTCCTGCGAGCAGTCGTTATTAAAAATGACAGAAAACTCGGAGCTGATTACAAGTGTTGGTGGAATTGTGTTGGCGTACAAATGGATCGATTAATTTCAATGCTACGCTTACGTAATAGGAAAGCAGGTGAGCTGCTCGATTTTGCGTCGAATTTAGCTACATGTCCACCACTGTGTGCCGATGAAAAAGAAATGGCGTGAGCAGTTAACTTAAGCATGATCCAAAAATCCATGCGATCCCCAGAAAGGACGAGTTGTAAAATAACTTAGCATGTCCATTCTGTCATGGTAAAATCACACTGTCGTGAATCTATACCTGGGTGTATCGTGTATCTGAATCTAAATATTCGTCTCATCACAATTGGTGTGTCGTGTATTTATCAAAAGATATGGTCCAGGTGTGACGATGTCCCGAAAGCGCCAACGACATTATCATTGCCGTATGAGCTACGCCGCATCGAGCCATGCTGCTTGCCGGTTTCTCCCTACCTGCCGTGTGGAGACCTCCTGTCATCAACGCGTGTGTCAGGTGGCTATTTCATGATCATCGTGCGCGGTACTAACCTTGCCACTGTCAGCAGGGGCGCAGCTAGGATTTTTTAAGGAGAAGCTCGGTGAGAGCGCATCGCGCCGGTTTTCAGACTTCTGTCAGGAGCCGTCCACGGCGAAAAAATAGAAACTGTGGGTCTAAGAGGAGAGGGCTCCCTCCTTGGATGCGTGTATGACTATGACACTACTTGGCAGCCGGTAGTCACCTTCTTGAGCAAATCCGTTCTACTGACGCCCATGAGTCTGGCATCCAGCGGATTTGCTAGAAACGGTCTTTCAACTGCTAGCGGTGATGAAGCCAAGGGGAGCTCTGAGGCATGCCGCCCCCTCCCCCTCCCCGTGGGGGTGGCGGGGACTACTGGGACCTCCTGGGTCGAACATGAAATGTATGTTCGCGGTTTAAGACGCTTGTATGACGTTATAAAAGATAAAAACGAAGAACGGGGCCCGATGCATCAAAACATGATTCCGTGCCTAAAAAGGTCCCCAAATCAAAAAGCAGGATCCCTGTAGCGACGAAGAGGGACTCCTCAGCCGAAAGCAGTGGCGCAGACAGTGGGAACAAGGCGCACGTGGCCCGTCCTCACGGAGGTCCCGATTGGGGGGCGGGGGGCGGGGCAAGCTCTGGCTGGGGTCGCGAGAAGGGAATCCAGCCGGCAGGACCAAGCCTCTGTCAATCTGAGGACCTTTTGCGCCGATCGGGGACCCCTGGCACAGTGAGGGTCTCTATGTCGGCCAGATACCACTAATATCGAATAGTCGGCACGGTGTCCGTATGGAGCCTGCTGTCCATTTTCAAAACAAGGACAAAGCGGGAGGCTGTGGCTTGTCATCGAAGGCCCCTTGCATTGGCCGACGCCCAGAAGCAATAACGGACCACTTTGTCTTTTAGGAACACTCAGCGCTTAACGGGGTGTACTGGGCCAGCAGAGGGCCAGAGTCACGAGTGGCATATTTACTGATCAGGGGCAGAGACAAGATCACCGATGTCAGGGGGTCTCCTCCGCTGGCAGAAGCCCTCTGACAATGAAAGGAGACATGAAGATGGCACTGGGAGGCCCTATAATGAGACCATGGATGGGCCCTGTGTCAGTCAGGGGCCCCAGCACCCAACAGGGGGCCTCTGTCCTGTTTCAGTCCCGATAAACCGAACTAGAGTCGATGTGCCAATTATTGAGCCCACACTCCGGTAAGGGATCCTGTTACACCTGGGTGTACCCGGGCCTAACTGTCGCTGTCAGAGGGCCTCTTACATCGGGGGAGGGGGCCAGATAAATAGCTCTGAGGGCCTCTGCGTTGACCGATCGCCGCGTCGCCCGAGTGGCAGCTGGTAGGTACACCGGACTGAAGCGGAAGCTGGGTCACAGTCGAAACACTGTTGTTGGACGCAGAAAGTGCAGACATCAGAGCTATCATCGGTGCGTGATGGGCTAGTTTGGGCTGTAGTGACTGGCTGGTTTATCTGAGTGATCTTTTTTCGGGCAGTTCACCATGTCTTTTTGATCAGAGTCTGTTAATTACAAACATCACGCGTGAAAATGCATAATGAAAGGTAAGTTCACGGGCTACATAATACAAACAGCTATCTGGTAAACAAGACGCATTTTGGTGATGCTTAATTGTGGAAAAAAATCATGCAGATGATTGAGTATAAGTATCACGCAAAATACACCATGACGGCATTGTCTCAAATTTCGTACCCCAGCACTTGACAATGACCTCCCAAAACTCTTCATTCGAAACACGACAAATTTTGGAAACAAAATGCGGTTAAAATCAACGTTTTTATTTCATCAACCAACACTTTCTACCACACGGAAGACTTTCTAATGTAGGACTGAGCTAATCCGTTACGAGTTCCACCGTAAACATTTTCCCTGGCATTACCGCTCGCACCCTGGAGAATTCACGAGAAAGCGAGCCATTAGAGGATCCCGGGATGGTGACTGACAGCCCTAGTTAGGATGGGTCAGAGCCGGTCTCTTCACATCCGCCGCTGAGGGCTGGATGGCCGACAGGATCAGGTCAATGAAATCCAGCTAAGTTGTGCGATTACGCAGACCGTTGCGCTGTAGCTACTTCACAAAATGAATGTAAACCCAAGAACCGAACGGGAGGAGCAGAAGGCTATGGCACTCTCACCTCTCAATGGCATTCAGTTAATATTTGTCGGTAGTAAACAGTTGAACGTTTATCTGTGACGATGCGTTTTAATAATTTGTTGAGGACTCTCCCAAGCTTTTGCGGATGATTCCGCGTCCCTGTTACCGCTTGTAGGCTGCATATATATATATATATATATATATATATATATATATCACCGTCCTCGCGTACCAAATCACTCAGAGCACGTTCGCACTTGCAAATATGGGCAGATTCGTGGACCATCGTTAAGTGCATAATGTGAGACATCATCCTGAAAGGTAGATTACTCTCAGCGAGACACGATCTGTGCGTTAACAAATGCCTTTGGCCCATTTTCAATGGTGCAAGGCAGGTAGTGTGCATCCAAGATTGCTATGCACCTGCCAATAAAATGCCCAGTAATAATGTATGAGGGATGTATTTTGAAATGCATTGTTATCTTCCTGACTAACCATTTACAGTCGACTGGCGTTCCGGCTGCTCCTTCATGTCATCCCGTCAAATCGCGCGGTCACACATACCACCTTCCAGCTTTGCTCCCTTCTCCTTCTCCATTCTCAATTCCTGGCTTCATACTGTCTACCCACCACATCCCTATGGAGGGTCACGTGCTCTGAAGCCGTGCCAGGGTGCTGCTCGTGACTTCCCCTGCTCCGCTTCCTCTTGTTTGATGTCTCCAAGTGGCTGGTTTTTCACTCTCGTCTTCAGAGTGGTCAGACTCCAAATCAAAGTCCTCATTGCGGGGACCATTGCAAGTCATCTAGGATGGTGTGTTGAACTGGGACGGTGTGTTGGTTTTCCCTCCGCCGCCAAACCTGATGCATGTGTTACTGTCGGTGTTGGTGCTCCTTCTTCGGTGTGGATCAGCAGTTGCTGCTTCCTGTGCTCCACAGTATCCGGTTAATCAAAGTGGCGGGCATATCGCCGCCGAAAGTAATCTTCCTTTTGATACGGCACGGGGTACCTCGCCTACAGCTGATGACAACGAAAGGTTCCATCCGCCGTGCCTGCAGCCTTCCCGACCTTCCCGGCTTCTTCGGAATCTCAGTGAACATCTCATCTTCCTCTTGGAATTGGGCTTTATGTCCACCATGCTGTCTTCTCGACACCCTCTCCTCCCTCTTCTCGTCTTTCCTGGCATCGCCTGCTCGTGAGCTCTGGTGAGGTTTAGAGCGAAAGCCCCCCCCCCCCCAAGCTTCCTCAGTTGCGGCACGGCCTGGGACTCTGCCGTCCAGTCGACCCAGCTGTGTAATGCGCGGGTGACGACCATACTGCGGATAGGACGGCGACCATCTTGTTGTGCTGCGGGTGACGCTCGTGTATTGGAGACGAGCAAAATACAAATACTTGTTCCAGCTTCCGCCAAATTGTTGTGCGTTTTTACACGGCAAAGAACTGATCGTTGAATTGGCGCCTTCAATCGCGCCCTCAATCATTTGCCTGCGACCATTGACGCCTTCAGTCATCTGACTGCGAACATTGACGCCTTCAATCATTTGACTGCGGATGAAAGGCGCTTACCCGTTTTTTGTCAATCTCCATCAACTCCGCTAATGTTGTTAGGCTCCAACTATCGAATCACAGCCCCCAATCTGTGAGGGCGACTCAGGAAGCTCATGCCTGTAGACAGCTAACTCAGCCAGTGCCCGACCTACGGTCTCAGCTGTCGTATCAGGAACTGCTGCTAGCTCTGCAAGTCCGGCAGTCAAGAAGTCCAGGGTCACAAGGACGTAACGATTTCCGCTTTCTGTTGGTGTCCCGCCGAACGGGCCCAACAATATCACGGCAACGTGTTGCCACTGAGTTGTTAGCTGAGTGATTATCTCCAACGGAGCTTTCAATCGACGCTGAGGCTTACTGAAGCGGGCACGGGCACAAACCAAACAGATTATCGCAGCTGCGGCAACAGTTCCTTACATCGTGGTCCATCCGTGGCCACAAGCCGTGGCGGCACCACGGGGGAAGGGGGAGGACGTGTCGCCCTCTATCATCGGATAGAAGGGACCCCCCCCCCCCCCCCTATCCTAACAGCCTCCTTGCAGGAGAAAACTACAATTTGCGCAGCTTTTTCGCTAAGAGATCCATTTTCCCATTTTCTGCCGCAATGGCGCTTCGGTGGGATTACAATCGTTCAAATACTAGTTTGTATACAGGCAGAGCACATTCAATTTCTTCCGGGCCTAGTGTGCAAAGCCGGATGAGGACGTGAGTAGAGCATCACATGCCTGCAACCTATTGATATAAGACATTTCTAAGGGACAGGTGAATTCGCATGTCGAGCTGCAGCACACGTACTATAACGTAATATCTTAATTTTCCAGGTACAGGCATTTTTTCGGACGCCCCTGATTATGCCAATCATGTGTCATCACCACTTCCACCGTCGCGTTTTGCAGTAGCTTTAGGTCACAAATAAATACGCCTCCTTGAAATGTTGCGCATCTTTTCTGTTTATCGCACACCTTGAAGCATACGTATGATGATGCCTTGCATGGAAACATCATAAAATAATACTTTTACCCATTATCGCACTGTGGTGGCGATTGGAAAGACAATTTTTGCGATTTTGTCTGTTATAGCTGCATTTTATTGCGGTGCTATTACATCTTTGAAAACTTGTCTTTTCGACAGTTTTGGTCGTTTCTAGATTAAGTTTCTATTTGAAATGAAGGACGGGACTGGGTAGCAGGACAACCCTTGCTGGGGCCAGGGTAACCTCTGCCGAGCCCGGCTCGGCAGGGGTTACTGAATCCGTCCCTTAAATAGTTCAGTGCCTAGCAAAACAACTGCGGAGCGGAACGACGCGAAATTTTTGGTGCCCTTTTCATCCATTTCGCACCCAGAGAGGGCCCCGGTAGTGTAGCGATGAAGCTGTGCGTTTGGGAAACCAGAGGTACGGAGTCCGATGCCCTGCGGCGCTCGTCTTTCCTGCCAGGGTGAGAGATAAGTGACGCGGTACAGCATCAGCAGCTGAGTGCGTCGTAAAGCCTCAATGGTGACGTGTACCCGGGTACAATTGTCATGTTCAGAACGGGTCACTGCGCTGGCTGAGGTCAGTCTGAGGTCAAGGCCCAAATATTAGGACCTGCAAAACTCGTTTAGGGGTAGACAGACGTTACACTTTGCAGAAGCGTCCCGATGTGAGCAGAAAGGTGCATTTACTGGTTTGGTTTAATCTTTAAGCATTGTGTGGTCTTATAATATGTAGCGGAATAGCTGTCAGCGAGCATTTCGGCAGTGACTGACCGGACTGGCAGGCACTAAGCTTAGAACGTAGCTCCTGAGTTGTTGAGCCCGTGTTATCTGGATCATTGCAATTGAATACGTACGTAAAACGGTTTACATCTTTTCGTTCCAAAACTTTTTTAGAAGACCCAGCTAGCCATATAAAATAATTTGAATAAACCATGGGTTATTAGTTTAACACAGAGCAATAAAAAGCAATAGTTCACTAAAATAATATCCCCTGAATTAACCTATGTCAGTCGCCTGAAGTACAATGTCGTTTAAAGCTGACGACAATGTGCAAAACATATCCAACGACATTCTGGGACGAAGATAAAGATGAGGCAATGGGGAACACGTTCCGCTGAGCCGAGAGGTGTATGCCAGCCGCTGTGGCGATTTCGCAGAATTTGGTCCAAACTCGAAGGATAGCGACTCGAACCCACAACCCACCCCGCCAGGGCTGGGCGGATCAGAGGACGGGCGGTCTAACCAACTGAGCTATCAGGACGAACCTCACGTGCGCCTTGTTTTAAACTTCATCCGCTGTAACATGTCACTCATATCACCTAAAGGGACATGAGAATAAATAAATGTTGCTTGCTTTCATTCATTTATACGCTCTTTTCAAGCTCGTCACGTCCTTACTCCCGATCGCGTAGAGGCTGCGTAAACCAACGCTGCGGAGGCGCCAAGGGGCAGCGCCACCAGAGGGGCGAGGAGGCAACTACCCCCTTGTTATTTACCAAGTGGGCAGCTGGATCGCTCCACATCCTCAGTCCGTTCTCCGCAATGTGAGGCACAACGCGTGGGAACCCACCCCTGCAATCGTCAAACTTGATCGTTGTCTAATGACCCTGCCCGCCAGTCCAGCACAGCCGAATGCAGTTTCAGCGCGGGACAGAGGCTGCAAACTTGCGTCGCTTAATGGTGGCATGGATGAGGACCACCGCAGCAGCAGTGTATTACGTGCATTGCCTTCGCATGGACCGAGTGGATTCGGCGTATGCCGCAGTCGCTGCTGCCAGTGTAAACTCATCAGTCAGAGGATATTTGGCTGCGCTTAGGGTCGCACCATGAACGGTGTTGGTTGCAGACCTGAGAGGAGTATGTAAACGCTGTGATCCTCAAGCGACATGTCGTGTGAATGCTTGTGTCGCCATTGTAGTAATAACCAGATTTACTCTGCTATTATTCTCCTGAAAGCAAACTAAAAATTGCTGAAATTCGGTCGTCTAGGCCACATCATAGTTGCGAGGTAATTATGCATGAACTATTACGCTGCGAGGCTTTTGCCATTGCACATACACACGTTTATACATTGATATATGATATGGTCAGTCTGTTTCGATGATGATATGCCCTATACTGAGAGGAAGCTATAAAACTGCGATAAAAATATATCGGCATGTAGCCAACGGACGCTTTTCGCAATGGGAGGGGATGCGGATGTCAATGCTAATTTCTCAGAAAGTTTCCATACCTTACGGTGGCGTGACGCACGGCAAGTGAGGAATTTTACAGCTATGATCATTGACGAGAACGCACGTTACAAAATGCAGGATTTCTCACCTACCCGTTGTTTTCATTCAAGTGTTGCGATAGTTTTACAACCTTTTACGACCTCCTCCACCCCTAGAAACAACCGATGGCACCGCCCCAGCCCAGGGGCATCCCGCCTGCCACACCAGAACATGGGACCTATCCGCACTGAAACGATCGGACCTGTCGTGCTTGAGATGGAGTACAGGAGCGATCAGCCGCTGTGGAACGAACAGATACGTCGTGTTTCCTTTCCTTCCAAGAGGGTAGCCGCGCTGCCGCGGCCAATCTCCGGTTCCAAGCCTTGTCGACGCCACTGCTGGCAGGCTTTCCTCGCGTCCTGCTCGGCTCCGTGACAGCGTTCTTCGCCTGGACCAGCATCCCATCTGCCGACATTGGAACGTGAGAAGCAGGGGGAAAGAGTACCAACATACCGCTCCGCCTTGGAAATACCGGAGTAAACACGTCACGTGCATTCGCACAGAAATCTACCGCTCTGTCATCTATCAGCCGTCCCGAGAAATGCTTCCAAATGTGGTCAAATGCCAGCAGCGCGACCACCAGCCGTGCTGCTGTCCAACTGGACACAAAGTCGC
Organism: Pollicipes pollicipes; assembly: GCF_011947565.3. NCBI lineage: Eukaryota > Metazoa > Arthropoda > Thecostraca > Pollicipedomorpha > Pollicipedidae > Pollicipes > Pollicipes pollicipes. The sequence goes on along the minus strand of NW_023596225.1, from coordinate 41,915,870 downwards.
CAAAGGTGTGCAGATCCCACCTTTCAAAATCGACGCTGAAAGTCCTAAACTTTCCCAGAAAATCGGTGGCAAGTATACCTGGAGCAGATAAGTGTTCTACTGAACGTGACTGAACGCTGCTGCCCCGATCACAATATCCGGCGAATTCTGACGCACGCATTGCAGGTCCATATCGTGCACTCCGACAGTAGACCGTTCTGCGTGCGCCCATGGTAGAGTGTGTATCCCAGGCAAAGCTGCTGATACACACGGAACTACAGCACCGGTGTTCGCTAGCCACGGGCAGTCTGGCCTGCGGATGCTACCGTTCACATGCAACAAATGAACTGCCGGCTGGTCAGCTGACTAAATGGCCGCGCTGGGACCTTTGGAGCACGTGATTGGATCTCGGTCACAACCGCCCCCC
>NW_023596225.1:41781238-41914464 GCF_011947565.3 Pollicipes pollicipes | reverse complement strand
ATCTTAATTGAATCTGAGCTGACTATTTACTACGGCCGTTTTAATTAGGCAATTTAGCCGTTGCAGGGCTCATTGTCATGCTATTCAAGGCGCAGAAAACGGAACTACCATGCGAAAACAAGCATGTTATATTTTCGTGAGCTGGGCGGAACGTTCACGATGTTCTGCCTTCGAAGTATGGACGTAGGTCAAGGAAGGGGGTTTCAGGCTTTCAGTCGCGTCGCGTTTCAGCGTCTATGGTAGGCATGAAATCTATAACAATATTTCATATCTCTCCGTCTCCGGATACGCAGCAGTGTCGGCGTAATATTAATATGTCCGAGTTGAAAATGCAATGTTTTTGTGTTTTGTTATCCGATCAGATGCTAGCCTGCTATGACCGTTCTGTCATGCCCGAACCTTAAAAAGAACAAGTCCTGTTCCCATCAGGGTCAGGCAGCACAGAGTTGAAATAAAAGTCAGTGGGACCACTGGCGTCTGGGAACATATAAATATGCCGTGCATATATGGATCTGATTTGATCTGCCGGTCTGTCGAGGACACCTAGCAATCGAAATGTAGCGGAATACAGAACCGATCCAATTTGAAGTGCTTGGGTGTTTATGGGAGATTGTCAAAAGAAGATTGTTGTCTCATTTTTATGATAGCTCCCTGCTCCTCCGCGATGCTGCTCTCCCTGTCTTGTTGCGCGGCATCCCCCCCCCCCGTGCTGACCCGTGACCTGTGTGTGCCGGTAGTGATCAACCGCTACCGGGCTACGGCCCGCCTGCCAGCCTCGCCACCAGCCGCGGCGTCCCCCCCCCCCCCCTCCGTGCTGGTCCGTAACCTGTGTGTGCCGGCAGTGATCAACAGCTATCCGGGCTACGGTCCGCCTGCCAGCCCCGCCACCGGCCGCGACATCCCCCCTCCTCCGTGCTGACCCGTGACCTGTGTGTGCCGGCAGTGATCAACAGCTACCCGGGCTACGGCCCGCCTGCCAGCCCCGCCAACAGCCGCGGCTTCGGACCAGCCAACAGCCCCGGCCCGCTGGACCTCTACAACGGCGATGCTGGTATCAGCTACTTGCAGGCTGCCTCGCCGCAGCCCTCCTTGGGCGCTCTGAACCGGGGGCGTGCCCCCCCCCCCCCCTGCTTCCCTTCCACGTCTCCACCTTACTGTGCGGTGGGGGCTGATGGATGCTGTGGGAGGCTGAGGCGGGTCTGAAGGATGCTGTGGGAGGCTGAGGCGGGTCTGAAGGATGCCGTGGGAGGCTGAGGCGGGTCTGGAGAATGCTGTGGGAGGCTGAGCGGGGCTGGAGGATGCTGTGGGAGGCTAAGGTGGGGCTGATGGATGCTGTGGGAGGCTGAGGCGGTGCTGAAGGATGCTGTGGGAAGCTGAGGCGAGGCTGATGGATGCCGTGGGAGGCTGAGGCGGGGCTTAATGTTAAGACTCTCGTCATTGCGTTGGTGGCGGACTTGCTGCGTGACCCGAAGACGTTTTGTAACGGTTGGAATCTGCAATGTGTTTCACGATGGCCACGTTTTTCTGAGTTTAAACCTCACAATACTAGTTTGCTGCGTGATCTCCCAGGCCGTAAAACGTTGGATTCAAGCGGTGTGTTATTCTTTTAATCGCGTAACTGCTTTCGCAAGACGGATCGCCATGATATGGCCTCGCGGTGCGGCGCCTTACATACAGAACAAGCCCAAAAATTCATGAGTGGTATTTCACCGTGTCTAAATTCCACGTGAAATCTGACGTGAGAGCGCTGCTGCGCGTGCAGCGCGGCGGATGCTGTGCAGTGTCCGACGATCCGGTCTGATCAGCGGGCGGACTTGCGACACCGAGCTCCGGCTCCTGTCGGAGCTCTGAGCGCGGGGCTCTGAGCCTCCGAGCCTCTCGGGGGGGGGGGATGCCGCCGCCCGTCCCGCCCCGGGTCCCGTTCGGGGGGCGCCGGTGGTGTCGCCGCCCGTCCCGCTCCCGGTCCCGTTCGGAGGGCGCCGATGGTGCCGGGGTGCGAGTTGCGACTGCGCCCAGCAGTCGGCGTGTCCGTGCTGATGCCGCTCTCCTTGCAGGCTCCGCTGCTGGCTGCCTTCAACGGTTACCACTAGACGCGTAGACAGCTACCGGTGAGTGGGCGGCACAGGACGCCTGTGGCGGGCAAAACGTGCCGGCAGGCTCTAGCGCTCGGCCCGTGGTGCGGTGCGTCAATGATGAGTGATAAGACGCCCACCTGAAACTGGTTCTGTCAGCTTGCTGTGGCAAAAAATGCAGTAGTCGGCTTCCACGGTGTCGCAGTGCGTCAGCAGGTGTTCATGGTCGGGTAGCACAACGCGATGATGCCCTAGTTCTGGGCTGAACGTGGCCGATGATGAGTCGGGTCGCATTTTGCGTGGAAAATTATCCGTCCGCTTATGAGCTGGACTGTACTATGCGGATTGGTACCGGTGCGTGTGTCAACTCTCGCCGACCTAATTTTCTGCGTGCTGTCGCAACGGCACGGCCTTCCGAATCAGCTCATTAGCCGTGTGCTGCGATAGGGAACGGATACCAAACAGTCTACAGTCGGGTCATGTCAGGATCTCACGATTACCGTCAAAGCGAACCTCGTTCTACGCCGTTTAAATGTGCATCGCGTAGAGACCCATTTAAGCGTTCACTTCGCACGCCGTGGAACGGCCGCGCCCTCTGTCGGCGGACTGGGCAACGCACGGTCCGGTGCCGCTGGCAGGGACGCAGCTGTGTCGGACGAGCGGGCGAGACGTCACTCGCGCCCCGGTCCTCAAGTCGCCACTAACTTGTGCCGGCCGCCGCTGCTGTCTGGCGGCGGCCGATTGTCGGCCTCGGCGCCGTTAGCCGCAGGCGCTGCGCCGCCGTCACATAGTTCACGACAAGGCCCGAATTATCTGCTCGGATTCAATTACGCGGCTCTATTTTCAAGAGGTGCTCGACGCCAACTGTCGCCGCCGCCCGGCCCGGACAGGGCGGCTGTTTATGAGGTGGCGGCCGGGCCGGCGACGCCGGTGTCGCCCTCCCCGCACCGGCTCGGCGCCGGCCCGCCAAACCTCTGCGGGCGGGTCACGTCGCGGCGGCGAGCGCAGAGCGGCGACGGCGCGTTTGAGCGAGCGTGGTCGACGCCGCCCCGTCCGCCCGCGCCGCGTCCTGCTGCCTCAGCTGTCTTCTAACGGCGCCCGCTCCGTTTCAGAGTCGTCGCTAGATAGAAACGGAAGAGACCGAGAGAGCGAGAGCGCGCGCGAAGTGGAGCGAACGAGCGAGGGCGGCGGAACCCGACTCGTGCGCAGCGCGCAGCCGTCGGGGCCGCACCACCGCCCGGGCCCGCAGCAGCACCTCGCCGCCCCGTCGCCGAGGAACCTCCCCCACCTGTCCCACTCCCCACCCCCCCCACCCTCTGTTGGCCGGCGTGCGCCGGAGAGGCGACCGAGCGTGTATGTGACGTGTTGTACATACGCGCGGTCCTGTTAGACGTAGGCGGGGCCGCGGCGGGCCCCCTGGCCGCCGCTCAGCAGGCTCCGGTACCGGCTGTACATAGCGGCGCAGTGGACGAAGGCGAGCGAGCCGTGTGCGTGAGCTGCCTGCCTGTGGCTTTGCAGTAAATTATTTAGAGACGGCGCGAAGTGGAGGTGGCAAATCAGGACCGGCAATCAGGCTGTCTCGTGGATGTGGATTGTGTTTTGTGCGTTGGCCAGGCTCGCTGTAGTTTCGACTGTACTTAACTTTGTCTTTTTTACTTAACGATGTGTACTTAATTTGTGCTGCTCGGCGGGAGCCTGCCGGCGGGCCGACAACTGGAAAGTATTTTAAGTCTTTCACAAGAGTAGCCTAGGCTTTGTGTTCTCCCGTCTCGCTTCTGCCGACCGCCACAGCAGCCAGCCCGAGTCCCCTGTGCGCGTGGGTGCGCCGCAGGCCGCGCCACCCGGCCCGGCGAGAGCGAGCGAGGCCGGCCGGGCGGGCGGCTCGCCGCCGGCGTCCCGCGCCCCTGTACATAGGATCGGTGTGAGCCGCTGACGTCATGCCGGCACGACGTGACGTCACACGTCGCGCCCCGGCGTGTGTATTAAGTGTCCGGTGTACTCCTAGGCTAAGGCGGGGAGCCGGGTGCGCCTGGCACGCTGCCGCCCGCCCCGGCCCCGGCTCCGGCTCCGGCTCCGGTGTGCCGACTGAAAGACACGGTGGTGGCCATTCTGGAGGGGTGGCCCACTCCCCCTGCGTCGGGTCTCTGGTGGCGTCGGGCGGCGCCCCGACCCGCCCAATACTCCTGTTGGTGGACAGCTGGGCGCACCTCTGGGGCCGGCTCCGCACGCGCGGCGTCGGCCGGCCAAAACGATTTCCGATTGCTGCGACCCGGCAGTGGTCTTGATTTTACCTAGTTTCGACAGTCCAAATTAGAGGGCGCTCCTAGCCAGCGCTTCTAGCAAGACGATCGGACGTCAATTGTTTTAGCTCTAGCCCTCACAGACTCGACGTTATCTGTATATAACAAAGCAGAAATGTCTATTTTATCATGAGCAGGAACAACTACAGTACAGGTTGACAGTAGCAGACTAGCCAGGTTTTTTTTACGCATTTTCAGACGGCGACTAGAAGGGCGGCAATAACGATAAGGCAATAGAATGGCCTTCCCATCGATGCAATGAAGCATGCTATACATTACCAGCTCGCTGTTCACGTGCTGATAAGCTGGTGGTTCTGCGTGTTGCCCTGCCCCACTCCACCACCCCCGTTTACCTCTGTTTTGACCTGAGGGCGTTTGTCAGACTGCGCCGCCGCCGACGGCGACGGCCGAGTTGTTTTTTCCGAGCCGCCCTGTCGCGTGCGCGGCCCGCGCGGCGTTCGTGACGTCTGGGGCACGCGCTGACGCGGCGGGACCGGGCGGCGCGCACCGCTCGCCATTTTCGGCCGCCGGCGTCGCGGGTCAGCTGGGTGGCAGCGGCGCCGGCCGCCGCTGATTGGTCCCAGGCCCCCGGCGTTCGTGCGGCCAACGCGCGCGCCGCGGTCTGCCGACGGCTCCGGCGGCGAACTCATCGCCCCCTCACGTTTAGGTATTGAGCTGTTCCGATCATGCAATAAGAAGCGAGCAATAAAACGCTGTAAATCGATGGTTGTTCGGACTGGGCGCTGGGCGGCGACTTGGCCGTCGTTTGTACAGAGCCGACAGCGCGTGCGCGTCTGTGCTGCGAGCCTCTCGTTAACGAGAGGAGCGAACGACTTTGCGTGCATGTGTATGTGTGTTTGTGCTTGTGCGTTGCAAATGTTCGGAGCTAAAGACCGCGGCCGTTGTTGACTCCACATGAAACGCCCGCCGCTTGTTGGTGGGCGAAACCATTGGATGCATTTTGTATGCGGCGCATTGCGACTTCGGCGAGCAAGCCGGTGAGTGTGTGAACTGGTGCGTTGTCAGGGTATATTGTATAAATGATAAGGAAATGGTCTCGAATATACAACGGGAGTAAACGTGACGGCGCGTGTTCTTCTGCGCGCTCTGGGCGCGGGGGGGCACATTCGCAGACCGTTTGATTGGGAGCCAGGCTCGGCCGCCAGACCGGAGGTGGCATTTTCAGCCGAACCGTGACGCGGGTCGGCGGCTGCGGAGATGAGACGGCCGGCCTGGAGTGCATCTTGGACCGGACGGCCGGCCGACTGAAGAGCGCTCGTGCGGTCGGCGCTGTCAGCCGCCGCCGGCGCGAGGCTGAGGACATCTCCGCGAGGCTCCGGCGCTCCACCGGCTCCCGACGGAGACCGCCCCTGGCCTGCGATAGTGACGGGGATCCTCTGACTCCCTCTGGGGATGTCTCTTCCGACTCCCGATAGATTGATCCAGGCTCCCGACGGGAGATCGCTCCTGGCCTGCGGCAGTGACGGGGATCTCCCGACTCCCTCTGGGGATATCTCTTCTGACTCCCGATGATCGATCCCGGCTCTCGACAGTGACGGGGATCCTCTGACGCCAGTGAGGAAATCTCCGTCTCCCGATAGATTGATCCAGGCTCCCGACAGGAGATCGCTCCTGGCCTGCGACGGTGACAGGAGATCCCCTGACTCCTGGTGGGAAATCTCCGCCTCCCGACAGATCGATCCAGGATTCCGACAGGAGACAGCCCCGGTTGCAGGCCGACTCAGGGGAATTGATTCATGACGTCATAGTTAACCGCTGATCCCCGGAGCAGAGGCAGCACCATCTATGACGTCACCTGATAGTCTGCCTTCTGCGTGCCACCGAGACAGACTGGATGACACCACAGTCGATAAAAGCCCCATGAAAATGAATGCTCCATTCCAAACCACGCAGTCCGTCCCAGAGTAGAGGTGATAGAGTAGAGGTGCGCGAGGATAGATAGGGTAGGATAGATAGAGTAGAGGTGAGTAGAGGTGATACCTGGCATTGCCATGCGCCCGACGGCCGCAGCACCGGCTGAGGCTCCATCCGTCCGCAGCCGGCGTTGGGCTGTGTTGCATAGCACGACTGCGCCCTGCGTCGTCGTGTTGTAGTTGCTTACTTAACAACATACAAACTCTGGCGCTTTTCACCACAATTAACCGTGATAGGCATTCGCTTAGATAATGAAAGTCCTGCCAATCATCCACGCGCATTGTGCAGTCTTGTCGTCTTTTATATTATTATTGTTATTATATCGTATTATATATATATATATATATATATATATATTTCTTGCGCTGAACTGAAATGAAACGAATAGCGTGCAGACTACATTATGTGGCCCATCTGGACAATATTCAGATACGTTCGGACTGATTTTATTAAACATAATGCTCAACATCTCAGCCTATAAAATCATGATCGAATTATCTTGGAACAAGAAGGCGCAGCGGCCGGAATGATCGCAGCGTGTAGGTGAATCGGAAATTAAAACACTAGTGTTTTAGTTCCCAATTCACAAATAAATAAAATAGAAGAGAATAAAATAAAACACTGGTGCAAACATGTGGATAGCGTTTTTATCGTTAGTGTGGACACGTGACGTTAGCACTGTCTGATCATTCATCGCACTCCGTCAATTAAAGTCGAGTTCATCCATCCATTTGCCGCTCACCGACGCCAGGTGGCCAGAGCCTGGGGGCAGGGAAATGCAGCTATTGGCGGTTATCACGATGGTCAGCAGGGCGTCCAGACAGCCACGAAATCCGAGCAGACCTCAAACTGGACGAGTTAACAACTCTTACAAAACTCGCGGGCCTATTGCGGGCTACAGCTTAATTATGACAACATCAAACGTGTAGAATGAAGTCAATATTCAAAGGTCGCCATTTGCTTCATCATGGCATGCGTCTCCCAAACATTGGTGGAGCCAAGTGCGTAGGAACGACAGCAGTTCGGTTCTGGGGCTGGGCGCACCGAGGTCTCCCAAGGTGTCGCAAACACGACAGCCTGAGCGGGCGTCCAGGACATACCGGCAAGTCTAGAGATGACCCAACTGAAACGGTCAGGCGCCAGTACATGACCTCCCCGCCTCAGACGGGGAAGAGCAGAGGCATCTCTTCTCTTCGGCAGCTCGACCGGTGAGCGGAGCCTGTCTCTGCCCCGCCGAGATTTGGAGATGCGACCACCCTCGCGAGACGGCACATGAAATAAGGCATGGAAACGTCACCTGCGCACTTGGTGCACAGGCCCGCGCGCCGGCTCTGATTGGCTGCCGGCGAGCGCGAGGCTGCCGCGATTCGCTCCGCATGCGATGCATGAAACGAGCCGCGTGCGGACAGGCCACGTCCGTGCACGGGGGGGGGGGGGGCCGTCCGTCGATCACCGATCGACACAGTCAATGACCCCGTCGATAATCAAGTGGAAGTCGTCGCGGTTCTGCAGATGTCGCACAGAGGTGGCGGCATGCGGTCAGCAGGGTGTCCGCTGTCCGGACTACAGCGGTCGGCGGCCGAGTCGGGGCTCGAGCATTAGTTATTCATTGCCAGCGGCCATTTGCCACTCAGCGACGACAGGTGGCCAGAGTCTGGGGCCCGGGAAATAGAGCCATTGCCAGCCGTCATGACGGTCAGCAGCGCAAGCAGGCAGTCACGTGACCCGACCAGGTATTCAGCTGGACGACTTCCAGTGCTCAAAGTGGGACCAGCTAAAGCATGATTAAGCATGCTACGGGTATTTTTAATCCCGATATGGCCACAGTGACGTCGCCGAGGTTTTAGGGCCGCGGGACAAAAATATGCATTGGGCGCGGAAAGCGCGCGTCACCGTAAGCCCTCCTTATCCTGCTCCCATGTTCACATATGTCGGAGCAATCCACGGGCCTAGTGGGTTTCACTCGAGGTTAACAGAGGCCCGCCGCCAACCACGGCACCGACTGTGCGTGCACACAACGACCAAACTAAAACCCAGCGAGCTAAGAGGATCGTACGATGCCTTTGACGGGATCAGGGACCACGCGACCGAGGTCGGACACTGCTGTGGACGTGACGGCCACCTGGCTCACCGTAGCGCGTGGTGGTATCACTGGTCTCGCGGTTATTATGCCGTTCTGCCGGCTCGTGTTGCTCTACCGGACTCCATTGGCCACGCTCTAGATAACCACTCAGCCAAGTATCCAGGGCCAGGATGTGACCAAACTTCCCATTTATTCCATATATATATATATATATATATATATATATATATATATATATATATATATATATATATATATATATATATATATATATAGATGTACGTATATGTATATATAATGAACATGTATATGTATATGTATTCATATATGTATGATGTATATTTTATGTATAAATACAGATATATTCAAATACAAATGTAAATACAAATACAAATATCAGCCCTCGCAGGTCGCATGCGCTAATCCCTGACGCGTAGCACCAGCCGTCGGTGACAGGCGACAACATGCGGGCGCTCGGTCCTCGGCGCCCTAATGGTGGCCCTCGCGCAGGTGGAGCTTCTAACGCGCGTTTGTTTGTTCGTTGATGGGAGGCGGCACTCGTGGATGCAGACGGCTCCCATGGCATAGGCCTCCGCTTCCAACGCGCGTTTGTTTGTTCGTTGATGGGAGGCGGGCACTCGTGGATGCAGACGGCTCCCATGGCATAGGCCTCCGCTTCTGTGCTGGGGTGGCGAGTGGGTTGACGGTTGGTGTTTGTGTTGGGTTGGCGTGTGTGACGGGTCTGACGCACAATGATAATAATGATAATAATAATAATAATAATACAGTTTATTCCGCGCCATACACGGTAAGTGCGTCGCTAGGCGCACTGTTGGGTGGGAGCACATGGCCTCTTATGTTGCATATATCTTATTAAATGTCATATGTCTCATTAAATGAACATTAAATGTCATATTTCATCCCAAATCACTGTACATCATGTTATTATATCACATACGGTATGTGAAGTAGCCTGTTAACGTGGAGCAGAAGCACCCCTCTCTGGTGACACCCCCCGCCCCCTCCCCTCTCTGGTGACTCGAGTTCACAAGAAGCCGACGGCCAAGGACCAATGCTTACGTGGGCGGAGCGAGCGCCCGAAACTCTACCAGCGGGGTGGTGTCGGCGCAGACGTCCATCGGGCGTTGGAAACGTGGGTAATCTGGGCAGTGCACCATCAAGAGCTCACCAGAATTCATCTGCTCTACGACAACAACTATAACTGGGATCACGGAGAGGATGAAATCAACAGGATCATCAACAAACATCATCAACAGGGCTCACTCAGCCAACAGGAGAATGCCAACGGTGAAGATTTTAACTCCTTGCCAGAACTTTATGTCACCGGCTTCCAACAAAGATGAACGTGTCCTGTAGAAGATCACCGTAGGCAACTATTCACAGACCAATCCCGCAGGCCGCCTACATCGGAGCACATACTACAGGAACCCATGCATGAGTCAACTGGTGATGACCGCTGACTTATAGTGCATGCTCAGAACGTGTTGCGTCTCAGCACTGGCTGCTGAAGTCGGCCAATGCGGTGAGTGAGGGCACTCTACAATTACCTTGAGCAGAAGGATGGCCACGCAACTACAGGATAGAGTTACCTTACGGCACCGGGAGACATTCCACCATCAAGACCTCACCAGAGAGATAATAGCACAAAACACCGGGATCGTCACTAGATGTTCAAACAGCAGACGGCTTCACACCTTGGAAACTATCTGCATTTGATGTAAAGACATTGTCACCAAACGCCAGGTGCTGATGCGCAAGACTGGTGATTCTGTCGTGCATTGTACAGACTAGCGTGATAGCCAAAATTATACATCATTGACACTAAATGTTAAACGTCGCATGATACATTGCTGTATTTTAAGGTGATATAAATGCATATATATATATATATATATATATATATATATATATATATATAACCATAAGATACCGGCTGAATGCACTTATGCAATAGTGTAGCAGCGCTTGAACTTTGCCGAATCACTCTCAGTTCCAGACCTCTTTACCGATACTGTATCCCCTTTATCCGGTCGCAGCTTGCTTGTTGCAGCTTAAAATAGTTCATGTTCTATAATGTGTACCTGTATGCCATCTGTGAATACATTTGCGTCCCTATGCGATATGACATTAGTCAGAGGAATAAAACGTTTGAATGAATAGAGCACGTTAGCGATGTCTTTTCAAGAACTTCACCCTGAACAGCGAGACTTAGTACGGAAGATGAAAACCCGCGCAAAACGACAGATTAATACCTAGAACACTGTCACCTTCAATGTTATGTTTTCATTACTGTTAGCTTTGTTATACGCAGGGGCAAATGTACATTTAATCAGTTTCTTGTGTGCTTGTTTGCTTGCTCGAATCAAGTCCTTCGTTGTTTCTGGTACGCCATTAATAACTCGCCTATAGTCATATAAATTGGTTTAGTCTATCTAACGTTAGGACATTCGTTCTTAATGTTGAACGTTATGTAATACGGCGGACCAAAAACCTTCGAACATGGCAAAATCTGGGGAATGTTCTATGAGGCAATCATTGGTGAATCATCAGTTAATAGAATAGACACTTGACTATTTTGTCAAATTATTAAATACATACAAACAAACGCACATCACTTTACAAGCTAGTTAAACACCATGGAAAGGTGAAGACATCGAATCACCCTGCACTCATTGGATGACTGAAAAGGTCCGAACTAATGCATGACCTAAGCTGTTTGTTTAAGCCAGACATTCTTTCTCTTATGAGGATGGCTTCAAGAACTTCTAGACGGCGTTTGTTGGGACATTATTTTTAAATCAGCGTGTTTCAGTCAGGTCAGAGCGTGGAAATTTTTGGCTATGGTTTTGCATATATGTCGGTCTGACGTTCCCTCCTGCAGCTGCATAGTCATGCGTCGTGATGGGGATGTTGTGGTCATTCCAATACAAGTAGAGTTGCGGGGCCGGCAGTCTCCGTGCGGGCATATAGTATATATATATATATATATATATATATATATATATATATATATATATATATATATATAGATGCAGTTTATGCAGGATGAATGTTGGATGCGCAGACTGCGAACAGGTAGCAGGCAAATTTATTAGTAACCTTCCGGGTTTATGCGTTTCAGTTCTATTTTGAACAAGCGTCATCCTGGACAATGCGACCTTCACGCCCCCCCCCCCCCCCCAATAGAAAAAAAAACAGCGGCTACCGATCTCTTTGCCGCACTAAGGGACGACACCATGTGTCACCATGAATCATGTGTCAACGATAGGAAATGCATGTCTCCTTTCTTTTGCCAGCTATTTAAGACACAAAGATTACCAGAACACATTGCTCATGCAACACTGCTCTAGGAACTTGGGGCATTGAAAGGCATAATTTATTAGTGGCTCCCGTTAGCTTCGCTGCGCGGAGACTTGGCGCCATCGTCGTTGGCACAGCACCGCCCTCAGTCACGTGACATTGATTCGCATCTCGGTGACGCACAGTGTATCCTAATAACATTATCTAAGCTTGCCATGTTGACGTCAGTTGGCACTCCCTGCACACGGGGACGCTGCATAGTTTCCATCGCTGGCCCAGCTTTGTGGCATGTTTTCGAAGACTTGGCCCTGCACATCCCTTTTCCATATGTATATATATATATATATATATATATATATATATATATATATATATATATATATATGACTGTTCCCTGCTTAATGTCGAAATGCGTTTTCACTCCTCCTTTCCCCTCTCACACGTGCTGTGATTGGCAACGGTAACAGAGAAGTGTAAATATAAGTCATGGATCGCCACGCGGGTAGAACATGTTGCGTATTCAACTTGCAAGACAATTCGTGATCAGTACCCGTATGCAAGGCATCTGTGCTGTGCATCTGGCTACACAAACGCGTGCATACGGTTACTTAATATATAGGTTAGGTGAAACTGGCAACCGAGGGCGCACTCGCGTGGAACTAGCTTTGTTGCCAGATAAGGCGTCTCACCGACTAGATCGCTGGGGTTTTGCAACTTTTCCTAATAATATGCGTTCCTGCAAAAAGAGTGTCATGAAATCCAACAACTTAGCATGTGCTGTGATGTGTCGACTGACTTTTGCTATCGAAACATGTAACGAAGGTAAACAGGAGCGGAATAGTGGAAAATGCGGTTGCGTGCCGGACTTTCCAGTAAGGCTGACTTTGAAACCTGCACAAAACACATTTTGGCTGTTGTCGTTGTCATGGTTACGAGTATCCACAAACTCATGGCACGGAGCACGGTGACACGGCACGGTACAGAGCAAGTTCGCAGAATGGGATGGAGTGTAAAGCGTATCGAATAACTTGCGACGCGTCTCACAGCTAACAACGGCTGCATCGTCAGGCGACAAACACACAAGTGTTTACTGTGAAGGAATCTAAAAACACGCGTACGACATCAGCCAGGAAACATAAGAAGTGTAAGTGAATCAGCATATGTTGATATAAATACTAGTTTTGGTCGATCTACGTTGCTAAAAATTGGAGCGCTGTAACGCGTTTGGAATACATTGTGCTTTGAGAACACGGTGCAACTGCCTGGACTGCCTCAGCATTATTTACATAGAGCTCTATTAGACCGAATGAACAGTATTACATCAGGCCTGGACCGCCTGTTCAAGAGTTTAAGTGTCAAGGTTTGTTCGAAGCATTTTATTGCAAAAGGATTATCCCAAAGAGATTTGAAGTTTGAACTACTCCATACTGAGAAATACTCAGCTTCAATCCCTGCGCGCAAGCCCGACGTGAACAACGCAAAGTGAAATAGTTACACCGGCAGGTCCACCACCTGGGGCAGGTTAGGCACTGAAGTGGGACCAATCCATCCAGGCAGATGCATGGCTATGGCGTATACATGCGTTTACTGCCACATGCTTTCAAGGTAATTAAACCTCACAATACTGGGATGTCGATGTGGAATTCTGGTAAAGACGTCACCTGCTTTTAATGGGAGTGTTCTACATTTAGATGTGGTTTCGAACTGTAATAACCATCCTGAACACCTTTCGGTGCGGTTCACAGCCTTACTCTTTTTAAGACCTAAGCCCCTCTAGTTTCTCAGCCACACGACCGCGAAAATGGGGTAAGGTATATCGGAGGAGTATTTCAGTCGCCTTGGCATTCACGATGTCATTATAACGTCATCCAAATCCTGCCATTCTATAAACCATGCGCCAATCAAGGTAAAAAAATATATAATTGTCGATGCGCTCATACCTGGCGTTCGTGAGCGTGATTTCCTGATGTAACGGCTGTCAATTGACCCTCAATCAATGTTGTGCAAGATACGATGACGTGATCAAACCATGACACATTGAGGAGCATATTTGGAAGCAAAAAATTGTGCTGTCTAGCGGAGCATTTAGTTGTGCGAGGGCATATTTCATAGCAGCTGATGCTTGCTTCATTAGCTTAAAATGCGAAACGCATCCTTTAAAACCGAAAGGTTGTCGCACATCCTCGGGTAACTCGCGTCGAGAACCACTTGTGCCATTGGATTGTGTGTCCGAGCAAACTACCATTAAGAGTGGGTGATGTGATAGTATTAACCGTAGGAGAAACAACAAGGGTGATGATGTGCGTTCGATGTGTTGTTAGTTGAATGATATATAGTGTTGTTATACGATGTGTTGATAGTGTTGATAATGATAGTGTTGAATCATATATAATATGATATATAGATAAATAGATATATAATATAATATAATATGATATATAGATAAATAGAATGATAACGAATGATAGTGTTGTTAATGCGCTGTTGGTTGGATGTTCGTTGTGCTGCATTCTGATATGTCATGCTGTGTTGACAGTTCGTGTGCCGTAAATGTGTCGTGCCCACGATTCGCAGCCAAATGTGGCTGCAAAAGAATCAACGCTCGCCCTGGATCGTCCTGATTATGTATGAAAGTAACTTAATAAATGGGTTCAAAAGGAAGAATATGAAAACGATCATGGCAAATGTAAAAAAGAAAATGTTAAAAATATGATTTATTTAAGAGCTCGTTATTTGTCCGTGTGTATGAAACTAAAGTGTGTAATAAAACAAGAGTGCTATCATCCTATCTAATGTTATGAAATAATTTTGTAAGGAATTTTATGCGTACTCTGAAATTTGATCAGTTAGTACCTTAATGGAACGTCGCCAGTTCACAGTTCATGTAGACGCGTTTGGCCGGCAGTGACAATTTCGGGCCGCTCGAACTGGCTTCTCACCATCCTGGTGGTTGGACGGAGGGGGAGCATGGCCAGATTTCAAAGCCTCGCACGTTTCCTGGAGCTCCTATCCGAGATCCTGGGGCACCTGCTCCTGGTGCGTATACGGCAGGTAACACCTTCCGGAGCACACTATGGGACAAATAGTTGCCATGGACGCAAAGGTTCCGGGGCAGCTCTGTGTATTTTAATGCGAACGGTGCTTTTCTGGTGTGGCTCTTTATTACCTGTATTGTATGCGTAAATTTTGCATTGTATTATGTCCGTTGCATTGCAACATACGTGCCAAAGTTAGTTTTCTGCAAGGTTGCAATCTTTCGGCGCGCGATCTGCACCTCACATATGGACAGAACAGGCCGTGTCGGAAGCCAGAGGTATTTGGTCAAGGCTTTGATCAAGCAAAAAGTGTGATAGCGTGATATAGCGTGATAGCGATAGATAGTCTACGTCACGTGATCTGAAGCCGGCCAAATAATATCGCGATGCATGTTCTTTCGACGGATCGAATAGTCCGTCATAAGATCATATCATAAAAATAATATCCTTTTCAAATGCAAAACCAAGGTGGTGACACTCCCCGCCATTTATCTACAACCTGTAATGCCTGAAATTACTCTAAGAAGCTGGCCTAATATGCTGGCCCAGCAAGGGAAAATGACGACTATCCCTACCTCATTGTCAAAGAGATCATTTTAGCATCTGCACATGACACAAGAAAACTCAACATTCTAGACATCTTACGCATTCGTAGCACCACACGCCAGTACTAAACAAATTGTAATCATTAATCGTTAAAAAAACATCAAAATTAGACATTAAAAACATTGATGATAGGAATAAATAGCTGATACAAAATTAATCATTAAACTATTTACTTTTTATGTGGGGTGGCCTCGCCAATAAAAAACGCAGACAAAATGACAAGGGTAAAGCCATGGCGGGATTACATCATCGGCATGCAGCAATATGATTTCCTATGTTGATAAGGTAGGCCACAGTGTGCTATGTTAATGATACATTTTGCACGGTTAGGGGATGATCCGTTTTTGCCACGCCAAAACGGTATTGGGTGCTATCCCATAAGAACTCCATCGTTGCTCGCGTTTCATGTTTTAAATTTTTATGTGTGAGTTGTGGATATCAAATGGAAAGCCAGATATCGCTTTTGAGAATGATAGACGATATCTCCAAAACGTTAAACCAAAAATATATAAGAAGATGACACGTGTCACTTAATGAGCGGTTTTTTATCTAACAGACAATGCCAAAAGTAATGTTCTAAAGACAAAAAACTTCACCAGAGGCTATCCAAATCCAAAAGTTACCTTTTTCCTCTGCATGCTTTGCTTTCAAATGCTCTCTTAAAGCGGACAGAAGAAACGGGCATTGTGGCAATGGTTCCCATATGTGACGTTTTTTATAATTTGTGTCATACTTCCTTTGGTATATTCATTTCGTTTTCAATACCTTTACACACGGATTCAAATATGTTTCGCCCTTCCGTTGCATTGTAATTCAAACATGTTCAATCCACTGTGCGCTATTTATGACTATCGTGATCTATTCATTATCAGCACGGCGTACGTAACATGCTCATAGTAAGTCCGGCAGGTAATTGTTTTGTCCTCGAGGTGCCATATAACAGTCAGAAACCATGCGTCGGTAGGCTTATCAACAAATTTATTTCGTGTCATGACCACCTGCGCTTACGCGAGTTATTAGACAACCAGAGTTGTACAAGGATATAAAGATGTCTCGGTACTAATTTGGTCCATAGACACGTCAGAGGATATCATTAAATACGAATTAAGGCGTAGTATTAAAGTTACTCCGCAACATTGTCCATTTGGTTAGGAGATAAATGTCCATACGTCTAGTGCCAGGCACACCTTGACATAGCTATCCCATAACCGATGCTTCCAATCCCTTAAATACCATTTCAACTCGATGTTGTTGTTTTTTTTCTTCAGTACATTTTACCCAATGATTCCTAGCGGATAGCAGTCGATGTCGCGGTGTGCATTTGACGGTGTGCATTTTGACGGCGTGCATTTGACGGTGTGCATGTATGCGCTGAAGTCATGCTTGCTTATGCCTGCTGTAAGCATGCGCATTCAGGGTCGAAATATCGCATCTATCACACACGTATGAATTCCGTAACAGCTATTCTGAGTTAGGGCTTCTGAGTGAGTTGAACTCTTCTCAAACACGGGTTCCCATCAATTGATCTATTCGATAAGTCTGAAACGACCCAGATTACCAGCGCAGGTCGCATGGCAGCATGAGTTCAGTTTCAGGGGCGTTGCGCTTGTTTAGCTGTGCGCGCAACTAAAACTTTTCAGATTCAATTCAGATACAGATTGAGACGCGAAAGCTCAGGTAGTTAGAGAGCCTGCCTTCCGATCCACCCACCAGTGGCGAGATGGGTTCAATCTTCAATTTCATCGCATAAGGCGCTCGCCAATTGTCCTTGGCAGATGTGGCCTGCGGCCAGTGGTAGCGGCCGCGTTGAAGGTCAAGTGACGTCAGAGGGCAGGACGGACCGTGCAGAGTCTTGCGGCACGCTTAACTTTCGCCGTAAAATTCTGTCGTTGATCTGGAATCGCACGATCGGACGGCAGGCGTCAAGGCTCGCACAACAAACGCCGCCTTAGGTAATCTCTGGTCCCAGAAATCCATCCATTGAATAGCATTAGACCAAATATTTTTTTTTTAAAAACGGATTGATTCATCCTTTGAATTCATATTTGCATTCAGTTCAGTTGAGAAGTTTCCGTATGACATGAGTGCGATTACATCCTGCGCACACTTCATCCCGCGTCAGGTATTCACCCACCAGAGACGTCTGCCGGGATGCTGGTGCCACGCTTGTATCTCTCAGAGGGCGAGCCCTGTGTCCCGAGGCAGTGCCTCACTATGGTCAGGTCACATGCGCCGGCACGACCATTTCATCAGCATTCCATCAGACCTGCCAGGGCTCAGGACCGCGTCTGGAGGCGGACAGGTAAACACCACGACCGTCCCGCCGGACCCAGCCCCGCCCGGGCCGACAGCTCGCCGAGCGAAAACGCCACGCCAAAGTAGCGGAGCCGGGAGCGTGGGGGGGGGGGCGCTGGCACGCCGGACGTGAGTGACGCGTTATTTGCATCTCCGATGGCGCGCGGCGGCCGCGGCGGCGGAGATTGCCGGCGGCGGCGAGCCGGCGGCGGGACAGGTTTAATTTGGAGGGCGACCGGAGAGGGGCCGGCTGGCGGCCGTGTCGCGCCGCGCGTCCCTCCCGCGGGGTGGAGCCGGCGCGGCCGACTGTGGCCGCGCGCCAGCCGGCGACGAGGATCAATCCGCCACTGCGGCGGGGGGGGGGGGGGGCAGGATCAATCCCGGGGGTCGGGCCTGCCAAGTCGTCAGAGCCGGGGCACGGCGCCGATTGCCTGATGATGGGTAAGGAGACTGATCGCCGACCGGCCGCCGGACGCACTGATTCCTGTCGGCGGCGCCGTCGCCTGCGTCTGGGACGTGGCGACGGCGACGCGCGTGCTGCCGACCCCCGCTCGTGGCGTACCGGACTTGCATTGGTGGAGTCGTGGCTTCACTGTCCGAGGAAGAGTGCTGGCGACCTGGACAAGAATTGATGACTTAATCCTCACTTGATCTGCGAAGCGACAAGGCAAACAAAAAACTGATATCTGCTCACGACACGCATAACAAATAACACAGGACGTCTGATCCTCACGACGACTGCTGGTTGTTCGGGACTAATTCCCTGTCCTGTGATGGCCCAGGGGAGCCGTCGCAGCGCTGGTAGCCGATGGCTAACATGCACGTGGTGACGGTAAATGCCATTCACTCCGTCGTCGGTTGACCTCCCGGGTCGACCCGCTCTGCCAGCCAGAAGTCGTTCGCACTGATCGCACATCGTTCGCACTGGCACCTCGTGCCGACCGCGAACACGTGCGGCCCGCTCAGCAGTCGGGGACCAGAGGCCGGAGCCTGGCGCCGGGTTAGATCGACAGCGAGGCTGTCACGTGACACCTGGCGCCGGTTCTGCATGAGCCAATACACGTCACGTGCATCAGCGGTCGACTACAAACTCAGCCACGATGAAATAAGCGCCAATCAGGGCACTGATGACCACTGAGACTCACCCTTACACCCTTACATTACACACCCACACACCCTTACATTCGCTGGGAAAGTCCGCTGTCGTTTTTCTTCCTAGCGCGCTTACACCTGATGCGGTTCAGGAGATGAACGATCTCCAAAGCGTGACGTAACTTATGCATCGTTTCGTGATCCTCGGATAAACTTTGCTCGCGCTGCGACCCGGTAATGAAGCTGCGTCAGTCTCGGAACTATTTAAAATGCGACGGCCCGGGAGAAATTAACCAGTCCCACTTTTCCGAAATAACTTGCCCATCGAGTGAGTTGCCAAAAATGGAGAATCTGTCGAGTGATCGATCTGGCACATTCTGACAAAGACAACGCTCCACTTGTACGTCAGGCTGCAAAAGTACAACCACAACGGTGTCAGCTCACATGGCAATCTGTGTTTCCAGTTAAAGGAGCTACTCTAAACATTTCGTCTTGATTTGGATCCTTTCATGCAGCCTATCAACTGGTTTTATGGCGTGCCAGTGGGCTCAATAACTAACAATGGACGACGTATGGTCACCATTTCATGGCTATATCTACGGTGAATAACTGATTGTCGTTTTCAGATGACTCAGGATAATCTTGCATTCTGTAGTCATTTCAGCAGCAAAACTGATTGTCTGCTTTCTTCGAAGGCACGAATTTGGTGTTTCCGGAGACTAATAGGAGGTTTAAATCTTAGTCACTGAGTGTAGCTTTAAATAAAAGTGAGAGGCTTGTTTGCTTCATACATTATAGCTGAGGCATGAATAATCCATGCATCTGTTTGTTAGTGCGCATACCTCTCTGGCTGTTCTGTTGTATTGTCATTGGAGAGGGGATCAAGCATCACGCATCACTTTATGCCGGTAGTGAAAATTAGCCTTGCGTGTGTAAGTAATGTTTCAACGGACGTTATCTGCGATACGGGGAAAATATTTTACAATTTGGGATGTGAGGTTGGCGACTTTTTATCATCCCTAAGGATAATGATTTTCGCACTTGCGAGCCACCATTGCTGTTGCGACTGGAGAAATGCCTCGGGCACTGCCAGGCTACACAAATCACCAGTTTCTGTAATGGGCTAGGCCGGCATAAGTGATGGATGCAGACCTTGTTATTATAAAATGGCCATAATTTGTACAAAAGGTGTAAAGCACCCAATGAATTAAACAATGGATCACCGTACTCAGCTATTTGCGTTTCAGAACGTAAATAGCAGATTTCGTTTGGCACAACTGACAATCTTGCGTACAGCAGGCTATTCCCCACTTTGTTTTTGTTATGGCATGACACTCATTTTTAGAATTGAGCTCGGATCTTTTGATTCGGCGGATTTCTAGAAACAGCGATCTCGAAGGCTAAGCAGTGTTCGTTGTGCAAGCCCTGGCCCCATCATCCAATTGTGAAATTCCGGGTCAACCTCAGAATTTTGCGGCGAAATCTTGCTGCGCCGTATTGGTCGGCCTCGTCCGGCCGGCCCATCGATGTCACCCGACCTTTAACGCGGCCGCCGCCACCAGCCGCAGGCCACCCTAGCGAGGGCCAATGCTGGCGCCTAAGAGGATTCGAACCCACTCTGCCACGGGCGGGTGACTCGGAAGGCAGGCGCTCCAACTAACTGAGCTATCGTGACGGGGATGGTCGGGGAGTCATGCGGCAGTATAATAATACCTGCTGCGCTTATGCAATCATCGAGCGCTATATCCATTGCTCAAACTAATGAAAATTGTGTGCGACCCCTCTGCAAGTACGTGAACTACCCCGACGTGTACGGCGATCTATGTAACGCTTCATGCCAGAGTGCACCATCGGGTTAATTCTCTGAATTTGACCCTTTATCCTCCGATCTCATAAGCATGTGAGTACTCCAACACACTCTATGAGCCTTAAATACACAACTTGCGGGAGCTCTTATGCAAGTCAGTCGACCAGGTCGGCGCGCGCGGCTTGGTTTGCAGCGCTTGAGCCGTTCTCTAGCAACAGCTTCCAGATGCGGTCTCAAAAACGCATAATTTCCCCCTGATCTTGACGATGACTGTATGCGCGCAGATTTTTGTGCATTGCTCATTGACTCATTGAATTCATTTTATGCACGATTCAGACACAATTTGCATTGTGTGTTATGTGCATCAAAAGCAGATTGTGGGGTCTGCAGGCATGCTAACCACCCTGGAGTGCACCGTCTTGTCTGCATCGCCTTATCAGCTGGCAACGTCGCCGCCGGATTGCCGCCCGAAACGCCTCTTCTTTCGATCGTTTCTTGCCGTTTTTCACGATGCGCGCAAATGCAAGCATGAACTGTGCGCCGTATAAATACACAAATGGCACGCTGAAAGTGTAAACTCACCTGCGATGCCCTAGTGAGCCGTCGATAGCAGATTCTTTTAGGCCCTTCGATGCCTAAGACTGATTACGGATTACATCCTCCTGCATTTCCCGTTCGTGGAGGCATGCACGTATACAAGCAACGATTGCGCATTCTTTGGTTCAACAGAGAGCATGGTTTGTCAGCTGTTGGTGCGCCATTCAGGTTGACGTGGGCGACATCGAGCGCAGCCCCTGGGCCAGGTGGAAAAACTTGCTTAACAGCAGATCTCGGTGCAGTATCCAGTGTCAGCGAAACTGGTCCCTTGCCTCCGTCTGTGCTACAGCGACAGCGCGCACATACACAGGTACCAACAACGGTGCATCATACAAATGCGTAAAAACATGTGTTCGCAGCAAGCTATTCTTTTTCAAGATTCCTTGCTCTGGTATTTGTTAGAAGTCACGGTGTGCACGCATACTGCAATCGGTTGTGCGAATAAAGGCCCGCAAAACGTGTGTGGTCGATGATTGGGTCTGCGACGCCGAAGCCGACGCTGGTGCCTTCCGTCGACAGCTGACGCGGGCATTGCAGTGCTGCGCATGTCGACGTGATTCAAGCACTGGCCGTCAAAGACTCACGGTTTGCATTGATTTGTATGAGCCATAATGACTGCCTGAATATCTATCATTACTGCGCGATCAAACCAGTGGCAAAGAGTACGTTTCAGAGGGAGTGAAATCGGCGGTGAACTCTGCCAATGGCAAATGGTTCTGGCCATGTAAACAGGGTCTCCTACACCGCCGTGGGCAGCGGGCTGCCACTTTGAAGTTATAATCAGCGGCCAGTGAATAGATGCTTACATGTATGTATGCCAGCACAGGCAACAGGAAAAGATGGCAAAGAACCCGCTGCAGACAGTGAATTTGGTGGCGGAATTTGTCCACGATAGCATGAGCGGTCCCAATCAACTGAATACCAGGTCACTCACCTCGACGCGTTTCACGCAGTTGCATACGAAAACGCTATTTGTGTTGGTGTATACGGCGCGTAAAAGATGTTTACAAACAAGCATTCCAACACAAACGACAAAAACAAGACACGAAAACGGCCGATTCCAACTTCAAATCCCGTAGAATTTTGCTGACTTTCCTGTAATGAACGAAAGTATGATTTGTGTACATGAAGCAGCCTGCAGGCAACAGAAAGGATGCTACAATGTCTTGCCACTTCTAAGGTTGGCAGTGTTTAGTTGCCAATTATGCCGTCCTGAGAAGAAACACCACGCATCTTAAAACATGACTTTGTAGTTTCAGTGATCGGGGATTATGTGGGATCGGCTGTGATAAATCACGCCTTTAATCTGAGTGGCGCTTCAAGAAGAGTGAACTCACGCTAGTCGCTGCAAGGCATATTTCCTACCAAAAGACATATGATACAGACGTGCAACTCTGTAGACTGACATGCACCCAAATTATTTTGCACACCATGAACAGCATTATCAGGTATAGAGATGAACTGATATATGCATATAAATTAGGTGAGTTACTCAGCGCAGCTACGAGAAACAGCGTATGTACGAAAGAGCATCACGTATACAAAGAACGATACTATTAGCTTAAGTCGTGGTTGATGGAGAAGAAAAATAAATGACAGTGAGAAATCGAGATGTGGGGATATTTCAACGAAGGCACATGACCAAAAATAATCATAGGAAAAAGTAGAGATCTGTGGATATTCCGACAAAGGCTCATGACCGAAACATCAACATCACTATTTTCCACCTTCTCTTCATCCATCAACGGGGACGGGGTACAGAACTGATAGCAATGTTCTTATGATAAATGTACTATCCCTCGCGCGGCGGCCAAAAAATCACATCGCTCTAGCATTGTATGGTGGTGATGACAGCATTGTACTGTACTGTATTGTACATTGTATATTGTACACTGCATCACGTTTCGCTGACGGGCTGAAGTATCATGAAAACATTGATAGTGAGGGTGGATATCGGTAGCAGTGAACTATGTCTCACGCCTCCGCGGTTTCCACGGCCGGACCTCGCTCGCTTCGGCCACGACGATCGCATTCCAGATCATTTTTTGAGCGGCATCGTCCGCTTCCCGGTCCATTACTGACATCGCCACTGCTCGGATAGCGCTGAACTGGCTTGGTGACTCGTAAGCGGTACTTCAGTTGCGCCAGCAATTGGCTGCACGTTGTTATCTGCTCTGGCTGCCGACATATGGCAGCAATGCCTGACAATATCTCAAAACCTGGCGAATTGTTAGGTCGTGCTCCAGCGCTTGTCATTTCCAGTGCGCGTCGACTCCCAAGTTCGACAATACCCACTGCGGTGTTGGATCGATCACATCTGTATCCGGTTCGGCTAGTGTTTAACTTTTTCTGATGTAACAAACTGTATATATATATATATATACATATATATTTATATATATACATATATATATATATATATATATATATATATGTATTCCATTTTACTCGGATGGGGACACTACATTTTTATCACAGTTTGCGGTCGCAGCAAAAACACGCCTGGTTGGCAATATCGTATGAAAATGTCTTAAAGACTATAAAGCGCAACCAGGAAGCCTACCACTGTCCCTAATTATTCACATTAAGCTAACTGTTGAGAGCAAGCGTGATATTTAAAACCTACGTGGCAATTTTACTACAAGCTAGCTGACACATGCCAGTGAGATTTAATCTGCGTTTTAAAACGTGCAAGGCAAACAAAAATGTAATTGTGGTATCGGTGAAAACCAGGTAAGGTTCTATAAGACGATATCGGTGATGTTCGGCGTAACCTTGGGTGACTTTCGGCCAAAGATATGTATCTGCTAACAGCTCCACGCTTCCTGAGACGTTTTCAAATACATTAAAAACCAGTTATTCTGTGCGGCCATGTTACCAGACCGGACCTTCTCCACCGAGCCACTAGACGTTGCAGTTGGCTTTAAGTCTCTCAACACGGTCCGAGCCTGGAAGGCGGAGGTTCAGTGCTCTATGGGGTATTATAGACCCCGCATCGCATGCCGATTGAGAAGTATGGATAAGTACAACATTAAAAAATGTTGACTTTACCAGCAGATGCACACCTCTCTCAAGTAGGAGAGCATTTCGTGAAAAAGATGTGAGTTCGACTAGAAAATGTGGGGCGTTCGCTGAACACTTGATGTCAAAAGGACAACAAAATATGTGACGACTCAGCCCTGAAGCTGAAGCCAACCGAACGTTGGTCACTCTCCGAGTGCGGACACTGCTTTGGTGGGGAGGAAGCTCCGGATGTGAGCGTCAGCTGTACAAGTGATCCTGCCCCCCCCCCCCCCCCCGTCAACTAAGAGTATTTAGAATTGATCCTGCTTCTCTTCCTCACTAACAGAAGTTTCAACACGCCGGGTGTGCAATGCAAAACCTCCTGCAGGCTAGAATGGTAGCAGCAGGGGTGAAAAAAGCTTCTGATTTCCCAGATAAGATCGGTGACAAACACTGACACTTTTGCGAACCAACTGGCGACATAATTGCGAAAATGAAAACAAATTTCAACAGACCAGACCATATTATAATAGATTGTTCCAGCTACACGAAACTCAAAGCTTAGTATTGGCCTGTACGCGCTAACGCTTGCAGGGCGTGCAGAAAGAAAAATGGCTGAGCCTGCCTCCGAAACGCACTTAGAGCAGTTGTCTCCTCCGCGTTTAAATGAAAAATAAGAGATAAAAATTATAGCTTAAAATGGTTTACTTTATCCCTGGTTAGGACGCACAATTTCGTCTCGAACCCCCCCCCCCCCCCGCCCCCTTCCCCTCCTTCAAACTGAATATGAAACTGACGCCTTTAGGCTGATTTTGTTAAGTATGCTTTTATCTGATGATTTCTTATCATTATTATCATCTTATTTTTTATTAGTCTGGTCTCAACCATCATTCAGTATTTGGTGGCCAACAAATGACACTATAGTGCCAATTAACCCTCGAAAGGAAAGGGTTTGATGGTTATGTCACATGCCTTTAATGTGTCTGCTTTCCTGTGGTTTATCGCGTTCAGAGATATATCGCAACGGTTTCTGAAAAAAAAATTTAGGTGAGGATTTGGACTGTTCTAAATTTCGTCGTTGATAGAAAGGCACTTTTCCACGCTTGGTTAGCAGGTCCAAAGTGTCCACCTGAGTGTTTGGCGTTCAGCATGCATTTGGTTCATTTGGCGTTTGGCGTTCAGCATGCATGCAGCATGCGTTCAGCATGCATCATCAGTTCAGCATTCAGGTTTTGACACTTGCTCGGTAGTTTGTATTCCGCCTCTCAAGCTCTAGGGTGAACCGCAGCATCAGTTCATTAAACCGTTCACGAAAAAGTATATGTATATGCTGCAATAAAATCGCTGTGGCTCTTTACGTTCCATTTCTGTCATGAATCCGTACTCCCCCATATCTATGTCCAGAAAGCTAGCTTCCTATTTAGTTGGGGGTTCAGTCACTCCCCGCCCCCCAACCCCCCAACTTTGGCTTCCCCACTCGACGCCATCTCCACCTCGACTATTATGGCAAGAAAGTGCACCAAAATCTGGGGAGAAACCTGTTTGCTGGCATATTTTGGGGCAGGTTGAGTCATCTTTTACCGCTTAGACTCTCCTACACTTTTTTTAAGCTAATTCCCTGCTGATGCTTTCTTACACCAGCTCTCTGACACAAGCTCTTCTCAGAGCAGGACGGCGCCCTGCTATG
This sequence comes from Pollicipes pollicipes, assembly GCF_011947565.3. Lineage (NCBI taxonomy): Eukaryota > Metazoa > Arthropoda > Thecostraca > Pollicipedomorpha > Pollicipedidae > Pollicipes > Pollicipes pollicipes. The sequence continues at coordinate 41,888,631 of NW_023596225.1, read as the reverse complement.
AAGTCCAACATCAAAATATAATTTTCTCCCATACTATTTAATATTTTGTGGTGTGGATCTAGCAATTTTTCAGAAACAGGTGAGGGTTGAGGACCTGATATGACTTACCGCAAAGCGCAACCTCTCGTGCAAACACATACAAATACTTTTATTTGTGCCCTGGTCCTTTCTTATGGTGTTCTTGCGTATTTGGCATCGAATTTAAGGTATTCTCTTGTATTCCGATGCTTGATTGTGGCAACATTGTTGTTATTGTATATTGAATGTTAGTTTATTAAGTTATTCGAGCACAACTCTTGCTTCCGTAATAACTAGGACTCCTGTCAAACTTCTTATATTATTCAGCACAGATCGTGATTAGTGACTGAAATTTGCACAGCCTGCATAACACTGCTTGGGAGCCAATTCGCGTCTTCGATGATCATGCTCTTCTTGGCTTTGACTGCTGCATGACCAATAGGGTGGCAAGATTTCAATGACGTTTCATATGGCATCATGAACGCCTGGATGACCTTGATTTAGTCTACTCGAAATAGTCTGCACATCTTCGCGGGCCTATAGTTCAGAAACTAGTGAGGTTTAGGTCTTGAGAGGGGCAGGCCTATGAAATACGCCGAATGATCTTCAAAGTGGCTATCTCAGTTCAAAACCCCATATTCATGTAAAACACTGCCTTTAATGCTGACAGTTACCACGCCAGCTAGTGGAGAAGTGTAAACAAGCGCCCGCCAATATACAACGCCTGGCGCGCTCGCAACAGCTTCCAACGCGACGACTGCCAAACTGCTGTCATTATTGCTCTTCACACTTGCTTGGGCCGTGCACACCATTTACCAACAAACCCAAGGCGATGCATGACAAGCCAGGTCGAGATCGTCGCAGATGCGCGACATTCGCAATGTTTATAGCTACTGTATGGCAAAGCCGGTGGCTGCCAACGTTCAATTTCGACAGATCCAGATATGTTTTGGAAACCTCAAGGCCATTCATGGTCCTGGCGCAAAAGGACGCGGTTCCGCATGTGCAATGTTGTGGGCGCGTCTACTGTGAGGCCCGCTTTGGTCTTTTAACCCACAGCTGTATGTTTACTCCTTGCAAGGATTAGAAGCACGATATGCATATGCTTTTCGCAATTCAACACCATGGTGTTAAGTCCCCCAGGTTGTGCATAAATAAATGAATGTGAATAAATGTGTCTGAATGAAAACGATGTATTGCCTTTTATTATGAGCGTCATTGTGAAATAAAGCACCATTAGAGCATAGAGCGTAGATCTTGGTGCAGCCAGGTGTTCAAAATGACGTAAAATCTATAGCTCTAAAACTCAGCACGCATACGGGAACTATGACAAGATAAAAGGAAAGCTTGTGTAAGAGAGACACAGAACATCAGTAACTTAGTCATAAAAGACCAGTTAAACGGCCTCGGCGCACCGTGATAAGTCACTGCTCCTCGAAACGGTCGGAGCATCGATATCATTAATATTTAACATCGTACACAATTTCTATCTGCATGGAATCTACTAGCACGCGCTTGGGTGGAGGTTAATTCGCCACCCCCCCCCCCCCCCACCCCAGAAGATTTTTCTGGAATGGTTTCCGAACGGCGTGGCGCAGCCGCACCAAATTTTGCATAGCTGTAGGCAATTGAATAGCAGATCGTTTGGTACCAACACTTTACATGTATCTTGTAAGGTTGCTGTCTTACGGCAGGTCAAATTCAGACCATAGATTCAGCGAGGTCAGTTTCTAGAGAATCATTTAGTGTGGTGCAACGACGGAGTGTTGGACGCAGCTATACATGTCTGAGATGCTTTCTTAGGCAATACAACGATTGAATGAGCGAATCCCATTGTTCTAAGGTCAGGTGTACAGGTCAGACTAAGGTAAATTCAACATGTTTTATGGCTCGAGGGCTTGCTTCATGGGTTAGTTTGTGATAATCATTTCGAATTTATTGATAACAGAAACAGCATTACACATCTTCGATGGATTTCTTAAATGTCGGAAGAAATCACCGACTTAAAATGACCCAAGCCAGCATTTGTTTTAGGAACATACTGCTTAGCGTTGTCTTTTCGCTTATTCAAATGCAAAGCTCAAAGCATTCTTGTATGGTTTTGGCAATCGTGACCTTCTAAATGTCAAACAAGGTCACTGACCATAAATGAGCACGTGACTTTTTGCTTAATACAGGCATCAGAGTTCCACGGGCACTTCGGACACCGACCTGGAGTTTGACCTGGTCTGACTTTGTTTGACCAAAAGGTCATAATTAGAAACTCCAAGCTTTTAACCTAAATAAGTTCGCGTATTGACCAAAACACCCTGAGAATTTGGTGTCTTAAGCTCTCTTAGTTCCTCAGATCTCAGGGGGGTCAAATTGATCCCAACACGAGCGAAGGGTATCCAACAGGCCACCCAAGCGCGTGTCAAATGAACCCATCTTGAGCGGACAGAATCCAACGACCGTGAGAGAGCGCAGACATGCCTCCCATAGGAGCTCCGCGCCAGGGGCTGTAGATGACAACCTTAAGCTGTAAACCACACGTGTGATTAAAATTAGGGAAAATCACATAACTCCCAAGGGTTTTAAACACCGACAACCGGCGAAATTATCAGAATGCGCACTTGTGTTCAACTCAATTTTTTGAGTCAGCTCAGCAGTGGCTCACAGATTTTTGGATCCGTATCATCTCATGATGCATAGCCGTTCAAATTTTTTAGATCCGCCTCAGTTTAGACTCATTTGCTTGCATTGAATCATTTGACTATCACTACTGAAGCAGCTTGCAAAATCGAAGATCCAGTTCAGCTCTAACGTTATATATATATATATATATATATATATATATATATATATATACGTTTCTTCCGGTGGCTGAGTCGGTTAAGGCATCCGTTTTCCGATCCATCCACCCGTGGTGGGGTGGGTTCGAGTCGCTTCAGGCGCACGCTATTTGGCCTTGACAGATATAGCCTGTGGCCGGGGCAGCGGCCGCGCTAAAAGGTCCGTTGACCGTCAGAGGGCAGGACGCACCGTGCCGAACATTGCGGCACGTTAAGCTTTCGCCAACAAATTCTACTGTTGCCCTGTAATTGCGCGATCGGATGGTAGAGGTCAGGGCTCACACAGCAAGCCCTGCTTAGCGTGAGCTCTGATGCCTGAAATCCATCTATCCAAAAGATTCAGATGAAATATTTTAAATAATATGTATACATATAAATATTTTGAATATGATATACATGTTTATATACACACTAATATATATATATATATATATATATATATATATATATATATATATATAGATATAGATAGCTATAGATAGATAGATCTCTCGCTCGCTCGCTCGCTCTCTCGCTCGCTCGCTCGCTCGCTCGCTCGCTCGCTCGCTCCTTCTCTCTCCTCTCTCTCTCTCTCTCTCTCTCTCTCTCTCGCCTCTCTGTGTGTGTGTCTCTCTCGTGTGTGTGTGTGGTTTGTGTGTTGTGTGTGTGTGTGTGTGTGTGTGTGTGTGTGTGTGCATTGTGGTTTGGATTTTAGGTGCAAATAGCCCATTAGCAAGCTTGTGTTTTGAACTTAGCAGACGTAGCGCAGCAGACAGTCCAGTCAAGTTTGAGTCTACAATACCTTTCCTGTGACCTGCTACCAACCAGCTCTCTGAAGTCTCAGCTTGAGGCTGGCATATTCTATCTGACACCTACGACCCAAACCCATTGGTTGCATAACATGCAATGTGAACTAGACTGCACCAAACCTGACAGTTGACTGTCTGCACCTGCCAAGTGCCAGCCAAGTGCATTCACAAGTAGGTAATCACATTTCTACTAGCCATGCTAGCCATGCCTTCGGCGACGGCGTGTCAACAATAAAATATCCGAGTTCAATTTTTCAATAGCGATTAGAGATATAGACATATAGACATCAGGTCAGCAACTGGCTGCAAGTACCCATCTAGGTTGGCCTACCTCAGGTTCCGCACCCATCCTTGGCAAAACTGCCTTCTGTCAGATTCCGCCTATCATTACCACGGAGATCATACAGGGACTCCTTTGTAAAAACTGAAGAAAACTGCCTACTGAGAGCATTTACAATATCCCTGTTTTCTACTAATGGCCGCCCATCTCCCTCAAGGGGACCGACAGAGGATTCCTTAGATTTGAATTAGTGGTGGAAAAAATCACATCGCTAGAGCGAGTGCTTGCTAGCCCTATTTCTGATTGTTTTTTTCCTTTCCTGATTTCCTTCTTTAGCTTTTTTGTAGCGATTCTATGTGCTGCCTTGCTGTTTTCTGCGCCCGGCACTTTTTGCCTATCATATCCCGCCATCTTCACTGCCATCAAATTGCGCACTGTCTGCTTTAACCATGGACTTCGTTGAGCTATTTTCTCGCATTTTCCCAAAGGGAACGACCCTTTCTTGCCCTTCTTCTAAAATATCTTTGAAAACTTCCCACATTCGATGTGCCGTGATTTCAGTTCGAGAATCTCCCCACTGGGAGCTAGCCAGACAGTCTGTAAGTTCTCCAGATTTATTCCCAACAAAATTTTGAGTCAGAATATGATTGGATTTAGCTAAATAACCTGAATGAAGTGAAAATCTTACAATATTATGGTCACCTTTTCCCAGCGCCCTTTTCCCTACTGCCAACACATCTACCAGCCCTTCCTCATTAGTCATAACAAGATCGAAAACCTCATCTGCCCTAGTGGGTCGCACACCAGCTGCTGAAGAAAATGTTCTTCAAGGTATGCAAACATGTTTTGTGACCATTCGATAATTGGTCAAAATTTACGCTCCAGCCCGGGATGTTGAATATCACAGCACTACACATCTCCATTCACACCTCGGCCGATTTCTTCACATACATCTGTGTCCACATCCTGACAACTATTTGGAGACTTATAGAAAGTTCCAACAAGTCCCCAAAAAGGTGCTCACTGATCCAAGATTCACTGATAGCTACTAGGTCTACATTTTCTCCATCATGTTAGCATGGAGTCCTAAAAACTTGTTCCTGGGACTTCTTGCATTTGCAGGGAAGTGGCGAAGTTTTCCTACACTTCTTTTTGGTTCACTGTTTCGCAAATTTGAATTATCATTTCTATGTATTCTATGTTCACCCTCCCATCCCACAAGGTAGTTTCCCTGAAGAACATGTTCATGCACCCTACTCAGGACTTGCACACGCCTTTCTCAGAGAAACGGAGTTCATCCCTCTGATACAGGTATCTAGAGCTGAAAACCTGTCCCACTCATCTAAAAACGTGAGGCCAAGCTCGCCACAGAGTTTCTCTACTCTGGAGTTTCGGGACGCTGGCGGCCATCACTACTCAGGAGGTGCTCCGATCTTAGGCAAACACTACTCAGGATGTACTCCGATCTTAGGCAAAATGCCTCTTGCCCTTTTCCTGCCTTTGCTATGCTGTAGAGTGGCTAAAAGTCAGTGCTAAAATCCTTCATCACCTCCTCGCTCTTCTCCTGCCCTTTATCGTTTACCACTACTTGCACAATGACTACAATTGTCTGGTCCTCGCTGGTGACCTGCACTGCTACTGGCACTAAGTCCTTGACCTTGGCTGCAGACTTGACAGTTGCAGACAGTCAGTTGGCACCTTGGCCAACTCCCAGTCCTGCTGAAATCTGAACAATCCCGCCTACCTTTAAAAGTCTGGGTTTTTTCCTCCGAATCACATTCTTGACACACACTGCACCTGCTCTAGCTAATTTCACAAGCATTTATTGCACGGGGAAGTAATTTGTTACCGAGTCTGAAATGCACGAAAACCAGGCAAACTAAAAGCGAAACCCATTTGTTATCATCAGGTCTAGCGATAAAGTCGGTAAATTTTGGCATCGAAGCTTTGTTGTTCTGGCAACATGTCACTATCCGTCATTTTACGTCTGCGAATTCGGTCCCGTGGACCAAAGCAAACAGCGCCACAAGCGGGAAATGACGGTAAAACTCATGCTGAAGGAACCAAAACGCACCCGGAGTGCACCTTGCCGGCCATTTTGATAGAGCTGACAATATTTCACCGGCTTCGCTGCTCTATATGCCAGTTTTCCGGCATTTTAAATCTGGTACCAATCAAAACTCCTGTCTAATAATGCCAGCGTGGAAAGAAAGAGGGAAAGGACCTATTAATACGAATGATCGCCTGATAGTCGCTTAAACAATGTCTCTTGAATAGCGGAGCTCGGTTATTCTCAACCTAAGAACTCAAAATGTCATCATCATTTTCTTCACGCTCCTTGGAGTTACCCAAGCGCGGTTAAATTAGGCGCCCACCTTGGCCAGGTGCCTGGGATGTGTCACGTCGCCTCTGACATGAGATATGGTTCCGCGGTGTGACAAATGAGTGTGTGTAATGAACGAATGAAACGAAATAAATCTGAAAAGCTCAGCCGAAATGTTGGGCCAGTGCTGTTTTGTGAGCGCGCCAATAGAATTAAAGAAGATTATCTCCCGTCCAAGCACGGCTGTCAGGCGGAAGATTTGCAGTCAACAGCAGGGAGGAGTCCACTGGTACCCGCCGTATATTTGGAATATCTGATGTGCTGAGGTGACTCCATGCTGTACCATAAGCTGCCTTGACAAACTTGATAAAAACAAACTCTGTCAGTTTCACAGGGCCGGAACTCCAGAGAATGCACTGAAAATGTGTGCAAAAGTTTGTCTGCCTCCAAACGTGTAGCAACGGACAAATACAAGAGATCAAATTATTCAGCTGAATAAATTAGTATGAGCACAGAGAAAGGCGCTGAGATCAGATATAGGAACATATGAGCCTTCAAAACGTCAACAATTTATCTCAAACCACACGAACGGGAGCCAAAAGCGGATATGAGAAAATTGGACATGATGCACTTGTAAGACGCCTTGTGCAACGCGGGGCTGGCAAGAGATAAGATAAACGGAGTGTTGTCATCCGCATATAAATCAGACCGAAATTCAGGCGAAAGGAGACAAGTCTCCTCGAAATCACATGTAAGTATTTTGTATATTATATGTATATAATATTCTGCATATGCGACTCATTCACACAATCCGTCAAAGTGGATTATGCAGTTCCATGAACCTTTTCATGTGTCTCAGAACGATTAACGCTAGGGACAGAAAAAGCAGCATTTTTTGGTCCCCTATTTGTACCCGTATCCATTACCCAAATTTTCACAAAACACATCCCAAACTGGTCTGTCAGCCGTTTATTCCGGGTCACTGCAAACCATACCAGACCAGACCAGATCACACCACACCACACCACACCAGACCACACCAGACCAGACCCACAAGGGGCTCTGCCTGGCGTATGCATTAATGCATCAGTTGAAGTTGCGGATAGCTGCCTGGGGTGACCCATCGTGCCCACGCGGATTTTGTGAGGATAAGAACGGCAGGCTGCTGTGTTTAACGTTTCGTAAGCAACAGGCAAGCTCTCAAAAGAAATGATTTCAGTAACTTCAGCAACAAGCTCCCTTAAAGTATATTAAAGTTTCCCGCTGTCGCACCCGGCTTTCCTGATAATGGACGCCAGTGGTTCAACGGCAGGGCTGCTGTTATTTCAGTAAGAGATGTCGCACAAGCAAGGGCTCATATATATTTGAGTTGGCGGAGCGGTGGAAGAGTTACGTCACGGTGGAAGAGTTACGCCGCCATGTGTTCTACAGCCCAGCCAACAAGCTGGGTCATCCCATCCGGGATGTCCCGACCATTCCCCGTTATTCCGTTTGGGGAACGCTCAGGATCAGCTTCGAAAGTGGGACACTTTGGTTGCGATTTCCAACTAGTTCCGGACCGCATCCTAATATTCCTTAACAGGCCCGAGCATTCTCCGAACTTCTAATAGTGATTACCTGCAGAAAAGTAACGTCCCGTGGCAAATCCAAAATCTGGCGACTGGGGAGCCTCGGTGAAATCTCAAGTTTTCCCCAACCGATGATCAATGGTTGGAACTCAAACGGAGGATGAGCTTCGGAAACAAGAAAGACAAGAATCTAACTTGGTCCCAACTTTGAAATGGACAGAAAAGAGATAAGCAGGAGCGAAACCCACAGGTTGTTAGCAGAGATGTCAAAGTAGTCATAATTTGTACTCCGTAAACTTTTTTGGTTACCTCATCATGTGCATATCTATTCACCATTTGACTTTTTTATATTGTTCGATAGGACCGAATCCAAAAAATATAAATGGCACATTATTACATGATGAAACAAATCGCTTCCAGAGTGAAGTTGACAGATTTTGGCAGGCCTAATGACAGAACGGACTTTGCTCCTGTTTACATCATTTTCCGAACATTTCAGATTTCGTACCAAATACGGTCCTCCTGTAATAATCGTTGGGTAGAAAGGCTACCGTGGACTTGGAAGTTTTTTAGCTGTGTATATTGATTTTTATATCTGTATTCAGCCGCCCCAGCATTGGGGGGGGTCGGAATTTTCTGTCGGCTTCGCAACTTGGTGGTATTCTTGGCCCGATAGTGATAGTGTGGGTCGCACTATCAGGAGAAGATTATCGCCTGATTATTGAGTTGAAAAGGCGTGCAGTTGAACATCCGTAATTAACTACAATACACAGAAATAAAGAAAGCAGAACAAATAATTTTGCACACCTGATTTCGGCAAGAAAGTCCTTGCGTCGGGAGGTGTCGAAGCTTCACCACCCGGCCGCTCCTTGCCAGAGCTGCCCCCCCGCCCCCCCCCCCCCCGGCACCAATCGGCGGAAGGTGTCGGCGCGCTGTCCCCCGGCCGCCCCCTGCCTGAGTTGCACCTCATCAGTCGGGAAGCGGCCGGGCGCGGTTCCGGCCCTCTCGCGCACCCACCAGCCGCCAGCCATCCAATGGACCGGCAACGAGGGGAGACGGATGGCAGGGAGCGGCTGTAGACGGGACGGCGAGACCGGTAAACACGCTGACGAGAGGGTCCGGACCCAGGCCAGCAGCCGGGCCGGAGAGACCGGTAAACACGCTGACGAGAGGGTCCGGACCCAGGCCAGCAGACGGGCCGGTGAGACCGGTAAACACGCTGACGAGAGGGGTCCGGACCCAGGCCAGCAGACATCATTAATGCATGAGGGGTCCGGACCCGGGCCAGCAGCCGGGCCGGAGAGACCGGTTTACACGCTGACGAGAGGGGTCTGAACCCAGGCCAGCAGCCGGGCCGGTGGCCGACCAGAACCCAGCTGGCTGACGGGCCTGTAAGCTGGCGAGCCTGTAAGCTCTTGCGGTGCGAGCTTGTTACGGCTCACCCAAGACGGCGTGCCGCACGCGTGCGACTTTAAGATAGCTTTGGCGCCGCGTCACATGCATGGCACGGGTGACAGCTGCCAATCTCTTCGTACACCCCTGGTGGACAGAATGCTGCTGCATTGTCATGTATTTCTTTTTGCACAACTACCAAGAGGTGCATATCGAATTTCATGAGAGAAAAGTTCAAACACTTTCAACTTAGAAGAGATAACGCTCATGCCTTTTCGCATATTCAACTGGCAGAGCGGCCTCAGCGATTATGAGGCTTGATGTGAAAGAACCGTTACATGAAATATGCCATGAATATCTTGAAAGGAATAAGTCTCCACGAGGTGACCAAATATGGTCAGAATTTCTGAGATACATGCATTTGGGTGGAAAATGTATGGACACTCGTCCGGGTGGCAGGTTGGATGCCGTTCGCTTGAGCGGGGGTTAATTTCATCGCCCGAGATCTCAGAACTAAGACAGCTACAGACACCAAATCAACAGGGTATGTTGGTCTGTACGTAGCCTCACTTGTATCAAAGTTTGAGGCTACGAGGTCATGATCTCTGGGTCCAATAAGGTCAAGCAAGGTCAAATTCCAGGTTGGTGTTTGAAGTGCCCGCAGAACCTAGATACCTTTTCTAAGCAAAAGGCAACATACTCATTTAAGACCAGTGGCCTCTTCTGTGGTTTTATCACTGTATCAAAGTTAGTGACAAAATCATGCAAGACTGCTTTGAGTTGTGTTTGCACTTGAATAAGCAACAAAAATAACGCTAGGCAGTATGTTGCTAAAAACAAAGTATTGAACTTGGTCATTTTTGGTCAATAAACTATTCTGACCTTTAAGAAGTCCATGGAAGATGTAAAATGCGGCTCCTCTTATCAGTTAATTTGAAATGAGCACCAGAACTACCCCATACAGATAGTCCTAAAGAATTGAAACAGGATTGTTTTGACCTTGGTCTGACTTCATACCTGACTCTTGTTCCATGGAATTTATCTAATCAGTTGTTGCGCTGCCTGAGAAATTATTTCGGACATGTATGGCCTCATCTAGCACACCGTTGGTGCATTAGGCTGAACAATTCCCTAGAAATTGACTTCGCTGAATCCATGGCCTGACTTTGATTTGTTGTAGGTCAGTGACCTTGCAAGTTACATCTCAATTTTTGACACCGAACGACTCGCTATTCAATTGTCTACAGCTATGCAAAATTTGGTGAGGCTACGCCGCGTTGTCCGGAAACAATTCTGCAAACCTTCGGTGGGTCAGATTGACTCTCCACCCGAGCGCGTGTTTACTATACAGACTTATTATCTCAGCAGCAGAGCATGTTTCGAGAATCCGGAAGAAAATGTTGAATAGTTCTTCGAAAAAAACATTGTGACTTGTGATATGTCACATTAAATCACACGGCTGAAGGTGTTTGCTCCATTGGCCTGTTCGGCTATATCAAGAAATAAGCGAGCAACTTCAAGTGCGGGGGGGGGGGAAACAAGGTTAGAAAACATACCAATGCTGTTAAAGAAGCGCTAAATAATAAACGTTATTTTTCGCCTCGATAGACAGGTCACAGATCACGAACCGTTTTACAGAGTACCTTTAAAAGATTAAGTAAGCCCAACTACACAAAATTTCGGCACCGTGCTCACAACAGTTTACAGGTTATTTTGGAAAAACGTTGAGGCCCGTTTGGCCCATTCGTGGGGCAAAGGTTAATATGCTTAACGTAGCGTTAAGCATGACATCGTATAGACAGTCTGAAACTGACCTAAATTCCAGTACAATGATCGTTACCTTCGTTCTTCAACATAATCGAGGTGAACTCTCCCATTTCGTGCGTTAACATAGTTGTTTTTTAATTAAATTTGCCTCTGCATCATCATATATTTTGACTCTTACCCGTTCTGCACATCAAAAGCTCACAGCACACACAAGTGGTACAGGTCTTTTTGGCTTGCTTGTCTGTTACTCCGACAGCATCTCAGACCAGAGGAGTGTATGCTGCCAATTGAATTTGGATGCAGCATTCCTGGCGAACGAGTACATCGCTTTGATTGTTAGCAATTCGATCCGTGTTCAATGTTTTCATCACTTCTTGATGCATTAGTTGTAGTGCCTGCGAGCGTGTGGAGCATTTTCTATGATTTAGTATTCTGGCTTAGCTTTGTATTACCTCTCATGATAACATCGGTGCAAGAGTCTCACCAGCTCACCTTATGATGTCAAATATTTTAACAGATTCCTTCTGGTGTTGTCGCATACTAATCATCACTATCATGTGCCCTCATAACTATCCAAAAGACTATTTTTCATTCGTGAACGACATGGACATTATACCAATGACATTCTGAGACCAAATCTTCTGTGTGGTGGATGTAGCTTTCTACATGGGTCAAAGTTTTTAATGCACTGAACCCCTAAAATGTTTAAGCTATGATTTAACTAGCTCGCTTGTTTAGCTTAAATAAAGCTACGTTTATATAGGAATCTAGAAATGTTTGCTAACGGCAAGACATTTATTCGGACAATTTGAGTCTCACATAAAATTATTGAAATATGTTGACCTATGGCACGGTGCACACCTAACAATGCTAGCAAAAACTGACCCACCACAGCTCTGCAAGAAATGATCCCTTTCATACTGTTGATAAAACCATTGCTATGATAGCAGGGGAGAGTGCGCCGTCCCGTTGTTGATAATTATCTCAATCAGTGTTTTGTGGTTGATGTGAACTTTTAACCAGCAAGCCTTCAAGCATTCTTATGCGCGGCTTGGCATTTTCAACTAGGTACAATAAGAGTTCACTGAGACATGACCTTGTTCTGGAAAGTCTACCCCGCAAAGACGTGGGTAGTCGGTGGGCCACAGCGCATCCCCGTGACTGTACACCCGGTGACACCGCATGGTCTTGTCTAGCATCTCTGAAGCAGGAAACATATTGTCAGCGGCACCGCCGTCATAGCCTTTTCCAAGGTCACTCGGGGGTCACATCACGCAGGTCAATGGTCAAAATGTATGTAGATTATCAATAACCAGGATGAATGTCATGTGCCGGTGGTGATGTGCGGACAGGGTCCGGGAAACGCGCCCATCGGTAAGTTGGTGTACTCATGTTTAAAATGCTTACCAACCATCGCCATCATTATCACGCACGATAATTGCAATTGCGCCTCCATCTGTGGTCATGGTTATGATAAGCGACAGGATGCACGTTAACCTCCACCCAGCTTGAATCTCGTGGCATATGAAAGGCTGCGGGAAAGCGGGGTTAGCCTAGCTCTGATCATGTTGGCGGGAGCTGACAGCTTAATCGTACGTGTCCTGAAAAGCGATACAGAATGACATCTCGTGGATGGCTACCGCCCCGCTGTCCGACCAATGGTAAAGTAAGCCGCAGAGACGTCTTGCCAGAAATCAAGACAGACAGCCCTGTAGCGTCAGGTTCGTTGTTCTTGCCATCGGATCGGCTCTTGTTTGTGTTACCGCAAAGTTCACGAGTCCGCGCCGAGTACGGCGGCGCGCAAACAAAGCCACTCTTACTGCGCACCCTCCTAACAACCCAAACTTCCAACGTTGCTGCCACCAGTCTTAAGTCGGGGCTTGCGCGCCAGCCGCACTGCCCGCCCCCTAACGCGGACTCTTCGTCACGCGGCCGCAGAGAGCCGAAACCTGCGGCTCCAGCCGGTCCCGTGGGGGCTCGACCCGAACGCCCCCGAGCCGCGCCTCGCTCGCGCCGACCGCCGTCGCAGACCGCGCGGCCGGCGCTGACCTGGCGCGCCGCTCCGTCATGACCGGAGCGGGCCGGCCGCGTCCGACACCAGCGCCGGCCGCCGGAGCGAGCTCGCGCCGCGGCACTAATAAGACGCCGGCGCGGCGCGGCTATATTTGCCGGCCCCGATATTCCGCCGAGGTGGCAGTCAGCCCGGCCGTATCCGTGTCGCCGGCCGGCGGCGATCCCTCATAGCCGGCGCGCAAATACTCGGCCGATACGCTGGCAGGGCGGCGCCTGAGTCATCAGAGGGCGCGCGCTGCTGACGCGGCGACCGGCGTCAGCGGCCCGCCGCCTCATCCCGGCGCATTACAATAATCGGCCCTTCATAATCACCGGCCCGAAGCGACACCCGTCAACAGGGCGCGCGCGCGCGCTGCCAAACTGCTGACGCGCCGCCGCCGCCGCCGCCGCCGCCCGCTCGCCCGCTCGCCGGAAGCCGGATCACGCTCGGCTCCTCCGGTGGCGCCGTGCACCTCCCCCGCTGCCGAGGGCGGCCGTTCAGGTCCGCTGGGGCGATCCCGGCGGTGTCCGTGGTCATCGGACCGGCCGGCGCACCGGCGGGGCGAGAGGAGCCCCGGAACGGTGAACTGATGCGCAGCGCCGCTCTGCTTCCCCGAGGCCGTGGCCCGAGGCTTGGGGAGCCGGAAAGGGTTCTTCAGTCAAGACAGGCGACAGAGGGCTTCGCGTTCAAAGAGGGAGAGAGCCGCCGGAACCTCGGCGATCAAAGACCGCTGCCGCACCCCGCAAACGGCGTCTCTCTGGCCCGCCGATCTCATCCGTTTATCGCGCCATGTTGCAGTGGATTCGGCTGGAGGCTAAGCGATTTTCAATATCGCGCTGTCGCCGTTTTTGAGCGCGCGCCAGACGGCGGCCCCGCCTTTTTCGAGTCGCCGGCCGCGGCCGTCGGCTGCAGGCCATTTGGGGGATGATGAACGAATCGGTCCGGTCATACGGGGTGCCGCCGGCGAGCTCGGGAAATCCGGCAACGGGCCGTTAGCAGCGCCGCGATGGCCTCGCCATTCGTCAGCCGGCGCTGGCGCGGACGGCCAAGGGGGCTCCACCGAAAAACGGCGGCGGATGGGCGGCGCCGGCGGCGACGGCGCGCACCGCGCTCGTCCGCGCTCGCCCGCGGTCGCCGCGCGCTCGTCCGCGACGGGCGATCGGCGCAATTGGGTCGGAATCACGCCTGATGAGCTGCCGGCCGGGACAATCGGGCCGAGGTCGCCGCGGTCGCCGGCCGGGCGCCGTGCGCGGACTACGTGTCGGTTTTTGCGCGACGGATCGCGGCGTCACACGATCGTTCAAACGGCGCACGGCGCCTCTCCGCGCTCGCCAGCCGCCCGGACCTGATGAATAATTCACGACCATGCGGTGTATGCATTCATCAGATTGCGATCAGAACGCGGTGACAAATGGTGGGATAGATCGGGCAAGAGCAGTTGGACGGCGGAAGCCAGCAATGATGGCGGCGCGTCATCATTCGGAGATTATTGCCGACTGCCCCCCCCCCCCCCCCCCACCCTCCCGGAACAGCACCGGCCCTGGTCATGCGGTCTCGCACTGGCTGCTGACATGTCTCGGCCCGGGTCCAGCACGAGCCGCGGGCCTGCTGATGGCGCTGCTGGATGCTGGGGCGTACTTGCACGGGCCGTGGAGTCTACTGACGTCATCACAAAATGGGGATGGGGCGGACACACATTTGTGTCTTGTATCAAACTACTACGAACGTGAGATGCAAAGGTCCCATGTCGCGCCGTAAAAAGGAGAACGTTGAAGCGTACAATGAGGGCAGTCGCGTCTCAAGTTTGAGGCAAGTTATTGATGATCGGGGTGGACAAGCCGGCTTTATGTGATGTGTTTAATGTCAAAGATACAAAAAGTGCCTTTTACGGCATGTATGAAAGTCAGGAAAAGCCCGTTTCAGAAAAAAAAGCTATAGGGACATGCAACACATCCTATCTCGTGTCTTATGACATGTTACAACAGCCCCACATGTGTGAAGCAGCTCTTCCCGTATCCACGGCCAACACACGATCACAACCAATGTCACAACCTGTGACAGGCTCGCGCCGCTTTGCTAGAACAACTTGCTATTCAATAGTCTGTCAGTATGGCCTGCAACAAATAACGAGTCAAAATTAGCAAATCAGCGAGCAAATCAGTGTCCTCTGTAACCCATTGTAATGCATTGACAGTAAGACCGTTGCATCCGTCGAAATGCTTAGGCAACGCATGCTTTTTTCTGTGTCGCCTGGCGTCAAAACAGCAACCCTTAAGTGTCAGGTCTGATGCCATCTCTTAGTTGTAATTGGTGAAGCTGGAGCTGATGTCCATGTACTGTCATTCTGGTTCTGTTAACTCGCGCTGGTCAACCAGTGTTTTATGACCCGATGAAGAAAGGTTTTATGAGTTCAAAGTTTTTACGTTGAGTTCATGACCTAGAATGTACCAACAGATAATGGTTAAGCCAACTTGTAGAGCTAACTGACAACTATTTTGACGCTTGCACCTTACTGGCGTTGTTATCTAGCACTACAAAGTCGTTAACCAGCACCTCATTGCATGTTGAAGCTCGTTAACTCAACATAAGAACTTTTAAACTCAATTAATACTAATTTTAATCGCTGATAGCATGAGTTAAATATTACAGCAGCACTGGAATAGCAGAGCTCCGCAGTCGCTCACAACTCTCCAGCTCCAGAGCGCGAAACAAAAACAGAACTTTTAGCCGTAGGAAAAACACCGGCCCACAGCACAATAGCCTGAGCAATGATATTTTCTGGAAACCAATATCAAGGCTAGTAGAGCGTCAGGGGAACGATTGGCAGGCGGGCTGGGCGGCGAAGGAAAATAATATCCTTCAGTCGCAACAAATGTGTCAGACATTGAAATTTAGATATCTACTAAAGCGATTCGTCGATTGTTTTTGTTCCCTCCTTTTCTTGTAGTAAGCTGCGCTGCCCCACGTCCGTTGCGGCTTGCGTAATCAGTGGTAGTGCTGGCAGAATGATTTTAGGAATCACAGCACAGCTGAGAGAATTTTCAGAAGGGTGTAGCGAGTAAGGAGTACCGTCATGTTGTCTTCACACTTGTTGCAAAAGATCACATTATCACGCTTAAGTGAATAAAATAAGACATCAAAGTTTTCCGTCAAATAATGAGCAACGGGTGTCGTCACATAGAGGTTGCAATCAAACTGTATCTTTTCAGCAGCAGATTTAAAACAAACAACAGCACGCATGACTATTATATATATATATATATATATATATATATATATATATATATATATATATATACACATATGCCGTAGGTATGCCGTGTTGGTACACGCCAACCGATGCGCCCTGTCAAATATACGGATAATGATTTGGAAGTAATGTGCAGTGAAATAAGCTGCTCGTGCTGTTATTCACGGTAAATAAGCTCACAAGTATCTACAGCCTCTAGAAATACAGTACTTACTTATTCAGTGGTTCGGAATGTATATCATAGCGGGCAAGTTCTATGCCTTTGGGCAAATTTTAACTGACTAAGGCGAAGGCCGTTTTCATTTTGTGAACTCGATTTTTCCGTGCGCGAACGGCGAATTCATTCTATTGATTAAACAGGTTGCATAGGTAGCAAGTCTCTGTCATCCCTTTGCCCTTTTTGTATTGCAAAAATGGTGCAAATGAACGGAGACAAGGATGTTGCGATATTGTAACAATATATGCGGTAAGGCAACCTTGACATTGCCAAAGCTCCTGCTTTTCGCTTCATTAAAGAGGTTGGATTGGCCCGAACGGGCATTTACAATGTCTTAGAGACTCTGGAGACTGGATCGCATGTTTGGCATATCGGAAAAAGGTCGAAAGCCGGTGCAAATAACGCAATGACTCGGGCGTCGGCTGGTGAAGGCGGCTAAAAGCATAGTCGGCGTATCGCAGCGCCTGTCCGCAAAGCGTTTTCGCATATCGCGGCCATATGTCAAGAAAATGCTAACCGAAGACGGAATTACATACAGGACGCGAATAAACGGCACTAGACGTTTCCAGGAATCCACGAATGCGTCAGAAGGCCCTCATCCGTGACTTGTCCCTAGGATTGATGTCCAACAGAGAGGTCAAACACATCGCGATGAATGACGAGTCCCGCTCCAGCTATTCTGGTAATGAAATGCCGCGAAATTCGACGTTTATACACTCGCTGGAAGAGATGTCTTCGTCGATGCAAGCTTCAAGGGTGACACAAGTACCCGGGCAAGCTGCTGGTGCGGCTCGTCATCAACCCACGTGGATGATCGTGATCATGGATATCATGTGAACGATCACCCAGCTGGTGATTATGCTCGGCAGGAAGGAGGATAACCATGCCGTCAGAAGTGTATACATTAGACAATCTTTTTTTCTAACAGCTCAATACGGTGATGACCAGTAGATCTCCTTGCCGGACCTCGCCTGCACATACTACGCACATGACACGCTTCAACTGAGTGAAAGGACCAGCGTACCGTTTGCACCACAAGAGATGACGAACCCTCCACTCCGTCGCCAGCTCCAGCCAACAGCGGGCATATGGAGCCTGACCAAGCAGGCCATTTGTGCGAGAGGCTGGAAAGAACCATCGGACAAACCGACAAATGTCAGGACATGCAAAAGGATTCGCGAGCTTCACCCAGAGGTTCCGCGCGAAATCATGAGGAGGACGGCATCTAGTAGACTATTTCAGAAGCAAACTTTTGCACCATTCATCTCATCGCAATTTCCAATGAAATTCAGCTCATTTTTGATAACTTTGGTTTCTGTTAAGCACAAAAGCTGCCATTCAGAAAAATGTTGTCCAAAAGTATAGTACTCATCCACCGTTTGTTCAGCTCAGGTCATCGTGACTGGAGGTTGACGGGACTTTACGCAGTAGAACCTTTCTAGATCGTTTTTATGATTGATGTTTATAGGTAGACAGGTGTAAGAACAGGTAACCGGCCTTATGCCCCGGTCATGCAAATTTCAACTCATGCACCATCAAGCACATCAAAATCGGATGATGTTTGCGTTCAAACGCATCGTGATGATGGTGGACTTGTCTATGGTCAGTTCATACACAGCTACCGTTGTCAGGTGTCTTTTCAACGCAGCATCCGGAAAACTACCTTTCCTACCATTTCGGATGCGTTTGACCGTCAAATTTCACGTTGGGCTGAAGGTTGACCGAGCGGGTTAAATTCAGTCCGGCATAACGAGCCGAGTCTGTCGTCGTCAAACGGCGGAAATGTGGCCACGTACCCGGACTAATCGCAGAGTCCATTTTGGCCGTAACCTCCGTCCACAAAGCGCCTAGCGCGGACCTACGGATTTTCGCCCTTGCTGGCGACTGATTGAGGGCTTCTGCCACAAACTTCCAGCTAACAATACAGCATCAGCTTCGCGGCAGGCGTTCGAAATGATCATCATTGCGATGATCGGGCGCCGACGGCCTGCCTGAATTCAATGTGACACCATTTCCACCCGGTCGGCCGGCGCTCCATAATATGCCGTTTGATAAATCGGTCATCAGCGACAAAACCGCAAAAATCGCCAATGATAGCCGAGAGTTTGGCGGCGGCGAATGAGGTTCCAGTCCGACGGCGCGGAAGGGGCGATAAGGACTGATGACGGCGGCCGCCCGCTCGGCGCGAACGACTCGCGCCTGGCGCGACCTGAAAGGCCCGGCGGCGGCGGCTGCGGCGGCGCTTTTGTTCCTAATCCGGCGAATTACGTGCGCACCATCGCGCGGAGTCCGGCGCTGATCGGCCACGAAACTGATGCCGGGCGGCCGGGCGCTGATGCGGATCGACTCCGCTCCGGTGACTCCGCTCTGGCGGCGAATGACTCTTCCCGGACGCCCCCGGTGACCCGTTCCCGTGGCGCCGCTGACTCCGCTCTGGCGGTGAATGACTACCTTTCTGACGCCCCCGGCTGACTCCGCTCCGGTGACTCCGCTCTGGCGGCGAATGACTGCCTTTCTGACGCCCTCGGGTGACTCCGCTTCGGCGACTCCGCTCTGGCGGCGAATGACTCCTCCCGGACATCCCAGTGACTCCGCTCCGCTGCTGCGCAGCACCGTTCTGAGGATGAGCCACACGGCTCCGGTGCGAGGCTGCTTTACCCGGAGCCCGGATGTGTGCGGAGCCGTCCAAAGGAGGGCGGCTCGACTCTGACCCAGGTGACACCGATCCGCTGCGGAGTGACCGCCTCCGATAAAGGGGGGGAGGGCACTCACAATTTTTATGCCGAGCAACTTAACTTTGATGCTGCGATCGTGGCGTTCCGGTCCGTTGCGGGATAGATTCGAAGGATATACCCTTCGGCCGGCTAGCAGCCTTTTTTGTCCTCCAAAGAACTCGCAATGGAAGTTTGCATTTTGTTCCGTTTGGTTTTTAGTGACTCCGTATCTAGGTCTCCAACATTTAGCGTAGGGAGATGAACATGACTAATATCCATGCATTGATTCCAAAACTGTCGTGCAATAACGACCAGACTCACGATATCGTTGTGAACCATAGTGTATACCTTTACAGTACAGACACGTCGACGCAAGCCCAGCTCTATGTATGACTTACGGCGTTGGACTGCAAATAATATTTTCCCAAACTGAATTCCACTGGCGCGCAGCACGTCTTGCCCTGGAAAGCATGAGAGGCAACGCACTAGGGGCAACACAAAAGACCGGAGCAGCACAAAAGACCGGAGCAGCACAAAAGTCAGCATGGTGGAATCACGTAGCAGGTGCTGTCACACTCGCTGAAGTCTGTCCTTTTGGCTGCAGAGCTTGGGCAGCAGGTCCCAGTCGTTGCTTATGGCGGGGAGCGGACGACACGCGGTGCTTTGTACATCCGCTGTGGCAGCCACCGCCGCTGTCCAAAACGTCAGCAGCAGGTCTCAGTCATTGGTTATGAGGAGGAGCGGACGACACGCGGTGCTTTGTACATCCGCTGTGGCAGCCACCGCCGCTGTCCAGAATCTGACCAGCCAACCGTCAGCCCGCGATAAGGGCTCGGTTGAGATGAGCATGAACTGCTGTGCTGTCGCAACACGTGCTCCGGGTAAAGTTGGCTAAGGCCTCCGCTTTAAATAGTCGCATGTATTTACGTTCAAGCTTACATTTTAAAAGCAGATGTGCCATCGCTTCATCCCGTCTGCTGGTCAGTAATCGTGGAATTTCTGCAACAGAGAAAACGTGTACCGGTGTTATCTTACAAAAACATGAAGAGCATCTTGAGCATGAACTGGTGAATTCAAATTGAGCCGTGATTAACATTCACTGCTTTGGAGTTAACAAGAGATGCTGCAGTATTTAGAATGAGCGCGACATACGCCGTCCTCATTTATCACTTGAGCCTATGCCAAGCAAACACGTCGTGGCATGTCACAAAGCAGCGAGGATCCTGACATCGGCTCTTTCATCGAAGATCACATCTCAGATCAAAGTATTCAAACCATGAAAGAAGCCGTCCATCCGTTTCGCACCCGGCGCGAAAACTTGAGGGCTTTGCTCGGATGAGACCCACACCATCGCGCCGCTTCATTTCCGTCCGCGGCTGCTGCCGCACGCGGCCGAGAGTTCAGTTCTGCGGCGGGCTCTGCCGGACCATGTTCAACAGCCCACCACAGTCCATCAGGGTCTCAGTCAGCCATCTGACCAGCGCCGAGACGTGTGCCTGTCCTCGCTGCGCTTGTCAGCGCCGGGCCGACCCCATCTCGACCTACTCCAGCGCCGCCCAGCCGCTGTCAGGCCCGCCGCTCGCAAACCAAAGCCGTCCGCTTCAGGAGCACGGCCCCGGGCCGACCCGCCCGTCCCCGCCGTGAGGGCCGCCGCTCGCAAACCAAAGCCGTCCGCTTCAGGAGCACGGCCCCGGGCCGACCCGCCCGTCCCCGCCGTGAGGGCCGCCGCTCGCAAACCAAAGCCGTCCGCTTCAGGAGCACAGCCCCGGGCCGACCCGCCCGTCCCCGCCGTGAGGGCCGACGGTCGCCGGCCCCTGCCAGCGGCGGACACCTCTCGGCCGCGGCCGCCCCCCGCTCCGGCGCGCCAGGCTCACAAATCGCGGCGTCTGATGCGCCGCGGCGCGTCTATTTGCGGCCGCGTGTTTGCGGCACGCGGCGCACCGGTCGCGCGCCGGGAATGTCGCGCTTTGGAATCCAAGGCGTCAGAATGCTGGCGGTGTCATTAGAGATGTGTCCATATCGCTCAGCGGGGCGGCCCGCTGGCGCACGGGCTGCCGCCGGCCACGCTCGTCGGTCATAGACTCGAAGCGGTCTCCGGATGAAGCCGAGGATTGATAGGGTGTGGCTGGCCGGCCGGCGAGCGGCGCCCGGCTGCGACTGAGGGTCGCGACAGAGGCCGCACGCGCCACAGTGGCGCCCGAAATAGATGGAAGTGGGCCTGTGAATGACTCTGAATGTTCGCGGAAATTGATGGCGGCGAGAAAGAGGAGGAGCCAACAATCAAAAAGAATGCCGAGGGGTTTCAGTTCGCGAGTGACCAGCTCCGCTTCTGCATGACATTTTATGTTGTTTAATTTGATGCCTCTTGTGTCACTTGCTTGTCTTTGTCATAATAGCGAGTGAAATGAACTCATGGGCCACATTTTATAAATGGGAAGAATAGGGACACAACCGCAATAGGTAGCACCGTTGTGTTCTCCTTTACACAATTTTGGTTCCTGGGCTACTAAAAGCTTGAGATTTTGTGGTCGAAACTTCACCGCCACCTAGAGTACCGTGCGTTTAATCCAGGTCCTTCGCTGTTGCGCAGCATTTTATGGCTTCCTTTGATGCTTTCATTGTCTCCTCTGAATCTGCCTGCTCGCGGCTGGGTTGATGTGTAGGACACGTCGGGTGCCATTATACCCTATTCGTTATTTTCGCACGCTGCTGCTTCGAACATTTTTGCACTTGGAAGCATGCGTCATTTGTCCGTAAATAACTTCATGTGCCGGCATTATGTTGAACGCTGCCGCCATTGAAACAAAGCCTCCAGACAACGTCCCCCGCTGTCCGCGGTTGTAAGCCCAGCTCCGCGCTGCCGGGGCCTGCTCAGGCCAGGTAAGCGAGACTCGGCCCTGACCCGCCACCTGTCGGCCGCTGCCCGTCCACCGTCCCCGCTGGTGTCGCCGTCCAACCGGCGCCGGTGCCGCGGCCCCTAATAGAGAGACGGCCCCGTGCCCGCGACCGGAACCGCCTCGGGCACCTTATCGCAAGCCCCCGGGGCATAAATCCTACATCCAGTGGCGATTACCTTGCCGCGGGCATTTCTCACCGTGAGCGCACATAAGCCGGGCGGGTCGGCCGGCCGGCGGCGGCCGGCGCCCATATCTCAGCTCGGTAGATAGCGCAGGGCGAGCCGGGCCGCCGCCGCCGCCGTCTTGTGAGCCATTTGTCGCTGAGGTGTATCGGCGAGCGCGTGCAGTCCGCCTCCGGCTGACGCGGCCGGCCGCCGCCGCACTGCCGCCGCGTGGTGCTCGCTGCCGCACTCTGCTGTTCTTCCTCGCATGACATGAGAGTCTTCTCCTGTCGCACAAACTTGAAATAAACGGGAGTTTATGACGTCACTGACAGGAGGGGACAGGCCTGCACTGATCGCCGGGTAATTTTAGCGCCACTACAAGGTTCGTGTTCAAGGCTTACAGACGTGTCCGTCAAGTCAGCCGCGGCTCCCCGTGCCCACGCCTACGACTTTCAAGCCCTTCAGCTTCTGGTGAAAATAAATTATCAGAGTTTACTCCCAGAGCTTGTCGTAACTCTAAGACAAGAAATTCCCGAGCATTAGGAAAAATGTTGTGAGATATTGGCAGCGTTAAATCAAACCTATGAGAGAGAGAAATAAGATATTGTCAGTGATAGCGCCGTTGTCCGTCGGTTTGTTTCCCCGGGGGTGCGGTCTATAACTTTGAGTGTACATGCCCTTCAAACAGCAGCAGCAGTTTGGCAGTAAACCTCTTACGGCCCTCGTTGCCCAAGATCGCCGCCCTTGCCCGTTCCGCCGAGCACGCGTGTGTGGCGGCACAGTCTAACGAGCTGACGCGGCTGGCTTCAGGGAGCGGTCAGCGGCCGGCGAGCGAGGGTACTCTTTCCAAGCCGTCATTAACATACTTTAGCGGTATCAGTCCAAGGTAGAATCCCAAATTGCACAAGGAATATCGTTCAGGCTTGATGTGCATTTGGATGGAAATGGATCAGATTAACAAGATATCTTCCCTTACCAGCTATGGTAAAAGAAAAGTGGAAATTTATAACTGTCTTGAATGAACGCTAGTTGGCAAACAATCCAGGATCAACATCGGCTTAATTTATGTTTTGTGAGCTGTCTGTGACATAGTTTGGTGTCCTTTACTAGCCCACTATTCACACAAATTTGTTCTGTATAGTGTCTAATGGCCGATCCAGTGGAAACCGACGGCTATTTATTCCCTTCCAAAGACCGCAGCGCCTTGACTCGCCATGGCCCAGATTACATGATTTAACAGACCTCTGCTCTGCTGTGCAATCGTGATCAATACCTGGGGTCGCCGCATGGAATGTTCAATCCATCAACTGACCGGCAAGGGAATGGAGATGCCTTCATAATTCATAACGCGTAACTCGCCCTCCAAATGTGAAGGCTACCACGGTGACTCATGTTGTATTTGCACTGATATATGCATGGCTAGCTAGACATACACCAGCAGTTGGCACGTTTAGATTCTTACACCCATCTGGCCGATTCGCGCTTTGGAGTTTGGAGAAAGGCTGCAATGACTGACTGACTCTCAGTCAGTCAGATGACTCTCAATGACATGACTCTCAGAATGACTCTCCGACAGCGGTCATGGCACCTGGACGTTTAAGATCCTGGGTACATTGGAATGCGTGCTGGATCCTGCGACCCTTCTCAGACGTTTGTTGACCTTACCAGGAAGCACTCGGGCTGTTTCCGGCCTGCCCGACTGTCGGGACCCATTGGGTTCCGACCATTTCAGCAGTCGCTTGGTATGCTAGAGTCGCGAACAGCCTCTGGGACTCTTGGCGACTCCTGAGGCCCCGTTATGTACGAGGAGGGCATCACTGCTGAAAGTGAAAGCTCATCGGGCTTTCAGAGGCAATTTGATGCTCAAGAAAGTGGTGAGAAGTCCCTGTCAGTCAACTCTTCCCATGATTACCGTGCAGGATTACTGCTCAACTTTCAAAGGGGTGGAGGGCAATTATCTATCGGTGCTTTTGGATTCGTTACTTTTTGACCAGGTTCGTAGATCTAATATGCATACGCAAGTCATTTGGGACATTTTCTTGTCCACCACCCAGTTCAGTGCAGAAACATTACATGCTTGCTTGTAACCGAGCACTGAATCTATCTTTTGTCAACATTTTGTCAACCACTTTATGCTTGTTCATGCATACATTGCGCCAGCAGGTTGCTTTGGCCCCAAATTTAGACCTCTTCGGTCATTTTGTTATTGCTTCATACGCAATGATCGCGAGATACCGATGGGCTCAATTACGCTGTGTGTTTCTGACGACGGTAACATCAGGCCGCTCTGACCTCCTATCAGTTCATGATAGGACATGCAAATGTGAGCACATGTAAGCATATGTCAAGTATACCACGTGTTCTTCATATCACAGTGCTCGTAATATATGGATATAAATATGGTTTGTTGGGAATTTGGAGGCTCTTTTCGGCCCATAAAGCGCGTGCACGTATGACCTGGCACGTCAGGTCATCCCCGGATATCATGTGCTGTGATGGGGTCCAACTGGGATCAAAACTGTTCATGCAAGCTGTCTGTGTGTCTAGAAACTTAGTACATTACGTACTTGTCCAATGCACATAATCATGCATGATCACACACAAGTCATCGCATTTTAGTCGAATGCTGTATTTACATTTACAACTGGTGTTTAAATACGCCAGAGAAGATTCTTTCTCGCCCGTCTCCTCCCCTAAATGAAGACTTCGTCTTATGTGACCTGTGGGTGCGATACCACACATGCTGCGTCACATGCTTGAGTGCATGGGGTCATCATGAAGTCATCAGAGGTTAATAAGCCGCGTTTTTTTTTGACAATTGCCAATTTCTAAATCCAAGGTATCATATGCGTTCACGCTTCGGCTGAAGAGATACCATGTGGCTAAAACCTGGCTACCTGATGTGCTTTAGTCACGCTAAGCCATGTTTGACATAATTCAGATCATCGCAGGTCATCATTGTGATGTTTTATGAGTCGAGTCAACTGGTAAGTCGGCAATAGTAAAACAAATCGCAACAGTAAGCAAATCAATGCATTTGAAAACAAATCTAAGCAACAAAGTCTAGAAAGGTGTCAAGAATTTGAAGTGCGGCACAGCTGCACACGACTTTCGCGTGTCTTACTAATCGGCGTCCTGACCTTCTCCCTCTCCCCCGCCACCCGTCCTCACAGAAGCTGCGCTTCCTGAACGGAAGCTTAGGCATGGCTTCATTTATAACTCCGCTTTCAAAAAAGGCAAAACATAACCGTGCACTTCTACAATCGACCGCACGCCCGAACACTTGTTCATGCATCACAAGGCCCATGTAGGTCAGCCCCGTAAGTACAAGGCCGACCAGGGCAACATTCTGTCCAGCTATGCCGCCCCAGACATTTCGAAGGAGCACTCCGAACGAGCCTCTGAACGCGGCCGAAGTCTGCCGAGCCCGGCCACGGAGCACCAAGACAGGCGCTCGGACGATCAGCAGCCGACTCTGAGCGCCGCCGCCACAAGTGCCTCCTCCCCGCACTCCGACAGAGGGAAGCCGCAGCATGTCGCCTTTGTTCGCAGTCGCAAGTGCTCTTGAAATTCGCCGCGCGCTCGGCGACTCGGCATCTGCATTGTGCGCTGAAGTGTCCTCGGAATTGGCTTATTGAGGCGCTGCTGCTTTGTGGCGCGCGCTCCGGTGGCGCTGTCTACGTGCGCTACCGCGCCCATCTGGGGTCCTCTGCCTCCGCAGAGTGCCGAATATCGGCGGCCGGCGGGAGCCGCCTCACGAGCCGTCCCGACGAGAAGGCTGCCGCTGACGTGGCTGCCACGTTTCGCTGACTGAACGGCCCGGCTCGCACGCATCTCTGCGGATCTATCTGCATTGTCTGACGGCACAAAAGAATACGGGGCGACGTGGGCGAATGATAATGCTGACTTGCCGCCACTCGAAGAATGGGCGACCGGGTGGGACAGTAGCCTTTGCGTAGGGCTTTGTTTCATATGATGCTTCGGATGAGCTACGCTTTGTTGGCCGTACCCAGCGCCTTGTTCCATTTACAGTTTGCGTGGGCAAATTTGCCGAGCGTGCACGTCACGACATCGTCGTGGATGCCCGACGCACGAGATGATGTACATATTCGCATGATTTTTACGGGAAGGTGATCGTGGAGTGAAAGTGGTAGGCCCCTGGCTCAAACCCGAGGATTATTCCGAAACATATTAACCTTTTTGCCAAGCTGGAGTTTGATTCCAGACAGAGTTGGGAGGCTTCGAAATATTTAAGCCTCAAGATGCAATGTAGTTTAAGCTCAGTAAAGGTGGGATAGCTTTCATAAGCATGTCTTATATTCCCCAGCCCCTATTTGGATTCTTCCCGCAAACAGTTCACTCAGATCCTTCTAAATCTTGTCGCAAAAAACGAAAATCCCACTAAAGACTTGTGTTTCGTGTTTCGATCCAGATCTAGCTCTTGTGTCTGAGTCGGCCCAAATATTTTTCTGCGTCGTAGATCGGCGTCAGCTGCATTCCTGTCGCCAATCTACGGCACAGGAACTTCAGCATTCTAAAGCGATTGGCAGCATGCCTGAGTCTCCAACGCCAACAATCATGCTCTGTAGGAGGCCGAGTCGGAGTTCACTCTGCAGAGACGCGGTGAACCAGTCTTCTCCCTGAGACTGGGGCTTCCAGAAAAAATAACGTCCCATACGGAACTTCAGACGTAGTCTGCGACGGGACGCAGGCCTTCCTTTGTCCACATCTTGGACCCTCCGCCGACTCTGCTGAGTGACCCGGACGTGTGTCAGCACCTGCGACCGGCGTCCGCCCTGCGGCGTCGCCCGGTGGCCGGGCGCGACACCCGGCGGCCGGGCCAGCCGCCAGCCGCGCCGCCGCGCCGCCGCGCCGCCCGCCCGACGTCGATCGCTGATGCACTCTCAGCTTCCGGCGCGCTCATCCCTCAGCGCATCCGGCCGGCGCGCCCGCCCGGCCGCCCTGGCGCCCTTCCGGCAATAGAGCCGCGCCGCCGGCGCCCCGCCGGGGACGGAGTGCGAGGGGGCGCGGCCGCGCCGCGCCAGTGCCGCCGGGAAGGACGGAGAGCGCTCTGTGACGTCAGCGCGGTCGGCTCCGTCGCGGCGGATGACGCGCCGGGTATGCGGGCCGCGGCGGTCCGGTTCGCCGGGGTCCGGTACGGCCGTGTTCAGGGGAGGTGTTCCCCGGCGTCCGGCGGCCGGTGTCAGCCGCTGGGTGAGAGAGGAGCTCATCACGCCCGCGGGACGCAGCGCCACTGGTCCCGTTTGCCTTCCAGGTTACCAGGTCCGCTGAACGCAGTTACAAAATGTTTCACTGTGGGAGCAAAACCGTGGGTTTTGCATGAATTCACAGTGGAGAGGGCGCCATTCGTCTTTGCTCGCTAGAAAAGTGTGTGCAATGGGTTAATGAGGCGGGAGGGACTTCTCGTAGTTTGAGAATAACTGACACTGTTCGCACGTACGTACAACGCTTCCATGAGTAGAACCTTCCACACGCTGTTTCTGTATTGCATTGCATGAGGACCAAAACCATTCGAGTATTTACATAGAAAATCCAAGGCGAGTAACCATGCATTCGTAACTCTTATATCCCAACCGATTATTTCACTGTTCACAATTATCTCAGGCAAATATGATTCGTTCCAGAAATGAACACCGATTTCATCTAGGTTAATCCCTTAAAACAGCTGTGGGCCTGCTCATGACTTGTTCGGAAGTTACGGCGTCTGGTGATGAGGTGGTTCTGTTACGATTTCCCCGCTCAGACAGACGCAATGTGGTTAATAACGGTGTTGTGTGGTTATGACAATGTGGTCGGTGAGTTTCTGATGCCAAACCAGGTTTGAAATCCTTGAAATGTACGAACACTGTTTGTGTCTTTTCATTCGCTTATCACAGCGACCGTCACTGGCCAAGGTGAGAGCTTGTGTTTACTACCGCATTAATTCCAGTCTGCCCATGTTTTCTTCTACAAATGTTCTACTGGACCAGCCTAAACGAAAAGGCTGGTGTTTTGTTACTCTCCCATGCACGCCATGCGTCTTATGTACACATCTATATGAAAGAAGCTGAATAGATGAAGAATGAACCATAAACATACTTCAAACTCTACTCTTATCAGCATCATCCGATACCAAACCAAAGAACTAGACGGTCCTGCATGACAAACAGGATCGAATACATAATGTAGATTAATGCACCCTTATGAAGCACGACAATAATTGTATATTATTGCTGATGCTGTACTTAATAGCGCGGTGCGCTTATGTACTTAAAATCCTATACTTAATAACGTATGTGCACCTCAGTGGGTTACAGTGGCCACGGGGTCTGAAAACAAACTCGCATGTCGTGTATCGTATGTCCTATGTGTGTCGCTATTATGTTATGTAATCATTATGTCGTTAATATAATAACTTCTACTCACAATGAAATATTTCAATTTCAAAAACTTTGGGTATACCTATACCGGATGCATCCACATAACGTTCGCAGCTTTATTGGTGTGCTTCTCTTGATGAACAGGAATCATATTTCTACCGGTCATACTTTAGTTATAGAATGATTGCACATGTTTTTGATGAAATTTCAGAAAAATGTGGAAATAGCTATACGATTTTTCATTTCCTTTTCAAGTTTGCAGCATTAAATTGATGGTGGTTGTAAAGATTTGGCGGCAAAGCAGCGGTACGTGGGTAGAACTTCAACACTTAAGCATTTGCGGTGTTGTTTCTGGTTTACAGTTCACCAACTTACGTCTATTTGTCTGCTAAGCAGCGCAATAACCATTTCCACAAAATAAATGTGCCGCGCTATTTATACCTATTGGACCAAAAATTCTGGCGAAGAGCTCTTCTCATGGCCGCGTTTCAGAAGCGTGACTGAAAAATCATGCATCATTTTTTATCCTGCAACTTGAAGGGACCTTTTTTGATATAAGAAAGCTTGAGCGCGGACGCCCCAGGTGAGTACAGCCATGCCGGAGGACCATGTGGGCGAAATGGAGAAGATGGCCTGCTCTAGACCAGCCTGGGGCCCATCTCAGTCGGTGCAAGATGGCTATATTGCTTGAAGTCCCCAGATCGAGCAGTGGCTATGTCGCTGAAAGTCTCTAGATCGAGCGGTGGTTATATCGCTGCAAGTCCCCAGATCGAGGAATCAGTCGCACCTTCAGTTCCGAGAAGATTTAGGTGGCTTGCCCACCAACGTCTGGAGTCATGCACCAAAAACAGAAGTTTCGGCCCAGTGCTCTGTACTAAAAGAAGGGCAGCGAAGAGGTCAATGACGTGATATTCACCGATGAGAAGGATTCTGCGCTTGATGTACCGCGGGACGTTCGAAACTACGGCATCTGCGGGAACGGCAAGAGGAGCTCTGTCCCGTAGAGCGACTGTACCACGGAAGTCACGACTTCGAAGGAAGTCATGGCAAGCGCTGTTGTCTCTTACGATGGCAAAAACTGAGATCTCCTTTTCGCAAATTGAAAATGCGTAAGTCGCCTCGGCTGCGAACGTTCCCCTCCTGGAAAGTTAACTCGCCGCCGACCTGCGGGGAGATCCGGCCAGTCGGCCTCACCTTCCAGCGGTTCGGCGCCCCCCGCCCCCTCCCCCCGGCAAGATGAAACACTTAAGAGTTCCTCGCTGGACGCTGCCACCTCACCAAAAAGGACGAGGGACCACCTCACTCCCCTGGCCTGAGCACTCAGAGCAGTATCCCTCAGGGAAAGCGGAGGTAAGAGCGTCACTGGCTGGCCCCTCCAGGCTCGACCGCTTTAGCTACAAATTTCCGGTTAGTTGACGTTGAGATCTGCTCGGCCTGGGGCCTTGCTGAAAATAACCGCTCGCGGTTCTCAAATCAGAGCAGTCGCCTGCTGGACCTATTTCGGACCACGGCATAAGGTTTGAAGAGTAAAGTTGAGACCGTTAAGATGCATGTTTGTCGGAAAGACATCTGAAATGAGCGTATGAATCATTCAACATGAGACCGCTTTGAGGCTTCAATGTTCGACAGTGAAAACATTGGCATGGTCATGCTGCATCACTATCCCACTGGATTTGTATTGCTGTCTGATGCACTGAAGCCGATTGAGCGTGGAACGTCGTAGATGAGGGGACGTTATAAACACACACGAAAAGCTTATGTTTTGACCATTGAGTTTAATGCCTCCGTTTTAACGTGTTTGTCCGTACAACAGAAGCTTAAGTAGGAGGCATCTTTATGTCTTAATTTTGTGTTGCCGATATGTAATATTATATAAGCTTGTTATATTATGACATTTATATATATATATATATATATATATATATATATATATACGGATGCGCTACATCTCAAAACAAAGCCAAACATTTTCTTGTGCTATTCTCCTTTCTTATAATGCTATGCATTTCTATAATGCTGAACATTTTAAAATTTATCTAGTATGGCATATGTAGCATTGTTCTATGGTACATTGTCACCCTTTTCTGTTTAGGATGCCGCAATTCATGGCTGAGCCGACTTTCCGTTGCAAAGTGTTGACTCTTGTTAATACTTGCAACCTGTGTAACCCTCCTGTTGCGAGGGACTTAGCTGAGAAAAGTGATTTATTGAACTTTTTCCAACTGTACCCATCCCACCAGCATAGTGCTCCGGGGTGTAGTATCCTATTCAGTTCAGGGGATCTAGCCCTTCCCACGAACTTTGAGAATAAAATGGGTCAATTTCGCGCAGAAACACTGCGGTATGTTTGGGAGTAGGTTCAACCATTTTTCCTGCTCACCCCCCCCCCCCCCCCCCCAACTTACTTGACGAAACTACACCCCTGATGGTGCTCACTGTTCAGTCGTAAATCTGGCAGCAGCACTTATATCTGGCAGCAGCCGAGGCGGCGTTTTGTCGCATCCATTGACGCTCATTGATTGGTGTCATCCCACAAAAGACCCTATCTGGCCAGCGTTGATTAAGATCACCGACGGAACGGATTGGCTGGGGTTCGGTCCCTCGCTCCTCTTCCGCGACACGGGGACGCCGTGGCAGGACCAGCCTTAATCGACTTGTTTGCAGCCCGCGATGTGCGGGAGGGGATGCGATGTTCGGAGCAAATAGGCTGCGGTTATTTGAATTGTGGGTGCCGTTGGCATCTTGTATACGGGTAGTCCGTTTCGGAGCAGCGTTTCCTGCGAGCAGTCGTTATTAAAAATGACAGAAAACTCGGAGCTGATTACAAGTGTTGGTGGAATTGTGTTGGCGTACAAATGGATCGATTAATTTCAATGCTACGCTTACGTAATAGGAAAGCAGGTGAGCTGCTCGATTTTGCGTCGAATTTAGCTACATGTCCACCACTGTGTGCCGATGAAAAAGAAATGGCGTGAGCAGTTAACTTAAGCATGATCCAAAAATCCATGCGATCCCCAGAAAGGACGAGTTGTAAAATAACTTAGCATGTCCATTCTGTCATGGTAAAATCACACTGTCGTGAATCTATACCTGGGTGTATCGTGTATCTGAATCTAAATATTCGTCTCATCACAATTGGTGTGTCGTGTATTTATCAAAAGATATGGTCCAGGTGTGACGATGTCCCGAAAGCGCCAACGACATTATCATTGCCGTATGAGCTGCGCCGCATCGAACCATGCTGCTCGCCGGTTTCTCCCTACCTGCCGTGTGGAGACCTCCTGTCATCAACGCGTGTGTCAGGTGGCTATTTCATGATCATCGTGCGCGGTACTAACCTTGCCACTGTCAGCAGGGGCGCAGCTAGGATTTTTTAAGGAGAAGCTCGGTGAGAGCGCATCGCGCCGGTTTTCAGACTTCTGTCAGGAGCCGTCCACGGCGAAAAAATAGAAACTGTGGGTCTAAGAGGAGAGGGCTCCCTCCTTGGATGCGTGTATGACTATGACACTACTTGGCAGCCGGTAGTCACCTTCTTGAGCAAATCCGTTCTACTGACGCCCATGAGTCTGGCATCCAGCGGATTTGCTAGAAACGGTCTTTCAACTGCTAGCGGTGATGAAGCCAAGGGGAGCTCTGAGGCATGCCGCCCCCTCCCCCTCCCCGTGGGGGTGGCGGGGACTACTGGGACCTCCTGGGTCGAACATGAAATGTATGTTCGCGGTTTAAGACGCTTGTATGACGTTATAAAAGATAAAAACGAAGAACGGGGCCCGATGCATCAAAACATGATTCCGTGCCTAAAAAGGTCCCCAAATCAAAAAGCAGGATCCCTGTAGCGACGAAGAGGGACTCCTCAGCCGAAAGCAGTGGCGCAGACAGTGGGAACAAGGCGCACGTGGCCCGTCCTCACGGAGGTCCCGATTGGGGGGCGGGGGGGCGGGGCAAGCTCTGGCTGGGGTCGCGAGAAGGGAATCCAGCCGGCAGGACCAAGCCTCTGTCAATCTGAGGACCTTTTGCGCCGATCGGGGACCCCTGGCACAATGAGGGTCTCTATGTCGGCCAGATACCACTAATATCGAATAGTCGGCACGGTGTCCGTATGGAGCCTGCTGTCCATTTTCAAAACAAGGACAAAGCCGGAGGCTGTGGCTTGTCATCGAAGGCCCCTTGCATTGGCCGACGCCCAGAAGCAATAACGGACCACTTTGTCTTTTAGGAACACTCAGCGCTTAACGGGGTGTACTGGGCCAGCAGAGGGCCAGAGTCACGAGTGGCATATTTACTGATCAGGGGCAGAGACAAGATCACCGATGTCAGGGGGTCTCCTCCGCTGGCAGAAGCCCTCTGACAATGAAAGGAGACATGAAGATGGCACTGGGAGGCCCTATAATGAGACCATGGATGGGCCCTGTGTCAGTCAGGGGCCCCAGCACCCAACAGGGGGCTTCTGTCCTGTTTCAGTCCCGATAAACCGAACTAGAGTCGATGTGCCAATTATTGAGCCCACACTCCGGTAAGGGATCCTGTTACACCTGGGTGTACCCGGGCCTAACTGTCGCTGTCAGAGGGCCTCTTACATCGGGGGAGGGGGCCAGATAAATAGCTCTGAGGGCCTCTGCGTTGACCGATCGCCGCGTCGCCCGAGTGGCAGCTGGTAGGTACACCGGACTGAAGCGGAAGCTGGGTCACAGTCGAAACACTGTTGTTGGACGCAGAAAGTGCAGACATCAGAGCTATCATCGGTGCGTGATGGGCTAGTTTGGGCTGTAGTGACTGGCTGGTTTATCTGAGTGATCTTTTTTCGGGCAGTTCACCATGTCTTTTTGATCAGAGTCTGTTAATTACAAACATCACGCGTGAAAATGCATAATGAAAGGTAAGTTCACGGGCTACATAATACAAACAGCTATCTGGTAAACAAGACGCATTTTGGTGATGCTTAATTGTGGAAAAAAATCATGCAGATGATTGAGTATAAGTATCACGCAAAATACACCATGACGGCATTGTCTCAAATTTCGTACCCCAGCACTTGACAATGACCTCCCAAAACTCTTCATTCGAAACACGACAAATTTTGGAAACAAAATGCGGTTAAAATCAACGTTTTTATTTCATCAACCAACACTTTCTACCACACGGAAGACTTTCTAATGTAGGACTGAGCTAATCCGTTACGAGTTCCACCGTAAACATTTTCCCTGGCATTACCGCTCGCACCCTGGAGAATTCACGAGAAAGCGAGCCATTAGAGGATCCCGGGATGGTGACTGACAGCCCTAGTTAGGATGGGTCAGAGCCGGTCTCTTCACATCCGCCGCTGAGGGCTGGATGGCCGACAGGATCAGGTCAATGAAATCCAGCTAAGTTGTGCGATTACGCAGACCGTTGCGCTGTAGCTACTTCACAAAATGAATGTAAACCCAAGAACCGAACGGGAGGAGCAGAAGGCTATGGCACTCTCACCTCTCAATGGCATTCAGTTAATATTTATCGGTAGTAAACAGTTGAACGTTTATCTGTGACGATGCGTTTTAATAATTTGTTGAGGACTCTCCCAAGCTTTTGCGGATGATTCCGCGTCCCTGTTACCGCTTGTAGGCTGCATATATATATATCACCGTCCTCGCGTACCAAATCACTCAGAGCACGTTCGCACTTGCAAATATGGGCAGATTCGTGGACCATCGTTAAGTGCATAATGTGAGACATCATCCTGAAAGGTAGATTACTCTCAGCGAGACACGATCTGTGCGTTAACAAATGCCTTTGGCCCATTTTCAATGGTGCAAGGCAGGTAGTGTGCATCCAAGATTGCTATGCACCTGCCAATAAAATGCCCAGTAATAATGTATGAGGGATGTATTTTGAAATGCATTGTTATCTTCCTGACTAACCATTTACAGTCGACTGGCGTTCCGGCTGCTCCTTCATGTCATCCCGTCAAATCGCGCGGTCATGGCAAGGTCAAGCCGCCGCGCAGGGGCGCGCCCAGCCAGGAGGCGCGCGCCTCATCACACATACCACCTTCCAGCTTTGCTCCCTTCCCCTTCTCCATTCGCAATTCCTGGCTTCATACTGTCTACCCACCACATCTCTATGGAGGGTCACGTGCTCTGAAGCCGTGCCAGGGTGCTGCTTGTGACTTCCCCTGCCCCGCTTCCTCTTGTTTGATGTCTCCAAGTGGCTGGTTTTTCACTCTCGTCTTCAGAGTGGTCAGACTCCAAATCAAAGTCCTCATTGCGGGGACCATTGCATGTCATCTAGGATGGTGTGTTGAACTGGGACGGTGTGTTGGTTTTCCCTCCGCCGCCAAACCTGATGCATGTGTTACTGTCGGTGTTGGTGCTCCTTCTTCGGTGTGGATCAGCAGTTGCTGCTTCCT
Organism: Pollicipes pollicipes; assembly: GCF_011947565.3. Taxonomy (NCBI): domain Eukaryota; kingdom Metazoa; phylum Arthropoda; class Thecostraca; order Pollicipedomorpha; family Pollicipedidae; genus Pollicipes; species Pollicipes pollicipes. The sequence continues at coordinate 41,853,604 of NW_023596225.1, read as the reverse complement.
GTGCTCCACAGTATCCGGTTAATCAAAGTGGCGGGCATATCGCCGCCGAAAGTAATCTTCCTTTTGATGCGGCACGGAATACCTCGCCTACAGCTGATGACAACGAAAGGTTCCATCCGCCGTGCCTGCAGCCTTCCCGGCCTTCCCGGCTTCTTCGGAATCTCAGTGAACATCTCATCTTCCCCTTGGAATTGGGCTTTATGTCCACCCTGCTGCCTTCTCGACACCCTCTCCTCCCTCTTCTCGTCTTTCCTGGCACCGCCTGCTCGTGAGCTCTGGTGAGGTTTAGAGCGAAAGCCCCCCCCCCCCCAAGCTTCCTCAGTTGCGGCACGGCCTGGGACTCTGCCGTCCAATCGACCCAGCTGTGTAATGCGTGGGTGACGACCATACTGCGGATAGGACGGCGACCATCTTGTTGTGCTGCGGGTGACGCTCGTGTATTGGAGACGAGCAAAATACAAATACTTGTCCCAGCTTCCGCCAAATTGTTGTGCGTTTTTACACGGCAAAGAACTGATCGTTGAATTAGCGCCTTCAATCGCGCCCTCAATCATTTGCCGGCGACCATTGACGCCTTCAGTCATTTGACTGCGAACATTGACGCCTTCAATCATTTGACTGCGGATGAAAGGCGCTTACCCGTTTTTTGTCAATCTCCATCAACTCCGCTAATGTTGTTAGGCTCCAATTATCGAATCACAGCCCTCGATCTGTGAGGGCGACTCAGGAAGCTCATGCCTGTAGACAGCTAACTCAGCCAGTGCCCGACCTACGGTCTCAGCTGTCTTATCAGGAATTGCTGCTAGCTCTGCAAGTCCGGCAGTCAAGAAGTCCAGGGTCACAAGGACGTAACGATTTCCCCTTTCTGTTGGTGTCCCGCCGAACGGGCCCAACAATATCACGGCAACGTGTTGCCACTGAGTTGTTAGCTGAGTGATTATCTCCAACGGAGCTTTCAATCGACGCTGAGGCTTACTGAAGCGGGCACGGGCACAAACCAAACAGATTATCGCAGCTGCGGCAACAGTTCCTTACATCGTGGTCCATCCGTGGCCACAAGCCGTGGCGGCACCACGGGGGAAGGGGGAGGACGTGTCGCCCTCTATCATCGGATAGAAGGGAACCCCCCCCCCCCCCCTATCCTAACAGCCTCCTCGCAGGAAAAAACTATAATTTGCGCAGCTTTTTCGCTAAGAGATCCATTTTCCCATTTTCTGCCGCAATGACGCTTCGGTGGGATTACAATCGTTCAAAAACTAGTTTGTATACAGGCAGAGCTCCTTCAATTTCTTCCGGGCCTAGTGTGCAAAGCCGGATGAGGACGTGAGTAGAGCATCACATGCCTGCAACCTATTAATATAAGACATTTCTAAGGGACAGGTGAATTCGCATGTCGAGCTGCAGCACACGTACTATAACGTAATATCTTAATTTTCCATGTACAGGCATTTTTTCGGACGCCCCTGATTATGCCAATCATGTGTCATCACCACTTCCACCGTCGCGTTTCGCAGTAGCTTTAGGTCACAAATAAATACGCCTCCTTGAAATGTTGCGCATCTTTTCTGTTTATCGCACACCTTGAAGCATACGTATGATGATGCCTTGCATGGAAACGTCATAAAATAATACTTTTACCCATTATCGCACTGTGGTGGCGATTGGAAAGACAATTTTTGCGATTTTGTCTGTTATAGCTGCATTTTAATGCGGTGCTATTACACCTTTGAAAACTTGTCTTTTCGACAGTTTTGGTCGTTTCTAGATTAAGTTTCTATTTGAAGTGAAGGACGGGACTGGGTAGCAGGACAACCCTTGCTGGGGCCAGGGTAACCTCTGCCGAGCCCGGCTCGGCAGGGGTTACTGAATCCGTCCCTTAAATAGTTCAGTGCCTAGCAAAACAACTGCGGAGCGGAACGACGAGAAATTTTTGGTGCCCTTTTCATCCATTTCGCACCCAGAGAGGGTCCCGGTAGTGTAGCGATGAAGCTGTGCGTTTGGGAAACCAGAGGTACGGAGTTCGATGCCCTGCGGTGCTCGTCTTTCCTGCCAGGGTGAGAGATAAGTGACGCGGTACAGCATCAGCAGCTGAGTGCGTCGTAAAGCCTCAATGGTGACGCGTACCCGGGTACAATTGCCATGTTCAGAACGGGTCACTGCGCTGGCTGAGGTCAGTCTGAGGTCAAGGCCCAAATATTAGGACCTGCAAAACTCGTTTAGGGGTAGACAGACGTTGCATTTTGCAGAAGCGTCCCGATGTGAGCAGAAAGGTGCATTTACTGGTTTGGTTTAATCTTTAAGAATTGTGTGGTTTTATGATATGTAGCGGAATAGCTGTCAGCGAGCATTTCGGCAGTGACTGACCTGACTGGCAGGCACTAAGCTTAGAACGTAGCTCCTGAGTTGTTGAGCCCGTGTTATCTGGATCATTGCAATTGAATACGTACGTAAAACGGTTTACATCTTTTCGTTCCAAAACTTTTTTAGAAGACCCAGCTAGCCATATAAAATAATTTGAATAAACCACGGGTTATTAGTTTAACACAGAGCAATAAAAAGCAATAGTTCACTAAAATAATATCACTTGAATTAACCTATGCCAGTCGCCTGAAGTACAATGTCGTTTAAAGCTGACGACAATGTGCAAAACATATCCAACGACATTCTGGGACGAAGATAAAGATGAGGCAATGGGGAACACGTTCCGCTGAGCCGAGAGGTGTATGCCAGCCGCTGTGGCGATTTCGCAGAATTTGGTCTAAACTCGCAGGATAGCGACTCGAACCCACAACCCACCCCGCCAGGGCTGGGCGGATCAGAGGACGGGCGGTCTAACCAACTGAGCTATCAGGACGGACCTCACGTGCGCCTCGTTTTAACTTCATCCGCTGTAACGTGTCATTCATGTCACCTAAAGGGACATGAGAATAAATAAATGTTGCTTGCTTTCATTCATTTATACGCTCTTTTCAAGCTCGTCACGTCCTTACTCCCGGTCGCGTAGAGGCTGCGTAAACCAACGCTGCGGAGGCGCCAAGGGGCAGCGCCACCAGAGGGGCGAGGAGGCAACTACCCCCTTGTTATTTACCAAGTGGGCAGCTGGATCGCTCCACATCCTCAGTCCGTTCTCCGCAATGTGAGGCACAACGCGTGGGAACCCACCCCTGCAATCGTCAAACTTGATCGTTGTCTCATGACCCTGCCCGCCAGTCCAGCCACAGCCGAATGCAGTTTCAGCGCGGGACAGAGGCTGCAAACTTGCGTCGCTTAATGGTGGCATGGATGAGGACCACCGCAGCAGCAGTGTATTACGTGCATTGCCTTCGCATGGACCGAGTGGATTCGGCGTATGCCGCAGTCGCTGCTGCCAGTGTAAACTCATCACGTCAGAGGATATTTGGCTGCGCTTAGGGTCGCACCATGAACGGTGTTGGTGCAGACCTGAGAGGAGTATGTAAACGCTGTGATCCTCAAGCGACATGTCGTGTGGATGCTTGTGTCGCCATTGTAGTAAATAACCAGATTTACTCTGCTATTATTCTCCTAAAAGCAAACTAAAAATTGCTGAAATCGGTCGTCTAGGCCACATCATAGTTGCGAGGTAATTATGCATGAACTATTACGCTGCGAGGCTTTTGCCATTGCACATACACACGTTTATACATTGATATATGATATGGTCAGTCTGTTTCGATGATGATATGCCCTATACTGAGAGGAAGCTATAAAACTGCGATAAAAATATATCGGCATGTAGCCAACGGACGCTTTTTCGCAATGGGAGGGAATGCGGATGTCAATGCTAATTTCTCAGAAAGTTTCCATACCTTACGGTGGCGTGACGCACGGCAAGTGAGGAATTTTACAGCTATGATCATTGACGAGAACGCACGTTACGAAATGCAGGATTTCTCACCTACCCGTTGTTTTCATTCAAGTGTTGCGATAGTTTTACAACCTTTTACGACCTCCTCCACCCCTAGAAACAACCGATGGCACCGCCCCAGCCCAGGGGCATCCCGCTTGCCACACCAGAACATGGGACCTATCCGCACTGAAACGATCGGACCTGTCGTGCTTGAGATGGAGTACAGGAGCGATCAGCCGCTGTGGAACGAACAGATACGTCGTGTTTCCTTTCCTCCCAAGAGGGTAGCCGCGCTGCCGCGGCCAATCTCCGGTTCCAAGCCTTGTCGACGCCGCTGCTGGCAGGCTTTCCTCGCGTCCTGCTCGGCTCCGTGACAGCGTTCTTCGCCTGGACCAGCATCCCATCTGCCGACATTGGAACGTGAGAAGCAGGGGGAAAGAGTACCAACATACCGCTCCGCCTTGGAAATACCGGAGTAAACACGTCACGTGCATTCGCACAGAAATCCACCGCTCTGTCATCTATCAGCCGTCCCGAGAAATGCTTCCAAATGTGGTCAAATGCCAGCAGCGCGACCACCAGCCGTGCTGCTGTCCAACTGGACACAAAGTCGCCAAAGGTGTGCAGATCCCACCTTTCAAAATCGACGCTGAAAGTCCTAAACTTTCCCAGAACATCGGTGGCAAGTATACCTGGAGCAGATAAGTGTTCTACTGAACGTGACTGAACGCTGCTGCCCCGATCACAATATCCGGCGAATTCTGACGCACGCATTGCAGGTCCATATCGTGCACTCCGATAGTAGACCGTTCTGTGTGCGCCCATGGCAGTGCGTATCCCAGGCAAAGCTGCTGATACACACGGAGCTACAGCACCGGTGTTCGCTAGCCACGGGCAGTCTGGCCTGAGGATGCTACCGTTCACATGCAACAAATGAACTGCCGGCTGGTCAGCTGACTAAATGGTCGCGCTGGGACCTTTGGAGCACGCTGATTGGATCTCGGTCACCGACCGTCCCCCCGGCAGCAACCATTTTCAGTTTAAACCAATCGGGCGGTCAAACCGAACGTGGCCAAAGTCGTTGCACCCCCAGCAGACCACCAATACCGGCCGACTTTTTTCCTGGCCTCTACCGACCGACCGGTCCACGTGGCGCGCGGCTGCGCTCCCACGAACGTGCCTCCGCGCCCTGGGGGCTCAACAGTCAACCCGTGCCGCCCCACGCTGTGACGTCACAGGGCTCGGGCGGATCTGGCCGCCGTTCCATGAGAGGAGCGCGGCGGTCTACCGAACCGAATCGCGTTAGCCACGTGTGACGGTCCCTCGATGCGGCAACACCAACGTCTTGCCCCGCCGCTGAGCGAGCTCACAGTCTTCGGCTGCGACGTTTGCTCTCACATGTTGAACGGGGGGGGGGGGGGGGGGGGGAGGGGAGATCGAAATACCGACCATGAAACAGCTTCGTCAACACGTTTAGCATGGTCCGGCAGTTTTTCAACGTCCATACCTGGAAGCAAAAGGCGGATCTGAGGTGCTAGTGCCCTGCGGGACCGATGCCGTCTAAGAGACGGCTTCTAAGCCAGGCAGCTGCTACCGGAGAGGCAGGATCCGTACCCAGAAATACGCCACGAAGCAGCGAGCGTAAACTCGCCACAGACGCCGTAGACATTTGGATGCGGTCTTACGTTGCATCCGAATGTCTACGGCGCTTCCCGCAATTGCCCTGATGTCATCTCGAAGACTTGAGCGCTGCCTTCATAGGAGAGTTGAAGCGATGCCTTCAAGCTCTGCACGTCCTTGGTATCCACTTCCGATAGCGAGTCCATAATACTTATCCGTGAGCCCAGGCCTAGCGGTGCTTTGACCACCGTTTTCTCATCATCGCCTACAGAAAGGTCATTTACGCCTATGCGGCGAAGAAAATCGTCAAGCTCTTCCCCCATCCCTACCACACTAGTCTATGGTCTCCCTCACAGCACCAAAGCACTGGTAACCGTTGGGGTCGTTCTCATTCACCGGTTACGGTTCAGTAGCGTTCCGTCTGCCTTTCCGTGCCGTCCCGTCAGGTTGCGCGGTCAAGGTCGCTCAAGGTCAAGCCGCCGCACAGAGGCACGCCTCGTCACACGGTTTACACGTGCATCTTGTATATTTAAGAGCAGTCCCAACACGCGACCCCATCACCAGCTCGCTAACAGCAATATGCTAACCATGCACGGAACCAAAAGTGGCATAAACACGCGCTTGGGTGGAGGGCCAATTTGACAACCCCCCGAAGCATTTTCCAGAAAGATTCCCGGACTGAGCGGCGCAGCCGTGCTTAGTGTTACATAGCTGCAGTTAGATGAATAGCGGATATTTTGGTATGATAAAATAGATGCACTTTAGGGTTGCTGACCCAAGGCAGCGCAAACTCAGCAAAGTCAATGGCTGTCAACGAGGCCTATCTCGAGGAAATGCTCAATCTGATGTGACAACGGAGTGCTAGATGAAGCCACACATGTCTGAGATAGTTTCTTAGGCAATAAAACAAATGAATCTACAATTACAGTGAGTGTCATTGACCTGAGGTCAGGTATGAAGGTCGGACCGTGGTCAAACCTAACTTGCTATTTACTCGAGAGCCTGATTTATGGGATAGTTTCTGATGCCTTATTTTGAATTTGTTAATAACAGGGACCGTAACGGATATGCTCCATGGCCTTGAATGATAAAAGTTAGAGTAGGTTACTGGATTAAAATGGTCCTGGTCAACATGTTTTTGTTTTGTTTTTTTTTTAAATATGCCGCTTAGTGTGACCAATGACGCTTATTCAAATGGCAAAATAGTAGCAATCTCGCAGGCTTTTGGTCACCTTGACACTCTAAAAGGTAACTGCCAAACATGCTTTTATGCATGCGTACAGGTTGGAAAAGGTAACTGACCTTAACTGAAAACCAATGAACTTTTGCTTAGAACAGGTATCTAGGTTCAAGGTGGTTTCGTCAGAAGGTCTGGGGACACTTTGGACACCAACCTGGAATTTGACTTTGTTTGACCTTACTTGATCCCGAGGTCACGGCCTAGCAGCCTCAAATGTCGACGCAAGTGAGTCCACATGCACGGCAACCCACTCTGTGCATTTTGGGTCTGAAGCTCTCTTAGCTTTTTTATATTGCGATGGAGGGTCAAATTGATCTCCCCACCCAAGCAAAGAGTATTAAACCGGCGACCTGGGCACGCATTAAACGGCTTATGACTCCATTAAGGTTATATGCCTGCGGTTCACAGGAGTGGATCCAGGATTTCGTCAAGGTGGAAACGCAACACTGAGGGCCCCCAGAGTTTGGGGCCACTCCCCAAAAATCCTCGCATTCCGGACATTAAATTTTAAGATTATCATATTTGTTGTTACTAGGTGTGCTACACATGCAAATACGTGAGACTTGTGCGTTTTCGCCAAATCGTGGTGGATCCTGTCAGTTTGAGGCTAATTATTTCCGAGAAAACATGGTAAAATGCACCAAAATTGGCTGCTAAAAACCATCAAATGAGGCATGAACTTGATTCCTAGCTTATTTGCGGCTAAACGGCTTGTCGGTGTGAATAACTGATGGCTGATGACCAATGCAGATATTTTGCTGTGACGGTTACGAAGAAGTGCACAATATCCCAGCTTTCAAAATGTTTTAAGAACGTGATGCACAAGTATAATAAGTGTCACAACTTCAATAACCAGCGGGAGTGAAATGTACGACGTCGGCGGCGGGTTAATTATGCCCGACAATCACGCCTACAAATTTATTGGCGCGTATCCGACTGCTGCTCTAACGGCTAAGGCGTGAAGGAAAATCGCCCTCCTGTGATCTCGGACTTGTGTACATGAAGTAATCTGATCAGGCCGTACACACGGACAGGTGCAACGCCCTGGCGCTCGCAAGCACATGCGGGGCTTTCAGTAGCAGAATAAGATCCTTCTGACGTCATCGGAAGAGCCCACGACCAATGTGGAAGGCTCCGGGGCGATCAAGAGCGCCCTGGCCGATTAAGATTTCGGTTCGGGGTGGTGGTAAAATGGTCGGGGCGCTCGTTTCTGGACCTGTCTGTGTGGGATTTGTGGCTCAGATACGCCACCGCATCGTATATCATGCACGATAAACACATCCGTTGTGAAATGTCCGTGGCAGTCGGTGAGACATGAAGCTCCAATCATTGTTATCAAGATTTAAGCCCTCGTCAACGGCGTAGGCCTCCTATAACATGGCAAAACTATAATATGGCAAAATAGGGATGGGTCTTGAGCGACCGAGGTTGTCGCGGCAGGCCAGTAAAGACACTCCCGTCAACGGTGTAGGGTCCTCAGGGAAAACGAGAAGAGCCTAAGACCAATATGATGGGGTCCCTGGATCATCGGGACAACCCGGCAGGCTAATATACAGGGCCCGGCCAGAGCGCAGGACCCGCTGAATAAAGGGAAATAACCGAAGACTAGTGTGCATGAATGAATGTCCCCGCGCGATCAAGAGTGTCCGGGCAGTTTAACGGAAAAAAACCTGGCAAGAGTAAAGGGTCCTCCGAAAATGAGTTTAAAGCGAAACCCCTAGATCATTGTAGAGGGCCGCTGAGCATCGAGTGTCTCCGTGCTTTACCTTACATGGGCCCCAACAACAGGAAAGCAACTGTCGGAGTAAGTAGAGAGAACCCGTTTATAATATGAAGGGCACGTGAGCAACAGAGTGTACCCCGGCATATGGGGTTCCTGCAATAACGTATAGAACAGTTCGGGCGAATGTGAAGAACCCTTGGAGGACCCTTGATCAATTTAAGGGAGTGTTCCACATTAATATGAGGGTTTGAACTGCAATAGTCATTTTGGAGTCGCTTCGGTGCTGTTCACAATCCTGCTCTTCTTTAGATCTAAGCCCGTCTAGTTTCTGAGCTATACGCCCGCTGAAATGGAACACAATTTATCGGAGAGAATATTTCAAAGTCACCTTGGCATTCATGACGTCATAATAACGTCATTCAAATCCCACCATTCAAAAAGCCATGCGGCGATCAAGGCCAAACGAAATATGATTGTCGAGGCGTTCATATCTGGCATTCGTGAGCGCGATCTCCAGATACACCCAATTGGCTCTTCATCAATGTTGTGCAAGGTACGATGACATAATCAAACTATGACGGATTGAAGACCACATTGACTGAACAGAGAACTGCGCTGCGTAGAGCGGTTCTTTCCACTTAAAAAGCATGCCAGTTGTTATAAGAGAGCTTGTTTCATTATATCTGATGCTTGCTTCAATATATTTAACTGTGAAACGTTCACTTTAAGAGTGCCCGCGCATGCAAGCGTATAGTAGGACCCCACAGGATGTACGCAAGACGAAATGTACAGGGTCCCAAACAATCGAATGCCCCCGAGCAGTTCAACAGATGGGGCCCCCAACAGGAGCGTAGGGCCCTCCATTCACAAAGGAGGGCCCTCCATTCACGTACCCAAGACCAAATGTGAAGCTCTCACCCCTCCCCCCCCCGCAAGATAGAGTGCGCCCGAGCGGGTTGACAGACTGAGTCCCGTCAAAAGCGTAGGGCCCTCAAAAGTCAATAGGAAGTACCGAATACTGAGTGTGATAGGCCACAAAACGATCGTGCGTGCCCGAACAGCTTAACAGATGGGGGCCTCCGACAAGAGCGTGAGGCCATCCAAAGGGACCCCCGACCGGTCGAGCGTGCCCGAGGTGAGGTTACCAGATGGGACCCCGGCAAGAGAGAAGGGCCCTTCATCGAAATAAGAAGTGCCCAAGACCAATGCGTAACAAAAGAGCCCCCGTACGATCGAATGTGCCCGCGCAGGTTGACAGATGGAATACCTGATAAGAGCGTAGAGCTCTCCGCATGTGACAGGGACCTGGAGGGGCCCTAGATGAATGTAGAGGGCCGATGAGTATGTCACGTGTGTGTCGATAGGTTAATCTAAGCCAACGTGACAAGTCACTGAGCATCCTCGAATATTTCGGCAGTTTAACATACGGAGTCCCGACTACAGCGTTTAGAGCCTTTCGGACCAAGATAAAAATCTGTGGAACGTCTCTGATCAACAAGAGTGTCCCAACATTTCAGCTGGAAGGGTCAGGACCGCAGTACGGGCCCTCCAAGCAAATGTAAGGAAGTCAAGGGCCACGTGTAAGGCTCCTTAGAGATCGGATTCACCCTGCAATCTGACCTATAAGGCTCCCAGAAACAACGTAGTGCCTCTGGACAGCGTTACAAACCTTACAATCTGTCAATAACCACCCTCTCAGTCAGTGAATAATGATTTGTATTTGTCCGTGAGCTATTCACTTTCGCTTGCGACTGTCGCTTCGCTTGCCCCCTAGAAGCTCAAAGACGTCCAATTTTGTTGCGCTTGGTGTTAAAAACTACCTCTGTTGGGCCGGTTATGTCCCCTTCGGAGCCCATAAGCCCCTTTGGGGCCCAAGAGCGGACATGGTCTCGTGCCCCTCCCCCCCCCCCCCCGTCCTTCTGGATCTGCCCTGACAGTTAATAGCGCGACACTTCACATACTTCAGAGAACTCACGATTAAAATAAGTAAAGTCATCCTGCTATGCCAGACATGCGGTTTTTCATTGCTTTGAATGAGATTACCATACGCAATGAAGGTCTTGAACTGCTGGTTCTTCGACATCGCAAGTAGAGAGATCTTATTTGACAACTATCAACCTTCAATATGCCAGGAGGTAATGGTAAAACGACGTCATCTCAACGTTTCGAAAATGTTCTCAAGGTCACGGTTTTACTAGTACCTCCTGGTTCCTCGAAGACTGATTACTGCCAGAATAATATCGTTCAACCCATGACGCTTCAGAATACTAAAATGTGTTAAAGGTGTGCAGCACCATAAATGTGGGACACCGCTTTCAGTCGGTACAGATTACTCGCCACTAAAATTATTTCACATCAATTCCTTGATTCGCCTTCATTAGACAGCGGTCGCAGCTATGTCTAGCTGAAAATAGCTGCATGTTACCAGTTCGTTCACAAAAGTATCCATCACCATAGCAGTTGTATGCGCATGCGTGGATAGCAGCATTCGGCTGCTGCGGCAGCAGCGACATCAACTTTCATTGATATGGTCTTGGTTTTTAGTGATGTTCCCACTAAAGAAAAACGACGATTCTGACCAACTTTTTTCCCATATTTCCCATCGCTGCCTGTGTGTCTGTATATTCCGTGCGTGTGCAGAGGGGATGCGGCGGCGCGCGCCGGCCGGCCGTCGGGCCGCGCGCGCTCCGGAGCCGCTAATGGGCGATCAGCTGTCTGAGGTCAGGGACGGGTCCAGGGGCGGCACATGGTGTGGACGGCGCAGACTGACGCTCGCTGGGAACGTTGACTGGTGTGACGGGCCACGCGGCCGGGCGATCAGTGACGTGTGCTCTAAATTGCGCTCAGGTATTTCTGAAACCGGTCGAGAGCCATATGATACTAAGATAACCCTGACTTCAACCACGTTTCCGCGAAGACTTATGCGCTAGCCAGAACCAAAATTAGCAGTATACTCTAAGGATGCATCTCTAAATGCAAATTTCCAGCTCCTTCGCTAGTTGCGTTTTTAAGATCAGATTGTTCGTGATTTACTGAGCATGTAGGCTCCTTAGTACTATAAAAGAGTGCCTTCATGCACTTCTTAGCGACAGTTTGATGCATGAAACTGAATCTTGATTCAAGTCAACAATACAGGCTAATAAAAACAAAAACGTCTTTAGTGCACGCACTGTGTAATGCTTTGTGAGCACTATATGAGCCAGGACGTCTTTAACTGTCCAACAAACAACTAAGTTAGGCCTGAATATGGGCGAATGCCGACAGATGTTCTTAAAGTGCTGCAATAGACACACATATGTCAGCAAGAATGAAGCTACATTCATTATATACTGAGGGCGTAGATCACGTTTCTTTAGGGAGGAGCAGTCTTTTGCCAGTCTTCGTGAATTAGAGGCTTTTTGGATGAATTGGTTCTTGCACTGGGAGGAGGGGCGATGCACGCATTGAGGCACCAAAGCTTCAAAAGCGATGGAAAGCTCTGGCTCTGCCCATGAGACCGGTCCAGCCTGATGGCATTGCCATGGGTTCGAGGAGAATCGATGCATCGCCGTGCACTTTGCCGAACAACACACTTGCCTCCTCAAACAGATGGCGCTAGAGCAAAAATGAAATGAGACCGAGATGGCAGCACTATGCAGCAAGGCCGACACAACGCGTCCCGCGGCAACGAATCGGTCAAAAGCCCGCGCTCTCTTCTCGATCGATCAGTTTATGCAGTACGATCGTGTCAAATAATATTCTTAATTACGAATGGTTCATGACCTCCAGCAGAGCATGCGCCGCAACAAAGCAGTTATAATCAGCAGCAATTCACGTTCTGAAAGTTGGAGAGCGGGAGGCTTCGGCTGTTTTCGTCAACTTTTTCAGCCAAAGCTTTGCAGTCAAAACCGTTTTCGGAGAGCTTGAGGGCTCGGCCGCCCTCCCCCTCCCCAACCCCGGTTCCCATATTCCCGGTTACAAAACAAGAAACATCATCGAGCAGTACATGATAACATCTTTTAAGTATTGCCAAGCATTGTTGACCATTTTCAACCCTCTCTACCTGGTTAGACACCGAAAGGAAAAGGGCGCAAACCTGGCGGAATTAAGAGGGGCGCCCCCTTCCTCCCCTCCTATGTTTCAGACGTCCAGCTCCCATAGAGTTAACGTCTGTTCGGTCACATACTCGACGTCGTTAAAGTTCGTGATTGTTTAAGGTATACACGTATTACCTGTTATAGGTTAACGCTGGAAATGTTACGGCTCTTAAATATCGGCTCGCTGCTGATATGTTGGGGTTGTTCGGTGGAGGCTAGAAACCGACCACCTACGGAATATATTTCCAACCATTCACCGCACACGTTTTTCCACGTCCTACTAGCTCGCGGTAGACACTCAGTGCGTCTGTTTTGTAACACAAGCTTTGTACACGTCTCATTTCCTTACTGGTGCTCCGGGTGCTGTGGCGGAAGTGGTCGCCGTCGGGTGTCGGAGGTCCTTGCATTGTGTGATAATATCGGCGGCAGAGTATCCGGCGTGGCCCAAGAATTACAGTATCTATTGAACCCTTTTGAGTGGTATTGAGCTTCTTTGGTGATCTAGATAACTTGGTGCGCTGAAGTCCAGTTGTTTAGTCATATTTTGTAGTAACCTGTGTCAGCAGAAACGTTATTTGTATCGTTGGACTGCTTAGCTCGTGGGTATGAATCTGACAAGTACTAAGGTATTGTGTGTTATTGCATGCCTATTGGTAAATGTAGCTGTATGCAAAAAATCTGAAGAGGGCAACAAACCAAAATGGGCAAAGAAAAAGCTTCAAGACTACAATGATGTTGACTTGGAGCGGTTACTGGATCAGTGGGAGGTATGCTGTGGTTTTATATTTTTTTCTGAAGCCATTGGTTATGCAATGGACATTTTCAAACCATCTGTCTTGACAATCTAGTGTATTCTTGGCATACATTATGTTGAATTTGTCATCCAAGGCAAAAGCATACCTTTTGTTTCATTTCAATAGCATTCCTTGTATTCCCTGTATAACTGATGCAGTGTAATGACAGTGAAAACAGTATTTGTGCCCACTCACCCTGCATATCACTCCCTGTACATGCATGTATGCACATTCACATTGGTTGCTTATGCCTATACATTAAAGGCAGATGATGGTTCATGGTAGAATATATTTATGTAAAAAGTAAGGTGAGTAATGGAATTGGGCTGCTGAAAATAAATGTTGAAATACATGACAAATGGTAATGATAAAGCAACAATTGAATTTGTCAGTGAAATGTGAGCATACCCAGACATAGCACCACTGATTGTGTGTTGCAGGTGGCAGTGATAGATGGGGAGCCACATATGTAAATGGCAGTATATTGTAATGAAGGTGTGGCTGGTTCTGACCATGGGAGGCTGCTAATTGTATGACTAATACATGACACAAGGCATGAAAGTAGTTATAATAATGAAATCAAACATGGTGTTGAATGGATATTGACATAAATTTGACAAATACTGGTGCAGATTTCAGCCTATCTTGTTTGAGGTGTTTTATTAATCTGACAGCATCGGTCATTTGCATTAGCTTAGCATAGGCTAGCCCACATGTACAGCTTTGCTAACATCTGCACATGGACCTATCTGAGACAGTATGTGAAATGCTGAAGAATGTGTGCCTGCTCATCTGCTTTCATTGAACATGGTGCTCCACTTCAGGAGGATGAAGAGCCACTGCCTGATGATGAGCTGCCTGAACACCTCAGAAAGCCTGAACCCATGGATCTTTCAAATGTGAGTGTTTAAATGCATATACATGTGTATGGTTGGAGTAATACAACCAAGGTATGTAGTTGGGCTCTTTGAGGATATTCATACCTAGTATGCAACATGACATCTAAACCTTTACTTGTACTTTCATTTGCCAAAAGGTGACATCTTAGTTTTCTTGTCAGCATGGTGTTGTCCAACACAAAAACTAGCCAAAATTTGATGTGAAAAATTCAATCTGGATCTTTATTTTGAATCAAGATCCTGAAAAGGAATGGGCCACCTGAAAAGGAATCAGGTGGCCCATCATTCTGGAGGAGGCTGTTACTGAGTGATATATTTGGTTGAGCTGAGATTGTATGTCCATTTGTACACCACAATGGCACATGGGCTCAGAATCCTTGATATGTCTGTCAGATTGAGATTTTACCTGTCAATATTTTGGGGTCAGATATCAACAGAAATGGGTATAAAGATTGTAAGAATTTGTACAAGTGGTGCCAAGTATCATTCTAATAAAGTTTCCTTTTTCTTTAGTTGGACACTTCAGATCCTGAAAAGCTTTTGAAGCTCACAAAGAAGGGGAAGACACTGATGATGTTTGTGACTGTGGATGGGAAGGCAGATCGAGAGGAAACAGAACGGATCACAACCCTGTGGCAGGGAAGCCTGTTCAACAACCACATTCAGTGTGACAGGTAAGAGACAGGTGAAACCAGAAAAACATGATGAAACCAGATGTAAACAACAGTATTAATCAAACATATGGGTGAGTGTTCTGAGCACATTCATCAAAAGTAATGTTGATGCTGCATTGACTTTGCATTGTCATGCAAACTTAATTTGATCTACCCCCTACAATACTGCAGTATAGTTGCCTTACCAGACACCCATGTCTGACCTCACTACAGAAATGCACATGGGTGACATCAGTTCAAAGAGCAAGTGTTGCATGTATGGGTGAAAATTATGTTGAGTTGGTGCGTGATTAGTTGGCTGAAAACCTACATCACACCTATCAAAATCCTGTCAGCCGGGGTTCCTTTGTTATGATGCCTGGCAAACCCAGACACATGATTTGAAGTGGATGGGAAAGTAAACCACTCTGTTGCAAGCATTTGAAGTTGTGCCATCTCCTTGATGTTACTACTCCCATTGATGAGTGGATGTGTTTTGGACACACTTCATTTGTCTGTTTCATTTTATGTGTAAACCTTCATGTTTGTCTGGTGATGTCAAAACAGCAGTAGCGCCAGCTGTACCGACCGCCGCACGTTTTGTCATAGTCGTCGCGTCTCATCTTGTCCTCCGCCATTTTGTCACAGCCTCATGAATACCTTCTGATGAATGCTGCAGCCTCCCGAAAGTGTTCTACCATGCAGTCAGCGTAGTCGTGCGCAGAGTATGATGAGAGGGGTGATGGCAACCGACGCTAACGCCCATGGCATACACCGCTGGGGGTATCTAACGGGTTTGTTGGTCTTCCAGATTCCTTGTCGACGACAGCAGGGCGATCTTCATGTTCAAGGACGGCTCCCAAGCGTGGGACGCCAAGGACTTCTTGGTGGAACAAGAAGGGTGCAAAGAAGTCAGCATCGACAACAAGATCTACGAGGGCCGATACAAGGTGGGTCCAGAGCGCAGGTCGATGGGCAGAGAGGTTCGCCGCGAGCACTCGTACTCGTGGGCTTGCTGGATTTTGGCTGTTCTGTTTGTATCAGCGGATGACAGAAGTTTGCGCCATTGAAGGTAGCAGGGGTGCTGCGGCGCGGCGATGGTTTGCCTGACGCATAACTAAGGGAATGGGTGTCCGGAGCTGGCTACCTGCTACGGCACGGCTAATGTGATAGTGATGGGTGCTACCTGACGTCTACCAGCCGATACGCCCAAAAGCCCAAACTCATCACCGTCTTATTGCTGCTAGAGGCGGCGTGCCGGTTGCAACGACAGTGGCTCAAGCCGTCACCCATGCGTAATGAAGCCCACAGCCGCTATAGTGACATGCATGGCAACACCAGCCTGATGTCACAGGTGGCAGGTGATCAGGAAATACGCCGGTTTCGGCGTGAGATGTGCGGTTTAGTTCAGAATTGTGCGTTATTTCTGGCGAAGCGGGAGTTGAACATGAATCACCTAGATATTGGCATAGTTTAGGCAAAGGCGATTTCTGCGAAGAAAGCTTAGTGAATCGAGTAGGAACTGGAAGATTCTTGTTATGAGAATCTAAAAAACGCAAATATTGTTTCACACGGACGATTTTTTCGGGTTGTAACACCACGACCGTATGCCCGTAACTCTGGGTCTGATCTGTACTGACAAGTGTGTCGGGACCGTTGTTTCAGCCTGAGAAGAAGAAGAAGGCGAAGGTGGAGCTATGATGACCCGCATGCAACGGGTGATGTTGTGGGGTGACGTCACAGAGAGCGGACCCAATGGTGGATCGAGCGGACCCAATGGTGCGCTGCGCCGACAGGCGGCGCAGCGCACTCTCGCCGCCGGGACAGGCGAACGGTGCCAACGGAGGAAGGCACCATGCGCCGCGTGAAGGCTCTCGGTGCTCATGTTGAGACTCATTGCGGGGAACAATCGCGTATTTTGTAAGCGTTTTGTATGATGCAGTTGCTTGTCCCTCATCGTTGTTTGCCAGATCGGTTTGGTTGATGTTTGGAGCCGCTGTTTTTTTTCTTGTCATACCGGATGATTCAAGATAACGTACTTTAGTACTTATTCGACTGAAGAAGTCTTCAGTGATACTGGGTTGTGGAAGGAATTATAAGGCAAGAGGCCCTTCCTGGAGAGCACCCTTCTCGGAGGATGCATGGAAATGTTACGTTCGCACATGGCATAAGGATCTGACGGTAGGAAATACAGGGGTCGGGAGATGGTTCGCATGGTTGTCAATCCCCGCACGTCTCGCTCCAAGGCTCTGGGGAGACAAGTGACACAATGTTTTAATACCGCTCCCTATTTATCATCGCACAAACGCTCTTGACGGCTTGGGATCAGGACCTAGAGTACATCGCAAACACCAGGTGACTAGTAAATCAACGCATACGACGGGCCGTCGCCAACAAGTAACAACGACAGCCTTTGCATACTGCTCCGTGTTTCTCAGCGACGTCCCACGTTATTCATCCGTGCTACCGCCATGCCACACCTAAAACTGTCCTGTCATTGCACGGCGACGCAGGTCACAGGCGCCTCGGGGGCCAGCCCGGTAGTCGCCTATCCAAGCCCCGTCTTCTCTGACGGGGGCGGCGGCAACCGCTCACCCCACCTCACTCTGGCGGCGGCATCACTGCTGCCTCGCCTCATCCCCACAACCCCCAGCGGCCGGCGGCCCGGCCGGTCGCAGCGCCGGGTCACGGACTGCCGCGGGCGCTGCGGCGTGCGGTCAGTCGACGCGCGACGCACTGTCGTCAGCCGGCCGGCGCACCGCCGGGCTCAGGTACGTCGCCTTGCTCTCGGCCGCCAGCCAGCCGTTGTTGCACGCCTTGGTGCGCACGTACACGACCTGGGCGAGCGGGCGAACCGTCGTGGTGACGTCACGGAAACGACGGAGGTACACGCATGCGGAATCGCTTTTGGTGGCGTTAAAGAAGACCGATTTCCGGGTCATCCGCCCATACGCATCGTCTGACCACCTGCGCGCCGCGTCACGCACTGCATCGGGCCTTCACTATCGCGGCGTTCTTCCAGGCACAGACAGGATTTGCCAGACTCCTTAAGCATTCGTCATCGTAGCGTCTCGCTCCTGCGCTAGTCTCGGGAGCAGCGAGCGACGACCGCGCGCTTTGCTCACCTGGAATCCGACCAACGAGCCCAGGATGCCAGCCGCCATGACGTTCAGATTGCCCGGTCGCGACGACGGCAGCTTGTTCTTCAGCAGGCTGACAGCCATGTACGTGGCGGAGAAAGCTGCAGCCACCGGTCGAAGTCAGCGGCATGGTTGGAGAACGCGGCACGGCAGGTGCGGTGCGGGCCAGAGCAGCTTGGGCCGGAATCACCGGGGTTTCGCTAACTCGCCATTGAAAGGTGTTCGGCACAGCGACCTTGCCACACCGATTCCCATCAACATTCTCTGCCGGTTGCCAGATGCACGACTAAGCGAAGGGGCGGCACTCCCACTGCATTGCGCCAACATTTCGTCCTCATCCTATCTACGTACTCTTCGCAGCATCCGCCCGTGCCTCTTCAGCGAGAAGACGCTCCGCCAGGGTCCAGACCGACGCCCCATTGACGGGCACTCATTGCCAAGATGGGCCGCTTGAACAGGGCGCCTCTTAGAAAACGGCATTACAGTACAGCGGGTACGCCAGCGTTGCTGAGTACAGATGAAACGCATGATGGTCTAACGGACACACCGGAGGTGGAGTACTCACTGATGCACGTGGAAGCCAGTCCCGATATGAACGTCCTCGACATGCACTCTGTGTAGGACTTGAGGTGTGGGAATTTCTCCTTGTACTGCTCGGTCACCTCGTCCAAGTTATTCATGATCAGCGGAGGCGAGAAAGACGATGAGCTCACGTGTTCCGTGTATTTCTGAAAGCAAAACATTTATCTGCTATGAGCGGGCTCAGTTTCAAAAACGGCATGCTGAGCTAAGCACGTGAGGCCGCGGCATGCTAAGCCACAGACATCAAGAGTTCGTCGGTGTCAAAACAAAATATAGCATGCAGTTTCGAACACCTAAGTTCGAGTAATCACAACCGTTACCAAGGTACAAAAAACTAGCACCATACATTGCGACGTGCACTTAGCCACGAGTTATACAAAAGCACATTTGTGACGCGTTATAAAAAGGGCACACAGCGCTCTGCAGCATTTCACACTCGTCGTTATCGCGCCGCCTCACTTTCACTGACATTTTTACGGGACTAGCAATTCAGTGTAAATCACACCACGTGTGCCGTAAAAAAGATGAGAAATGGTGTCAACTCGGGAACTGGCTGACCCGAAAATGCTGCGGTTTGGACGCACATGGCCCAATTAAACGCTTGCACCGCACCAGGTCCTCAACACATACAGCCTTAGCAAAGCTCGACGACATGTGACAAAACAATACACAACTGCTTGGACCGGATGGCTTGACAGGTACAGAAGGGGAGATCGTCTTCCTACCGACCACGCAGCGCGAGAAAAACTACAGCCCACCACCAGCCGTACAAAAGCAGCGCATGGACCTGGCAAAACTCGCCATGCAGCCGGACAAGGCACAGTCAGTAGCGTTGGTAGCTGTCTCATCACCCACAGGACGGAAGGCGTGAGTTTCTCTAACCTACGTTGACGTCGCAGACACAAACCGAGGAATGCCATCACCTCTCCCTTCTCCATCACCGAGGACGCGCCGAAAGACCAACATACGCTGACAGTTTTAAAACACAGCGTGGCTTCCGGGTGCATGTCGATCACAACACATGAAGTGTGCTGAAGTGGCGGCCATACAAAACACAAAGCATAGCCGCCGACAACACTGCCACAGTCCCGACAGCATTGCGCGGCGCACAGCGCCCGGCTACAGGAGGCCAGTTCGCTGGCGCCGCCGCCGCGCCGCCTAGTCGGTGGCTGACTTCCGGACGAACTCCGCGAGCGCCGACATGTCGCCGGGCTCGTCGGCGGGCGACAGGCGCGTGAACTCGATCTCGTCCGTGCGGCTGTCGACCGCGCCGGCGCCGGCCGGCCAGCGCTTGTGCGACGGCGCGTACAGGCAGATGACGGCCATCGTGTAGACGTTCCACATGCCGTACACGCCCGTGAGCACGGCGGCGGTGTACTCCAGGGTGTTGTCCTCGTCCCACTTCCAGTAGCCCTCGGCCACCTGGCCCAGCACGAAGCCGACGACTGTCATGGCTGCGCACGTCAGCGTGGCCAGCATCAGGAACTTGAAGCGGTAGATGATGCCCTCGTAGTGCAGCCGGCGCACCGACGACATGGCCGGCAGCGCCTGGCGCTTGTCGCTGATGTTGCAGAACACGCGCCAGATCATCCAGCACAGAAAGCAGAAGTAGAGCCCGGCCGACACGGCCGCCATCACGATGAAGCTGAAGGCCAGGTTGGTCCCCACCTTGGTACCCCAGATCGAGTAGAACGGGTTGGTCAGCTGCACGCCGCGCTCACACATGTCGAAGATGAGGAGGGAGAGGCAGCCGCAGAACACGGCCGACAGGTGCTTCCAGTAGTCCCGCAGGCGGCTGCCGTCGGCCCGCTCAGACACCAGTAGGTGCTCGCCGGCGAACACGAGCCAGAACGAGAGCAGCACCGCGTAGAACACGCCCTGCCGGATGTCGGTGACGAGCAGCATGTACGGCATGTCGAACCGCAGCGTCAGGAACTCCAGCGGTACGTTGAGCACGCTCAGCGCCACGCCCAGCGCCATCAGCATGCACTCGAGCAGTGCCGGCTCTCGCGGGAGACGCCGCACGCGCCGCCAGAACCAGACCAGCAGCAGCACCACCAGCGGGAAGAAGGCCGTCTTCATGGCCACCCACACCTTGGTGAAGCCGCCGTTCTGGTGTATGGCCACCAGGTTGAAGTCGCCCAATTTGCCGAGCTGGGCATTGCGGCCGGTGCGCTCGTCGGTGGGCAGGCGCAGGTTGAGCAGGTAGTAGTCGTGGTGCAGCGAGCCCAGCTCGAACAGCGGCACCAGCTGGCAGCTGTAGCGGTACTTGTGCTCCGGCTCCAGCACGCAGTCGAGGTGGCGCTCCTCCACTGAGGCAGCCAGCAGGCTCCAGTCCTCAGTAGGGTCGCCCTTGTTCTTGTAGCCGAGCCGCAGGTCGAGCGAGAGCGAGGCGTTCTTGGCGAGCCGGTTCTCCGCGTCCGGCACGATGTCCAGCTGCAGCACGCCGATCAGGTTCTGCTGCCAGCGCGTGAAGTCCAGCAGCTCCCGCCTGCGCGGCGGCAGCTGAAAGGCCACCACCACCTGGTCGGAGGACAGGTCCGTGCCCACTAGCTCCTCAACGGACTCGACACTCTCGCAGTGCTTCTGCTGTGATGGGATGCCCCAGACCTGCTGCCAGCGGTGCGGCTGGCGCTCGCGGTCTACGCAGACGGTGCCCAGTACGTCCAGCGCGGCGGACGGCGGCGGCGCCAGCAGGCCGCCCAGCAGGAAGCAAGACGCCAGGAAAGTCAGCAACAGCAGGCACAAGCGCTGCCAGCTTTCTGCCACTTAGGCTCTCCACCACAGCGCCCGGCATGGTGCGCCAGCTGACCAAGCTGCCTGATCAGCTTCCCTCACAGCACCAGTAGCTGCTCTACAGCCAGGCTGCAACAGGGTCTGTCACAACTGCAGTTGCAGGTCATTGAGCCTCTGGACCGCTGAAAGTCACTTGATCTGTCCAGGTTTGACTGACATTACTTCATCTCCAGATAGTCCCCTTCCAGCTGATTAAGATGCTGCTGATGTTGGCATCTGAAATTTGGTTAGCTAATGTCTGGACACAATGCCACAATCAAACATTTTCCATGCATGCATGCATCTAACGAGATCGGTTAATATCTGTAAACAACACAAACACTGCATTGTTGTGCATATATTCCATGCACATTCAACAGCAATCTACTCTTACTATTTGCAATAGACAGCAGCTGGTTCTTGTTGGCCACACCAATCTACAATGATGCTCTGTAATCTGCATGTGACTAACGTCAATGTTGAGCTGTTCTATTTGCCGAGCGGTACATAACCATTGCAACACTTCGCTACATTGAAGCTGTATAGGTCTAAATTGAAATGCTTAATATCTGCTTCTAATACATGCACAATAGCCACTTAAATAATAGCAAAGATTGCATCATAATTTAAGCTCTTTAATAAAAAAACTGGCAGCCATGACAGGTTGAAGTAAGTGAGGCAGAAGCAGGAAGTGTGGCAGGTAATTCATATTTGACATAAGATGATCAAAAGGTCAGAACTACTTGCAAAATTGAAATGAAATTGAAAGGGCAAAATGAAGACAATTCACAAGGTTGCTGCTTGTAAATTAACAGAACTGTCAATGCTGCACTACATGTTAACATCTGAACAGGGGAGATCCAGCAGGGGGGGGGGGGGGGGCAAGAATATGTCCATGCATTCAAAATCCTGGAGAGACCCTCTTGCCTTCACTGAACATTGTGTAGCTGCCCATGTCTCAACAAATTTAAGCTTAAAGAGGCCTCCATAGCTGAGCTATCATAACTTCTGTATCAAGCGACCTGTTTCCTGGATCAGGGTACTCCATTTTGTGCTAAGGATGCTTAAGGAGCAGTCCCATGCTCTGTATAAGGAGGCATCTAGTTGTATCAGGGGGTCCCTATTCTGGATCAGGGGGCTACTCTCATGGTTCAGAAGGCCACTGCTCCCAATCAGGATGCCCTGATTGAGGAAAAATTGTCTTTTACAGATCTGGAGTTCCAGTTTGATAATCAGGTTTGTGTTTTGAACGAGGAAGTTCATTTGTGCATCAGAGGGCCATTTGGGATAGCACAGGATTCCTTGTCCTGGGATAGGGGGAATGGGTAGGTGGGTACTGTTGCCATGAGCCTCACATCTCCTAAAGCAGGCGCTAGAAGCATTCACCAATATTTTGAGCATGAGGTGATGCTAATGTCGCACGGAATTCGTACTAGATTCAGTTGATTCAGACTGCTTTCGGGAGTGCCTGCTCTCGCCCTACTTAAAATCCTTGGCACTGCCTCCGCCTCTGAACCTCCCTTCCGAGAAAAACCGACAGCCTGGGAAGCCTTCTAACGATACTTTTACTTCGACCACGTTCATAGAACATCCGCATTGTACCGTCTTACCTTCGATACAACAACCGCTATCCCGCAGTCCCCACGACGCTACCCGCCCGAGGCCACTGTGCTATGTTTTGCCACGGTTACGCAAAAAGG
Source organism: Pollicipes pollicipes (assembly GCF_011947565.3). Taxonomy (NCBI): domain Eukaryota; kingdom Metazoa; phylum Arthropoda; class Thecostraca; order Pollicipedomorpha; family Pollicipedidae; genus Pollicipes; species Pollicipes pollicipes. Next base: position 41,830,534 of record NW_023596225.1, on the reverse strand, counting down.
CTCGCGTCGGGGTGGTACGCAAGCGTGGATGAAAATAATTCCGGATCAGCTGATGTTTCGGAGATACTCGGCAGGTAGAGGACCGTCAGCTGACAGGAACAATTGATCTAACTGTCAAAATTCAAGCTCGTTACTCATTCGAATCGTAACATTTGATTATATATGAATGAACTAAAATATGTCACACACTCTGTAATTTGAACTATTTTCTGCTGGCTAGTTATACCCGAAGTCGTTGTCCAACCAACACCAGCTGAGCAGAATCATCCACGCTGGTCTGTCCTGTTGCTCCGGCGCAGTATTTATATGACGCCTTGATTATGCCTTGCCCGCCATGTGCGCGGGGGAGTGCATTCGTGGTGGGCGTGTGCAGTGGTATTGGGAACGTAATAGGCGGTGTTTCAAAGAAGAGTCGTATTCCATGCACATTTTATGTGTGGTCCATGGAGGAAAAAAGATGTCTCAGTCCGCTACGTACCTGCCCTGCAGACATGCGGCGACCTCAATTTGGGACAAATGCCTGAGTTTTCAAACGAAATTTCCGTGTTAATTTCCTTAAAATTTCCATTACCAGGTCGAACTTTTTGAACCAATGACTCGATGGATTGAAATTAGTGAGCGCTACTAATTTCAGCACATAATTATCTAATGTCCTGAGGAGTTTTGAGTTGCAATGGCAAGCTGTATCATAAATATGCTCCCAAAATTTGAAGACTTATGATGTACTTTCTCTGAAATTGTTAGTGCAATGCTTCCTCTACATTGCAGATGTTGAGCATTAAGTGTATATTTGCAGTCTGGCCTGTACCCTGAAGGCAGTGCAATTTTGATGTGTATCTTACTGTGGAATCAAATGTGTTGTAAATGTTCTAAATGAGTAAAATTTTTCATAATTGTGGAGTGTGGTAAAACATAGGGACAGGTTGGGAAATTGAGTTTTTTATGGTGGTGGAGTACAATTTTTTGTGGTTGGGGTACAAACTTGTCTGCAAGCAGAAGTCTGTCCAATGTGGAATGAGTGTCTGCACAATGGGCCCTGGTTGGAGTACATTACACACAGCCTTTAATGCATCAACATTTTCCCAGTGTTTTTCTGGCAAAAATTAGTGTCAGCATGCCATTTGCATTTCAGTGGAACAGAGCACTTCTTGTGAGTGAGGATGCTATGCTGATCCCATCCATTTATTTTCCCCTATGATCCTATGCAGGGAAAATTTTAATAGTGTCACTGCAGGACCTTATGCCTGACAGCAAGGAACATGGCAGCATTGCCATCTGTCATGTTACAGCAGTTATAACCAAGGGCTGAAAACAGGTCAGCCTTATATTTGATTCCACATGGGAAACCCAGACCTAGCATTAATGTTGTATATACATACCTTAGTACCTACCTACCTACCCACCGTGATGTAGGTAGAGCAGGTTATACCAAGGGGATTCTGCATTGGTCTGCACTAGTAAACATTTGTAGATCAGGTCCCAGGCACTTATTTACCTTTTTTGGAATGACTTAATAGCAGTCCAAAACTAAATCCCAAGCAACTTTAGAAGTGTGGATGCATGCTGTGTGAAAATTGAAAACAACCAATTCCAATTTGCCTCACTGAATAACTCAAACTCACAACCATGATGCACATTACCCCAAGCAGCTACACTCACCCTCCACCTTCCTCACTCCCACCACATCAAGACCAACAACCAAACCACGTACAGGAGTTCTGGCGCATTCCCAGACATTGTTATTGCAGTCTAGCACTCGTCAAGGGGCCAACCAAGTACAAGTGCCACAGGTTGTTCCTGAAATGACAGGCTGTGATAAATAGTCCAAGAAAAGCCATTTATCCAGTTGTGCCAACACAAATTGTTAAGTTTGCAGTAGAAAAATCATAGAGCTTTACAGCCATGCATTTCTTAGTGTATATCTTCCCACTTAATCCCTATGTTAAGATTTGTACCAGATAGGTGCTTCTATATGCTGTAGCTATTGGGATGGATAAAAATATGCCATAATTACCTTTCACAGCTGAATATTGAGCCAGCTGCAAATCTGAAGTGCCAATATGGAACATACATGGAAGCTGGGTGTCAGTGGTGGGGAAAATGATACAAACACCCTTCTTGTGGTGCATGGAATCCATCCAGCACTTTCTAAGGTAGGAATGGTGTGGGAATGTTCTCAAAATGCATCATATATGAACATTCTCTCTGTGTGACATTTGTTTATCATCATTCACTGTCAACTCACAGTTGTTAGCAAGAACCAGAGACAGAGAGATTTATTTCTTAATTGTGTTGATTAAAAGTTTGAAATTGTTTAGGTGTCATGTCTTTATGCCCTTTTTAAATGACATTTAGAAGGCATCATTTTTTTGCATCATTAACTTCTCTGCTTGTTGTGTATCAGTAAGAAACATATGATGCATCTTTTCAATTTCAATATTTCATCAATTTGTAGCATGCTCATAGAACTCAGGCAACCATAATCATGTGCCTAACTTCCTCACTTACTCTCTCCACCACAGGAAGCATTGAGGAATCAATTCATCAGGTTTGGGGACGTCGTCAGCACAAATGTGACGATAAACAGCCGAGGCAACCCTATGGGATTTGTTCAGATGCAGTCAGTGAGGTAATGTCACAGTTGTGAATGTGTTGGTGGTGGTGGATTGCATTTCTTGATGCTGTTGTGTGTGTCTCATCTTTTGTTGTTAGTTGACGTGTTTACATTATGAAGAAATGTTACTTGTTCTGATTCTCTGTTCAGCAGTTAAGATTATGAGTCTTCAGATGTACACCAAGACTTAGCATCTGCCACATGTCTGAGCTCAACTGCTACCATGGTGTCACCTAATTTTTTGTTATTTTCTCTGATTGATTCCTCTATGTGATATAATGTGTAAAGTGGTGTTTCCCTGCTCTCCTGTCCGCACATCCCTCCCCTAAGGCTTTTTGGTGGGGCTGTATTTGCCTTCTCCCAAGGTCAGCCACTCAAGCCCTGCTCTTATCCCTGCCTGGGGCTCTATCACCATGGTCAGCTCTCACTCTTGCCTTCCAAGCAATGTCCCCACCGCGCCATTTCAGTGGAGGCACTGCTGACGTCGGGCTTCGCCGATCCCTTCCCCCCCCCCCCCCCCCCCCGACAGCGACTGCGCCGCCGCCATCGCCGGTCTGAATGGGCACGCGCCACTCCACTGGACCGTGCAGCCCGGCGCGCCGCACAGCGAGCGACTCCGGCGGCGGCGCGAGCGCGACGAGGCGCGCCGCTTCGAGGAGGAGGTGGGATGGAGCGCGCGCCTAGGGGGCCGGCCCGACGCAGAGGTCAGGGCTGGTCTAGTGGCCTTCGCTATGGTTTCGAAGTCTCGGACCGATCCTGGTGCCCGCTCATGCCAGCCATGCCAGACTGTGCATGCCCGCCGTGCCTGGCTGTTCATGCCAGCCATGCAAGGCTACTCATACCAACCATACAAGGCTGCTCATGCCAGACATGCCAGGCTGCTCATGCCAGCCATGCCTGGCTGTTCATGCCAACCGCAGCTCGCCGGGCTGAAGCCCAGTTCGGGCCGAGCCGCGCTGCCTGTGTTGTGTTGTACTCGCTTGCTTGGCCTGACATGCTGTGTGGATGAACCAGCCATTGAAGTGGAAAGCATACATTCGCGAACAGATAAGCAAATAATGTGAAGGGTGGGGCCAGCCCGGCAGAGAGTGGGATTCCATAGATAGGTCGTTCTGTTTGCCTCCACCATTTTGGAGAAACCAAATCTTAGTGGCCTGCTGCGACCTCTTTATGCTGTCTCATGCAGCCCATGAATGCTTAGATAGTGGAAGATTAAGTGTGTGTGTGTGTGTGTGAGGGGGGGGGGGGGGGTGATTATCGGCTTGTTGGCTTTGATTGTGGCAACGTTTTAGTTTGTAGCGCCGCAGCCGAGGACACAGCACGAGCGGCACGGCCTCAATTACTTGAACTCAGTCGGGATTAGAAACTGGTCATTTGAGTCATAATGTTCTGTTTGCTATGAGGAATGTGTGTTGTGGGCTCAATGCTTCTGGTGGAACAGTGTTGTGCTTTCTTTTAACACACATTGTGCGTAGCATTCTTGCGTGATGAATGACGCCTGATTGTCCCTCAGATGCGGCCAATCCGCGAAGCCAAGCTTAGGGAGTTCAAACAGTATGAGGAGCGAATGATGATGCTCACGTGAGTCGACCGCGCTGCAGTAGGGCCTGTTCAATGGACACTGCTAGCTGTGCTACAGGAGCAGCAATCCATGTGGTGTGTCTGGGGTATGAAGTGATGCGGGGTCTGCGGCTTCCTGTTGGACATTATTTGTGGACCCTCGAGTCACGTGGCGTGCGTCCGTGCGTGCGAGCGAGCGGGCAAGGGAGGAGACTGGTTAAACATGTGGGAAACCTCAGGTCACGTGACGTTTGGAATCTGAGGTCAACGATCAACCAACCCAGACAGATCCTGAGTTCCCCTGACTTTCGGAGCATTGGCCACTTGATGGACTCGTTTTGATTCGAATGTCGTTTTTTCCACCCATTCGTAAGTCCGGTTTGCCTGCTCTTATAAAGGGCACATGGCCGTGTCTCTGGAACGCGAGCTGATGCGCCGCATGTGCCCGCTGCCGCAGCCGAGAGCTCGTTGCGACGCCGGATACGGATGAGAATCACGAGCGACTGGACGAGCTGGATGCGGAGGTGACAGAAGAGCCTCTCATGGTGAGGCAATGTGCAAACGTCTTGCTGGGCCGCGTGCAGCACAGAGAAAAATGGCGAAAGCGTTGGCCCACCAAGTTTTTTAAGCTGTCACTGCCTTTATTATAATATAGTTTTCCAGTTGTGGCTGACTTATCAAGCGAGCTCACTTAGTCTGCCTAAGAAAACAGTTGTGCAATTCAGTTGGCAGAGATGCTGGCTGGTGCTGCTTGAAGTTAGCAGTCAGAGCAGTGTGTGTAGCTCAACGCCACCCAGCGTCTGTCGTGCTGATTCGCTGAACCTTGGCTCACAGTAAAGCTTCACTTGACTCTCCTCAAAGCCCTTGGGTGGGTGTGGACGCACGGCCTGTCCATCTACTCATCGGACCACGCTCGGAGTCCTGCCCTGCTAGAGAGGCCGTCCTGTGTTTCGCTGAGGTGGAGCGGTCTCCGCCTCCTCGGCATTGTGACCCCCTCCTGTGGGGTCCGGACGAACCTACCGACCCGTCCGCCTCCCCGTCACCTGACCTTCCTCCTGCGGGGTCCGGACGGACCTGCCTTCCCGTCCGCCTCCCCGTCATCTGACCTCCCTCCTGCGGGGTCCGTACGAACCTACCGACCCGTACGCCCCCCCCCCCCCCCGTCATCTGACCCTCCTCCTGTGGGACCCGGACGAACTACCGACCCGTCCGCCTCCCCGTCACTCTGACTTCCTTCCTGCGGGGTCCGGACGGACCTGCCTCCCCGTCGCCTCCCCGTCATCTGCCCTCCCTCCTGCGGGGTTCCGTACGAACCTAGCCGACCCGTACGCCCCCCCCCCCCCCCCGTCATCTGACCTCCCTCCTGTGGGACCCGGACGAATCTACCGACCCGGCCGCCTCCCCCGTCATCTGACCTCCCTCCTGCGGGATCCGGACGAACCTGCCGACCCGTCCGCCTCCCCCGTCATCTGACCTCCCTCGTGTGGGGTCCGGACAAATCTGCCGACCCGTCCGCCTCCCCCGTCACCTGACCTCCCTCGTGTGGGGTCCGGACGAACCTCCCGACCCGTCCGCCTCCCCGTCATCTGACCTCCCTCGTGTGGGGTCCGGACGAACCTACCGACCCGTCCGCCTCCCCCGTCATCTGACCTCCCTCCTGCCGGGTCCGGACGAACCTCCCGACCCGGTCGCCTCCCCTGTCATCTGACCTCCCTTGTGTGGGGTCCGGACGAACCTGCCGACCCGTCCGCCTCCCGCGCTGGAGCCTGAGACCCTGACCTCGGGCCTGTTACCGTCAGGACTCGCCGGCTGACCCGTCGGCCGTGTGGCCACCCGCCGACGGGCAGCGGCCGTGCTCGGTGTGCACGGCACCCACGTCCGGCTTCTGCCAGCGCTGCAGCACGCCCTACTGCTCCAGCCGCTGCCAGAGCACCGACTGGGACCGGCACCGGCACAGCTGTGGGTGGGTGTGCCGCTGGGTCCCGGGGAGCTGCCGACTGGTGCCGGGCTTCCCTGCGGAGTTGATGGGCGAGCCCACAGCATGTCATTCCTGGCTTACCCGGTTGCCTTGTTGTGGGCTAGAAAGCCAGGCTAGGCTTGTTAGCGTCATACAGCAGTCGTTGCGTGTTCTTGTTTCGGTACAGTCAAGCATCGTTGCCATGGATAGACGGCGAGCCACGAGCACGGGCAATCATCGCGTAACGTGCTTCAAATGCCGTGTCACTGTTTAACAGAGCACCTGTGGCATAATGATCTCAGCCCGTATCATCTTGTGGGGTGTCGGGCGCGGTTGGGCCGCGCCAGACTGTGCCCTGCACCAGGTCCGGGGCCAGTCTAGTCCAATTAGAAGGCATCAGGTGACAAGCGTGGTAGGCGAGCGTCAGAAGCGCATATCGGCGCTGTTCTGTGATTTTGCGGCGGAGCGGGGGCCGTCTGATACGGCGCCGCGCTCCGGCAGCCGGCCGGACCCGCCGCTGGTGGTGTCGGTGGGCGGCGTGGCCGGGACGGAGCCGGTGCGGTCGGTGCGGCTGGGACGGGGCGAGCAGCCGCGGCCGGTGCCGCCGGCGGCCGCTGCGCCGCTCCGCCGGCCGCGCGCCGCCGCCGGCGATCCGCTGCCGCCGCCGCCGCCACCGCATCAGCAGCAGCAGCAGCACCAGCAGCAGTACCAGCACCAGCACCAGCAGCAGCCGCTGCCGACCCGGCTGGAGCGGGTCGTGTTGAAGGTCGGACACAGCTACCCGGTGAGGCCCGGGCCGCTCCTCGCGCGCTTTGGGTGAAGGTCCCGGGTGACTACGGGTGCGGCTTCACACGAGGATAAGCTGCACGTGATTTTTGCGCCTCCCTGTCCATTCTCACAGCACTGTAGCCGGCTGGAGTATCGTATCAGTGTTGTACTTTTTTTCGTACCAGCTCTGTGTAACGCAGCGAGTCGGTCCGAAAGATGTGGATAAAACGTGAGGCACGACAGCAACGCGCCCTAAAGCCCGCTCGTCGCGGCATCGTTGCTGACAAAACTGGCAGTGTATGTGCTCCAACATACCGTGTGGCACGGCTGGCTCTTCACAGCTTGATGGTGTGATGCGCGGTGTCCGTCACGACCGCGCGGTCGGAGCGTCACGCCAGCCGAGGCGTCGCACTCAGCCGCCGCGTGCCGTCGCCAGGTGCTGCTGTGCTACGCGGAGGACCCGAGCGCCGTGTACCTGCGCCTGCGGGACCAGTACGCACTGGTGGAGGCCATGGAGGCTGAGCTGCAGCGACAGCTGACGGCCTGTCAGACCCACGGCCCGCCGCCCGTCGTCGGGGAGGCGTGCGCCGCGCTCTTCGAGGGCAGCTGGTGAGCGGGCGGACGCATACGGGCGCTGCGGAGGCACTGGACAGACTGCGTATTGGCGTTTGGGAAGCCTCTCTCGTAGCTGGACTGCTGCACCTGGTAGCTAGCGTTTCCTTAGATGTATTGTGTTGATGTCATATGACATGTCACAGGCGCCGCTGTCACAAGGCAACACCTCCGGTGTTGCCTTGTGACTGGCGCCTCACTGCCAAGCGGGGGCGGCGCCGCGCCTGACGCCGTCGCCGTCCGCCAGGGCGCGCGCCCGCGTGCTGGCCGCGTCCGACGGCCAGTACCAGGTGCACTTCCTCGACTGGGGCAACGCGGCGCTGGTGGCGGCCGGCGCGGTGGCGGCGCTGCCTGCGCCGCTGGCCGCCGTGCCGCCGCAGGCGGTGCGCGCCGCGCTGCCGTGGCGGCCGGCCGGCGCCGACGGCACCTGGAGTCGCCGCCAGTGGGACGGCCTGGCCGCCCTCGACGGTCAGCCGCTCACCGCCAGCGTGGTGACCGCCGTCGGCGACGACGTCAGCGTCGCCCTCTTCAACGCCGACGGCAAGAACGTGCTCTCGGTCATCGGCGAGGGCGTGGCGCCCGTCGGCGAGGAGGCGGACGTCCGCCGGCTGCCGCCACCGGCGCGGGTCAGTACGCCGCTGGCCACGCTGTCCGCGTGGGCCGACTCCGCTGCGGCGACGGAGGGTGGGACTTGCCACAGTGCCGAAGGGCTGAAGCCTTGTTCAGTGCATTTGTATTTCAATTGGACACGGTATCGGTGGATGTTGTGTCGAGAGATTAGACATGAAATCCCTGCGCTGTGCGCGCGATGGTCCCGAAGGAGTTTCCTGTTTGGCATTATTTGCATGGTCTGAAGGCTTGCCCGTCCGACGCTGCGCCTCTGGAGCTGCCGTGCCGTTGTGTTTACATGCGGTCACTGACATTTACATGACCCGCGCCGTGTTGTCGGCCGACCGAAGACGGTCACGGGTGTCTCTGCGGACAGCTGATGCCGGACCGGAAGCACGTGGTGGTGCCCACGGCCATGGCGCACCCGCAGCACGTGACGGGCCAGCTGCGCGACGCCGCCCTCTACCGGGCGTACCGCGACACCAGCGAGCGACTGCAGGTCGCCTGCCAGGCCGGTGAGACCTGGCGCCTCCCTCAGAACCTGGCGGTCGCGGATGGGGTAAAGGACCCGCGGGTAATCGGATATCATCGGTCGGAACCAGGAATGTCGTAGCGGGGTGTCTGTCTGCGCTCCTGTGCATTTTTGTCTGATCTTGCTCTGTTCGACTGCGTCAGCACCAGGCCATGGTTCTTGTGTCAGGATCTGATCCATGTGTCAAACTCTGACCCGTGTCGAAGGCTCTGGCCTGTATATCAGGGTCCGGTGTTCCGATTATGGGCCCTATGTCAGCCTGTGAGCAGGGCTGCGGTGCTGCCGAGCCGCGCGTCGGGAGTCTGACCACGTCACGCCTCTGACCACGTCACGCCTCTGACGTGGCGTCAGGCTCCCGTGTCGTGCGAAGTGTCCGGCTCCGAGTTGCCGGCCGGGCCCTGACCGGTGACGCGCGTGCCGACAGCTGCGCCGCTCTCTGCCGCGCCGGCGGTGGGTAGCGCGGTGTCGGTGCTGAGCGCGCCCGGCGGCGGCGCGCCGGCCTGGCAGCGGGCCGTGGTGCAGGGCTGCGCCGGCGGCCTGGCCCGGCTGCGTCTGCTCGACTGGGGTCGACCTGAGGCGGCGCCGCTCTCCCGACTGCGGCCGCTCGAGCCTGCCTTCTGCCAGGTACGACCGCCAACCCTCTGCCCTCGTCACCACCGGTCCGCCACCCCCCTGCCGCCCGGGACGGGGGTCACCCGGCGCTCAGTCACGTGTTCATGTTGTGGTCGCATGCTGATACGGAGCGATTGGTAATGCTGGTTTTGTGTTGGAGGTGTGTTGCTCTGCCAATGCGGTGCCGGCGTCGGCATTATGGATCGCGGTGTGACAAGCAGTGACATTGTGATTGGTGACACCTATGCGAAATACGCGCACGAAGAGTGGATATGTAAGGGGACGTACCAGTGTGCAGCAAATGGTGGTGCTCGGCGAGTGGGCCGTGTGCGTGTTACTGTACGCTGTATGATGGACTGCCGCAGGCCACTGCGATAGGGGTGCAGTTCGGACTGCTGGATCTCGCGGAGACCGAGTGTCTGGAGGCAGATCTCGACTTCTTTAGGAAGAAACTGGTCGGCAAGGAGTTTCTGCTGGAAGAGGTGAGCATGCAGAGATGGAACGTGAAGCTAACACGCCAGTCTTACTCTCTGAGAACTCAGGGCGGCTAAGCATGCCACCTGGCATGCTTAGACCTCTTGGGTTCATGCCTGCGTTTTTGGGAGCGAGCGGCCCGTCCGCCGTTAGTCCTGTCTGCTCTGTTCTGACCAGCCTCGCGCGTCATCCGGCCGCTCAGCTGTGGTGAGTCCCCGTGCACCGTGCGGGTGACGCGGTCGACGTCGCCCGTGGCGTGTGTACGGTGGCGGTGAGCTGCTGTGGCTCGGCCGGCGTGGCGGTGGAGGTGGCCATTCGCCGGCGCGCCGGGCGTGCTTCGGGCGCGACGTCCTGCTGTTGCCTTCTGTGCGGCTGCGGCCGGCCCCTCTGATACTGGAGGCCCGCCCGTGAGCCGTGCTCGGGCAAGGGGGAGCCCGGGCCCCGTTGTGACTGTGCACATTCGGCTGGCTGAGCGCCGCTGACGTGCTGCTGCTGTAGAGCTGAGCTGACTGCTGTCCAGACCGCCTCAGCCTCAGCCGTCATGCCCGAGAGTAGCAGATTGAACGGTTCGGCGCGGGCGCATGCGCCGACCGCGTCGCTCCTTGCCTTTGCACTGCACTCCCCCACGTTGAGCTCCACGCACGGGGGGCGCCGTTGACCGCGGCTCTGCCTCGGTTCGCTTCAGAAAGGCAGCGTCGACGGCGTGACTCAGGTGCGGCTTCACCTTCTCAGCGACACAAACTCCTACTGCTTCAACGACAGGATGCTCGACCGGCTGGCGGCCGGTGAGTGGCTTCTCGAAGGCCGCCGCGGTGTGGCGACGCTCAGCTTTTGGAGCGGTATTGAAGTGTGAGCGGGCAGGGCGTGTGCGGCCCGAAACATCGGCTGGCTGCTCGTCTGTGGATGTGCCGGGTCAGGGTTGTGCTCAGCTGTGGTCAGCTCGGGCGTGGTGCGCCAGTGTGGGAGACCCGACGGCGACAGCGGGGCGGCTGCTGCGGGGGAACTCAGCTGGTAACCGCACGTGGTCCCGGTGTGAGAGCTTCGATCCGGGAGAGGGCAGTGCTGGAGTAATCCGACATGCCGCATGTTGAGTGCATTCTTGCGTGTGGTGACGCTCGCTGGGGGAGGGGGAGGGACACAGTGTCCGACGCCGCGGCCAGCTCTGGCCTCACCGGCGGGCGGGTGTCTGCCCTGACACGGCGCCGCGGCGGCTCCAGCGCGGCAGGAACGCGTCGCCGGAGACGCAGGAGCAGCCGCTGCTGGTCACTGGCCTGCCCGCGGTCGCGCTGCAGCCCGGCGACACGCATCCGGTGAGGCGGCCGACGAGGGATGAGCTGATGGAATGAAGGATGAGGGTTGGGATGAGCCGGTACGGAAGAAGGCTTCCAGTTCTGTTGTTCTCATTCGGCGGTATCAGTTTACATGGATGTTGATTGAGTTATTAGTGCGTGACCCGGTTACTTCTTCAGTCATTTTAGATGATAATTTTTTGAGTCGTTGTCATCTTATCACGGCTCACGATCGGCTTAAGGACGGTCCGCATCTGCTTGCGGTGAGTGACCCGTTTAGATACCGATGTGAAGTGCCAGGCGTAAGTATCAGGCACATTACGCTGCTTTATGCCGTCGGGCGTGATCTAGTGACAGCCACATGTCGATCCTCCGTCGCGCTCAGGCACGGCTGCGCTCCACTCGGTCGGGGCACCCCGTCCCAGTCCACACGGCCGACGGCGCGCTCCACTCAGCCGGGGCACCCCGTCCCAGTCCACACGGCCGACGGCGCGCTCCACTCAATCGAGGTACCCTGTCTCAGTCCACGCGGCCGACGGCGCGCGCCACTCAGCCGGGGCACCCCGTCCCAGCCCACACGGCCGACGGCGCGCTCCACTCAATCGAGGCACCCCGTCTCAGTCCACGCGGCCGACGGCGCGCTCCACTCAATCGAGGCACCCCGTCTCAGTCCACACGGCCGACGGCGCGCTCCACTCAGCCGGGCCACTCCGTCTCAGTCCACGCGGCCGACCTGACGTGCCGAGATGTACCCCGTGTTTGTGACGGTCGCGGTGCGCCGCCGCAGTTCGTCGTGGCGCAGGTGCTGGACGCCGGCCGCTTCTACGGCGTGCTGCTGACCGAGGAGACCACGGCGGCGCTGGAGAGGACCGAGGCCGCCCTGCATCAGCTGATGCAGCTGCGGCCGCCGCCGGCCTGCGCCGCGCCACGGCCCGGCCAGCTGGTGCTGGCCCACTCCGCGGAGGTGGCTGGTGAGGAGGCCCCGTCCCGCCGCGGAGGCGCTGACTGCGCACGCCGCGGCTTAGGGGCTGGGGACAGGGGAGGGGACCTGACGCGGCGGCGAGTGCGATCGGACGTGACGACTACTCAGCTGCCTTACAGGCGCTGCGGTGGCACATTGGCAAGGGCAGCACGTGGAGGTGCGAAATGGTTCCGCGGAACGGTCCTCTCGTGAATTATGATTTGTTCGTGCAGTCACGCGTGTTCAGTATCGCCTGCAGGCGACAGGACGCGGACAGCCTGCCGGGCAGCGCCCGTTCTAATGTCACGTGCTCCGTCTTCCCATGAAGCGAGGCCGAAGATGTCCGCGCCGCGCCTCAGAACCTCCGTACACCATCTGGTTTCCCCGAAGAGCACTCATTTGCTCGCAAAGTGCTGTGCGCCCCAAAGCATGTCGTTCGGGGCACTGGCGTCAGCTCCTGTGACGCACCATAAGTCGCCTCCGGTGGAGGCCGTAGACCATTTGTTTGGATTGAACTGTCGCTTGTGACGCAGCTGTTTTATCCAGATGGTCTATGTCTGGAGCACTGGCCCAAACCGGGCAGGAACCCCTGTTGGCCGTTGTTTACAGCTGAAGTTTGGCCCGCTGTCGACAGAGGGCTGGTGCCGGGCGGCGGTGCTGGAGGCGACTCCGCTATCGGTGCAGGTGTGGCTGCTGGACCTGGGCTACCTGGAGCGGGTGCCGCCGGACCAGCTGCGGCGGATGCCGGCCGAGCTGGCGCGGCTGCCGCCCGCCTCCCTCTGCCTCGGCCTGCTGGGTCAGTGCCGCGCGGCGCCCGCCCGCTCACGTAGACAGGCCGGGCAGGCGCGGGGTGTTTGGGGTGCCAGGGGCATCGGGGGTGGGAGGGGGAGGCTGGCGATGGTCAGCGCGCTAATCAGGGGGATGCGAGATGACGACTGGTAGTTTTAGCATGTCTGTGAGGAATGTATCCTCGAGATTTTCGATCGTCCCCACGTCCCGGCCTCGAGCTCTCGGTGTCACAACGCATCAGCTCCGAGTGGTTTTGCAACCCGTCGAGTTCAAACAGATATCCGGGGCAGTCGATCGCACGATCCTGTGGTGAACTGCTGTCATCGCTGAAACCAGACGACGAAGTTTCCCCTTTTTGATGTGTAATCGTTTTTCGTTGTTTTAAGGGGACGCGGCGCATGCCGGCGCACACCCTCACATAGCGCGCTAGCGATTGCAGAGACCATACTAGCCCTCAGGGGTCATGGCACAACCGGGAATACCACTCGACCATCATAGTTTGTGTCCGCGACGCGTGACATCATCCCAGACCGTGGCACACGGGTTCCGCCGTCGGACGGCTGCGCGCCTCGCCTGACCGGAGCCGTGTCGGCAGGCGCGGAGCGGTTCTCGCCGGCCCAGCGCCAGGTGGCCGAGAAGACGCTGACCGGCGACGGCGGCGCCGACGGCACGCTGCTCGAGCTGGCCGTGGTCAGCGTTGCGCGCGTCGGCGCCCCCACCGTCGTCACGTGCGCGGAGGTGGCCGGCCGACTGCCCGCGACGTAGCCCGGCTCGGAGTGGAACTAGGACCGTTGGCGCTTTATCGACGCCGGACGCCGTCAGACCGGGGCAGACTTGAGTTTGAGATATGCTCCGAACGTGTTCTTTTGTGCGGATCATCAGACACTTGAAGATAATATTTGTTTCATGTACTAGATTGGGTGGTTGCTGTTCTACATGTAGGCAGCCCAGCCACGTCGTAGGGTTCATCATGCATATAAGTGCATCACTGTTCCCACGTCATGGATAAATGTGATTGTTACGTTTTGGTCTGGGATTTGAAACCAGAAGATTTCGTCCAGTATACGGTCATGCCTTTCTAGCTGGTTTGTTATTGCGGTGGTGTCCGCCGCCCTCCGGAGGTCTTCAGCGGAGTCGAGGGCCGGCCACTCCTGGCGGTGCTGCCCATACCCGCACATCCCTGCGCCTCGGAGGCCCTCTGACGCAGCAGCGGCCCCCTACACCGCAGCACGGGGCGGCTGCTCACCCGGCCAAGTTCGCAGTCCCGACCCCCGGGGCGCCTGGGGCCGCCCCGGGCCGACCGTGACGTCAGCGGGCCCGGGCCGGAGTGACGCAGTGCCTGCGCTGGTCACGCTACGTCAGCAGCACCCGATAAGGAGGGGGGGGGGGGAATTGCTGCAAACAGGCTGGACTGCTCCCCAACACGCTGATCAATGTTAGGAGTGGGCGGCGCATGATTTTGAATCGTAGTTGACACCCTGCATTCATCGTGAAATACAGCACCAGCTGTTGCAAAAAAGATGTCAAGTGGCAAATTACAGCACTGCATTCAGTTTAGCAAAATGAAGGCACATGAAAGGCAGTAAATGCTTTGTTATGTTAGGAGGGACATGCCTCCTTTCCTATGACTGATGAACTGCTATCCTGAGCCTTGTACAGCAGGGGTAGGTCCTGAGTTAATCAGTGCTCTCCCTCCATGACATCTGGGATTTGACATCAGTGGGTCTGGAAACCCTGCACAATTTGAGGGGCATTTATGTTCAGCCATTTGAGAAGCCCTCCAGGGTTAAAGAATGTTAAAAGGACCCTTCATGCTCATGTGACTGCAGGGATGCTATGTAGCAGTGCCCCATAGCTTGAGGCCTTTGTAATCCATAACTTGGGCCCTTTGTACCCCATAACATGGGGCCTCTATACCCCATAACTTAGGGCCTTTGAAACCCCATAACCTGGGGCCTTGTACATCATAACTTTGGGCCTTTGTGCCTCATAACTTGGTCTTTGTACCCCATAACTTGGGTTTTTGTAGCCTATAACTTGGGGCCTTTGTGCCCTATGATTTAAGGCATGTTACTTTAACAAAGTTTGCTTTGGAGAATGTAATTTGATTATATTTACTTTTCTTGATAAGATGTAGATGCTAATGTATTGCACGCATCTTGCTGCTTGTACAAGGCAATTAAGTTTCAGAGTGTCAGGATTCAGAATGTACTCTAATTGAGCTCATACTCTGACAAGTGCACTAACTCCCTGGGTTCATTTTATGCCATATATGCATGAAAAAGACACTAAAACACCACATGCACCTGTCTGGCAACACACCACCTACTAACCATTATGGATATCCATAAATATAGAGTTACTGCATGATAACCAGTCTGTAAACCATAGCAAGCATGCAAACAAGATGCTTCAGGCAGACTGGTAGATAGAATCCTGCCCAAAATATAGAAGTTCCTCTATTTGGGACATATTTTAATAATCTTTCCCATACAAAAGATATCATATGATTCCTTCAATATACCAATTCAATAATGTCTGCCACTTTTTTGTAACCTAACCCTAATCAGACACTGTGCTCCACCTCTTCCCCAACAAGATAAAAAAGCGTTGCTTTCAGACTGGTAAAATAATGAAATGGTAAAAGCCAGTGACAAAAACTTGCACTGGCAGAGAATCGACAACAGCTTGCGCAGCATTAAAGCTGCACTCACCACGCATCATCTGTGGTCCATTTGACCATGTGCTACTCACTTACACCTGTATTATTAATTCAGTTATTCTCACTAACTTTGCTCCATTAAACTAAAACAAACTGATCTTTCACTTAAATAATTCATGCACTGTGAAAATGGACATCTGAGCACAAAAAGTGTGTCATTATGAGGATGTGTGCCTACCTTTCAGGCATGCTGCAACCTGTTTTTAATACGGTAGGGCTGTTCAATATTGCATGTGTATGCAGATGTTTCTACCTTTATATCTCTTCTCACTTTCCATCGTTTACAGCTCATACTCTCACTTTCATATATCTGGAACACACACTAGCAAGAGCACCTAAGTACTGTTGAATTCACGTCTCTGACGTTTAAATCATTCAAATAAATGATCCCTTCAAGAAAATTGGAGAAGATTCAAAATTCATCGGAATTAGCACCCCGACCCACGCCAACGCGCAACCACAGGCTCACGCAACTCCAAACACTGCTCGGGTACATAGCGATGGGCAGAAGGTTTTGGTAATTCGCCTTAGGGGTATCAGCTGTTAAGTACAAGTACCATAAATTCTTTCTTTTCTGGCTCTTCTGTTAAAAATCTTTGAAAGCTAGGAAATGGGATAAAATAAAATAACAAAAAATATTTTCTCTATCAATGCAAATTTTTAATCGTTAAGATGTACAGCATAAAAGATCAAGTGTTTGAAGAAGTCGAAAAATGTAGGTACTTATGCAAAGAGGTTACGGAACTGTTTCATCTCTAGGATCATTACGGCCCGTGGGGCAGTGAGCAGCAGGCTCGGCGATTGTGGTGGTGGTGGCGCAAGGGTGAAAGCTGCTGCGTAGAAAGCAAAATTCGTTAAATTTATCCTTGTGCGTACCTTATCATTCATGCAAAATCTTAGGGAAGTGGTTCCGGACATTGGAAGACGGTGACAGCGTCGTATTTTAACATCCTCTGTTAGCACCACCAACGTCTGCAGTGCGAGGTGAGTGACGGCCATGTTCCTGGTGTGCTGCGTTACCTGTCCACTTTTGTTTGTTATATGACCAACCATGTCTTAACGTGTGCCTGTACTTTCGTGATTCCTGGCACGTTTGGAGTGTCCTTAATGCAACGGTATTGGTTTTCGGGTTGCAATAGTTTGCGCTCAGGCTTTGTAATGGGTGTCAGTGACCTTCAACTTCAGTTTCTTTGTGTTTCGTCTTTATACGGTCCCCATGTATCTGGAAGAGATCCTCTTTTACTTCATGGTTATTTTGATTAGGCTATTAAGATGTAGCATGAATCTTGTGAATGCTGGATAGGAGTCTGCTTGCATGCACTATGTAGCATTGGTTATGTGGGAATCACACATGCACTGCATGTCCTTGGCTTAAGTCTGCACTTGAAAGGCAGGCCTGAACAAGAAAAATGAATGCAGAAGAGGACTGTGCTTAATTAGGTGGTGAAAGTCTAAAACATTTAATTATTGCAGCTTTGGATTTGCTTTAGGCAGATTTACCTGGGGTTTGGGCTTCAAATAATGTGCCAAAGCTGATCTGAGTGGCAGGGGTGGTGCAGGACCCCCCAAAGAGAGCTCTGTCCATAGGTGGAAGCTAGGCAGGCATGATCTGGGATAACACTGGTTTGTACAGGAGGCTTTGTTTAAAGTTATGGGAATGATCAGTAATCATAGACTGACTTAGATCAAATGATAGATATGCACCATGACCAAAGGTTGGAATAGTTTTCATTTGTTCTTTAGAAGTCTCCTAATTGGTCATCTAGCACTTTCCATAAAATTGGTTATGCTAAATCTCAAGTTGTTTGAAGTGATGTGTGCTGGTGGCTGGCAAATTCCACTCATATGCAGAATGGGCTTCATATGGCCAGGCAACTGGTACGCCCTTGAACCCATTTCATTGTCATAGTCACATGGTGACTTAATGGTATTATCCAGAGCTATGGCTAATGAACTAGATACACTGCATCATGTTAGCATATTACATGAAGGATCAGAATTTTGCTTTCTGGACCTTAGGTTTATGTGATGATAATGCTGTACTGTGAGCAACAATGGAGAAAAATATCAAAGACATATTTTCATTAACACATCTGCACATCTTTTGTTATTCAGTACCATTTGTAACCAATTTTTTTAGAACAATCAAACTCCTGACTAAGTTTTGGACATAAATCTGCTCTTGGCCTTTATCAATTATCAACAGCATGTTACCTCATGCTCCATGGGCACTGCTTCATGCTCCAACATACTATATACTTTGGGATCCTATTCCTTATTTGAAGGTATCTACTCTTTGTTTGATACCTTGATATTTTTTTGTTTGTTTCATCTGTACATAGGAATAGAAATATAGAAATATCTCACCAACAATTAATAATGATGAGTAAATAGGTTACTATTGAATGTTCACAGGAGATGACCTCAAGTGGACAATATAGAGTCAAGAACTGAACTGAAAGCATCCAGCTGTGCTCCATGTATGGCAAACTTTTGTTTGGGATTGAACCAAATTAGTGTCAATGTCTTAATCTTTGGATGAACAAGTGTCCCAAGGTCTCAGAACCTAAAAAGTTCCAATAATTCTGGTTTGACATCAACATGGCTTCATCCAATTTGAGCCAACTAAAGCCATGTTGTCATAAATGGTGGTTTGAGTTGTTTTGATCCTGCATTCTCATCTCACATCATTTGTTTTATCTTGTTAGTTGTATCAGGTACATACATACATTGATGATACACTGTACACATGGTGGCATTACACAATTACATCTTAGTAAAGTGAACATACAAGATTACTTCATCATTGGTCCTATTTTAAGGCATTTTTGTTTTGGGCTGAAACTAGATCCATGTTATCTTCTCAGTCTTTGGAAGAGCAAGTTTACCAAGGTTCCAAGGTTTCCCAAGTTTCCCATTTTTAGAACTTCAAAAAGTTGCAAGAATTTCAGCTTTGCTATAGGCATCTGACCGAGCTAGCTTAAGCCAACTGGTCATAAATGCTGGTTTGAATTGCTTTCCTCATGTATACATGTCTTACATCATTTGTTTTATCTTGTTAGTGATATCAGGTACATATATTAGCAATGTACTGTACACCTGGTGACATTACACAATTACTATTTTGGAAAGGGAACATACAAGATTGCCATAACAATGCTTGTATCTTTAACTGATGTGTATCTCTTCTCCCAAATGGATGTATATATATATATATATATATATATATATATATATATATATATATATAGCAGATGGTGCAAACATAGCACAACTGAGCCAGTTAAGCCTAAAGAGGCATTCTGACTGTTTTGATAAAGTTTGGACCACTATTCCCCAATGTTGGGATGTTGGTTCAATGTTAGGCCATTTCTTCAAGCTTGATATTAGAAAAAAACACTGAGGCTGCTTGCATTTTTGGTTGAATGTATGTGATATGTCTATGCTCATGAATAGTAAACCATTGCTAGTTAAAAATAATATCAGATTATGCACTGTGATAAAACTGTTTTATGATGCTATCAACCACAATTTCATGTGAACAGTTCAAAAGTTATTTCACTCATTATGTGATGCAATTGTTATTCAGGTTGCACTTACACACAAATTTCCATGTTTTTCACATGTGACATCCAGGAGAGATGAAGCCAGATGAAGTCTGTAGTCAATTGGGGGATATATATATATATATATATATATATATATATTTATATGTATATATATGCATTTGTGTATATATGTATATACATATATGTATATATGTATATATATATATATATATATATATATATATATATTTATATATATTTATATATATATATATTATATATATATTTATATATATATATATATATATGATGTGTAATTAGCATGGTTCTACCTGTATGTTTTTCTTTTCATGTTGAAAGACATGTGGTTTAACTACTACTGATACTGGATGATGTTTGTGTTTGGGTGATAAATATTGTAAGTTGGATTGGTTCTAAACAAGACATGCAGCTTTACGAATGCAACTCTGTCCCCCATGTTCATATTTGTTAGTTATACTGGGTCATATACTTGTTAGTTATATTGGGTTAAATATTTGTAGAGGATAATGGTGATGCCTTTTTCTCAATTTATGCTTTCAAATTGCCATCTTATTGTCATGAGTGTTATGTCCTTAAACTGTAATTGTGACTTAGTGTGTGAGATTATGGCCACCAGTGATTTGACTGTGATGCCATGGTGTAGAATGCCCAATGGTGTGTTTTATTTGGGAATCTGGTGTATTATATTTTTAGTTTTCAATCCATCAGGACTTGCAAAAAATATTAAAGTAGAGATTCACAGTTTTGAATGTAATATTTGTTGAGGAGTTATCACATTTGCAAGCATTTGTGTGTTGCAGTTAAGAACAATGCATGCACTAAGCTGTCTGTGCCATCTATAGTTGATGGGTGTTGCATGCTGAGACATTGCATGGGGACATCATCTGAAAGGGTGTTGATGTCATGGGCAGCATGAAATTTCACATTCCAACCTTTTGATCTGGAACAATAAGCATGCTTGTGTTTTCTTCTTTGGTAGCCTCTGAGCTAGCTGTGTGGTTTGTTCAAATGGGTGTATGAGTGAGCCAACATAAGTAAGGTGTTTTCCAAAGTGTGCTGTGTGTGAGAGAGAAGGATCTTCAGCTCCTGTCTTTTTTATGCATTATCAATTCAGATCCCTTATGCTGAGTTATCAACCTTCAGTGTACCAGTTGGTGCATGTTAAACAACATTATAATGCAAAAATTGGTTCAATTGGCAGTCTTTGACATTTCTAGCTGGATGTACAATCACAAGTGACAAGAGTCAAGGGAGGTTGAACAGAATCAAATTCCCAACAAACATTGAACTTTGTGGCTGTGCTGCCTGTTTGAGGTTGTGGGAACATCACACTTAGTCAAGTGAAGTCTCAATACCAGCTGTTAGTGCGTGCAAATGGCTTTGTGTGTCCGGCCCCACTGAGAGCAATGTAGAGCTCTTTCCATGGTTGTGTATAATTTTTGCATGCTGTTGTATCATTATTGAATTATGCCTTTCTTAATATTCTGTGGCAACTTTCAGTGAATAGATTTTCAGCATACCCATGGCATTGCTGATAGATCTTGCCCCTACAAAACCCCCACAAAAGCTGAAGTTGTTTGATGTCGGGATGAAAAGATCATGACTGCTATGTGTATGTAAGTGGCTTGTCATATGGTGGTGACTGTCATATGGCAGTTGCGATAAAACGCTGTGAGATGTGGTGACATCTCATACTTGTCAGTTATATTTTGTGTACGGTCAGCTGAGATAAAAGCCATGTATGCATATAAGGCCGAGATCAAGGCAATGTACGCAAGTAACTTGCACCTGAAAGGCAAACTGTAAATTTCGGTCGCGGCATTTGTCGTTGTGATGGCCTGACGCTCGTTTGGTGTTGAGCGTTTGGTGGCTCTCTGTTGATGATCTCGGTTGACGCTCGGTTGGCGGCTCGGTTGATGACTGACCGGCGGACCGGCCTGCTCGCGCAGCGGCGCGGCGGCGCCCGCTACAGCGGCCTCGCCTGACGCGGTGTCCGCGCGATCCCCCGAGACGCCGGTCACCGGGCCCGGCCAACCAGCCATGGACCAGGAGCAGAACCAGATGCAGTCGGCGCCGCAGCTGTGCGGCAACGGCTGCGGCTTCTACGGCAGCCCCAGCTTCGACGGCCTCTGCTCCAAGTGCCACAAGGATATCGCCAAGAGCCAGGCCGACAAGGCCGAGCAAGGTGAGTGGTCGGTGGCGGGAGAGCGACGGCAAGTTTCGGGGCGCGAGCGTGTGACCGACGCAGCGTGTCGCCGCGGACAGAAAGACGAGGAGGGAGTTGGAGTGACGCTGCGGACGGTATACCGCCGGCTGCTCCATTCTCGAACCGCGGCAACGTCCCGGGTGAACAGCTTTGGGCCGTGACGCGGCGCCGGGCCCCCAGCGCTGCGACGGGCGGCACTGTGTGATGACGTCACCCGGGCCATTCCATCCTTGAATGGTGTCCTGGTGACGTCAAACACGGATTTGCGGCGTCAGGCGGCGGGCGTCACCAAGGTACGTTTTGAGCCCGGCATAACCGCGTCGTCGCGGCGCCCACGCGCCCATAAAATCGATAAATTAATCATCGGGTGCGCAGCCGAAGACCATGGCAGCCAAACGGAGCCTTCCGAAGGCGGCGCCTCGGAAGGCTCCGTATCTCCCTTATCGGCGTCGAAGCCATCTGCCCGGCGGGGCAGCTGGAGAGGCAGAAAAAACGCCCAACTTCGCGCTGCCCTGCGGTACGGGACGGGCGGACGAACCTGAGATGCCGGGGGCCAGCCGCCGGCGGGCTGGAAGTGACCGGTCTGCCGGACAGGGCATTAGAGCGGCGGACGGGGGAGGGGAGGGACAGGGGTCCATCCCGAACGCCAGGTGACGGTGGCCGCGTGGTGGTGCTGTCCGGCCGGTTGGCTGGGCGGCGGCGGGCGATCGGTGATGCCCGCGATCAGTGAGCGCCATCCGCCTCTCCAGCCGGGGTGAGGCCTGCCGGGCGTTAGCCGTCGGTACCGAGCACGTCCAGAGACCGCCGGTTGACGGGTCAGCAACGTCACCGTAGAAACGCATGGCCCGCAACCGAGGCGCGCGCCAGGCATTGGTGACGCGCTTGTAAGAGGTGACGCAACTGGAGCAGCTGGCTGGAGAGAGGGGTCGGCAGGGCTAATAACTCCGTGGTCAGTGGCTGAGATGGCTGAAGCGGATCACGGGCTGGCTGAGGTACTCCATCGCCATCGGGGATGTGGAGTTATGATCCCCTGTCCAACTGCACTGCTTCCGAGGAAGGGGTGCGGCAGCGGGACGGTACCGCCCGGCCCCCGTTTGACAGGCCGTGACGTTGGGTGGTGATCGGACGTGAAGACAGCGTGTGGTGCGCTGGTGGCCCGGGCCGTTGCCGCCGGCCCCTGTTTGACAAGCCGTTACGTTGGGTGGTGATCGGACGTGAAGACAGCGTGTGGTGCGCTGGTGGCGCGGGCCGTCGCCGCCGGCCGGCCAGTAACCGGCAGGTGCCTGGGTCCGTCTCCAGGCGCGGCGTGGTACGCGAGCCCGTCGGGGTCGCCGGGCTCGCGCTCTTTGTCCTCCAGGGTGGGGCACGGAGGTATCCGCCGCTCCGGTCTAGTATGCATTGCGCTTGTCAGAAGGCCATCGCTCATTTGCCGCGATGGTATGATCGGAGCGCGCCGGCGACCCCTCGAGGGTGGTCTGTCGAGCGGTGCCACTGAAGTGCCGGCTCGAACGGCGACCTTGTGTCGCAATGCCCCGCCTGAGCTCGGGCACTGCGGCCGCTCCGGACCGGGTGGGCTGTTTCGGAACGCCACAGGCCGCCGGGCGGCCAGCTCCGCGGTCCGCAGTCGGCCATTTCGGAACACCTCGCAACACTCCGAGGGCGTTCCACGTCGCCAGCCCGCCGGGCGGAGCCGGCCGGACTTTGGTGCAGCCGTCCGCGGCTGCCTGGCCCGTGCTCCTGATAGCGTGGCCCCTTATCCGCCTCCCGGCGCGTCGCCTGCCGATCTCCCGGCCTGCCCCCCCCCCCCTCCCCTGCCCCGCATGGACGTCAGTGTCGGGTATGTGTGGTGTCTAGCCGCCGGTCAAGGTTGGCTGACGTTGTGGCTGCGTCAAGGCCTGGAGCACCGCCCGCCTGCTACGCTTCACAGGATATGGGTGTTTGCTTAGCGATGGGAAGGGCTCCCCTGAATACTATTACCAGCTGATTATGCCTCATTCCGCCCGGGCTGTGTCTACAAGGCTGTGCAAGGCGAGAACAGTGGAACATGCGTGGGTGGGTGTGTTGAAGGGAGGGGGGAGAGCTACCCGAGTGGGTAGGGCATCCTACGTTTGCAATTAACAAAAATGTATTTCGCTTATATGTTAGTTATCTTTCTCGTTATTCGGTCTCGCCGTTTCGCCTTCCATATGACGTGAAAGGACGCCGTGCAGGATCGGCGGCGTGCGCTCCCTACCATTTATAAACTTAGCATGATTACCTCGCGGAAAATAACAGTGGACTGGCCTCAGCGAAATCTTGTGATTGGTCTCAATTTGTGTGTTACTAGGTAAAATTGTACCCCACTAGACCAGGTCAATTGACCATCGTTTTCAGGATCGCACTACTTCACCTGCTCATGCCAATATATACGAAGCTATGGGACAAGGCAACATTAAACTTATACCGACATTTTCCTTGTATAATTTTGAATATTGTTTAGCATGTACTTTGGTGCGCTTTGAGTAAATATTGCGCATATAGGGTTTCACGAATGTAGAGGCCGCCTCGTCACCCGTGATCGGCGGAATCGGCGATTGCCGTGGCCGTAGATCGCCGTGCATTATTTTTTAATAAAACGTCTTCACTTAGAAACCAGAAACGCTGAGGTATGTCTTTGCTATCTAAACACGCGCGGGGCACACTCAAGCGGCTGGTGAAAATTTGGGTGCGATTACGCTTCATACCTGGGAGATACCGCCAGAACGCTTTCGATGGACGGTATCGCCTTGTCTCACCCTTCCACTGGATCCAGACGAGTATTTAGCTCTTGGCGTTAAGCATTAGGGTGGTTAAGGCTGGAAATAACCGAGTAAGAGTACACCAGGAGCCTCTTGGTATCACGGTTTAACCAGTCTGGTAATTGGAAAGCTAAGGTTGGCATGTAAGGTGTGACAGTTTGGGAAAGTGCTCAAATTTTCGTGGTTCTTTCCAGAAGCTCCATCCTGGTATGCCGGAGATCGGCTACCTTTTATTAAATTTACTAGTCCGCCTTTGATCTAGACATCGAAGTGTGATTCCTATCGTATGGGATCATTTATAACTCTGGTCTCAGCTGATACGCCGGCCACGGCCTGTAAACAACTATCTTTAACTCTGGTCTCAGTTGATACGGTCGTGCACGTGCGCCGCCCCCGTCGCCGGCCGGGCAGTCGAAGCGCGCTGGCCCGCTGGCCCGCCGGGCCGCCGGACCGCCGGACCGCGCCTGACCACGTGACGCCGCACCGCGCCTGACCGCGGCCGGCTGTAATTTCAGAGCAGAGCGGCGGCGCTCAGTCGGACCTGAGCCAGGTGCTGCAGGAAACCAGCGCCCTGTTGGCGGCCACCACGGCCCAGCCCACCGTGCCCGTGCTGCCGGCAGCCGCCGCCTGTCGCCGCCGCCGCCGCCGCAGCGCCAGAGGTAAGGCGCAGAAACGCCCGGGCAGATGGACGGCGCTGGTGCCCCCCCCCCCCCCCCCCCCCCCGCCTGCCTTTAAATGCCCGCCAGATTCCCGCTCGGTGTTGTTTTAGTGAAATAGCGATGGCGATTGCCCTGATGATTGATGATAATCATGACGATGATGATAACTGATGATTGTTGTTTCTGTTGCGGGTACTACCTGCTCGTGCCTGGGAGCTGTCAGCGACGTAACGTAACGTCGCACCACACGTCAGCTGGTCGACTGAAGCCCATATACGATGCAGTCCGAATGTGCACTCTGTGGTACGCAGTTCACGGGCGCGAGGGGGCTTTCGTTGTGCCACTGTGCCGGGCTGCGGGCGCGCGACCCCTCGCCCGGCCACCAGCCCCTCTGTCGAAGTCGCTCCTCATCCCCCCGTCACCCTCCACCCGGCAGAGTCTCCCCGAAACGGACCAGGAGCGGACAGCCGCCGCCGCCGACGTCGCCGCCGGCTCCGCCTCGCCGGCCGACGCCTCCGGCAAGAAGAAGAAGAGCCGATGCGAGGTGTGCCGGAAGAAGGTCGGCCTGACGGGTGAGTGGGATTTCGAGACGCGCAGGCTGCCCTGCGGGAAGGCCTCCGCGGCCGGCCGCTGCCTCACTCCCGCGGCTCGGAGAAGCGCTGCGCCGTCGGGAGACTCTGCACGGCGCACGTTGCGGGCGGCCGCGTGCCAAGGCGGAGCGAAATGAAAACAGTCGGTCACATGGGCTGTGCTGGCCCAGCGTAGTGACGCCGCGGCGACTGCGCGAGCGACCGGGGCCCCGCTCGCGCTGCGTCACTGTGACCGGGTCAGGCGGACCGATGCTCGAGACTGAAGACCGTGGGCCCGAGCCGTACCGCTCCAACCGGCGGAAACGGGCCGGCTGCGTCAGGAGGTAGTGTGCCACGCTCGTCTACGCCCGCATCGCCCCGGCGTCAGCTTCAGCGTGTCGTTGTTGATCTGAGTGTCTTGCTTTGACGTTGTGCGGTGTTTGCTGCGCATCCGCTATGGTCACACCGAGTGCTCCGCGATCGTGACCTTGTGAAGGTCGCGGTCGCCACCTGTCCCGTGACCGGCTGTCGCTGAGTCTCCGGCCCGTCTCGTCGGCAGGGTTCACGTGTCGCTGCGACGGCCTGTTCTGCTCTCTGCACCGATACAGCGACAAGCACGACTGCTCCTTCGACTACCGCGTGCTCGGCCAGCAGGAGATCCGCAAAAACAATCCGGTCATCGTCGGCGAGAAGGTGAACAAGATTTGAACGGGCGCCGGCGCGCCCGCGCGGGCCGGAAATTAGCCAGTGATAGCCGGGCGGCGTCCCGTCTCCGTTCCCCTCGCCGAACGCGGGTTGCGTTCGGCCCGTCGCCAAATCGACCCGCACGCCTGTGCGCCCTCCCCCCGGCTGCGCGTGTCCCGCCTGACCGGCCCGCGCGGGCGGCGGCGCCCGGCCGGGCCGCCCGACCACCGCCGGCGGCCGGCTGGTGATGTAGATAGACTGGGCGGCACAGCCGCGCCGGCCACCGCCGGCCACCGGAAATCCCCAGTGCTACTAACGCGATGGTATCGTTGATTTAGCTTAGCGGTGCGGTGCTTGGCTTACACGGCGTCCGGTGCCGCAGCGCGTCGCTGCGCATGCGCGCGGCGAGGACCGGCGACCGGGCGCGCGCGCACGCGCACTATATCATTGGTGTGGCTCAATGGGTTGTGTGTGCGTCGCGAGCCGGCGTCGGAGACGTCTCGCATGGACCGAGAGGTGGCCCGGCGCCGGGCGGCGCCCGCTGTCCTAGATCGTTTGGGGTGTGTTTGTGTGAGCGTGTTAAATCCTGGCCGATCCAGGCGTGTAGTATTCAGCCGAGGCGGTTTAATTTGTCCGAGGCGGTTTTTGTGTTGGATAAATCGCATGCATAATTACTGGTACGTGTGCGCAGTGGGTTCCAACTATAAATGTGCACGCTCGACGTGGACTGTTGATTTCCGCGGTCGGTTGTAGACGTGCAATGGCAGGCTACCGTGCGCCGACGGCGGACGGATGGCGGCGACGCTGCTTCCATACTCCACTAGTTACGGCACTCTTGTATAGACGGGCCGGCCGGGAGGCGCGGTGGAGCCGGCGCACATAACAGAGGCGGTCGCCAGCGCGCGGCGGCCGGCCGGCTTGCGGGGCTGACTGGATCTTCTCGTGCGTGTCACGATGCGTCAATAAAGTAACGTGTTGGTGCTGCGACTGCTTTGCGTGTGGGGCGCGGCGGCCGAGCCGGCGCGCGCGTCGCAGGCCCGGGTGGACGGCGAGCGTACCCCCTGCGGCTGCCTGTCGGCGTTCCAGAGGGCTGTGCTCTCCTGGGACGGGTGAACACGGCTGCGCTCCGGGTGGCGCGGATCAGCACGGAGACGGCACCACACCTGTCCGAGGCCACTTGGAGGTCACGGCCTCGTGTTGGCTTGTGGGAATAATACCGCCACAATCCAGCAGTCAGCGGAAAAACTGGCTCTGTTCCCGGACGCCAGACTCGTGCTGTGGTCTCAATGGAACAGGGGCGTTCCTGGCCTTCTACAGAACGTGTTCAACGGACGTTTGCTTTCTTGTTATGCGCGTTCATTGTGACGTGCCAGCTGGATACGCATTTCCGCGAGTCATCACTCGCGGGCTGCCTGGTCGCCCGTCACGTGGCCGTCGCCCCTGGTCACGTTGGTTCTAAATCTGAGGCAGCCGCAGCGATAGACAAATCGTCTTCGTTTGTTTGTCAGGCGGAGGCGACGAACGTTCGAGACCGATAGTGCCACCGACGACGGAAAAGAAGCGTCTGCTTTATGGTTTTGGGGGCGATAGTGCATACACACTAGAATCCATTTCAAAAGAAATACCTGTAGTGTCTTAGTATACAGGAACACAGCAAGCACGGACAGCTGCGCACCTGTCGAAAACGACCGTACAGCATTCATTCGGCGTGGGCGCGTGATGGATTGACTTCTCGGCGCGTGGGTATGGTTCACCGGGTGCCGGCCTACGTCAGGACCAAGTTAGTCCCTGACGTAAGGCACACTTTCTAATTGGTATGCGAGAGGCAATTCTGCGGACAGTTTAAGTTGGTTCGCTGTTCTTGGACAAGCCCCAGC
The DNA here is from genome assembly GCF_011947565.3 of Pollicipes pollicipes. Taxonomy (NCBI): domain Eukaryota; kingdom Metazoa; phylum Arthropoda; class Thecostraca; order Pollicipedomorpha; family Pollicipedidae; genus Pollicipes; species Pollicipes pollicipes. The sequence continues at coordinate 41,802,673 of NW_023596225.1, read as the reverse complement.
AAGACATTTCCGCGCGGTTGCCGGGAGGGATAACGTGGTTTCCAGCGTTTCGTGACTGGGTGCGACATTTCGCGGCGGTGGGACTGCGAAATCGTCATTTCACGCGACATCGCCCCAGGGCGCGGTCTGTGGGCGCTGCGACCCAGCCGGAACTTCGCTAGCGATAACCCGGGCGAAACAGATCCGGCGGCGTGTGACCAGATGATGTGGCGTGGGACTGCGGTATGCGTGCGCCACCTCCCCGTAACTCGTGCAAGTGAAGCGGGCTGATGTCAGCGAAGGACATTTCACTGCGGACGTCCTTTACCAAATTTACGGTAAGTTTGGTGGTCTCCCTCGTATCTGATAACCCCTTTTCTTGTCAAGCCGTGCGTTATTTCAGCATATCTGGTGCTTCCGCGAGAAATGTTTCGAACGCCTCGTTTCTGGGGTTTTCTGGATCTCCCCATTCGTCAAAGGTTTGTTTTCGAGACGAGAACAAGCCATGCGCGCGCGTTACCTCTCAATCACGACGGCCCTTCGAGACCAGTAAGTCGTTTCGATCAGCTGTTCTGGCGTTCTCAAACATCGGCCCTGCCCGATGCATATTCAGCGCAAGGCCAGCCTCGCTCGCTGTGCAGTTTCCCCCCGCAATGAGCTCGGCTGCTGCCGCGTCAGAGGCGGGCCGGTCATTTGTCTTCATGGTGTGGTGGCGGTGAAATGCAGCGTGGCTGATTAATGTCGTGACGCGGTTTTTGCTAGGTAAGCGGCCCATTCTTTGTGGTTTTGCCAACAGTGGTGCAGTGTCTTGCTATATGGTGTCTGCTGGATGGATTAGTGATCCGATCTCATGTCGTACGCATGGGTTTCAGCTCATGACAACTGGTTTGTCTCCGGATTGGTAGCAAAATGGCCCAGATCTCGGTAGAAAATTACTCCCAGCGGCCACGATAGGCAGTCTTTCGACTGCTGCTCTGTCACAGGTCCGTGACGTCTCGCCACGAACGCATATTAGATGGGCTGGCGGCAAATAGCAGACGACTTTCTGAAATGACCAAAATTGGAATAGTTCAGGCTCGGCAACTTAGGGAATGGCTGAGCAAGCAGCCGCCTCGCCAACTCAAAAAATGTGTTAAAATAAATCAATGGCGTTGCAACGAAGAAGTTAAAAATCAGTTTTGCCCTCTCCCAAATTATAAACGATGCTCCGCCGCGACTGGAGCAGCCTTAGATCACCGCCAGCACTTTCCGTGGGGCGGATCGCATTCACAGCAGAAGTACTGCTGTCTGCTCTCATACCGCACATCATATCGATGGATCGGTCCCCAGCCTGATAAAAATTTGTTCCAAACTTTTTGATCGGGTGAATTTAGGGTGACAAGGGACCACGTTAGGCAGTCCTTGTATGAGCCCTGAGCCCACCATCCGATCGTAAAATTCCAGTCCAACGGCAAAATTCGTGGCGAAAGTCCAGCACGCTGCCACACTCGGCACGGCCCGCCTCGCCCTCTGACCTTCAATGATCGCGGTCTCGGGCTGCAGGCCGCCGACGAAAAATCGCGAGCACCAGGGGCGAGCAGCGAGCACCGAAGCGTCTCGCACCCCCACTCCGCCACGGGTGGGCGGCTCGACTTCAACGGATTGGTCAATGGGGGCGGAGGAATGTCACTGTTCTCGCCTGGACGCTTCCATTGGTTGCACCAGTCACTTACCAGCATGCAAGGAGCACTAACTGGAGTCCTGTTTAGCGATGCCTCAAGGTCCCCGGGTGCACTGGTTCGCGTGATATTTTCGATGAAGATCACTACCGTGCATTTTGAAGGGGACGTACTGATCTGAGATTACTGAAGACATTACTCTCAACGGGTTTTGCTGATGATTGTCGCAGGCTACATATTCGTGCGGTCTGCAATCAGCAGTGTCATTGTCAGCAGTGCGGTGTCTCCTCCAGACACTCGCCAGAGGTCTGGGACGTTTGCGGTGTTGGCCCACACCGCACTGAATACATTTCTGCTGTCCAAAGGCAAAAAGGCCTAGGCGCCGTTAGGTAACATAGCACTTCAGCCTTTTTGCCTTGGGATGGCAGATTTCAAAAAGGCATTTGTTGACGTCTCCGCAGGGATGACAAATGACGCCACGCATTTCTCACTTTTGATGATGTCAAAAACTATATTTAAATGGCATAAGGTTTGCGATCAATGTGTCCACGTAACTTCATTTTTCAAGGAGCCTGCGAGATTCGAATACACTTGCGCGCGCTGCATCGCTCCTTACACCATTCACCACAAAAGAACGACATGCGATTGTTTTTATGCGGCTCATCCTTACAAATACCCACGTTGCTAACCAGCATCCGCACATATCGTCGAACTGTACCAGAGCTTGCTCGCCATGCGAACACTCAACTGGTCACGCCGGTATGGACGCACACGACCGCAGCGTGGTGGGACCGTCCGAGCAGTGACCACAAGCTGTGCCGGCCGGCCACTCCTGTTGCGTCACTGCCACCGCCGGAGCTCGACCGCCTCGCGGCCGGGAGACGGCGCCGCCGCGGGTCACGACGACGAGAGGCGCGTGTCACTGGCGGGAGAGGGTCGGCGGCCTCCACCGTGGGGCAGCGCCGCCCTGCTGCCGGACGGCGCCGGCCGCCAGCAGCGGCGGCGGGCCGCGGAGGGTCGGCACGGCGCCCAGCAGACCGCGATGGCCCAGCGGCAGCAGGCCAGCGCAGGCTGGCGGGCTGGGCAGCAGCGCATTCATCAGCGGGGGCGGCCGTCGGCCTGGCGCCGTCGGACCGGCGGCCCTGGGCGGGCACGGCGGCCGCCGGCCGGTCGGCTGGCCCGGACACCGAGCCGCCACCTGCCTCTGCCCGGACAGCTGCCCCGGGTATAGGTGGCGCTGGCCGCCGCCAGGTCGGCCGAGCAGACCTGCAGCGTGAGCGTACGCCTCCTGAGCGGCGTCGTCCGGCCACTGCCCCTGCTCCAGTGCAGCGGTCTGCTGCGGCCCATACCAGCTCTTCACGGGCGTCGAGCCGTGCTGTGGCGCACAGCGGGCCGCGTGCGTCGGACGCCGCGGCGCGCAGGGGGACGCGCGCACCAGTCGCTGTGCGCCCTCCTGCCGCGCAGGACCGTGCGCCGCATGCCGCGGATCCTTCTGCGGCGTGCGTCGCGCCTCCCCGGGCGCCTTCTCCCGAGCGTCGTGTGCCGCCTCCCGCCGGCCGTCCCCAGCTGCCGCATCCAGCGGCGGTCCCTCGCGCGCTGGGTCGCGGCCGCCGTCGCGCCAGAGCTCCGCCCGGTCGCGCCCCTGCGCGGCCGCCTCGCCGGCGCGGGCCGGCCGCACCGCGGCCGCCTTCTCGTCGGCCGGGCCGCGGCGGCGCGGCTGCCGGAGGCGCGGGTCGGCGCGGCCGGCCGCCTCCGCCAGCCGCAGCCGCAGGCGGCCGTAGTCGGCGCGCTCGGCTTCCACCGGCACCAGCGCCCAGGCCAGCGGCGCGCCGGCCGCCGCCGACGCGTCGATCTCGGCGCACGGCTGCAGGTGTACCGGCTTGAAGGGCAACGGCAGCTCTTCGGCGGTTGGCCAGCGCGCCGCCTCCATCGGACCGGGGTCGGACACGCGAAAGGCATCGTCCGCGACGCGGCGGTCCCGTTCGGCCACCTGCAGACCCTTGCCGGCCACACGGAGGTCCTCATCGGCCACGCGCAGGTCTTGGTCGGACGCACCGAGGTTTCGGTGGGTCGTGTGGCGGCCCTGGTCCGTCATACGGAGGTCCTGATCTGGCACGCGCAGGTCCTGGTCGGCTATGCGCAAGTCGGTGTCGGACGAGGCCGTCCCACCATGGCCTCCTGGCATGCCGTCAGGCGCCACACCCAGCTCGATGCCCGGCAGCGACGACGATTCTGAGTCGATCTCCATGTCAACTATGGTGCCGCGCTCAACGCTTGGTCCCCGCGCTCCTTGTGCCTTCCTCCGCGCGGCGTTCGCGCTTTCTGAAGCGTTCTCACCGCACCAGTCGTCAGTCTCCATCACCATGACATCAGCCGCGTCGCCCCAGGCCGCGCCCAGGAGCTCACACTCTGCCGGCGGGTGCGTGGAGTGGGCTTGTGACCCCGTCTCGGTGCCCTCTGGCTGGCCGGAGCGGCAGCAGCTGCGCAGGTCGAGGTCGGCTCGGCTCGTGGCGGCACTCGTCGTGCAGCCGCCGGCTCTGGGGACGCGGTGCGACACGGTTCGACGAAGGACGTGAGGATCGGGACCAGGAGGACGGCACGAAGGAAAGAGACAGTGAAAACACGGAACATGTACTGGGGATGACGTGGATAATGTGCGCACTAGTGGCATAACATGGGTCCTATTCCACGTAGACGTGAAGATGCAGTACGGACTGGGGGAAGCTGGCCATCCGGGACTGGAAGTGGTAAGGCCGACGCGAGCACATACCCCCAGCGGTCGTCTTTGGTGCTGTTCTTGATCGTCATCAGCAGCTGGCTGATGGCCTCCACCGGGTCGATGTCGCCCGCGCTCCGCCGGGCTGGTCCTGCCGGCTGCGCTGGCTGGAGCACGCCAGCCATAACATGGTTTAACTCATACGCATGGCACAAGGTGAATCACGAACACGAAGCTCAGACTGCATGTGTGAAGCAGGGGCGCCGACAACCTGTGTTGAAGGTTGTGTTTAGCAGTCTTTTCCGAATCACTGATGATATATTTTGCCCTTGGTGCGGTGTGTCCGAGAAGGGAAAGATGAAGCGGCCATCCAAATGTTTCCCAACCACGATCGATCATTTGAAAGTTGTTTGCTTTTACATGCCCAAATAATCTCGACTGGCACAGGACTCCGCTTCATCACGTTACGTATGGTATTATCAGCCACACCTCAAATGCTCGCCACTGAAGAGACAGCCGTAACAGCAAAGCCACGCGGCGGCTGCGGGCGACGCCCCGAGGCCACCGGAGCGAGCGAGCTCCCGAGCTCCGGCAATTCCCGGCAGCTGTCCAGCTGCATCGCGCGACTGACGCCCGACTGAGAGCCGCCCGCCGGCGCGGCTCACCTCGGTGGAAATCTTCCTCAGCACGTCGGTGAGCGGCGGCGCGTCCTCCTCGTCGCTGGAGTACCAGTTATCCTCGGCCATCCGCGCCTCGTCATCGGTCGGCTGCGGCGTGTCCTGCCGCAGGGTCACCAGTCGCTCACCCCCGTGGTCATCAGCGCAGCAGTCCACTCACCAGCCGCCGGTAGGCGGTAGCCTGGTACCTGCAGGCTACAGCCATCATCTCACAACCATCCCGGGATAAGGCTAATGCTGTACATTAGTTTTCTTACATTTTGTGCATAATCGACCTTTACTTTCCGGCGAGCTGCCTGGGTAGTGCCACTGCACCCCTGCACACGCAGTCACCACGCCCGGGCCGGGTGCATTCTCACCTCTCTGGGCACGTTCTCCTTCTGCTGCTGCTGGATGCGCAGGTAGAGCTGCCGCTGACTGGCCGGCAGGCTGCTGACGTAGTCTCGGCCGGCCTCCACGGCCGCCGCCGGCGCCGTCGGCTCCGGCTTCGGTGCCGCTGGCGCCGGCTCTGGCTGAGGATGCCGCTCGGCGCGGCGGCGCCGGCGCCGCTCGCGGCTGTGCCGGCGCCGCTGCCGTCGCTCGGCGCCGTCCCGCCGCTCGGCGCCGTGCGGCCAGCGGCGCCGGCCGCCGCCGCTCTGGGCCCGCTCGGAGCGGGGCCGGCTGGACGCCGCGCCGCCGGGGCCGCGGCCCGACGCCACGCCGCCGCCGCTGGGCGTCTCCTTCACTGCGGCACCAGCAGCGCAGAGCCGAGTCAGCAGCGGCTGATGTCTGAGCTCGAGAGCCCGGGTCCGGGTCCGAGCGCGAGTTAGAGTTCGAGTGTGATGAGTCCACTCGTGTCACGCTGCATGCGTCCGAGTCCGATCACTGCCACAGTGCATTGGGATGAGTTCGCGTCAAAGTCAAAGTCAGTCTTCGGAGGCTTAGTCCGAGTTTCGGTCCGTTTCTAAGGCCTAATGTCTTGAGCCGGAGTCGAGTAGTTGCTTACTAAATAAAGCCAGACGAAGAGCCTGATGCAAGGCGAAATTTGCATCGGTAACCTCATGTTTTGCCGAAGCGACAGTAGAACCGTCACTGAAACGCCGGCCTGCGCTTATCGCCCTTTGCTAGCTTGGCAACGTAATCTGGCCTGTATTAGTAATGTGAGACCAAACTCAACCGAAATTGAATTAGGCAAATCTCACACACCTTCCCAACCTTACACAGCTTCATTGGTACGCATATACTTAACCGTACTATACTTTCCATCACTGTCTTTCACAAGTGGTGCTCTGCCATTTAAGCGCATCCCTCAACTGCCGTGAAAACCTGAATGATAACCATAGCTTTGTCCCCAATCCCATATTTCTAGAATATCTGAGTCGGAGTCAAACTCCTGTGTTCTTCCGGGATTCGACTCGGAGCCCTCCTTTTTAAGTAGTGCGTCTTGAATCAAATTCAGTCCAAGTCCAAATCATTGGTAAATCTGAGCGTTATGTATCCAGAAATCGATCCACTGGAGTCCGGCCATGAGTCCGAGTACGTCTCCGAGTCCGGTCGGAATCCGACCCATGTCTGGTTAGCATGCCGCAGGGTAAGAGGTGTCGTTCACGTGAATGTGGGTGTGGGCCAGAACGAATACCCAATGGTTTGGCTTTTGTGGAGCTGGGGGCCCGCACTGGGGCCCCATGTTCGGGGTCTGCGCAGATGCTCGGGCGGGAGCGGGACAGCTATATACGGCCGTGAGGTTGGTTCATGGCAGCCGGTGGCAACATGCTCGTGAGGTTGTGTTTTTGAGGCGTATTTTTTGCGTGGGCTCAGGGCAAAGTGGTGAAAGAGGAAACAAGAGCGGACGTATCAGTAGATGGTTAGCAGGGCCGCGGTCACGCAAATACAAGGCATCCGTATTTACCACCATCACACTTTCGTCTATACGCATCACAGGATATGAACGCTTAGCTGTTTGGATCAATTATTACAGGAATTGTTAGTAACGCTTGACTTTTCATGTCAGGACACTCAAAAGCTATCGCACGCATTTCATGTTGCCATTCAAAAGCTATGTGAAAGCGAGGACAAAAGAAAGCGCTTTGAGGCGCAGCTTATGACACTTATGAAGAGCTTATCGTGCCATTTCCGGAGCATAAGCTGTTTCCGGCTCCACCATGCCGAGCTGACGAATCTCGGGCTTACCTAGGTGGGTGTATCTGGTCTGCTCGATGTTGGGGAACGAGAAGTTGGGCTGGTCGCCGTTCTCGCGCTTGGCGGCGGCCAGTTCGATCATGTGCAGGGCGGTGGCGCGCCCCATGCGTGGGAAATCTCCCAGGATCTCGGGCGGCGCCGTGTCCAGGTGCTGGCGAGGCGCAGAAGGCGTGATGCACGGACAGGCAAGATGGCAGTCGGGCTGGATATGTATCCTGTACCATATACGGAAAACAGCACAGGTAGACACTTCGCCTTACCAGCATCACAGCACAGAACGAGCCGGGCCGTTCGGGAGTGTAGCTGGCACCGTTCACATGCACGCATGTACACGAGAACTGCCGCATTTTATATTTGGAGCACCCACACCCGCCTTGCACCAAAGTTCAAAACTCGCCCCGCATGGCAAGTTCCCCCCCCCCCTCCCCCCACAAGTGTGCATGAGCCCGCCAACTGTATTTTTCATTCCCGGTTCACATGCCGAACCTTATTAAATGATAAGTAGCAAACCAAGGAGCTGTAAAAACCTGCAAACATAGCAATCCATTCACTTTTTATGATAGGGCAGACACCCGATGATCCAAGAGCCGACGCGGCTCAACAAAAAGTCCGTGGGTTCCAGCATTCTGGAACCAAGGAACCTATTCGCAGTCACATCATGTCTGGCGCAGACGGCCACAGACGCAGACTTCTCCAAAGCAAACAACCTCAAGTGTGCATGACCAAGCAGACTGATTCATATTCCAAGACTAGTCAGAAATTGCGAGTAACAGACGTCACCATGTCCTGGTTAGTGATTGTCGATTGATGTCATCAATAAAATCGGAACACAAACGCACAACCGCCTCTCTGGCCACGCTGCTGTCCGCGGGTGACCTATGATCAATATTATTACGGCACGAGCGCGCTGTAAAAACGCACAATTGACGTGTACAATTTGAAGACAAGTCTTACCTTCAGCAAAATTGATTGCGTAACATCTGTCAAGGGCTTGTGGCTGAATTTGCACTTGTCATCTTCGAAACACCTGGCGCCAGTATGGAACATTTTGCAGGGGAATCCTTTGTGTAAATACAGGCAATGCGCTTCTTTCACGCAACATTCTTTGGCATAGAACTTGCACAGCTCCATCTTCCGCGGTGGAATTGCCTTGTGAGCAAAATGACACATTCTTCCCTGAAAGAATGCCAAGGAAGGTTACCCATTTCGCCGTTTGCTTGCCATTGGCAAGTGGCGACGTACACCGTACAATGATCGGCGATGGAATGTTGGACAAGTTAGAGACGGCATCTGTGAAGGCGGCTGCAACATCTGAGACCCCTGGGTCAGTTAAAGTTATGTGAAAGGATGGGGTGACACACATGCATTCGAAGTGTCTGACCTCGAGAGGTCACCGTCTGACTACGCATGACGTGATGCTGGTATCTAAGGTACCGACTTTGACACCCGGAATGCGATCTGCCAAGCACTGTGCCGGGTCATGTGTATGATCGTGATTTACTTTTTACCTGATTTCTGTGATATTCATGGAATCACTTCACAGGTGAGTTATCAAAATATGGACACCTCAACGTGTTCCGCGAAAAGTCGCATCGGTTCCATGAGAAAACTTGTCAGTAAACCGTAACGTCTAGTGTATACGGAGGTCACATTCTTCACATTCACTCGACGTAAGAGTTCGCAGAAAATAGCCACACGCTAAAAAAAACATGTGTCAACATTTCAGCCCTTTAACATGATGCATGCCTGACCGAGAGCCTCGGGAATCCGGCCAAGATGATCTACGGTTAACACGTCCTCATCATTATTATTCACGACGGTTCGGAAAATGTATACTCTGCTGGAAAAAAAATTGCACCCCAGCCCTGCATTCGGTTTGAAGGCGTCTCCCCGAGAACCCCGTGATACGCGGATGACAGGTACCCATCTTCGCCGAAAACGCGACACTGCCCGCGACACATTCCTGGCCATACGTCTGGACCCGGTGTGTGAACCGTTCTCCGTATCAATGCATGCCTCATTATGACCACGGGGCCTCGAAAAAAACCATGTAAAATAACTGCCGTATGGCAGGTTTTTATCATTTGTGGGAGTAAAGATTTTAAAAAACAAATGCTAAGGACAAGCATAATAAAGCGAGAAAATATTACCGCCAAATAATATGCATATATGTAAGCATATATCTGCAACATATTGATATACATATGTTTAATTCTGCAAAATAACGTCATAATATCGACACAAAATACACAATGCTGATGGGTACTGGGCACCATAATACCTTGAATGTTAACGGCTGAATCGTAGGCGCTGAAAATCTATTTAAGCGCATCCACGGCCGGCATACTCCCATACTAAGCCGGATTCCTGTTTGTTTATTCGCCAAGATTTGTAAAAACACGGTAAGTGGCGAAAAACTAGTACCTGCGATTTGTACCCCTTCTCAAGGTCGTGACCTGACTTCAGGATGTCAGAAATTTTGTACAAGACCACCAGAAGCTGGCGGACTCCCGTCTCAACTTAGTTCATCCCTTCGTAAAACATATTAAGGGAAAAATATCGGAAGTCCGGCCTTGGTTTTGTCAACACGCGGCGTGAGTTCGAAACCTGCGGAATCCAGTCCACGATAACATCCGGCGTGTACGCTTGCATGTGAGCTTTGTGCAATAGTTTCGAAAATACGTTTAGACGGTAACAGTCGGTACCTCATACTTCGACAAAACCTTAACATCAATCGCCGACATCGACAGGTAGCACATCCTGGAAATGCATTCGTTTCTCCCCGCATTCCACTGAAGTAAAACCAACTCTCTACAAGCTTGCTGCTGCGAATTTCGTTAACATATCGGCCGTATTGCGAGGTGGCCACACGATACCATTATGTACTAATGACACAGCAAGTCAAGTGCCTGTCCAATAAGCAAAACAACCCAAAGTTTGTTGGTTTTACGGGAGAAGCTGACCTGTGAGCTTCACACCGACGCAGGAAGCAGTTGTCATCAAGAGCTTTTCCTTCGATTTGCCCAGAGCCTAATCGTATAGGATAAGTTCCTGTACAAATGGCTCAATTCTTAATGCGCCCTGCTAGTCTAGACACGTAGGTCACAGCACAGGCTACCAGATGCAAGCTAACAACAGCCTTTCAGACACTGTATGTACACGCAGTGAAACGCCGCCTAATAAACGCTGACCCAATTGAACATCCCAGGCGATATGTTTGGCGCATGGAGACGAACCCTGCAAGAAAGGCAGATTGATACCATAACAAACCTTGTGGCATTTCCCTTGCATGAAGAAGCCACAGGTGGCCGAGGATTTACGCTTGGCCTTATCCGCTCTGCCCCTCTTCGAGCGAGGACTGGTGAACGTAGCATATTCATGCTCGTATCTTCCGTAGTGCGTCGCCACTCGCCTCGGGCGGTGGACTGGAGACGCACCACGCACGTAGACCGCGTCGTCGTCAGCCTCCTCCTCTGACCAGTACCGTCGCTGCAGACGACACATACAGATCGACATTAATAACGGCGTATTGTAGTCACGTAGGTAATCAAACTGTTTCGCAATTCGCACGCATGTGAATGTGGTGGCGGTTATGTCCAAGACCACAATATCTACCAGGTGCAGAGCAATACCTTTTCTGCCGTTTTTACGTTGGTATGTTCCATATCTCCAGACGCCTTTTCATCCTCTTGGTGGCCTCTTGGTTCAACAGATATTCCGTCCCCTGTGCTTCCGATGGTCGGATCTTCTGTGGGGGCGAAGGACTCCCCACTCGCCGCAGGCAGCGCGTCCAAAGCAGACGAAGCTGGAACTTTTTGCTCCACCGCCGGCTCAGAGATTTCTCCGTCGTCGTCTTCCAGCTCGCCTCCTCCAGCTCTCCATCTTCTAGATCACTGGCGCCATCTTTATTCATCACTCTCGCAACCTCAGCGACGCAGCATACCGGTTCAGCTGCGGCAGGGGGCTCTGCGAACAGCGGCTCCTCCGTAGCATGGGTATCCAACTCAGTCGGCTCCTCGGCCACCATAATTGCGGGCTTTGGGAGAAATGACTGTTCACTGGCCCTCCCTTGCCATGGACCGCTATCCTGTGATCTCAAACCCCAGTCGTTGGATACGGTGGAGGATCCATCCGCAATATCATCTTCCGCTGCCGTCTTCCACGATTTCCAATCGATCGTCGTCTGAATCCATAGCGATTCTGGGGGAAGCCGACGCACATAAAAAGCACGATTGCAAGAAAATCAGTCATTTGAAGGGCGTAATCGTCAGAGGCAAGCCACGATACGTTGTGACGAGAGCGTTACATGCACTTAAACAATGTCGCGGCAAATACGCGAACAAATGTACGTATCAACATCTGGGTGGCATGTTGCATTATGTATACATGCATATGTGTAGTTAGACGTCGCAAGCACGTATGCGCTTTTATATCCAGGAGCGGATTCACGGAGGTTAAGGGGTTTATGGCTCGCTTATTAACGATTGAAAAGCACTCAGATATTTTGCATACTATTTTAGTACTCAATTTCGGAGGGTTGGCGCATTACTTAAAACATGGCTGCTCAAGACATGGTGCTGGGTCCGCCCTTCATTGCACGCATGACGTCTGCACGCAATTAGGTACTAGTGACGCCATGTCACAAAATATAGGAATGTTGTAAAATCCTGAGTAAGTCATGATGCGCTACGCGACCACTGCTGAACAGCGCGATTTTCGGGGAAGTTGGATCGATCAGCAAGACCCGCGTTTCGATCAGTTTTCTGTATTACAGATCATATACTATAGATCCACAATGATAATGTCACTTAAAATATCCGCCTATTTTACTAATGGTCGGCTAAAAATATGGCACTCACACAGATGTACCGACTGGTGGAGCTAGATATGGCTCCCTACTTAATCCATACCCCCAGTTGTCAAAGCAGGTATGTGCCCGGTCTGCAGAACCCAAAGCGGTTTTAAGATACGGTATGACTTTATTCACATAAAACCTCTAATTGAGAGTGCTGTAAAACTACCGGAGTTTATTCTATTTCATAACAAAAATATGCATCGGATGTCTTGAAACACGTAAGGCACATGTAAGGCAGTGGTACTGGTGCCGTCAACAGTATAAGTTGAATTCAGCATTCTTTTGAGACATGCTTTCCGACTACACACGACGTGCCCTTGGCCACGCGTGAGCGTTAGGTTCCCACCAACTATTCAGTCATTTGGGATAAAAATAGATGACTTGCAAGGGGTAAATTGGCGTGCGTGTCGCCATTATATTCCGTGTGCCATTTCCCTCCAATGGATATTAAATGTGACCGGCAAGCGCTCGTTATATAATCCATTCACACATTCAGCTCAGCTAGTGGGGAAAGGGACGGTACGTACACGCTGCAAAAACGCAACGATACGTTATTTGCTGGCGCGGCATCACCAACCGAAGTGACCTGCACTGGTTGCTTAAACATCCCGAAAGTCACGAGCCGATGAGTCAGCACAACTCAACCGATTTGGCCAGGAGCGTAGAAACATCCCTATAAGTTCGAACGCCAAAGGTGCTTTAAATGTATTTTCATATATCTTTCTCTATCCTATGCTAATTCTATGTCAGACTGCCACCTACGCATTAGGCATGCGGATGAGATTTTCGTTCGCAGCTTGTCAACATAAGTTTCGTAAAAAGCTGAAGCTTTTCAGGCCCTGCTCCGTCGTCTATTAATGTATTTGGCTACCAAATGTAAAGAGTGCGCCTGGACCTTCACTGGGTCTTTTTAAAACACGTGGCTTTTTGCATTACGGTGCTCCGTTTTCGTAGCAGCTCTATGGCGAAACCAGCCGCTAAGCGAGGCCTCTTCCACTGAAGCCAACCTCTACGGCCAAACGACTCAAATAGTCAAAGCAACGGACTGCAGTATTGTTTTCGCCGCTTCTTAACCTCAGTAGGCTACTTTCAAGGGAGCGAACAATATGGAAGTTTGCAAGGATGGCTCTTACTAAACTGGGTCGCTGGCATATTGCAAGTAGTGAACCGCTCTTGCCACGTTTGAGGGTCCGGATGTGAAGCACGTCTTATCCGCATTTGCATCTTAGATCCGCATTTGCTTCCAGCGGCTCCGCGCAATTAATACGCATCCCCATTACAGTGGGCTCAAGATCAACTTACGTTTTGCAGAACCACGTCTGCGGTGGTCTATCACTCCCTTTTCCACTTGCAAAAAGCTGGCCCATTAAATATGTTGACTAAACGCCCAAACACATTGGATTGTCTTGTGATCTGTTCAATTGAGGTACAACCTCCACAAGCTCCTGCGAGCATGCGAGCTCCGATGGTGCGACAGCACATCACGTACCTGCATCTTCTCAATTGTCCGGTGTTTACTTTCGTGAAGTTTAAGAATTAAATACGGAAGGGTAGATATTTACATGATTATTTGTTCATCCAGTACCTTGGAATGGAACGCCAGCTGGTAACAGCTATGCATGTAATACAAATGTTAATGATGCTAGGTGCGATTAGGATCCGAACTGACGTAATAGGATCAATACGCGGGACGCATTTACCGCGCACGCCCTTGCAGTCAGGCTACTTCAATACGTAGACCGCTGTTGTTTTCGGGACAGGTGGGACGGAGACGAAATGCACCCGGAGCATGCATGGGGACAAAATCACTGGCGCCGGCGTATCCCATACTACCTCCTCTACATGACTAAATTTATCAGCATGATAATGCAACACGACTGAACAGTCTTGCAGACAGGCGTAGCGATGTAACGAACAAGATGTACGAGAGAAATGCTTAAAACAGTTGGGCAGCGACCAGATCACCTGAAGAGTTGATCACAGAGTTGGCACAGCTGATGCCGGTCGCCAATATTTCATGTCCGTTTCCTTGCAGAAATATTCTTCGCTCCCTACATAACATTTAACAACGCCAGCCGTACAGGTATCTGCTGTTCTGTTCGAATCGGTCGCCGAGTGTACAGCCAAAAAATTCACACGCGCGAGATATGAAATCTCGAGCGCAAGTTAACTGGGCACCTTCACTCTGGCGCGGGGATCAAGTCTTCCATTCATAAGTTGTTCAGTGCATTAGCGAGGATCATTATTCACATGGATAAGACAGCGGTATTAGCCTTATTCCTCGGAGAAAGAAAAAAACAGGAGAATGGAGATATGGTCCAGGTTGATATTTCGGCAATATGCCGTTATCGAAACAATAGCAGAAGTGAATCCATCACACAGAAGTGAATTCATCATCGGCAGGCAATCTTGAATTCACTTCTGCTATTGTTTTGACAAGGGCATGTTGCCGAAATATCAGTCCATGTCTCCATTCTCCTGGTTTTTCCGAGGAATAAGGCTAATATTACTGTCTTATCTACGAGTCTTCCAGGCTTCTACATGCATACGCTGATTACGGGCAGCACAAATACGTGCTGACAGTTGAGAAAAAACGGCTGCTAACTTTGATGTCTTTACACAAAAGGGATGCGGCACCTGGATTTTACGGAAGTGTTTCCTGGATTGTTCGGAACATTTTCATGAAATCTGTCCTAGGTTCGTTAGTCCTTCAATGCACCAGATCGCGCAAATAGAAATCAGATGCTTAAGGAGATACAAGGATTAAGGTCAACCAGATTCTCACCATGGGTATAGCAGCACGCCAAACACGGCCTTTGTTCGTCCACCACGCATTTTTTAGACTGTCCGATGGCAGAAATACGGACGCTGGACGATTTCACAAACTTCAAGCATTTACACCTTACAACTATATTTCCCTCCCCAATAGAGATCTACAAACATCGAAAGGCGACGCCCCTAAGCTGGCGCTTTATGGTGAGAAGCGACAAAAATGCACGCCCACCTTAGCGGCCAACAAACAGTCCTAGCATATACCTTAGTTTCACAAAATGAGTTGGGAAAGCTGAGCAGTCAAAAATGGCGCAACTTATCCCCAAAACACGACAACAAACGGGTTGCACCCGCATTTGGCCCAGTCTTTTTATGGTTGGGAGCCTGGGGCCCAATTTGGGAGGTGAGCTGGAGCGTCCGCTCTCGCAATGGAGTGAGAAACTACACCCCTAGCGCATACGAGCTCTCAAGTTTGGCTTAACAAAACCTGAACCTAAAAAGAAATAATTTGTTGACGCAAATGCGCCCTACTCCATGGCGCATTTCGATGTCAGCTTTTATAACCATATCTTTTCGAACGGTGTGGAAAATGTCGTTTAGTTGAGAACTTTCGGGTGGAGAAGGGTGGTGTCGGGTTGGGTCGGGTCGGGTCAGTTCGGTTTGGTTCGGTTCGGTTCTGTTCGGTTCTGTTCGGTTCTGTTCGGGTCGGGTCGGGTCGGGTCGGGTCGGGTCGGGTCGGGTCGGGTCGGGTCGGGTCGGGTCGGGTCGGGTCGGGTCGGGTCGGGTCGGGTCGGGTCGGGTCGGGTCGGGTCGGGTCGGGTCGGGTCAGGTCGGTCCGCGGCCGGGTCCGGGTTTGGGTTCGGGATCAGGTCGGGTCGAGTCGTGTCAAGCTGCCTTGCGTAGGGTTGGGTTGCATCGGGCCGGATCGGATCGGATCGGATCGGATCGGGTCGGGTCGGGTCGGGTTGGGTCGAGTCGAATCGAGTCGAGTCGAGTCGAGTCGAGTCGAGTCGAGTCGAGTCGAGTCGAATCGAGTCGGAGTCGGGTCGGGTCGGGAGTGCGTGAGTCTTCATTTGTCAGACATGGCAACCATCCAGGAAAAGAAAAGACCCTCCCCCAGATGTGCGCGGATGAATGGGCCCTGGAATGAGCAAACATGACTAGAAACCCGTTAAACGTCGGCAGGAAGTTAAGGGCCGAGCGTTATCTGGTACATCCTCACTACACGTCAAGTGGTTTACAAGTCCCTTCGTGAGGTGGTTTGGCGGCAATCCTACAATCGCCACTCCACTCAGCTACTAACATACTTCCCTCATGACATGTCATGTCATGACGTGTCATGACGTCATGAGGCCGCGGAAATAAAACAATGCAACGTTGAGCATGGCGAGAGCTTCCGCTAGACCCCTCATCCAGGGACGCGGGAACAAGTGGGGGGGGGGGGGCGGGAAACTAAGCCCCTTTCCCCTCCCTACCTCCCGAGAATTTAACATAGACCTCATGATGCTGACTGGAAAGAAAGAACACAACCACAATGGTCATCGGGCCGCCAACTTTGGACGGCTTCTGCTGGCCCTGCTTTCATCGGTGTGTTGCAAGCGACGCCGGGGTCGTAGCGAACAGTTTTGAACAGTCGACCGCAGTCCGTCCCCACAGTGCGCAACCGCGTTCCCAGTCAGACCTCCTCAGCAGGGGTGTAGTCTCATGTTCAGTTGGGGGGGGGGGCCTCAGTCCTCCCCCTTCAACTTTAGGAAGTGGAAGTGGGCCAAATCTAGGAAAAATTCGTTTGCTAGCTACCTTGCGTGCTTGTTTGAGTAATTTTTCATTGTTCAGATCCCCTCCCCCGCCCTCAACTCATTTTGTGAGACCTCACCAGAGCTCCTCAGTAAAAATTACTTTTAAGTAATTAATTAGTAGTTTTAAAATTAAGAAATGCGCTCTTCCCCCATATTTCAAAGACAAATGCGCTGCTGGTATCATCAACCATGCAGTCACGACTCACGGAACAACTTAAAAGTGCGCAAGCGTGTCGATCCCTCAAACGGCTCTGCTATCAGTGGCGTAGCCGGGATCTCGCCCAGAAGGTTGTTAGATCGAGGCATGGGGCCTTCCAAGTTAAGAGGCCCCATTCCGTCGTTACAGGGCCATGTCTCGGATTCATGGGACCTTTTCAGGCTCGGGATGCCATAGTGATGCCTCGGCGGGCTCAACGGTCCATTTTTTGTTTTGGAAGCCCTAGAAGCATCTTAAACTGAACAGTACTGGAGCCCTTGGTCCCAGTGGGTCCCGCCACCCCCTGGATGGAAGGAGGGTATGGCCCAAAAGGCTCCTTGACCTAGTCACTGTCATTATCCGCTAAAGATGTCTTCGCAGCGATTTATTGGATGTTCCTGAATTCATTCCACCAAACAACTTTACTCAATTATCTCAATCAATCCGCACCAGAAACGCGGCCCATTTATACACCCAAGAACCGCTGTTAGCCCGACGGGTCCACGTAAGCTTCACAAAACGCAGTCGATGCGTCCTACCCAACCAGAATGACGCGGTAGTAATATGCAACCAAGAACCATCCTGCTTTTTTCGTTGGTACAGTACCTGAGCCTGTCTGATAAGATCGCCCTCGTTACCGTTCGCGGCAGCAGGAATCCCACGTCACCGCACGCCGAGCAGGAGTCAGCGACAGAACCAATGACCTTGAAATTCCCGCCGTAATTAACGAGCTTGAGATCACATCGGATCAAGAGAGCATATTTTGCAGCGTATCATGCATATACAGGGTAACTCAGAAAATGATCGCTGGAAATTAAAAAAACTTAGCAATGTTGAACTAATAACAAGCACTTTTAGAAGAAACATTTAGTGAATTTGCTGTACTTGACATCTTAATCTCAGTAATATTGCTTTTCTCACAGTTTCCTTCACCTTGAGTTATGTAACTATTTTATGTGAGCAGAATCATGCGATTTATGCCTTTACGTGACGAGAATGAAAACAATTGAATCAGAACACGCAATAAGATCGCTCACGCCTCGCATCAAGCCTTGTAAGCATATATTTTGAACGTAGATATCATACCATTCACTATTTAAAGGAGATTCAAAACGTTTTACGTCTGCATAAAGGTTTTTCTGAAAATGCGTTTACTAGAAGGAACAGAAAAGATTTTTTT
Organism: Pollicipes pollicipes; assembly: GCF_011947565.3. NCBI lineage: Eukaryota > Metazoa > Arthropoda > Thecostraca > Pollicipedomorpha > Pollicipedidae > Pollicipes > Pollicipes pollicipes. Next base: position 41,784,666 of record NW_023596225.1, on the reverse strand, counting down.
AAAAATTACATCCAACACCTATCTTAACGATCACAAATATTGTCACTGTGCATCGTCTTGAGCTGTAACGCTGTAGAGCAAAACACTGGCATTATAAAAGTATCACTATTGTGGTACTCATTTCCCTCTGGAACCCCGATAATATCGAGGCCGTGTAGAATTGCAAAGTAACAAAAATGAAAACTTGGAGAACGAACATAAAATGAACAGTATGGTGGGCTGCATTGGTGAAAGAAGCACATTTGGGTGGAGTGTTGTCTGGTCCGTCTCGATCCCCAATCATCTGTACAAATGGACATTCCTGATATATTTGTGGTGTAAAATCCGTTTGATTTGTCTTATCTCTATGAAAGTATGGGACTCATCGAACAATTTGCATTTTTCTGAGGCAAACAAACCAAAAGATAAATTCATACGCAGCTTTCCACGTATTTGAATCGTAAACACCTGCAAATTTTCCACGTCTGCAACTATTTTCAGTAGTAACGCTATAGACACCCACCCTACGGATGTTTGTGCACCTTCGCACTATGAGGATGATTCAGACGCCCCGTGACATCGCAAAAGCTGATCAAGCTAGAGTCACACGGAAACAGATATTGAAAGCTCTCGTCAACCTGCATCAGGTGTGCGAAAGTAATCAGTAACGAATGTGACTTTAAACGGGTCAAATCAGGTCATGGTAGTGAAACAACCACTTTGCAGACCGCCCCTGTTATATCCAGAACGAAAAGTGCTGTAACGGTGCAAAAGGCGGCATTAGATAGTTCTCGGAATGCTACGAGATGCAGGGGTATTGTTACGTATTCAGTTGAGGGGCTCCCACACCCCAACTTGGTCTCAAGGCCACCCACCCCCTCCCACCCTCCAGTTTTGCAGATGAAGTAGGTCAAATTAGGGAAATTAGTTTGCGTGGGTAGTTTTGGAGTAGTTTTTGTAGGCCTGAGCCGTTCAGCACTCCGAAGTTATTTGGTAAAGCTGTGCCCCTGACCAGACGGGCACTAGTGGACATCAACAGGTGTAAGCTGTGATATGTCGCGTTATGTCAGATAAATGAAGACTATTGCCGCATTGGCCCGTCCGGCTACATCTAAAACTGAACAAGTCACGTCAGTGGGGAAAACAGAGTAATAAAGACCTTTTATGTCTGTAAGATGTTTGTCATTGAAGTTCAGATTGCATGACAGTTAAAGGTTAAATCTGGTGACATCTCTTTCTCTGCATCTGCATTTCGGTGTCGACTGAGTGTTTACCAATCATGATGCGAGTAGTTGGGCCCCCCCCCCTCCCCCCCCACAAACTGCCGTACAAATACAGAAGAGGGGAGAGAGGGGGGGGGGGCTTGATGGAGTGTAGCCGATGCGTAACAAAGCGGGGGCCGTAGGGCTTTTTGCCAGAGTAACATTACGTTTAGGTGTGGTTGCAAGTCATGTTTAGAGCTTTAGAACTGCATGAAAAACTCATTGGAAAATTCCTAACCGTTTAACCTGTGCGTGATCCAAGCGGCTGATGGCAGACATACTCATACACATTGTCTCCTTAGTATGATAGCAGATATTAAACCTTACCCTCGGATCGCTTTGGTATCATCTCAGGACTGGTGACACTCTTTTTGATTCGCACCTCTCGCTCAATTGGAAGCCAAACAGACGATATATGTTTGAAGCATTACGCTCGACACAGCGTAACTAGGGGGGGGGGGGGGCGGTTTTTCCTGGCGCAAGCGGTGCATATCACAGGAATGAAAAGACGCGCGACGTATTTATAGACGACCCACTGACCCTGTCGGTGCGATTAACTATGCGAGCCATTTATCATCCCTGAGCAACGGGAATGGCACCGACAAGTCCGGGTGTGCGATTTCATCAGTCGCTGATCACTTCAGCCCTCACAATGATAGTTGCGAGGAACTTGCCGACCCATCGCAGCAATTACGTACTAGCATGGCGCAAAGTAACGCTAGCATTAGACAAATGGGATCAGTGTATACGACAACGTCTGCAATGCTGCACTTCAGTTATCACTTGCCAATATTTATGTCGTGAATTGTCAGCGTCAGTTTTTGCTGTTTAAGGCATCTGTACCAGTCAAACTACGCATTAAACAACCAAAAAGGAAAACAACGAAAATGGTAGCTACTTGAGTCAGGTTGTGCCATGTGGTTTGACTGGTCACTTTCCCTCTGCAGAAGGCGACGCGATGCACGCTCGCGCCCCTGTTATAGATCGCCTAGAGCGCCATCTATCACATTGGCCATATTGGCACCAAGGCGTCATGGCACAATCGGGATTCGAGCCCCCCCCCCCCCCCCCCCACGTGTGAGTCTATGGCACTAACCATTAGGCAATCAAGTCGCGTCAGTCATTTTTCATCACAGCTCCCACTTTCCAATATGCTCACGGACATAACCGGTTATCAATAGAGTCGACTACAATTATTGCAGCCATTAACACCCGGCAAACTAGTTTTACGTGAAATGTACCAATCGTTCCCTGAAAACAATGTTGCTCATCAACTGTGATCTGATCACCCACGTCTCGTCCCAATTGTTAAACACCTACCAATCTTGTAATGACAGGTTCCAGTCAGGGATTTTAACCATAAGAGCAATTCTGTATCAGCCAAGCTATCAGCTGTGCGGTGACAGCAACAAGCTGGGTGTATGCTGTTACGCCACCCGATATTCTCCCAACCATCATTCTAGAAAGTCTAGAAAGTCTTGCGTGGATTGCTGTCAGCAAGACAATTGATTGAGGCTCCGCGCTCGCCATTTCACCCAAAGGCTTCGTATCTGGCGCGAATAGGTTGGTATCTGACGTAAGGTAACATGCAACTGTCTGAAAACCTTCCTTATGAGCCGGGTGCAATGACCCACAAAACCAAACATTCATGGTTCGCATACCAGTGGGTGTCCCAGGATTTGCCTTAAACCCAGCGCCAAACCGCAGCCTCTAATCTGCAGTTAGCATGCATTTATCGCTCGTTGGCGGCATGTTACCCCCACTAACTAGGAGCAGCACTGAACCAAATAGTTAGAGGCGCTGTTGAGACTCGAGCTTGCATCATTTCCTTGCAATAACATGGGTTTCTTGTTTAATTTTGTCATTCAACGCTGGAGATGCTGTGATTTAATGCCGGAGATGCAGCGGTATCACAAATAACTATTTAGTTTCACCCATACTTCAAGTCAAGCGTCAAGTCAAGTCAAGTCACGTCATAAGTCAAGCGCAGAAAATACTAATATGCGCCATCACAGATGTGACAAGGGTCGTCGCAGTGTCATCCCAGGCGTTATAGTGTGTGACTGGCGTGGATGTTCGAGAAGAGCATTCACGAGACACCACATAGCATATTTTTGTCTAGAAGCGCAGTTTGCGTGCATTGCGTTGATTCGTGGTTTGATATCAATACATAGCAAATAGTCATCA
>NW_023596225.1:41720623-41780238 GCF_011947565.3 Pollicipes pollicipes | reverse complement strand
TTTCGGTTCCGGGTCGGGTTCGGGTCGGGTCGGGTCGGGTCGGGGTCGGGTCGGGTCGGGGTCGGGTCGGGGTCGGGTCGGGTCGGGTCGGGTCGGGTCAGGTCCGCGGCCGGGTCCGGGTTTGGGTTCGGGATCAGGTCGGGTCGAGTCGTGTCAAGCTGCCTTGCGTAGGGTTGGGTTGCATCGGGCCGGATCGGATCGGATCGGATCGGATCGGGTCGGGTCGGGTCGGGTTGGGTCGAGTCGAATCGAGTCGAGTCGAGTCGAGTCGAGTCGAGTCGAGTCGAGTCGAGTCGAATCGAGTCGGAGTCGGGTCGGGTCGGGAGTGCGTGAGTCTTCATTTGTCAGACATGGCAACCATCCAGGAAAAGAAAAGACCCTCCCCCAGATGTGCGCGGATGAATGGGCTCTGGAATGAGCAAACATGACTAGAAACCCGTTAAACGTCGGCAGGAAGTTAAGGGCCGAGCGTTATCTGGTACATCCTCACTACACGTCAAGTGGTTTACAAGTCCCTTCGTGAGGTGGTTTGGCGGCAATCCTACAATCGCCACTCCACTCAGCTACTAACATACTTCCCTCATGACATGTCATGTCATGACGTGTCATGACGTCATGAGGCCGCGGAAATAAAACAATGCAACGTTGAGCATGGCGAGAGCTTCCGCTAGACCCCTCATCCAGGGACGCGGGAACAAGTGTGGGGGGGGGGGCGGGAAACTAAGCCCCTTTCCCCTCCCTACCTCCCGAGAATTTAACATAGACCTCATGATGCTGACTGGAAAGAAAGAACACAACCACAATGGCCATCGGGCCGCCAACTTTGGACGGCTTCTGCTGGCCCTGCTTTCATCGGTGTGTTGCAAGCGACGCCGGGGTCGTAGCGAACAGTTTTGAACAGTCGACCGCAGTCCGTCCCCACAGTGCGCAACCGCGTTCCCAGTCAGACCTCCTCAGCAGGGGTGTAGTCTCATGTTCAGTTGGGGGGGGGGGCCTCAGTCCTCCCCCTTCAACTTTAGGAAGTGGAAGTGGGCCAAATCTAGGAAAAATTCGTTTGCTAGCTACCTTGCGTGCTTGTTTGAGTAATTTTTCATTGTTCAGATCCCCTCCCCCGCCCTCAACTCATTTTGTGAGACCTCACCAAAGCTCCTCAGTAAAAATTACTTTCAAGTAATTAATCAGTAGTTTTAAAATTAAGAAATGCGCTCTTCCCCCATATTTCAAAGACAAATGCGCTGCTGGTATCATCAACCATGCAGTCACGACTCACGGAACAACTTAAAAGTGCGCAAGCGTGTCGATCCCTCAAACGGCTCTGCTATCAGTGGCGTAGCCGGGATCTCGCCCAGGAGGCTGTTAGATCGAGGCATGGGGCCTTCCAAGTTAAGAGGCCCCATTTCGTCGTTACAGGGCCATGCCTCGGATTCATGGGACCTTTTCAGGCTCGGGATGCCATAGTGATGCCTCGGCGGGCTCAACGGTCCATTTTTTGTTTTGGAAGCCCTAGAAGCATCTTAAACTGAACAGTACTGGAGCCCTTGGTCCCAGTGGGTCCCGCCACCCCCTGGATGGAAGGAGGGTATGGCCCAAAAGGCTCCTTGACCTAGTCACTGTCATTATCCGCTAAAGATGTCTTCGCAGCGATTTATTGGATGTTCCTGAATTCATTCCACCAAACAACTTTACTCAATTATCTCAATCAATCCGCACCAGAAACGCGGCCCATTTATACACCCAAGAACCGCTGTTAGCCCGACGGGTCCACGTAAGCTTCACAAAACGCAGTCGATGCGTCCTACCCAACCAGAATGACGCGGTAGTAATATGCAACCAAGAACCATCCTGCTTTTTTCGTTGGTACAGTACCTGAGCCTGTCTGATAGGATCGCCCTCGTTACCGTTCGCGGCAGCAGGAATCCCACGTCACCGCACGCCGAGCAGGAGTCAGCGACAGAACCAATGACCTTGAAATTCCCGCCGTAATTAACGAGCTTGAGATCACATCGGATCAAGAGAGCATATTTTGCAGCGTATCATGCATATACAGGGTAACTCAGAAAATGATCGCTGGAAATTAAAAAACTTAGCAATGTTGAACTAACAACAAGCACTTTTAGAAGAAACATTTAGTGAATTTGCTGTACTTGACATCTTAATCTCAGTAATATTGCTTTTCTCACAGTTTCCTTCACCTTGAGTTATGTAACTATTTTATGTGAGCAGAATCATGCGATTTATGCCTTTACGTGACGAGAATGAAAACAATTGAATCAGAACACGCAATAAGATCGCTCACGCCTCACATCAAGCCTTGTAAGCATATATTTTGAACGTAGATATCATACCATTCACTATTTAAAGGAGATTCAAAACGTTTTACGTCTGCATAAAGGTTTTTCTGAAAATGCGTTTACTAGAAGGAACAGAAAAGATTATTTAAAAATTACATCCAACACCTATCTTAACGATCACAAATGTTGTCACTGTGCATCGTCTTGAGCTGTAACGCTGTAGAGCAAAACACTGGCATCATAAAAGTATCACTATTGTGGTACTCATCTCCCTCTGGAACCCCCATAATATCGAGGCCGTGTAGAATTGCAAAGTAACAAAAATGAAAACTTGGAGAACGAACATAAAATGAACAGTATGGTGGGCTGCATTGGTGAAAGAAGCACATTTGGGTGGAGTGTTGTCTGGTCCGTCTCGATCCCCAATCATCTGTACAAATGGACATTCCTGATATATTTGTGGTGTAAAATCCGTTTGATTTGTCTTATCTCTATGAAAGTATGGGACTCATCGAACAATTTGCATTTCTCTGAGGCAAACAAACCAAAAGATAAATTCATACGCAGCTTTCCACGTATTTGAATCGTAAACACCTGCAAATTTTCCACGTCTGCAACTATTTTCAGTAGTAACGCTATAGACACCCACCCTACGGATGTTTGTGCACCTTCGCACTATGAGGATGATTCAGACGCCCCGTGACATCGCAAAAGCTGATCAAGCTAGAGTCACACGGAAACAGATATTGAAAGCTCTCGTCAACCTGCATCAGGTGTGCGAAAGTAATCAGTAACGAATGTGACTTTAAACGGGTCAAATCAGGTCATGGTAGTGAAACAACCACTTTGCAGACCGCCCCTGTTATATCCAGAACGAAAAGTGCTGTAACGGTGCAAAAGGCGGCATTAGATAGTTCTCGGAATGCTACGAGATGCAGGGGTATTGTTACGTATTCAGTTGAGGGGCTCCCACACCCCAACTTGGTCTCAAGGCCACCCACCCCCTCCCACCCTCCAGTTTTGCAGATGAAGTAGGTCAAATTAGGGAAATTAGTTTGCGTGGGTAGTTTTGGAGTAGTTTTTGTAGGCCTGAGCCGTTCAGCACTCCGAAGTTATTTGGTAAAGCTGTGCCCCTGACCAGACGGGCACTAGTGGACATCAACAGGTGTAAGCTGTGATATGTCGCGTTATGTCAGATAAATGAAGACTATTGCCGCATTGGCCCGTCCGGCTACATCTAAAACTGAACAAGTCACGTCAGTGGGGAAAACAGAGTAATAAAGACCTTTTATGTCTGTAAGATGTTTGTCATTGAAGTTCAGATTGCATGACAGTTAAAGGTTAAATCTGGTGACATCTCTTTCTCTGCATCTGCATTTCGGTGTCGACTGAGTGTTTACCAATCATGATGCGAGTAGTTGGGCCCCCCCCCCTCCCCCCCCACAAACTGCCGTACAAATACAGAAGAGGGGAGAGGGGGGGGGGGGCTTGATGGAGTGTAGCCGATGCGTAATAAAGCGGGGGCCGTAGGGCTTTTTGCCAGAGTAACATTACGTTTAGGTGTGGTTGCAAGTCATGTTTAGAGCTTTAGAACTGCATGAGAAACTCATTGGAAAATTCCTAACCGTTTAACCTGTGCGTGATCCAAGCGGCTGATGGCAGACATACTCATACACATTGTCTCCTTAGTATGATAGCAGATATTAAACCTTACAGTCGGATCGCTTTAGTATCATCTCAGGACTGGTGACACTCTTTTTGATTCGCACCTCTCGCTCAATTGGAAGCCAAACAGACGATATATGTTTGAAGCATTACGCTCGACACAGCGTAACTAGGGGGGGGGGGGGCGCTTTTTCCTAGCGCAAGCGGTGCATATCACAGGAATGAAAAGACGCGCGACGTATTTATAGACAACCCACTGACCCTGTCGGTGCGATTAACTATGCGAGCCATTTATCATCCCTGAGCAACGGGAATGGCACCGACAAGTCCGGGTGTGCGATTTCATCAGTCGCTGATCACTTCAGCCCTCACAATGATAGTTGCGAGGAACTTGCCGATCCATCGCAGCAATTACGTACTAGCATGGCGCAAAGTAACGCTAGCATTAGACAAATGGGATCAGTGTATACGACAACGTCTGCAATGCCGCACTTCAGTTATCACTTGCCAATATTTATGTCGTGAATTGTCAGCGTCAGTTTTTGCTGTTTAAGGCATCTGTACCAGTCAAACTATGCATTAAACAACCAAAAAGGAAAACAACGAAAATGGTAGCTACTTGAGTCAGGTTGTGCCATGTGGTTTGACTGGTCACTTTCCCTCTGCAGAAGGCGACGCGATGCACGCTCGCGCCCCTGTTATAGATCGCCTAGAGCGCCATCTATCACATTGGCCATATTGGCACCAAGGCGTCATGGCACAATCGGGATTCGAGCCCCCCCCCCCCCCCCCCACGTGTAAGTCCATGGCACTAACCATTAGGCAATCAAGTCGCGTCAGTCATTTTTCATCACAGCTCCCACTTTCCAATATGCTCACGGAAATAACCGGTTATCATTAGAGTCGACTACAATTATTGCAGCCATTAACACCCGGCAAACTAGTTTTACGTGAAATGTACCAATCGTTCCCTGAAAACAATGTTGCTCATCAACTGTGATCTGATCACCCACGTCTCGTCCCAATTGTTAAACACCTACCAATCTTGTAATGACAGGTTCCAGTCAGGGATTTTAACCACAAGAGCAATTCTGTATCAGCCAAGCTATCAGCTGTGCGGTGACAGCAACAAGCTGGGTGTATGCTGTTACGCCACCCGATATTCTCCCAACCATCATTCTAGAAAGTCTAGAAAGTCTTGCGTGGATTGCTGTCAGCAAGACAATTGATTGAGGCTCCGCGCTCGCCATTTCACCCAAAGGCTTCGTATCTGGCGCGAATAGGTTGGTATCTGACGTAAGGTAACATGCAACTGTCTGAAAACCTTCCTTATGAGCCGGGTGCAATGACCCACAAAACCAAACATTCATGGTTCGCATACCAGTGGGTGTCCCAGGATATGCCTTAAACCCAGCGCCAAACCGCAGCCTCTAATCTGCAGTTAGCATGCATTTATCGCTCGTTGGCAGCATGTTACCCCCACTAACTAGGAGCAGCACTGAACCAAATAGTTAGAGGCGCTGTTGAGACTCGAGCTTGCATCATTTCCTTGCAATAACATGGGTTTCTTGTTTAATTTTGTCATTCAACGCTGGAGATGCTGTGATTTAATGTCGGAGATGCAGCGGTATCACAAATAACTATTTAGTTTCACCCATACTTCAAGTCAAGCGTCAAGTCAAGTCAAGTCACGTCATAAGTCAAGCGCAGAAGACACTAATATGCGCCATCACAGATGTGACAAGGGTCGTCGCAGTGTCATCCCAGGCGTTATAGTGTGTGACCTGGCGTGGATGTTCGAGAAGAGCATTCACGAGACACCACATAAGCATATTTTTGTCTAGAAGCGCAGTTTGCGTGCATTGCGTTGATTCGTGGTTTGATATCAATACATAGCAAATAGTCATCAAACCCAAGCATGTCAATCATCACAGCCGGGAACCCAGAAATGTCTGATCCATGTAAAATCACCAATATGAGTACGGCAATCGCATTTATCTGTGTATTTTTATTGTTAACTCAAGCCCATTTCAGCTACCCATTAAGCGCCAGTTGCCTTATGGATATGATCAACCACTGAACACGAATAACTCGGGGTAGTTTGGGCTTGAGGGCATGACCGGTATATGCTCGAGCGCAGAGCACCGCGCTTTGCATCATACGCAGTGCGCATCGTGTTCTTGGTTCATTTATGCTCAGCCCCGGCATGTTTTACGTTATTGCCAACCCAGGGCTATGCCTTTGCACCCCTGTATTTTGTGTTTATTCCCACGATAACATCAAGGCCGATGGTCGTCCGCCAACCTTGCCCGATGCATAGCGACTTTCGTGCCCCATGTGCAGTCGTTTCGTGTTTCGAACCCCACGTGCAGTTTTAACCAAGACTGCCGTCAGCGCATAGGTAGCTAGTGTCAGGTCAGTCTCCAACGTGCGGCATTTTCCTATGCTTTCACGTTGGTGCTGATCGTGATAAGTTTCTTGGTCTTCGCAGAGCCCTTTCGTTTGCCCGCCTTTTTGCGCGGGCTCTTATCGAGATACGTGTCGATGAACTGTCGGGTCGGATCACAGGTCAGCTGACTGCCGTCGATCAGCCGTGTGGGCAGGCAGATGGGGCTGACCGCCGGCGGCTTCCTGTAGCGCGTGCTACACACCCGCGGCGAGCAGACTCCCACGTCTTCGCCCCTGTCGGCGCGCCGCACGCGTTTCCTGTCGCCTCGCGCCGCGTCCAGCTGCGGGCACTCCAGCGGCGGCAGCGGCGGCTTGGGGCAGCGGAACACGCGCGTCATCTTGCTGCGCACGCGGCCCGGCTCCACCAAGTCGTTCTTCATCACCAGCTGGCGCAGGCACTGCGTGCGCATGAACTCGTCGGCGACGCCCCTGAGCCACTGGCGCGAGTTGCGCGGCCGCTGCTCGTCCTCGCAGGAGGGGAACGTGCCCGTGCTGACCGTCATGGAGGAGAGCTCGTCATCAAGCAGGTCACCATAGGAGATGCGCTTCTTGGGCTGCTTCTGCTTCGGCTCCGGCTCCGGCCCCGGCTCCGGCTCCGGCTCCTGCTCGGACTGCTGCGAGACGCTGCTGGCCTCCGGCGTCTCCTCGGCGCCGGAGACGGCGCGCCTCATGGCGATGCAGCAGCGACAGCGGCCACAGGGCGCGGCGTCGTCGTCTCGGTCCGGTCCGTCCCTGCGGTCCCTCTCCTGCCGGCCGCGACTGCGGTCCCTGCCGTCCCGGTAGCTGTCGATGCCTTTGCCGTCTCTAGGGCCTCCCCCACCGTGATCGTCTCTGTAGCCTCGGTCGTCCCTGTAGCCCCCGTCGACCCGTTGATCGCCATAATCCTGGCCGCCTCTGCCGTCCCAGGGGTCTTTCCCCGCGTGCTCGTCTCTATAGCCGGCACCGCCCAGGCCTTCCCAATACTGCTGACCCTCCCCGTGCCGTTGACCCTCCCTGAACTGTCGACCATCTCGGTCGCTGCCGCGTCCACGAGCCCCGCCCTCGTCTCTGCCCGCTCCGCCAGTCCAGTCCGGCTCCCCACCGCGCCACCTGGGATCCGTCCCTCCAATGACATCATGGCCGTCGTACTGCACCGGCGGCTGCCGCGCCGCGCCCAGATTCTCCGCCCACCCTTGAGCGGCGGCCGTCTGTGTGCCCGACTGTCGCTTGGCCGGCGTCTGCTGGCCCGCCGAGGCGATCGACGACTCCGAGATCGTGATGTCGGGGACCTCGGCGGGTGCCACGTCCGCCGGGTTGTCGTAGACGACCTTGGCGGTGCTCTCGCCGTACTTCTGCTTCAGCGCGTCCGTGATGCCCATCTCGTCCATCTGAGTCGACACGCGACGCAGCCAGGTGAACACGTCCTCATTGCCGACGATCAGCGAGTCCTTGATAGGCTTGGACTCGCGCTGGTCCTCGGCGTCAGACCCGGCCGCCTCGCTTGTCTCCGTCTCCTGCGAGTCGTCGCCAGTGCCAGTCTCGCCGTCGATGACAATGGCAGGGGCAGCGCCGCTCGCCGGCGGGGCGGGGCCGGAGTCGGGCGAGGCGTCCGTGTCGGTGTCCGCCTCGTACGGCTTGTCATCTCGGCCGACGGCAGCAGCGGCGGCCGCAGCGTCGGCGGAGCCGGGCGCGCCGCGAGAGGTGCGTGAGTCGACGCCTCCACCGGGCAGAACGGGACCTGCGGCATCACTGGACACCGGACCCGGCTCATCCGGACCCGTGTCTCCATCCTCAGTGGGCTTTAGAGGACCCTCGTCGGCTCCGAGGCTGTCCTCGCCCGAGTGTTGCGGCTCTCCGTCCTCATCCCCGGACGGCAGATCGCTGTCAGCCAGGTCCGATCCTTGTTCGTGGTCTCCGTTCTCGGGCGTAGCATGAGCGTCAATGGCAGCCCCATCATCAGGGCTGGGCTCCGACGTTTCTGTGGAGATATTATGCATTTGGTCAGAACATTAACCTTTTGGCATAAACCGAAATGTTAAAAAATGTTCACGTCATATACGTCATTGGTCTTGGGGCATTTGCAGTCACATGCTTTATTGGCTTGTCGCTCATTGGTTGTCGCTCATTAAGCTTACAGGGAGTATTCCACATTTGTGCTGGGTTTTGGGGTTTTGGGGCTTTTAACTGAAACAGCCATCTTGAAGATCATTCTGTGCGGTTCACAGCCCTGTCCCTCTTAAGACCTAAACGCTTCTAGTTTCTGAGCCACACACCCGTGAAGATATGCCGACTTTTTCGTGGACTATTTCAAGGTCATCCAAGTATCCATGACGCCGTGATAACGTCACTGAAATTCTGCTATTCCACTGGCCACGCTGCGGTCAAGGCCAAGAAAGATATATTGGTCTAGTCGCTCTTACCTGACGTTCGAAAGCACGATGTGTAGATATAAGAGACGTCAATTGATTTCAATCAATGTTGTGCATGGTACCATGACACAATCAAACAATGGCGTATTGAGGGGCATATTACGAAGCAGAGAAACTGTGCGGTTCATGGCAATCTTTCCCACTTAGAGCGATACGAAGAGTTATAAGTGAGATCACTTGACCATGTCTGATGCTTGTTTCAATATATTCAAATCTGAAACATTCCCTTCAATTATCTCAAGCATGCTCGTCAACTCTTTCCCCAAATTGGCATCCGTATGTTTCAAACACAAAGCCTTACCTGAAAAAGCATCAGTCGCCTCATCATGGTCTTGATTTATGCTTGCACGGCGCTCATCGTCACCTGTCACCGGGTCTTCCGCGTTGGGGTCCCTTTTTTCATCGATTGTGCCCAGACTGGCTGACATGCGACCGGCTGTATCGCCACTGGTTGATGCACCAAGTGATCGCCTGCTTGCTGATGTCGCGCCAACCGAACCTCGGCTAGCTGTTGTAGCGCCAACTGAACCCCGGCTGCCTGATGCTGCACCGATTGTACCCCGGCTGGCTGATGCTGCGCCAACTGAGCCCCGGCTGGCTGATGCTGATCCAACTGTGCCTCTGCTGGCTGACGCCGAACCGACTGAGCCCCGGCTGGCTGATGCTGATCCAACTGTGCCTCTGCTGGCTGACGCCGAACCGACTGAGCCCTTGCTGGCTGATGCTGATCCAACTGTGCCTCTGCTGGCTGACGCCGAACCGACTGAGCCCTTGCTGGCTGACGCTGATCCAACTGTGCCTCTGCTGGCTGACGCCGAACCGACTGAGCCCTTGCTGGCTGACGCTGGTCCAACTGTGTCTCTGCTGGCTGACGTCGATCCGACCGAGCCCTTGCTGGCTGACGCTGGTCTGACCGTACCCCCGCTAGCCGATGCCGAACCGACAGACGCCTTCCTTTCGGCTTCGCCTTCAGCTGGTGGACTCCCCTCGCCGTCGATGTCGGTGGCAGGTGTCGCGCCATTGCTCGGATCCTCTGACGTCTCCGGAGCCGCTGAGGGATCTTCGCCAGTCAGCGACCGTCTTCCCATGGGCGCCTGCGGACCAGTTATGTCCATACATACCGCAGAACACACTGATGCGAGTATCTGTCACACAATCCGAACAGATGCGTGGACATTACATTACATCACAGCTGCATCACATCACATACAGCATTATTATATTGCATTACATTATATTACGAAGTCCGAACAGCTGCGTGGATTACACTGCTCGTGACCGTATCTGACCGGAAGCGGCGTCAAATGCAAGGCACAGTCGGCAACCTCATTCCCTGGGCATGCAACAATGTCATGAGAGATGGGCGCAAAATGACCACAATAGTCGGCGCCCTAAAACTTCAATCAGCAACAATGTCAGGAGAGAAGTCCTTCCATATTTCATGCTTTCATAACTTCACCTCCGAAGTCAGGCTGTCTAACCTTTAGTTAACGCCCTAACTGACCAATGATATCGGGAAGGATCTGATTCAATGTATGCCAGTTTCATTGCATATCAGCATCGCACTTAAATTACGGTCAGGTCTCAATTTTCGTGCGCTCCGCGAATCGTTGCTTCTGGCGTTTAGCGGGTGGAGAACCGGGGCTATGTGTTTCCTTTGTTGTTCTGCCTGTACGGTACGCGACCGCTGTCACGCACGCTGAACACATTTCATACAACATCACGCATGTTCTGAACAGACTTGTCTATTGGGAATATGGGTCCATGCCTGAGCCCTGCCACTGCACTGCTGTTGAATGAACTCTTGACCTAAACGTTGGTGCTTTAAGCCGGGTGTCGATTCGTATCCGTAGAGGTGAGGTTCCACATCTGTATACAGTTTTGAACTGAAATAGACATCTTGAAAACTATTCTGCGTAGTTCACAGTGCTGTCCTTCTTTAGACCCAAACCCCTCTTGTTTCTGAGCTACGCGCCTGCGGAGATGCGCACACTAACTGGAGGACTAAATGCACAAATCCTACCATTTCATTAGCCGTGCCGCGATCAAAGCCAATACAAAACATAATTGTCGAACCGTTTATATCTGGCGCTCGTGGACATGCTTTCTAGATGTAACGGCCGTCAATAGGCTTTCAATCAACGTTCTCCAAGGTATGATGACGCAATCAAACAATCATATATTCGAGAGTCTATTAACCAAACAAAGAACTTACGTTGTCTACAGCAGGCTTTTCACTTCAAAGTATTCAGATAGTTATAGGTGAGCATATTTCATCATATCTTCAATGTCTTCAAATGTGGAACAATCGCTTTAATAAACACTGGGATAGGGCCGGATATCACCGTCGAAGGGGATTGCAGCAACAACATACCTTGCCAGCTGTGCTTATGGACGCTATGGCTCTCAGCCTTCGTTCATCAGCCTCCTGTTCGTCAGCGATCTTTGTCGCTTTCTTCACAATAGAGTTCGTAAGCGCCACAGCAATGCTGGCCACTTGTTTTGACTCGGTTATGGACAGCGAAGCATTTCTACCTGGGTCCGAATGAACCACACTTTCGGTGGAAGAATCCAGTTTGCGTTCACTTATTTTGATATTAACAACAGGGAGACCAAATTTTGTGCTTCCTATTATTTACCATGGCATAGCAGCTCCAGCACGGAACCCTGCCAAGTATTGTGCATAACTTTCTGGAATGTAGCTCGGTTGTCACGGATAAAAATAATCATTTGATTAACACCTTGTAAAATGTTTAAGCTTAATTTCGACCGCGACATCCAATGAAAGACATCTTAAGTACTTCGACTAAATATATAGAATGGGCTAAAACGGCCATTCATATATTCTCGCGCGGACGTTGAACGTAGCACCTCTCCATAGCAAGAACTCTTCAAAGGCCAGTCATTACACAAACGCAGTTTTCCGATATGACGACGAAGAAAAAAGAATTCACGCAGTGGCGTCTTCTCGCCTTTGAATATGGTGGTGAATGAGCTTATGTCTCCGGAAAGGAGATGACAAAGGTGGGATAAAAAGGGTCGAATTACTAGAACCAAGATGGAGAAGGAAATGAGCTACCAATAGCGTAGTTTCGCAAAATCAGATTTGGGGTGTGGGACCGATCAGCAAAAAATGACGCAACAAATCTGGCAAAATCCGCCAATAAACTAGCCGTTCCCCTGGAATTGGTTCACTTCTTTCTCAAAGCTTTTTGTGCGGGAAGGGGTGAGGGCGTAGGTGAGGGAGGGAGTGTTGAGCCTAAGTTATAAGACTGGAGTTTTCCAACTGAAAAGGAAGCTGCGCTCCTGCGTACACCATTCGTTAGAGCAGCACTGGTGCTGAACGCATAAATGAATCGTTGAAAATATATCCCGTAGGACAAATATCAAGATCATTATATTTAATATGACCGTTGAATGTATTGTTGTAAAGTGATATATGATTTCTGTTTTTGTTTATTGGAGTTTAGGGGCGCGCCGACTGAAAGTGATATATGATAATTCCGCGTTAGATACCACTTGGCAAACTAAATGAGCGGGATGTTTCTTTTCATTTCATTCTCGACATGTGTAGTTACTTATTTATGGTAACGAGGAATCTTCCTTAAGATGAAAATATGTCACCAGTGACGCTATGTGTCAGTAAAAGATCACAAGAATAGCGACGCTTTATCGGTGATGCACTTTTGATGGTTATGACTCCAACCCGCATTTACATATTGAAAACAGGCTTGTGCGCGTTATGGTCAATTATGAGCATCAATACGATGCAACACAAGCGAAACGCGCAGAATCGAGGAAAATTCACATAACAAGGCGCACACAAATAAGAAGTGCAGCATTTTAGTATGAATAGAAGATAATTTTCCCCCATTTCCCGTGAACGCTTTGAGACATCGCGCCAAATGAGCCTTCGATGCCCGCCAGTATAATTTTTTCGGCAGACATATCGGAGCCTGTGTAGACCATAGTACACAGCTGCTGTGTCGAGCGTGAGCTGGGTACCACAGCCTTTTATGACACTCTAGCGACTACTGCAGATATACTACCTATTGTGTCATGCCCCGAACGGGCACCGCGCAGGGCCCGTAGCACGCTGGCCTTTCCGGTGCGCGATCACGTGATCGTGCCCCTGGGACGGCGGCTGTGCCGCAATGCCGTGTCCACCCGAGGCGACACCCCACTTGACCTGTACGGCTGCCGCTGCCAGCAAATGCAGCCACCAGCTGGCGTCCAGCGTGTGCGGGCGGTCAGCCAGCAGCAGACACCACACTACCATTCATGGGTCATGGACAACCGGGATTTCATTCCAGGCCCTATGTGGCAGAACTCACGGCTCTAACCGCTCAACTATCATACTCCGAGATACCGCACATACGCATGGATGCTGCTGTGTATGATGCATGTCTGCAAATGTAGATGTATGTACGTATGCATATGCATGCATGTGTTACATGCATATGGAAATTAGGAAAATCCAGCCTTGCATTACATGTGACTGGTCATGTCGTTTGAAGTTAGTAAATTCAAGAAACGTTACGGAACATAAAGACACTTTTACACAGCTGTTTTCTAAAAAAAAAGCGGGAAGCGATTGATGCATAAGCTGGGGTTGCTACTAGCGAAGCACTTTAACACTTGATCTATTAGTCACCCATGAACATCGTAAACCAGATAACATACGCCGGGTGCGGCGGTAGCCACACCAACTCGCGTTCTAGTGAAACAGTCTTGAGGGTTTTAAAGATGTTTGTCCCAGTAGTTTTGCCGCACCAACTTTTCCCTTCTTCGCGCACACAACTTCTCTCAGTATCTCCCGACGTACTCGGAAGAAACCAGGAATCTTACGGTCAAAACCAGAGCCCGGAAGAGAGAACCGTACTGAATCATGAGTCTGCAGTGACGGTGGCCGCATGATCCAGGGCTGCATGACACGGGCCGATCAGTTTCAGAGGACGTGTCCATTGGGCACGGACCATGAGCCCAGCAGCCACATTCAAAGAAAACGGGACACGGTGCGGTGCCGTGGCTGTGTCAAGAAGACAAGTTGATCACCCTATCAGTCTCAGGGGCGTAGTTTTGCAGATTGAAATGGGCGGGGGGGGGGGGGACTGAACCGTAAAAATGATGAAACCTTCTTCCAAAAGCCGCCAACAAGCGGGTTTCTGCCGGTTGTGGCCCACTTTTCTCTCAAATTTGGAAAAGGGGGGAAGTTGGAACCCAAGTTAAGAGAGGGGAAGCCCCACCTCCCAGCTGAAGCGAAAACTGCATCCCTGATCAGTCCGGTTGTCCTCTTCTCAGAGGGCGCGCAAGTCAGTTTTCAGTCAGGCCATCCGTACAGTCTTCCATGTGTATAGAAACCCCAGGGGTGAGCAATGAAACCGTTTCCAAAGCCGTATGACATCAGTTCTTGCCCAACATTTACCACTCAATTCACAGTACCGATTCCGCCAGATTTTTAAAATCCAATGACCTCAGCTTCATGACATTATGATGACCTGAATTCACCCACAAGCAAAGGGCGGAGGCAGTTCTTTATAAACCTTTTTTCCAGTTCATTTTCGCCATAGGCCTTCTGGGCCTGACAGGGTTAAAAATCGGCAAAATACGTTCCCGTTGAGGTTCGACCCCTTCCGTTACGGGAATCCTGGCTGAGACCCTACGAATATACACTGTTAATTAGCAGAGTCTTGCAAACATCACCGATCTTGGAAACTCACCGTCCGATTGGCTGAATAATTTCATCATATTTTTCCTCACCTGCACCTGTAGTTGTTGGAAAAGGTAGAAACCTTTTACCCGCATTTAAGATGCTTTCCTTCTTCCGCAACGAGCAGGAAATCGGCTATTGAAAAACAATCAGGTCATCATGACTTTCTGAGATCACTTAATTCAACGCGGGAAGTAGAATGGGGTATTTCAATAAATAAGTCGATGTTTTCGCAAATTTCAGCGCGTTAATGCCATGTACATAAAAGGTTTGAGAGATAGCAGTGATATAGAGATATGATTGCTAAAGGGATGTGGCAGCAGTCACTGCCATATCCTTCATTGGAATATAAGCCATATCTTTCGTTACAGGCTGTTTCTGCACGCTTTTCCGCTGTTTTTCTTTTGTAAATTCGTCCACGTATTCGGAGATTTAGTTTCAGTGCACTAAATTGCTTATTTGATATTTCATTCCTCTGAAAAAGAGCGTTACACTTGCAAGTCTGGCTTTCATTTCATTAGTTTAATTTTCAGTGGCATAACTTAGAACTAGTAGTATCCCGGGCGTCTGTTTACATCTCGCCAATCTTCGTCGGCCTTGGACGGGGGTTGGGTGCACGCGCGGCTCCGGAGTTCAGCGACGGGGATCTGTTTATAATCATTGAAGGGTGGAGTGGACCCTTACGGGTCGGACACCATAAGGTAGGCAGCGTCTTCGGGAATCACCCTGTATGTGGTACTGCTGAACGCCAAGGTTTGGACAGATTTGCTTTCTGTTCGCTGTTGGACCGTGGAGCTGGTTGGAATTGTGCGTGCCACTGTGCGTGCGACCTTAATGACTGGTCTTCGGTGTCCAGACTCCAAGTTCAGTGTGCGTGCTTATCTGTGCTGTAGTCAGTGTCAGTATCCATTGCGAGTGTTTAAGTCAATGTTAGTTTGTGATCTTTGACCATCAAAGCTTACAGTCTTACACATTCTGCCCCGCGGTAGTTAGCCCCCCCCCCCATTCATGATGATGATATTAAGGCATCTCTGTGTTTTTTCGATGGCTTCAACACTGGTCAATAGTTTGGAGTAACATCATTTCTGAGATATTTATTTGAATGTGATTCCCTATGCAGGAGTGCTGTCAAGGTCTTGGAACAGTATGTGGGAATTGTAAGCAGCTGAAATTCTACTGAGGTAGGAGCCCTGATGCCTGCTTTCTTTTTAAGTGGAGCCTATAGTATTATCTAAAGCTGGGATGGGGGATAAGCCCCCACAAATCAAAGAGAATGTATGGCAATTCCATGAAGAAACCAATGTGCTGGTGTCATATGGGGGTAGGCTTTATGGTTTTTCACTGTTCATTGCCTCCCCCAGCTCATTTCACAAAGCTTCACTTCTGGGAACCCATGTATAAAACCCCTGGAAACTTCAACAAGAATACTGTATCCTTTGCTCCCCATTACAGGTTCCAGGTAAAACTAAGTTACATTCTGTTTTCCGAAGTTGTTATGGAGCACACTGATCTTAATCCTGTACCACTGCTTATCATTACCTGACAGGTTATATGCTTCATTTTCTTCCTCACCTTCATACCAACTTATAGGTGATAATAAGCTGGTCTTCTATATGTTCTAATGGCTTGGTTAAGGTCAGGTCAGGGGCAAAGCCCTGGCACAATAGTCACTCCTTGAAGCTGTGTGTGAGCCTGTCAGTCGCTATTATCTTCTTACCACATTTTTACAACAGGAGGCTTGTGGTGCACTTTCTTGTGAGGATTTAGTAAGAATAATAATTCTACAAAGTCTTAACTGTAACATACACCCAACAAATGCCACAGTTACAGCCAGGCAAGATGGAAGATCTCAATCAGTCTGTGCATCCAGGATTTGTTGAGTTTAAAAACATTCAGAATAATAATTTTCTATGTATTCCAGGAAAACTAACTGAACATTTTTGATGACTCCATCCCTTAAAGCAGATTGTTTACATTAAGCAGGCATAGCACTAAGAAACTAAAGAATAATATAAGGGAGGCTTGCATTTTTTGTCAGCTGTTTAGCAGTAAGCAGGTATATATCACATTAAGAAATGAAGTGTGATATTATGGAAGCATGCATTATATGTCAGCTGGAGAGGCTATGCATGTTGAATGAATGTGTCTCATACAGCAGCAAGTGATTATAGGCTGCTCAGAGTATCAGTATAGATTGGTCATCATCCCCAGCTGATGATTATCTACCATCATGGTGGCCCAAGACAGAGTCCGCACTCCGCCGGATGATAGCCGCGGCTTCCGTGGCTTATGTCTCCGCCGTGCCCGGCCAGCTCGCGCCAGTGTCGCCGCTGGCTTGCAGCTGGCTGGTCGCTGGCCCCCTCCCCCTCCCCCATCGGCGGGGCGGTGCACGCCCCATGTCCGCCCGGCGGTGGTCAGAGGTCTGGCGCCGGCCGCTCAGCCGTGTGAGGTCAACACGAGCTCCAGACGCCGTGGCCGGCGGGCAGCTGTGCGCTGCGCGGGACCTTGCATCGCTGCAAGGATCCGTGCACAGGCAGCAGTGGGTTAGGTCAGCACGGATGTGCTGATCGGAGGAAGCGCAACGCGACAAGCCTTTCCGCAACTGAAAATTGGAATATACGTTAGCGGGTCAGGCTTTCTTAATGGTGACCAGCAAAAGCATACTATGTAAATCTTCGTGAAACAGAATGGCGAGCATGGTTCTAAGGGGTTTTCCTGGTCTCAGCTGTCGTTTTTCAGCGACGCGTATCAGGTGTATGCGCATGAGGGGTGATGAATTAAGTGTCATAAAGTAAAAATAAATGTCATTCCATCTTACGCAAGATATGATTTGCATACCGTCGCCTCATCATGTATGCAGATGGCGCAATTACCGAATCAGTAATGCGTTGTTTAACACGTGCATAGTTATCGGGCTGTAGTATTAAATCAGCGCGGTAAGTGGAAAGATCAATATCTTCGGTATCCACGTTCCACCACAGGGTTTCGGCCGGCGTGATGCAAGGGTCGGTGTGATGGCGTCCGCCTTCGCCGCGTGGACCAGTCCGGAACCGCTCTCCTTTTCTGCCGTTTGCCATTCTGCGACGTGAATCCTAGCGCCGAAAGAGCCTGCGGCGGAGGGTGGAGCGCTATTACCGAGCTCTTGTTCCATGAAGTGGCTACCAGCTGTGCGCATTTATAACGATTTAACCAGGATGACTGGGCTGCTACGTCATCCGTTGCGGCACGTTCTGCCACGTATGGCGGTGATCCCGCTGTGTTGCGTCACTATGACATCATGACTGGGCTCTGTTGTGTTGTGTTTGTGATGTGGTGCCGCGTGCGGCGCTTCCACGCCGGCGCTCCGTCAGTTTGCGCTCGACTGGGACGTGTTGCGTGGTGCGCGCCGCGGCTCAACCGTGCAGCGCCAGCTCCAGCTGCGGTGGGGCCACAGTGTAGGCCCGCCGCCGCTGGGGCGTGCTGCGGTGCTGTTGTGGTGTTCACCTCCCTTGTGGCGCTGCCCAGCGCCGACCGCGCCGCGCTGTAGCGGCGCGGCCGGCGCGTGCCTCGGCGGTTGCCGCCGGCCCGGCCGGTGACTCAGAGCCGGCCGCGCGGACGGTGATGAGCTTCAGGCGCCGGGCGTGAAATATCGGCCGGCTCCATAAACAGAGCTCGCCCAGGCGGCGCCCGACCAGCGGCGCGCCGAGCGTCGCGCTGCCGCACCTCGGCTCGTCTAGAGTCGGCTCTGTCAGCCTCCCCCCCCCCCCCGAGTCAGCTAACCGGCACCCGCGCTGCCGCGCCTCGGCTCGTCCGGAGTCGGCTCTGTCGCCCCCCCCCCCCCCCGCCCCGGGTCAGCTAACTGGTACCCGCGCTGCCGCACCTCGGCTCGTCCAGGATCATCTGTATCAGCCCCCCGGGGCAGCTAACCAGCACCCGCTGTCACGCACCTCAGCTCGTCCGGAGTCGGCTCTGTCAGCCTCCCCCCCCCCCCCCCCCACTGGTTCAGCTAACCGGCACCTGCGCTGCCGTACCTCGGCTCGTCCGGAGTCAGCTCTGCCAGCCCCCTCGCCCCGGACCAGCCGACGGGCATCGGCTATCTCACGACTCGGCTCGTGCAGCCGCCCTGTCAGCTGGTGTATCGTGAGTTGTGTGATTCACAGCTACATATCGCTCAGTTAGGTAAATTATTTACCGTTCCTCCTCAGCCCCTCAGCAAGTGCGGTTCTCTTCTCAGTTTATCGACTTAGTGGGGTTACTCGCTTAGCTCTGTATCTTGGAAGCTTTCCCCTCAACTCCCAGGGTCCCTTCGTTCAGTGGACTTCTTCGCAGCTTCCGCCCCTCCATCAGATTCTTAGCGCAGGATTAAGGGTGGAGGCACCAGCCTTGATCCGCGCCATACAAAGCCTGTAATGTATGAATGCACGAGCTTGCGCTGCTCTGAAAGCATTTTTCTGTCGCACATGCGCAGCCGTGCCAGGCTGCCCAGTCTACTCCAACGGAGTTAATGATATGCGCGAGTCAAAATGCATAACGATCAACCTCCCGGAGAAATCTGCTGTGATGTGTAATCATGCAGCGTGCCTGAGTTGTTGCATGCAGAATGTCGACATCCCGTCCGCCCCTTATTCGGGTGCGGCTGTGGTTGAGCGACCTTCACGCTCACGTGGTGCGGTCCTTGTCTTCTGTCGTCTTTATCTATCCCAGCGTCCTGACGGGATGACCAGATCCGTGTTATTTGTCTACATGGCCCATGCTTTACGCGGAAACCAGTAAGATGTCGCTGAACAGAAACGCGCCCTAGCAGCTGTTAAAGCTGTTACCAGTGTTAAGTTGTCTGGTGTGATTGATCTGTGAGGTTGGATCGAATGAATCCATGTTCCAATTTAAAATACACATACAAAAAACCACAGCCACCGTTTGAAGCGTCAACCAAGGTCCGATCAAACTGCGTCACTGATTTTCTCAAGTGTTATTAAAAGATACGGTTTTAACGTCACTTCACACACAAGGGCGCTTGAAACGCGGAAAAGTTTCCTGCCGATATCGTGTAACAAAGAAAAAGCATTGCATCGCAAGTCGGAATTCCTTATTATGTCGTAACTCCCCCTTGTGGTTGTATTGTCCTTTGAGAACGCTGCAAGAGCTGAGTAGTCTGACGGGCGTTGGGCAGGAGCCATCACACGAAACACGTGTAAGAATAAGTACACCCGTGAAATACACCCGTGCCGCAGTGATCCGGCGGACACTACCCTGCCTCTCCTCAGAGGCACACCATGGACAACCGTGACACAGTGATCCAGCTGACCCTTTCCTCCCCCTCCCCCCAGAGGCGCGCCATAGACAACCATGACACAGTGATCCAGCTGACCCTTTCCTCCCCCTCCCCTCAGAGGCACACCATGGACAACCATGATACAGTGATCCAGCTGACCCTTTCCTCCCCATCCCCTCAGAGGCGCGCCCTGGACAACCGTGACACAGTGATCCAGCTGACCCTTTCCTCCCCCTCCCCTCAGAGGCGCACCATGGACAACCATGACACAGTGATCCAGCTGACCCTTTCCTCCCCCTCCCCTCAGAGGCGCACCATGGACAACCATGACACGGTGATCCAGCTGACCCTTTCCTCCCCCTCCTCTCAGAGGCGCACCATGGACAACCATGACACAGTGATCCAGCTGACCCTCTCCTCACCCTCCCCTCAGAGGCGCACCATGGACAACCGTGACGCGGTGATCCAGCTGCAGAGCCGGCGGATCGCCGAGCTGTCGGCGGAGCTGGAGGCCGTGGCCGGCGAGCGGGACGTGCTGCTGCTGGAGCTGGATCAGCTGCGCTGCCAGCTGGAGCTGCACGACCTCTCGGCTGCCAGGTCAGTACCGGCCCCGGTCGGCGCGACCGTCCGCCGCTGGCGGGTCGCCGCCGCCGGCCCGCCTTGGCTGGTGGCGCCTGACACTGCCCGCGGGCGCCGATTGCGCCAGCGCGGTGAGTTTGTGGATCTTGTAGAGTGGGTTTATGCTGTCGGGGATAGCCGGCGGGATGGATGTGTGGGGGGGGGGGGGGGGTGAGGAAGGAACAGGCTGCTTAGTGACCGGTGGGCGCGGCGCGTGACCCGGCTCAGGACCGCGGCCCGGCGTGGGACACTCGTTCGGCCTGCCCTGCCGGCGGGGTCGCCTCCCTCTCCCCAGTACGGCTCCTGGACGCCGGCTGGGGGTCGGCTCAGGCCTGTCCCCAGCGACCAGATGTCACGTGACGCGCCGAGCCCCGCTGACGGCGCCCCGCCGCCGGCCGCTCGGTCGCCTGCAAAAATACCTCGTGCCACGAGCTAATGGAGTGGCGAAGATTGCTAGGCAATCACAGATAATTGAAACCGGCTCGGCTCTATTATTAGCCCCGGGGGCGTGCTGGCTGGCGGTCGGCGCGGCCCGGAGACAAGCTATCCGCCTCATCACGACCGGGTTGACCTTTGGCCCGCCTGTGATATCGGCCGCCGCGTCGTTTCGTTGCGGGCCGGCGGTGGGTTATGCGCATCTACTGGCGGCTGGCCGTGCCGCGTACCCCACGGCTGACCTCTGACCTCGCGGCCGACCGTTGACCCGGCGCGTGGTCGGTTGCCGCCCGCGCGGATTAGCGGCCGTGTGGCGGCTGCGGCTCGCGCACTGCGGTCCGGTAAGCTTGTTATCACACGCGGCGCGTCCGCGTGTCATACCCGATGTAAGTTATGACCGCCGTCGTGCTCCCGCCCCGGGGAGGCCTCGCGCGGCGCCGGCTCGCTGGCGGGCGGCGCCGGCGCGGCGAGTGCTATGCCTTGTTACCGCATTGTTTCGGCGGGCCGGCGCGATCTGCATCGTGCAGCGGCCAGCGTCAGAGATGACACGCAGAAACCCCGCGGCGGCCTTGTTCGGCGCGCCGGTCCAGCTGCGAGGCCGAGCGTGAGTGGCGAGAAGCGGACGGCTGAATGAGCCCTCGACACCGATATATTGTGGCCGAGAGTGGCCGCGGAACGTCCGGCAACGTTGCCACATCGGAATGCGGGTCGTCCGCTGACTAAGGACCCCCCGCCGGCCCGCCCGAAACGACCCCTCTGCCGGCACGCCAGATCTCCGCGCGCGGCTGCCTGCCGTGCCGTGGATGGTCCGCGGAAGGGAACCGCGCGCGCGGCGGCGGCGGCGGCTAAAACGGTCGGCGGCGATCGGGGCGGGCCGGCGGCGCGTGGCTCGTCCGTCGGCGCCGGCACCGGGGCGGCGCCCGCGCCGGGCGGCGGCCGCCGTGGCCCCGGCCCGGCCGCCGCAGCTGCGGCCCGACAGCGGTACGCAGCGACGGCGGCCGGTATTGACGGCGCCTTGGTCGATCGCGGACGACGCTGGACGCTGTCGCGCGGCACCTGTGGCTGCCCGGCCCGGCGGGGACAGATGAGGACGGAGCGGAGCGGGATCGCCGCCGAAGAAGCCGACACCCGGATGCGTGCCCGTCTGTTTGGGCGACGGCCACCCGGCGACAGATGGGACCTCGGGCTCTCGACATTCCTGCGGTCGGATCGTTATCACGGCATCTCCAACGGTCGTCATCGGCCTTGGCAGAAATGCGGCGTGCTGTTCATCATGATCAGATGCCGCCACGGGCGCCGGCCGGGCGGCATGCCTCGAAGGATTGCCGAGAGGCCGCCGCGCAAGAAACGGAGGCCGTCTGCTTACCGGGCGGTCGCCGCTGCTTCGCCCGGACTTCGCGAGCTGCTCGCGGTGGGTTTTCGATGCGGCCGTCGAATTCCTGCGAGGCTCCTGCTGCGGTGTGGACCGTGCCGGGGCGGCACGTGGTGCGCATGCGCTATCTGCGTTTCTGTACACACGTGCCGTTTGCCGTCCGCTAGTTGTGCCGACAGCGCCTGTTGGCGACAAGCCGGCTTGCGTTCATGACGCCGCCCTGCCCTGGCGAGCCGCGGCCGCCCGTCAAATTAACATAGATCCTATCTGCGGCGGCGGCGCGGCGGCGGCGGGCCGCTGATGACCCGCCGCCCAGCGTCGCCGCTCGGTCGCCCCGGTGATGGACGGAGGCTGCGTGCAGCGGCGGCCCGGGCCGCACGTCAGTCGCGGCGGCCAGCCGGCGTCGGCCGGGGCGGCGGCCGGCTCGGCCATGAGAGCCGGCCAGCCGACACCCGAGACGCCGCGCGGCCGCCGGCGCGCATCAGTGGGGCTCCCCTGGGCAGATGCGGAAGGGCCGCGGCCAGGGGCAGCGTCTTGTGGAGCTGTGAACGATCGACGCGAAGAAGATCGACTGTTACATCTGTGCGTTCTGTAGATTGAAGGCGGGCAGCACCTGTGAGGATGAAAGCAGGCCATAATTTGAAGTGACTGTCAGCCTGTCTACTCCATCTTTTTTTTGCATTTCTGGTTTCTCTGCGTTCATATGGTGACTAGCTGTTTCCTGCAGAGACGCTCGTCCTTGGCTTAAACATGTTTTTTTTTGTGCTGGAGGACCGCCGCCTCAGTCATCATCTGTCTCAATCAACTCGCGATGCTGAGTCGCATGTTCTTCGCCGAGGTCTAGCCCAGCGCACGGTGCTCTGATGTGGACTGTACCTCTGCTGTGTGCACAGTCACACCGGGCAGGGGAGCCTGACTTCCTGCCGACCGCGAGCCGCCGTACGTGCTCCCGGTCCGACCGCTGCTGCCGGCCTGAGCGCGAGCGGCGTCCTGCGCAGGAGGGCTTGGAGTCGGGCGTGACCGCTGGCGATGGCGTTGTGGCGCGTTTCATGCGGCGGCAAGTGTTCGACGTTAAGGCTGGCGACGGATGGTGGCTGACGGCGGCTGACGCCATCGCCGGCGGAGGACCCAGCCCCGGCTTCCAGCCAACACCCGGCGGCGCGTGATGACAGAACCAATAGCTGTCGAGCACCGGTCGCCGTTGACAAGGCCTGAGAGCAGTCGTTGACTGTTCCGCGCGACACGGCGCCGTCGGCTCCGACTGGGCTCGGTCCGTCTTAGCGGCCCGTCGCCGCGCCGTCACCGGTGCCGCCAGCGTCGCGCACGGGCGCCCTGTCCGGCCGGCCGGTCGGCCATGTGGGCGGAGGGCGGGCCGGCGTGTCGCGCTGGCGGCTGCTGTGTCACCGGGCGGCCGGCGCCGCGGCCGCGCCCCGCGCCTGGACGGGCGGCCGTGCGCGCGCGCCGCCGGGCGCCGTCAGAGGCGCGCCCGGCCGGCGCTGACTCACCCGTCGGGCCTGATTTACGGTCGGAGAGCAGCGCTGCCTGATCAGGCGACGTGGCCGCCGGCGCTCGGGCGGCGGGTCCCGGCAGCGGCGGGCGGCTCGTGAGCGGCGCCCCGGGCGGTTTCTGGGCGGCGAGCGGAGCGCACGCGGCCTGCGGCGAATACCGTCCTGTCGCCGTTTGTCCGTGAGGGACGTGCGGCCCGGAGTGGCCGTGACCGCGGACTGAACGCCGCTGGACTTGTGTGTGTCCGGGTCTGTGTTTGTGTTGTCTCTATCGGTCTGCCCGCCAGAGGGGCGTATCTGGCTCGGCTGCCCGGCTCGCTGCCGTGTCTGGCTCGGCTGCCCGGCTCGCTGCAGTGGCGGCGTCGGGCCGCGCCGCCCAGCTCATCGCCGGCTGGAGCGGCGCGTGTCCAGCTCTGGCATCGCCGGCGCCCCGCCCGGGCTGAACCAACCATCGTGAACGGCTCTGGCATGTGTGATACCAGCGGCGTGCCTGCTCCCCGCGATGGCTAGTGTCCCCGTCCGGCTCGGGATGGTGACCCGGCCCGCGCTGGCAGCGGCCCGGCCCGTCTCCGGTGTCACGCACCCGCCACGGTCGAGCGGCCGACGGCCGGGGGCGCCGCTCGGCGCGGTGATATGAGGCGCTGGCCGGCCGGCCGCCGGTGCCATTGTGTGAAGTCGGCACGCGCCGCATCCCAATGAGAGGCGACCCGGTCACCGCGCCATGGGAGGGTTGGGCAGAGGCGGCGCGCGCCGCCAGCCGCCGCTCGCGGGTCAGCCCGGTCAGGATCGGGGAGGGACAGACGCTATTCGTTTGCTGGTTTTGTCCGCATCTCTCTCACTTGGCCCTCTGTTTCCCTCCCTCTCTCCTTCTCTCCTGTCTCTGCCTGGCTCCCTCCCTCCCTCGCTGCAGTGCTGGGGTGTGCTGCACGCCCGATGGTGCTCGTTGGCTGGCTGTCTGTCTGTCGCCGGCCTGTCAGCGGCCCGCAGCCGGCCTCGGTGCCCGGCTCCGCACGGCCGCCGCCGCCGCCGCCGCCGACGCCGCCGCTCTCCTGAGGTGCAGGCTCGCTCCGGGCGCCGGCGCCAGGCGTCTCGACGATGGCACCCGGCGGGGCGGCCAGCGCCGAGGCGCCGCTGCAGGCGAGCGCTGGCTGGGTCGGGAGAAACGCCGCCGGCACACCCATGCATACCTACGGGGTCTGTGCTGCGGGGACGGAACGGCTAATGAGGGCAGCTTTCGTGACGATGAGGACACTGTGTTCATGTCGGAGCTCAGTTGTTACCTTGAATGCAGCATCATTCCCGTTTTAAGCGCCTGATTCCTCAAAAGCACATCTGCTGCTGCTTAAATAACAGCTGCCAATGGAGTCAGTCGACCATGAAGAGCTTCGTCCGTTTTCCATGCCATGTCAGCATTAGCTTCAATGGCTTTCTCTAGCTTTACCTGCATGAACGGACATGCTCCGTTCTCGTTATACCTTGATCCTTGCAGATGTTTCGGCGGTGCTGCGCGTTGGGCCAGACATATTTGATTTATTGCTACAAGATAACTAGCTGTGTCGGCTTCCCAGCCGTATTCAGGCGCTGACCACAGCGCCATCCGCTGGCCCATGTTATCGGCTTGAACCGATGCGGCTTAATCAACACGTGCGCCTCTGTTTATGTTATCGGCTTGAACCGATGTCCTGCGGCTTAATCAGCTCGCGAGTGGCTGTTTATGTCATGATAAAACGACTGCACCGAAGTAGTATAAGGCGCTGGTGGGCGGACACGTTTCGCCAGCGCTGGTCGGCGTCGTTAAGGCCAGGGTGTAGCAGGCTTCTTTTCTTTAAATGTCGCAACACATCGGGCGATGGGTTTCTATGATCTGATCTTGTTAGAGTGTATGCAGGTCACTTCGTCGCAATCATGTTGCGCACATGCTGATCACTTTAACGTTCCAAGTCGCCTTTTCCGCGTTGACACATGGCTGCTGACACATGGAAGCGACATGACACGCGACGGCAACCAATCTGTTATTCACTCATCGCAATAAACAAACGCAGATGAACTACTGCATTAGTCATGCGGGCGGCCTCATCAGCTGCAGCACTTGCAGAGCCTGGGACGGGAGCAGCGCGGCGCGGTGCGGAGCGGGCCGCTGCACGCTCCGGCGACGACCGCGGCGGACAGGGCGCTATGTGACAACGACTGCCGGCAGACTTGGGCGGGTGTCGCACTACACACGTCGGGCTTTGCCGTGTTGGCGGCCAATCGGAGTACGCGTCTCGGAACTTCGCTCGTTTTCCGTCAGAGCCGTCAGTGCTGGTGCCGAGCGGTGAAACAGCTTTGTATCGGCGGACACTGAATGCGGGAAATCGACGTTGGATGATGCTGAAACGTCTTGGTTCGATGCGAGATCGTCACGTGAATGTCACGAAGTGACTGAGAGGAGGGCTGGGGAGAGGGAGCGTTTATCGCTTGTATGGTTCACGGATCGTCAGCAAATCGTCTATCAAGATAGTTCGTGCCTAGAGCCAAAGGCGAGCCCGCGCATTCTGCCGGAGGGCCGCAGCCCCGACCATTGTCGGTTCAGCCCAGCGGCTCAGCAGTTGGGCCTTCAACTCTGGTAGAAAGCGTGCCAAAGCCGAGGAAGGGAACATCTTGTGACAATGGATTTTGTCATCTGCTTATGTCGTAATTCTCGTATGGCCTAGCTCAACGTCGTACGCCTCAAGTATGCGTGACTATGCAATATTTTCAACCAAGGTTTCATTGATCATCAAATGACTATCAATTGCAATGCTGCTTGTCGCATTGTAGATAGTCGGCAATCCATAGTAGAGCATAACAATCCATAATGCGAAGACGGCGAACAAAAATTGTTGCTTATCTCTGACGTCATGTAAACCTGTGTCATCCAGATGAAGGGGAAACAGGCGCTTTGATTCGGACTTGCGGCAAACTCGTTTTGCGATGCACGGTATGTTTCATTACACCATTCCTCGTGTTCTGTTAGCAGAAATTTAAACAGGTATGTACCCGATGGGTAGGAAGAAGTAATTTGGGCACGGTAAAAGGAGAATAACGAAACAATAATTGCCACTGTTTTGTACGGTGTATGGTGGAATTCAGAGGTGTCAATGTGGGAGTCTGATGCGTGAAGGTTCAGGGAGGGCCATCCTCGGGTGAAAAGGTACTTCCACCATATAATGATGGCTCACGTATTTAACAAGAGCGTGCTATGGTCTGATGTGACGCCATAACATCATAATAGACCCATAACGTTAAACACAAACCGTGAAATTTATGAAGCCCGTCGTTTGATTGCTAATGAGCGTTCTGAGCGCGCAAGAGGTCCAAACTTGCTGGGATCTCCTCCTGTCCGAGAAGGGGTCTTAAGTCTTTCGTAGGGCAATAAACCCTGCTCTTATAAGTTACCGGTGCACCGTTAACTTTTCCTAATCGGTTGTGTCAATAAGCCACTTCTTCTAAGAAATATGACGCCCGGTCATAATTTCACGGGGCAGGATGGGCTATGCTTCTCAGAGTTTGCATTATCAGGGAGCGTGTGCAGCAACGAAACTCTGTCGGGGTAGTGACGCATCCTCGCGCTAATTTGGCTCATCTCGGTAAGGCCCTAGCGTGCTGCAGCTGCGGCGACGGACGGAGCGGCCGGTAGCTACTGCCACCTGGCGACGACAGCTGTGACTAGAGGTTCTTTGTTTGGCCGCCTGCTGCTCAGCGCCGCAGTCGGCTCTCGGCTCGGCCTTGTGGCTAGCTTTGTCTGGTCTTTTTTTGTTTGTCGGCTCCAGCTGCTGGTATTATGACCGCCTGGCTGAGTCATGGAAGACCTCCAGCCAACACTCGTCTGCCAGGCCCCAGGAGTGTACAATCACCCGGTGGAGAACCCCACTGGGCCTGGGCGGGTGTAGACGCAGGTAGCTGGCCGTGCGGTGAGCACACGGCCAGCCGTGCGGGCAAAATCGGTTCGAATCAGCTATGCGTCCCGTTTATATGATTACTACTATATGATGTTCCCCTGCTGCCTGAACTGGATTTCTGGTCCGATGTGATGATCGTGATATGTCTCAACCACTCGTCTAGAACTGGGCCGCAGTGATATTTCCGCAGGTGGGGTCGACTTTTTGCCGTATTTTTGTCCGCGCTCCGAGAGGGGGCGGACTCCAGCGCCAGGAAAAAACTAGCGTCTCTTGTCCTAGCGGGAGTGAATTGTAGTATTCCACCTGGGTGTTGCCAAAATAGCCGTGGGACGGACGCCGACAAAAGGCACCACAGTTGTTAAAAGCGCCGGCCCCTGCCTGGTGTGGGCGTCGAGCCGCCGCCGTTTTGTGGCCGCTCGGTGAGGGGGCGGGCGCCGGCACCCGACCTCTGTCGGCCGTCAGTCAGTCAGCCGGTCATACCGGCGAGCCGGGCGGCCAGCCGAGCGGCGGCGGTGGCGCGGCGGCGGCGGCGGCGCGGCTGGCACGGCCCGGCACAGCGGCCGGTCCTGTCGCGCGCGCCGCCGCGTGCGCCGCGTCGCCGTGTCGCCCGGCCATGGAGGCCGGCGGCGTGCGTCTGCTGCTGGTGCGCCCCCTGCCGGCCGTCGCCTTAAGGTGGGACGGCCGACGCCCCGGCGCGCGCCGCGCGCCCGGAGCGCGCCGGCATCTGTTGCGGCAGTGTCGCGTCGGTGATGGGCTGCGTTGTTGTGAGCCGGGCGTCTGCCCCCGCCGGCTAAACTTGGCCTGCTTTTGTCGCCGGGAACATTTGGGTTGAGGACGCCTGCATTCGCCTGAATATGCCTGTTTTTGTATGAACCTGGATGTATGTGTGTGTGTGTGTGCGCGTGTGCATTTGTCGTGGTGTGTGCTGGTCGTGTGACGTAGGTGTTTGGGCATCCCGGCTGTCGTCATGTGGCGAGGATGTGGGCTGGCTGTACGTTGCGGTGTGTGTGTGTGGTCGTTGGGTCCCCCCCCCCCCCCCCCGGCCTCCGGTGACTAACCTCTTGTGCCTGGAGGAGAGCGCCTATCGGTGTTGTACCAGGGAAAAGATTGCCCCTGGGGCTGCCCCCCGCCCTCTCATCTCTCATACGGGAGCGCACCGTCTCTGAGCCGCCTCCCCGGGAGCGGAGGACCTCAGGGCGCTGGTGCGAGTCCGCGGCGCGCGTCCGACCGGTCCCGTCCGACCGGTCGGCGGACCGCGGCCCCTCAGCCCGGTCGGTGTTTTGACATTTGCAGCGTGCAAACTAGCGGCCCCGGTCGGGCCGTCGGTGGCGGGGAGGGAGGGGTGCTGCCGCTGTCAAGTCCAACACGGCATGGGGCTGCGGCCGCACCAGAGGATGCTTGGAGGGGCGCCAACGCAAGTCAGCCGTCGGTGGGTGGCAGATGTCGCTGATCTTCTCCCCGGGAAAGGGGCTTACAGACGCTCATGATATCGTTGGGGCTGAGCGCAGTGCTCCTCAAAAAGTCGGTTCCATGTACCAGCGGTCTTGAGGGCGAGAGATCAGTCCAGCTAAGCTGGGATCCACGGATAAACGTTGATGAGGGAATAGGTGCAAATGTCACGTAACCGTGACCTGTGATTGGAAAGAAGCGACGTCGTAAATGAAAGGGGATATTTTTTAGAAACTCGTACGCTTTTTTAGCGCTGCGAAGCAACCAACCTCCATAACCACCCGCGAAGTATGCAGATGTAGGTCATCTCGTCGATCATATATGAAGGATCATACAAGGAAGACAAACGTCAGCAGGAGAAACTTAACACAGTTCCCGAACAGGAAACAATGCAGCCGCCAACAGGGTCGACGTTGACATGCCCCAGGAACCCCATCGAGTGATGGGGTGCATTGGTGCGTCGGTGGGTGCATGGGCCAGTGAAAGGCGCGCTTCAGATGGGCCGCTGACTCATTTCCTGCTCCGATGCGCAGTTGTGCGCGTGGCCTGACTCATGCGGGCTAGAAAGCCACTCTGCGTTATTGTGCGTTTTTTAGCCGCTGTCACCGGCGACGGGGGTGGGGTTAGTTGGCCGACAGGTGGCCGGAACAGCGCGCGACCGGAGCTGAACGCCCCGATCTGGTCCGGTCTGGCGAGTGGTGGTCTTGTCTGGTCCGGTCTGGTCCAGGCCGATCTGGTCTGGTCTGGTCTGGTCTAGTCTGGTGTGGTGTGGTGTGGTGTGGTGTGGTGTGGTGTGATGTCTGGTCTGATGTGGTGCGATGTGGCACGTTTGGTCTGGTCTGGTGTTGTGTGGCGTGTCTGGTCTAGTCTGGTTCGGTCTGGTCTGGTCTGGTCTGGTCTGATCTGGTGTTGTGTGGTGTGGTGTGGTCCGGTCTGGTCTGGTCTGGTCTGGTGTAGTGTGGCGTGTTTGGTCTGGTCTCCGAAGCGCAGATCTGCCGGCCGTGGCCTGCGGCGGGTTCAGCCGCGCGCTGCCGCGGCCCAAGGCTGCCGCCGGCGCCGTGTTCGCCGCCGGCGCCGCACCGCCCCGTCAGGGGGCCTCGGAAACGCGCCGCGCGGCCGCCACGTGCGGAAAATGACCGGAAAAGGGCCGTATCCGGTCGCACCGTCGGATTTAGTGGAGGGTCGCTTGGGAAAGCCGAGGTTGCCATTGTTTTCTTTTGGTGCGACCGCCTGCCACGCTGCGTTGAACACCACAGACGCGTAGTCGGTGGTCGTCGTTGCGGCCCGTTCCCAGTAATAGCTCTCGGAGCTCGGTCAGCGTCACTCTCGCCGACAGTGGGTCGGCACCGGCGCCGGGCGGCCTCTACAGTTCACACGCCGGGACCGTTTTTCGTCATTAGCAACCGCCATTAGCACGTCGGTTATTCGGAATTCCGCCGGGGCGACGCGGTCGGCCCCGCCCCCGCCCGATAACCCAGCGGGGCGGCGCGCCGCTCGTTATTTACCGAGCTATCTGACGCGCCGGTCGGCCGGCGGACGATCGGCACGCGCGGCGTGACCGAGTGTTGGCCGCCGTCGCGAGAGCGGGGCCGGGCGCGGCCTGACCCGCCGCCGGGACCGCGCCGACCAGCTGGCCGGGTCACTGGCCGGGTCACTGGCCGGTCAGCGCCGACGGACCGCCGCCGCCGTGATGTGACGTGGCGGAGGAAGGCCTCCTTTTGGGGTGACGTTGTGTTTGAATTCTTCCGAATCTTAAGCGACTGTAATCACCTGTTTTCTCTGCTGGGAAGAGACGCCGCTCGTGTGGAGCTCGTGCGCCCTCGCTGGCGGTCTGCCGCTGCTCGGGGCGATCCCGGGGGCAGGCCGGGCGCGAATGTCAGCCGCGTCGCTCTGTCAGCGCGCCGCCCGGACTTGTAGCCGAGGCGGCGGGCCCGGCCGTGTCGCGGTCGACAGCTGGGAAGGTCGGCCCGTCCGCTGCTCCCAGCGCCGCCCGGATGCCGGCCGGCGCGTTCACAGGCGCCAGACCGCCGCCGGCCGCCGCCTGGTGACAGCCTGCGCTGCAAGGCCCCCTGCGTCGACAGAGGTCGGCGCTGTTGCGTGTTGACGCCGTTTGGACGCGTGACCGCGCCGCCGTGTGGCGCCGGCTTCTGTGGGTGTTGTTTGTGGGCTGCAGACTCGAGCCGTTATCTGAGATCTCACAGCATTGTTTGGGCGACGCCTAGCTGCTCGCATGATTGAGTTGACCACCTGATTAAGCTAAAGATCATTTCCACGTCAAATAAGGTGGTAAGCTGACCTTGTAGGATCCGTAGGACCTGTGGGATCTTGTAGTGCCGGCAGCGACGTTATCTCGGTGCTGCGACGCGAGCCGGCAGAAGCCGCGCTGGCGCCCGGCACTTGTGTGGGTTAGCCATGACATGGTTGTGCTGACGAATGAGGGAAACCCGCGTTCTGTATTCAAGAGGCCGACGAGATAGTTAGGAGCCGGGCCTCTGATGTCGGCAAAACAGATACATTTGATAACCCTGCAGTGACCTCATCAGAGCGTGATTAACCGTGCCTGAAGTGTGTTAGCTGGGCGCCGCAGCGTTATATTGTGGAGAAACTTCGTCCCAAACCCCGTAAACCCTGTGAAGCTACGGCTGTTTTGATGTGTTGATATGCACTGGGACTGTTTGTCCACATATTGAGACTTGAGCCTTTGTGAAACGCGTTGGTCGTGGTTTCTATTTGGTCACATCTCTTGGAAGAGATTGCTCTTCGTTCTGCGGTTGAGTTGCTGGCGCGTTGCGACATCCTCAAGTTTGTTGACGCCAAAGGCTTTTTCCGCTTTCTGCGAAGTCAATGAAGCGTACTGCCGTGACGGCGGCTGTTTCTACTATTATTGCTTCATTTCTCTTAAAAGTCGTACGCGGGCGCTGTGTCATTGGAGAGGCGGCATGGGGCCCAGTTCTGAGGTCTCCAGATCAAACCGCGCTGCCGGCCGTGTCCCGACTTCCGTAGCGGCGATGAGCGCGAAGTGTCCGACGTTTGCGGGCGTAGTGATTTGAGACATCGTCTTTGATACGACCAGCGATTCCTCAAACGCCCTTGTTACCAGCATAGTTCCCCTGTTGATTTCCTCCCGACGCTTGATATGGGATGAAGCAGTGAAGGCCATGATTTCGTCTGCTATTTCTGTCCCTCGTCACTGCGGAACTGGCTGATAGAGTCTGATGAAATCCACGCCAGATGCCTCTTCAGCGGCCGGTCTGGTCGAGGCGGTAGCGGCCAGACCGCCGCTCCTGCACAAAGACGGGCTGCGGCCGGTTTGTCGTGCGAGATTCTCACCACCACGACGGCAACGGGCTGCAGGCGGGGAAGAGGGAAGAGATGAGCAGCACCGCTTTTCTGTCCACGTGAAGTGCACGGTGGCGCGGTTTTTCGGGGTCCGCTGTCGCCCTCCGTGTCGTGTTCCGCCAAGTGCGTTGTTGAATCGGACGTCGGTTTAGCCGGACGATGCGGTGGTCAGCGTGCCGCGGGTGGGTCCGAGTGCCCCACCCCCTCCCGAGCGTGCTCAGCCGCGCCTCGAGTGAGCTGGACCGCCGCGGGCCGGGCAGCCGATGAGATGCCGTCCCGCCCGCGAATCGCGCGGTCGACTGGACAGGCACGGGTATGGCCTGTGGGCGCGGGTCGTCCGTCCTGCGCGGCGTTGCCGACCCGACCTGACCAGTCTGCCGGCTCGGTGATGCTGCTCTTCTCTTCCGTCGTCGAGCCCCTGGCGCGGCGCCTGGGATGTCCGTGCGCGGTTCAGCCGTGGTCTCCACCGCGCAGCTCTCTTGTACTCGTCTCTCCGCCCGCGCGGCACTCTGGGACGCCTCGACGACCGGAAGCCCTGCGCTCTCTGCCCGCGTCGCGCCTCTGACCCCGCGCGCGCCACCTCGACGGAAGACCCTCCGCCGCCCTTCCCCTGCTTCTGTGCGGTCAATAGCCGCCGCAGATAGTGTTGCCGGCCGGCGCGTGTGCGTATTTACCGGGCGAGCGGCGAGGAGGGGCCGGCGCCTCCCCTCCACCTGGTCGAGATCGATGGCCGCACCCTCTCGGTCGGCACTCCGCCACCGGCGACACAGCGCGCGCCGCGGTCGGCCAGGCCGGCGCCCCGGCACCCGCCGGCCGTGTCGGCTGCTGCTCCGCTCTGACGGTGCCGCCCCCGGTGCGGTCACCTCGACGCTCGGCCTGAGGCGCCGCCGCGCTGTTCCGACGCGCCGAGGCCGCTGGGTCAGGGTGGCGCGACCGGGGGCGTCTCTGGCCGGCGCTGACGGGCCGCCGCGCCGGCTGCCTCCTCCCCGGATGGCCAGGACCAGGTAAGAAGGCCAACCCCGCCGAACCGGTCAGCTGCTCAGCAGCGGTACCGGCGTCAGTTCTCTGGCACAGTCCAGTCACGGGCACCCGGCGAACTCCCGCCGCCCCGTCGTCGCGGGAGGCGAGATGCCGTGTCGAGCGCCGGCCGGCCGCGCGAAGGCGGCGTCCCTGACCTTGGTTCAGGCGGCGCGAGCGAGAGCGACCGCCGGCGCCGGCCGGCCAGTCGGAGCCGAGCGCCCGCCGAGCGAGCCGCGCCGACGCGCCGCGCGCCGCCAGTCGCCATGATGTTCGGCGACCAGGACGTGCTGGTGTACCAGGAGGCGGTGCTCGCACACCGCGGGCAGCGGCTCGGCTGCTGCGGCAGCCCGCTCTCGTTCGTGCACCCGTTCCCCACGCACAGCGGATACTACCTGCGCCTGCTGTATGGCCAGAACCGCAGGTGAGCCGGCGGCGCCGGCGAGCGCTGCGACCCCGCTTCGACCCCTGCCGTCCCGGCAGGGCCGACCCGGCGCCGGCACGTGCTGCAGGGCGGTGAACGATAGTGCTCGGGTCAGGGCTCTGTCGTCGGAGTAGCGTTGCGGGTGGTTTGTTTCGGCTTTGGGGGATGGGTGTTGGACAGAACATGTATCGTGTCGTTTTGCTGCGACGGGCCTGAGCGACTGAGCGACTGTGCGATGGGCCTGAGCAACTGAGCGATGGCCCCGAGCGACCGGGCGACTGAGCGACGCGACTGAGCGACTGTGCGACGGGCCTGAGCGACTGAGCGAAGGGCCTGAGCAATGAATTCCATGGATGGCGTGCAGTCCGCGGAGTCTGTGTCCTAGTTGATTCCATGAGAATGTATTTGAAGCTGTGTGAACGGCAGACGGAGGGAATACCGACAGCTCCTGCCCGCAAGCGCATCGTGTTACACTAGACGTCGCATTACCGCCGCGGGATTTTCCATGATCAAAATTCCCTGAGAGTGAGGACGCTGATCCACATGTTGCGCGCAGTCGCTCCGCGGCGTGTGTTCTGCCCGGCGTGTTCTCGGCGGATGATTCCAGACGGTGGAATTATCGGACGGAGCCGGGCCGCTCGCGCGACTCATCAAGACCGCGCTGATGAGCCGCTTCATCAAGCGCGGTCGTGATGAAGCAGGCCGAATGCAAGCGTGTCGTCTGTGCTAGTGCCGAGCGCCCCGTGACATTACGGAGGCGAGAGGTCCGGAGGATCGAGCGGTTGTCGTGTAGCTGCGGGCCATTTGTCTTCGCTTCTGTTCAGGTTCTCTTCGGGCTCACGTACACGGCCAGCTCGTCCCGTGCCCATGGCCAGCCCTCGGCGTATGCTCATAGCGGCCGCCCGCTCGCCCAGGGATCGTGCACGTAATGGTGCCGGCACGAACACGGGCCGGAGCTGTTCCCGGTGTCGTAAGCGGTATAATTCCCCGTGGCCATCGCGCTGCGGGCCAAGCTGTATGAATGGCCTCATTAGCGCTGGCATGGCGTTCCAATTTGCAACAAATTGACCCAGCTAGCCCAGCCCAGCCCTACACCCAGCTAGCTGTAAAAGCTCGGGCATTTTGCCGGCGCCCCTTTTTCGCTGGGGGTCCATGAACGTGTACGTGCTCCGGAACGGTCCACTCGCGATGCTAGGCTGATAAGGCTGTTGTAAGCCTGTTGCTGTGGATTTTTGCGACTGCAGTTTTGCTGATGTGATACGCTGATTGCTCAGCTGATTCATTGTTGTTCTACTTCGGGACTGTAGACGCTGATTGTCGCTATCGTTGGGTCGGTGATCCCCCCCCCCCCCCCCCCCCCCCGTCACTGTAGCGGTCTCCGTGATTCCTTGTGCTCTGGTTAAAAACCCTCTCCCGTGTCAGAGGCCCGGTCCCGTCAGAGGCCGGCTTCACTCGTGTGCGTCCCATCCCCCACAGTGTCCCGGTCTCGCGGGTGTCCCGGTCCCTGCCAGTGTTCCTTCCCTTCAGCGCTGCGGTCCCGCCGTCACACGGGCGCGTGACCCCGGATGGCCGCTGCATGACCATTTGCAGTCGACGCGCCTTAAAGCTCCAGACCACCACCACCACCACTCCGACTGGCGGTGCCCGGCAGCGAGT
Organism: Pollicipes pollicipes; assembly: GCF_011947565.3. NCBI lineage: Eukaryota > Metazoa > Arthropoda > Thecostraca > Pollicipedomorpha > Pollicipedidae > Pollicipes > Pollicipes pollicipes. The sequence continues at coordinate 41,744,730 of NW_023596225.1, read as the reverse complement.
CCGGCCGCGGCGCCGCCGGGCATTGTCCATTGTGCGGTGGCGCGGCGCCTGGCGTTCGGGCGGGTTTCTCTGGCGCCGCGGTCGGCCGGCTAACCCGAGCCGGAGCTGGGGCGGTCGGGCGCGTGCGGTTGGGTCGCACGCGGAGCCGCCGGCCGTGCGACCGGCCGCCGGCCGGATCTGGAGCGTCGCACCGGATCTGCCGCCATCCCAGCGGCGCGCGGCCGGCCGCGTGGAGCGCCGCCGCTGCGCTCCCGTTCGCCGACGGCTGGGGCCCGCAACGGCCGCGCGGCGGTCGGGGCTCGAGGCGGCGCCGATCGCGGCCGGTCTGAGCGGCGTGCAGGCCCCGCCCGGGCTGACGCGGGACGCGCGGCGCGGCCGGCGCCGGCCCCGCTGACGCGAGATGAGGCGCCGGGCGCCGGGCAGCGGCGTGCGGTGAAACCGGCGCCGTCAGAGATGATTTGCTAGCGGTGAACCGTGGCCCCGCGCCGCCGTGCCATGCCACACTGTCGGGCTCTAATTGCGCACCGAGCCATTGTTTGCGTGAAATCGCTGGGCTTTAAACAGAGCCCGGTCGCCTCGCCCGTGGGAGCCGTCGTGCGCGGCGGCTCGAGAGAAACCGGGCGCCTCTGCGGCCGCACCGCGTCGCGCCGAGCCCGGCCGCCGCGTCACCCGGCTGGGACTCGAGGATGGCGGCCGAGAGACACGAGCCGGACCTGCGAGCGTAACCCAGATGGTCGCACGTGCGGCGAGCGGACGCAGCGTCTTCGGGCGCGCCTGGCCATCTCGCGGCGGGCGCCGGCCGCCGCAGGCCGGAAACTGGCACGCCGCTCTCGTCTGAGGCGGACGGGGTCGGCTCTCCGCCGCAGGTGGACGATGCTGGGGTTGAGGTTATCGTGGCGATCTGTTGTTCCAGCCGTGGGATCGATGCTATCGGGCGGGTGGCCGACCGATGTCGGTCGGGTCCCGTCCGCTCGCGCCGCATTCCGGCGACACGGTCCGTTCGTGAGGCTCGGACCACCGCGCTGTCAAACAGGAGTCAGGCCCGCGGACCGGCCGTGGTGCGAGGCGCTTTACGACCATGTTAACGAGCCGGTCGCCGGGCGAGCGCGTCGCGTGTGCGACGTTTGTTCCGATGCGATGCTGCGGCGCATGTCTTCGCCCCGCCGTCGAACAGTGTCGCATTGTCCGGGGAGGGGGGAAGCGTGCTCTAGTAACACGCGGCGCCGTATACGGTGCTCCGGCGACTCCGGTCGGCGCCGGCCGGTGGTCGTGGGCGGCGCGGTGGTGTGTTTTGCCGGCCGTCTGACCGCGCCGGCGTGCGTGTCACCGGATCCGGCTGCCGCCGGCCGGCTGTCCGGTTACGGTCGGCGCCGCGCGGGGGCCGCTCCGGCGGCGGTCAGGGGTGCCGGCCGGGTGCAGCGGCGGTCAGGGGTGCCGACAAGGTACAGCGGCGGTCAGCGGTGCCGGCCGACTGCAGTGGTGGTCTGGGCTACCGGCCTGGTGCAGCGGCGGTCAGAGGGTATCGGCTGGGTGCAGCGGCGGTCAGGGGTGCCGGCTGGGTGCAGCGGCGGTCCGGGTGCGTGTCTGCGGCTGCGAGTGTGACCGACTTCAGACGTTCACGGCTGACTAGATTCGGGTCGTCTTTGGTGAGCTGATGCGGTCATCTGAGCGTGGTGTGTGGGATCGGGCTGGGCGCGCGGGTGGCGTGGGAGCTGGCGGAACGGCGACGGTGGCCTCCACGGGCAGCCTCAGCGGATTATCAGCGCCGCTCAGAGTTGTCTGTTCTGGTCCGTCTGCATGTCAGGGCCACCCGGCTGGGAGGCGACGCTGGTGCACCGCCCCGACATGCCGTCTCCTCCACCGCGGCCTGGCCGGCGTCCGGCCCGCAGCCAGCGTCGGTGTCGGCGGCCGACCAGGCCCCGCCCCGAGAGGTGACGCCCGACGGGGCCGAGAGGGAGCGAAGGAGGGGCCGAGGGAGGCCGGCCCGCCGCCGCCGCCGCCGCACCCAACGGTCCGGGTGGCGGCGCCAAGGCCCCGGACGTCATAACGCGCCGGCCCCTGATCAGCTGATCACGGGCCGCCGGCCGTTCGTCGTGGCGAGAACCGGTCTGGCGGGGTCGCGCTGAAGGCCGCCCACCGACACCCGACCCGGCCCTGATCCAGTGCACCGACACCCGACCCGGCCCTGATCCAGCGTACCGACACCCGACCCGGCCCTGATCCAGCGCACCGACACCCGACCCGGCCCTGATCCAGCGAACCAGCACCCGACCCGGCCCTGATCCAGCGCACCGACACCCGACCTGGCCCTGATCCACCACTGACACCCGACCTGGCCCTGATCCAGCGCACCGACATCCGACCTGGCCCTGATCCACCACCGACACCCGACCCGGCCCTGATCCAGCGCCATTGTCACCCTGCCTCCCTCGTGGTCCAGTTCCACCCCGCGTTCATGATCATCTCAGTCGATTTGCTCAGTAGACCGAGACCCGAGATGTCGATCCGAGAGATTTTGGACCGACGAGCCCACCTACACACTTACACTCTGGGCATAACCTGTACTGTCGGGATAGCTGTCGCCATCAAACCCTCCATCAGAAATGGAGCTCTGGTACCGCGGCTGACACGCAGACGCCCGGGGACGGGGCTCCAGCGGGCTGATCCGGAGCTCCTCGCCGCGGCGTCCGCCGGATCGGCCGCGCGTCGGCGCGCGCGCTGCCGAGGCCGACCCGACCGCGCCGCACGGTCGGCGGCCATGACACGACCGCTCGGTCACGCGGCCGCCGGCTGGCCGCGCCAGCTGATGGCGCGGTCACGTGCGCCGTCAGCTGACCAACCCGACCGCCGGCGGTCGGCGGCCGCGGTCGAGCGGGGTCGGCCTGACCGGCCCGGCGGCGGCGGGTCCGCGGCGGCATGACGCGGCGTCGGACCGCCGCCGCCGAGCGGTGATGTCGAGCGGGCCATTAACCGGCACCCGGCCGGCCGCATCTGGCCGGGAGTGGTTCGGCGGCGGCTGCTCTGACGCGGCACTTAGCTGCGGTGTCGCGGCGGCGGCGCACTTCCGCGCCGCCCGCTGGCGCCGCTCGCTTCCTGCCCCGCCTCCTCCTCTCGCCGCTTCGGGCCTTCACGCCATGTGCTGCGTCGCTTCCGCCTCTCGTGCGCCTTGTTTGATCCCGGTCGCTGGTTTGGCTGTTATCTGGTAATATTTTCCTGCCCAAATATTTGTCTGCTTTTATCGACGCATCTCGCTGTTTCTCCTCTGGCCGTCTCTTTCTCCTCTTTCTGTCTGACACGTATTGGCTGATACGCCTCCGGCTAATTAATCGAAGGAATTTAATCACGGGTTGCCTCCTGTGGCGAGTGGCAAGCCGGCTCCAGACGTGCCGCGGCTGTCTGGGCAGCTTTTAATTATTTGGAACTTCTCCAGGAATTTACCGCCCGTATATCTTCACTCCCAATTACCTTTCAGCCTCCGGTCGGGTCGCGAGGGTGTTTATTTCTGCGCCAGTAAACGCGCAGATGTGTGCTCTTTGGAGCGGCCCGGGGCTGCCGTGCGTTTCTTCGCGGGATGAATGGAATTAAATCGTCGACCGGATTACGCAGCTAACGGCACTGTGTTGTGACTCGAGCCTAATTGCGCTCGTTTGTCTCGCGCCGGCTGGTTTCCGTCAGGCGTCGTTCGACACGCGCCTGTGAGGCGGCTCCGTGATCACGGTCACGCCCGTCATCGCAGCCGGCGGTCGCCCCCCCCCCCCTCCCCTTCCTCCCGTGGTGTCGCGCTGTGCACGGGAGACAGGTCAGATCCGTTGTCCGGTCCTCCCGCACCCGCCAGGCCGCGTCCGTGCCGCCAGCCACGCGCCGGGCGGTCGGCTGTGGGCCTCAGGCTGTCGTCACTGTATCAAGCTTTGGTGCTGCCTCGCGGATCAGCCACTGCCAAATCGAGGCCGCTTGAGTGAGAAGCAAGCGGACGTCCCATGCGACCGGGCGCACCCCATCTGTTCTGCGCCGTCTGACCGGGCGCATCCCATCTGCTCTTTCCGTCTCGCTGTTCGGCCTGCTGACGTGTGCCTCCTGTGTTGCAGTCCGGCGGCCAGCACCATGCCGCCGGCGGACGGTCCCAGCGCCGCGTCCAGCTCGCTGGCGGCCGGCCCCGGCCGCGCCAAGGCCGACAACTGCATCAAACGGTCCCGCATCAACGCTCGGTAGGTGGTCGGCTTGACGGCGGCGGCGAGAGGTCCCGGTTGACGGCATCGGTGTGGCCGCGCTCTCGTCTCCCGTCTCCCGTCTCCCGCCTCCCGTCTCCCGTCTCATGCCTCCCGTCTCCTGTCTCCTGTCTCCCGTTTCCCGTCTCCCGTCTCACGTCTCCCGGCTTTCGTATCCTGTCTCCTGTCTCCCGTCTCGCGTCTCGCGTCTCGCATCTCCCGTCTCACGTCTTCCGTCTCCCGTCCCCCGTCCCGCGTCTCCCGTCTTCCGTCTCCCGTCCTCCGTCTCCCGTCCTCCGTTTCCCGTACCAGCGGCGGGCAGGTTCACGGGGCCGTCCGGCCGCGCCCTGTCTGCCTCGACACGGCGATACCTCCGCTCGCGGCGCCCGGAACACGCGCTGCGTCTCTCGCCGGCCGGCGGCGACGCTCCGACGGTGGCGCCGTGACCGCGCCGACCGCCGCCCCCGCCGCGCGCGCCGCGGCGGCGGCGGCCAAGGGCGCGCGGCCGGCGCGTGCGGGGGCGGGTCGCGCCGGCCGGCGCGTGATGGATGTGTCGGCCGGCGGCGGCGGCGAGGACTCTATCGCGGCGGGAGGAGCGGCCGCGGAGCAGACCGCCCGGCGGCGCGGCGGTGGCGTCAGCGCCGCCGGACACCGCCTGGTGACCTCCACTGACGGGGCATTTGTAATCGCGGAGCTCGCCACGTAACGCTCTGGGACTCGCCGTGCCGGGGCAGCGGCGGGGTTTTGGGTTCTTTCCTTCTCGCAAATGCTTGTGCTGTTTTGAAGTGACGGGAAAGGGAGCTGGAAGGGCCGCAACGCGATGCCAGACATTAATCAAGTCCGGCCGTGCGCGCGTGGGCATAAGGACGTTTCCTAGTGCATGCACGAAACGTAAACCACCAAGGACATATGTGGGCGTCCATAGCAGTGACAATTTTCCGACGGCACGGCAAAAGGCCCCAAAGGAACCCACAGTCACGCCTCTACTGTCATGTCACATCATGTGTCATGCTTGTCGGCTTGTTCTTTGCTGGTGCACTACCGTCCTGTTTTTTGTGTGCCGTTCTTCCATTAATACCATTAGTAGGGTGCTGCCATCCGGTTACTCAGCACAACATCAGTGTCATCAGCCCGCCCACTCACCGCTGGTTCAGCTCATCATTAGAGTCGCGTGTGGCTATTTGCGGGCGCGCGCCCCTGGCGCGTCGCGTTCCAGGGCTCCCTCGCGCGGCCGGTCTGCGCTCCTCGCTGGTGTGCGCCGGCACCGGGCCTCGGTGAGCTGCTGGCAGTCTTGCCCGTCTCTGGCGGCACCCCAGCCGGGCGGGGCCATGGCGCGCCGCCTCCGAGCGCGCGGCAGGGCTCGGTCGAGCCGGCCCCGGCTGCCGGGCGGAGACGGGCACGTGCGGCCCGGCGCGTGCCGCCGCCGACCCGGTCGCCATGGCGGGGCAGGGAACGTCAGCCGGCTGAGTCGCCTCTGCAGTCGGCTCTATGTCGTGTGTGAGTGGGTTGACCCGGTGCGGCCCCGGCACGGCATGAAGCGGCGTCACGCGAGATCTTATATCGGGTGTGAACGCGCTGCCCGGCGTGGCCCGATGCGGGCACGGTGCGGTACGAAGCGGCGTGGGACGCGTCACGGCGCGACACCTGACCTTACGCTGCGTGAGTGTGCCGGTCCGGTGTGGGCGGGGCCGGTGCAGTGGGCCGACGCGTGGGAACGGGCGGCTGGGGACGGGACGTCAGCGGGGATGAGCTGGGACGCGCCGCCGGTGTCTCGGCGCGCTCCACACGACGGGCTCCAGGCGCCGCTGCTTAGTGGTGATGCGGTGAAGGGCCGGGAGGCCGTGAGACTGAAGTGACAGCGCGGTGCGGTTCCGCGTCGGACGCCGCTGCAGTGACAATCGGTATGCCGCAGCGTTTTGGATCGTAGGTTAGTGGTGTCATGAGAGCTCGGAAGCGGGGAGACGCGTGAATCGCTAGTTTCATCAAGGATCATCGAAATGCATTTGCGAATACGTCGGAACACGGTCTAAGTTCACTTTCGACCCGCTGCGCAGTCTGGAATTCCGTCTATTCATTTGCGAAACGTGGGGATGGCGCGCGGAGCGTTGCGCAACGGCCGCTGCCGACAGAAAGACAACGGGAGCGGTTCATCCGAAGGTTCTGCTGACCTAAAACCAGCGAAGCAGAGTGTGGCAAAGCGAGCCAGCTGCTGCGACGCATGAGGACGAGTTACATCACTCGCGGCCCGTGCGGTATCTGGGACGATGCGGACAAGAAGTAAACGACCGCTTGTCGCAGCGATGAGACATTTTAATTGGTGGTGCAGTGTATATTTTTGCTGCTCTCGCCGTTTCTTCAAGGGTGTTGTCAATGGATTTGCTCGTGGCTAATTGCTCCGGCTTGCATCACTAACGGGTTAATGTGCCGAGCGTGGCAGCTGGCGCCGCGCGGAGCGCGCCGACCTCGCGCCGAGGGAGAGCCGGGTCGAGCTGGCGCCGGCTGCGAATGTGGCTCAGGGGACGGCGCCGGGCGCCGCGGCCTGGCCTGGCCGGGCCGGGCCGGGCCGGGCCGGGCCGGGCCGGGCCGGGCCGGGTGTCAGTTGGTGGGGCGCGGTCCGGCCGCCGGACCGCCCCGGCGACCCTGAGCAGGAGACGGCCGTGGGGCAGCGGCCCGTTCGGCCAGAGTTCGCCATCGCGTCGACACCTGGCGGCGAGACTCGCGACCAACGGCGAGGCGCCCGGCAGAAGCGGCCGTCGGTCTGTGGCCGGCCACCGTCCCGCCAGCAGTGCCGTAGCCCGCGCTGACGCCGCCGACAGATGTCCCGCAGCGGGCCGGTTGTTGCGCCGCCGCCTCGCCGCCGCCGGCCTTCGGCCTCGCCCTGACCTGTTTGAGCAGCTGTGTAGAGCGGCGTCGTGTGTGCACGGCGACCGACGGCGCCGGCGCCGCCGAGCTCGGCCCGGATCCGGCGGATCGCCGGATCCGGCACGGTGTCGCCGGACGTTACGTAACCCCCCGCAGTCGAGTCCACGCCGTCAGGCCCCGCCGCCACGGCGAGGCTGCGGCCTCTCTCACGTCACTGTGTCTCAGTCGTGCTTCTCGTCGTTGGCGTTGGTTGTGACGGTTAGTCATTGGTCTGGGAAGGTGCTTGTAATTTTGATTTGAACGCTGTCGTCTTGTAGCCGACGGGGTCTGTTCGACACATGTTTGGACATGCCGCATGCTCTCGCGTAAAAGCCTTACAGCTTCAACCCGTTCTGCGGCTCATGCATTTGTAACTCTCTTTTCACTATGCCTGCCTTTTTGTTAATTTGTCTTTTGTGGTCTGCACATATTTCTTCTGCTGTCCCATAATTCAGAGCAATTTACCTCGTCGCGTGTCGAGGCGTCACACCGCCGCCGTGTCGTGCTTGACGTAGACCGATGTCTGGCTCCCGTCTCTGCTCACTCCACCACCCGGCCGGAGACCGGTGTCTGTCGCTCTTCTCTGCTCGCTCCACCGCCCGGCCAGAGACCGGTGTCTGTCGCTCTTCTCTGCTCGCTCCACCGCCCGGCCGCACCGGCCAGAAACCGGTGTCTGCCTCTCATCTCCGCGCGCTTCGCCGTCCGGCCAGGGACGTGTGTCTGTCTCCCGTCTCCACGCGCTCCGACGGCGTCTTTCTTCCACCCGAGTGCAGCCCCGTGTGCCGTCCTGCCGCCTAAAGAACGTCTCGCTGCCGCATTGTGCGTCGTCTTTTGCGGCCGCTTTGTACACTTCTGGCGCTCGAGCGGCGCTTTGTGGCGAACACGGCGGCAGTGGCGCCGATGCCACAATGGTGGCGCGCGCGACCTACGGCGCGTCGGATGTCGCCGCGCGCGCCGCAGCTGGCTGCGGCGCCGCGACGGCTTTGTGCGGCTCGTTTGGCGTCGGTTGGAGGCGAAAACGGTGCTGGAACCGCGGCGGCTGTCGTGTTTCGCCGACTCGCCGGGAGACCCTGTGATGCATGGGTCGGCGCCGCGCTGGCAGCCGACTGAATGGGACTGTCGGCCGATAACGTAAGATGATGGCGAACTCATTAGTTTTGTCAATCTGCTGAGGATCTGGCGCGGGCCCACCCAGGCGGTAACGGTGTCGTCGGGTTGGAAGAAATGACGGCGCGAGACAGGCGATATCTCTGCGCCGGGCGCGCCCCGCCGGTGCGCCGCACGTGCGGGAATAGGCTCTGATGCGGCGCGGAGAAAGCCGGGCCCGAGGGAGGAGGGGCCGCCACTTGGTCCAGGATGCGGACGTAGGATGTCCTGGTCCAGGAGTGACCCCCGCTGCCCGACCGCATTAGGTGACTCGGAGACCGCAGACGCGAGGAAGATGAATCGAAGGGAGTGGGACTTCGTGGTCTGTTACAGGTCTTGCCACATGTTCGCCGAGCACACCTCGGCTCCTGTTTTGCCGCGTGGGCCGCGCCAAATCACCCCTGTCTAAGGGATGTGTCACGGGTCATCAGTGCCAGTGGTCCACCGCTGATACCAGCACACGCTAGACGGGAGAGAACTTCTGTTTAAGTGCCGTTTGGTCTTCGGACGGTCCCTGTGACAACGACAGGTCAGCCGCGTTCGATCCCCAGCCTGGGAGGGCGTTTCTGCGCCGCTGCGACCGTCCCGCGTGCGGACCCGCCCGCTGACCCCTTCACCTCTGCCCGCAGGTACGAGCTGAGCCAGGACCTGGCGGAGCGGCAGGTGGCCTGCCTGGAGCGGCGCTACGGCGGCCGGCGCGCGCGCCACGCCGCCACCACCATCCAGCGCGCCTACCGCCGCTACGCGCTCTCCAAGAAGTTCCGCGCCATCACACTCTCGGCCAAAACGGAGCGGCGGCTGTCGCGGCGGTTTGACGTGCCGGCGAGCTGGCCGGCGCCGACGGCCGCGCCGCCGCCGCCGGCGCCCGGGTCCGGCCAGGCGGCCGGGCGCGCGGCCAACGGCCTGAACGGCAGCCTGGAGAACGACTCGGACCTCTCCGACCGCGAGTACCAGAGCTACAACTACCTGAACGACGCCACCTACCTCAGCGAGTACTACGCGCCGCACGCCAACGGCCCGCCGCCCGCCGTCGCGCCTTACCAGGTGCGGACGCCGTGAGAGAACGCGCCTCTTTCTCGGCTGGTCGATTTGTTTTATAATGTTCGTGTGTGCAGCTATTGGCCGCCGCCGGTGACCAGGGGGCAGGAGGCCGCTCGCTGGGTGGGTACGCTGTACGGGAGCACCTCTTCCCCGGGTACGGTGGTGTCACCCTGGGCAGGACTCGGGCCCTCTCGATTTCCACCGATCCGCTATGGGGACTTGGGCCGCGGCTGGGACTCGTTAAAAGCCCAGGACTGGGACCTGACAGAAGAGGTCACCAGGGGGCGCGCGGGCCGCCCAGCGCTCGGGGACCGCGGCGAAAACCCACACGGTGCGGCGTGAAGCGCGTGGTGGCTCTCCAGCCGGGGTGCTGTTTCCCAGCGGCCGGCGGGCACCATCAGTTCACAGCCTGACCTGCGCGCCCTGTAAAACTGCCAAAGCCCGCAGCTGCGGCGTGAAAAATGAGCCAATCGCTCTCGGGTGTCGGTTGGCGGAATTTCCGCCGCCCGGCGCTGGCGGGGTCAGGCGCGGTCGGGTGCGGTCCGGCACGTGATGTCGGGGGCGGCGGACACCCGCGGCACCCCATCTGTTATCCGTGTGCTGCTGTCCGAGTGCGCACGTGCGCGCGGTCTGAGGCGGTCACGTTTCTTGTTTCTTTTTGAGGCCCGTTAAGATGACGTTGGTGAAATTCCGGTCACTTTTCTCAGCCGATTTGTCACGATTTGATTGAGATGAAGATTGGGTGGCACTGGATCCAGGTTCATGTCCTGTTTTGAGTGCTTGACCATTTGTATTTGGCCATTATACAGCAGTAAGCTGTCACAGAATCCAGTCTTGGAACTTTCCTGGTAGCCGTCCGGGTAGTTGGGCGTCGTGCTGCTGTTCCCCGTGCTCCCTGTCCGTTGTCCTGAACACTCCGTGCGTGCCCCCGGTCTGTGTGCCACTGTCCTGCGTTCCGTGGTCACTGGCCGTTGTCCTGAACACTCCGTGCGTGCCCCCCGGTCGGTGTGCCACTGTCCTGTGTTCCGTGCTCCCTGCCCGTTGTCCTGAACACTCCGTGCGTGCCCCCCGGTCGGTGTGCCACTGTCCTGTGTTCCGTGCTCCCTGCCCGTTGTCCTGAACACTCCGTGCGTGCCCCCCGGTCGGTGTGCCACTGTCCCGTATTCCGTGGTCACTGGCCGTGACCCCTGCGCCTTTGTCGCCGCTCCGCTGCGCCGCCGCCACTGGAGCGTACAAACTAAACCGGCGGCGGCCGCTAGTGCCGGGCTCGCGTCCAATTACCGACACTTACGCGGCGAAAATGGTTAATGCATCGTCTTCGCGGCCCACCTAACTGTAGTGACGGCGGCATGCGGTCGCCGTCAGAGGGCGGTGCGGCGCGACGGTCGCGCGGCGGCCGTCCACGAGCCGTCCACGGCTGGCCGGCCGTCCACAGGCGTCCACGGCCCGTCCACAGTCGTCCACGGCCCGACCACGGCCGTCCACGGCCGGCTGCGTGGGGGCGGATGTCGGACGCGTTGTGTTTTTTGGTTTTCGCGAAGAGCGTGTTGAACTTAGCGCGGGTTTTCGGTGTCAGTCAAAGTTTGACTGAAAAGAGTGTGACACTGATGGGTGCCTTGTACTCTTAGATATGCGAGAATTAGTCAAATTGCAGCGGCAAAAGGCCATAAGGCTCCATGTAAAAGACGACAGAAAAATGTGACGCATTAGCTGGAAGCTTTGGGACACAAACGCTATATTCAGTACGATTTCAGACTTGCTTTACTGAGTATGAAGATCCACCAGATAATCTAAAAACAAGCTGTAATCTGACGGTCTTAGTTAGCAGTCTCGCTCATAGATGAGTCTCTAATATTCATTTCCGGTACGTAAGGCTACGGTCGATTAGTCGATAGGCTCGGATGGGCATCTCTTATGCATGCTGATGTCGAACGCAGGTGTTTCGCGATCGGAGAGCTGTCAGAGGTGGACGAGAGGCGACACCACCAAAAACCAACGCGTTATTACGGCCCGAAGGTCACGGAATTTATAATCACTTTGTGGAGGTCAACTACCTGGAACTGGTCTTCTCTGCTGGGACGGTGTTGCCGGGTGGCGCGTCGCTGCCGGCCAACCCGACAGCGTCACTATCGACCGCATCAGGGCTAAGCGAACGGTACATGTCGATTCTGTTTGGATGGGTCCCGTTTCCAATCCCTCTCAGATGTAAAAGCCCAGCGTCAAGGGCTTGCGTTATCGGGGAGGAAGTCCGCCCACTTACAGCTGGAGCTCGTGTAATCCTGGTTGGACTACGAGCGAATGGGAAGGCTGTCGCGTGCATGGCCGCCTTATTAGCGTGGTGTTGGTGTGAGGGGATGTCGAGCCCAGTGGGCGGGACGTCTGCCTATGCGGCCGATCACTGCGGCCGGCGGATGAGGCGGGGTCCCCTCCACCTGTCATCTACCTGTGATCTCATTCCGGTGACTCAGCCCCTGCGTCAAGTCGAGGATTCGCAGCATTTTTGAACTAGAATTGTGCGGTCATTTGATTCAGATTGGGATTCGGATTTGGAGTTGAATAGATTGAAATAGATTCGAATGTTGGCATCGAAATTTCAAACTTGTACAGTGTTGTACAAGAGTACGCCGACTCGGTCCAATGCATAACTGACACACGCGCGTTTCATTTTGTCTTTCTGAAGGATGTTGTGAACCGAGAAAGATAACAGTGAATGTATTTCATTGCGGATTGAAATGACAGGGTCCACCTTTCGGTATTCAGCTTTGACAACGTTCAGCTTTGAGGACTTTAATCCTGATTTTGGTATTTCTGTTTTTGAGTATTTGGTATGGTGTTAAAGTTTAAACCCTCATTTTTATGATTTGATTGGTAGCAATATTCGAATCTATTTAATTTGTTCGAATCCTGCGCATCCAAATCATCAGCTCTAGCCCCACCCTCCGCACCTGGTGTTGAGACTGTGCAGATTCTCTGCAGCATGACTATGTTGAGGCTGTATGTGTGATGTTCCGCCGCAGACTCTAGGCTTATGTTGCGCCGGCCTGTGGTGTTGGCGGAGTGAGTGTGTCAGCCGTCTGCGATGAGCTCCTGTTGAGAGCGTGGTGGCCGTGCGTGTGCTGGTGGTGAATGTAGTGAGAGTATGTGGTAGGGATCTGCAGTCAGCACGGTGGCCATCTGTGGTGAACCCCTGCAGTCAGCAAGGTGGCCATCTGTGGTGAATCCCTGTGGTCAGTGAGGTGGCTATTGAACCTCTGCAGTCAGTGAGGTGGCCATCTGTGGTGAACCCCTGTAGTCAGTGAGGTGGCCATCTGTGGTGAACCCCTGTAATCAGTGAGGTGGCCATCTGTGGTGAACCCCTGTAGTCAGTGAGGTGGCCATCTGTGGTGAACCCCTGTAGTCAGTGAGGTGGCTATCTGTGGTGAACCCCTGTGGTCAGTGAGGTGGCTGTCTGTGGCGAGTCTCTGCAGTGAGCACTGCTGCAGGATATCTCCCACCGCTGCGGCGATTATCGCGGCTACCGACGGTGTGCCGGCCTCGCACCGGTCAGGGAGTGGCGAGGCTGTCCGGGCCGCCTCTCCGGCCTCTGCGGCGTCACCTGACGTGACGTGACGTGACGTGACCTGACCTGACATGACCTGGCGCGCTCCGTCAGGTGGCCGAGCAGCGGCTGGGGCCGAGCCGGCGGGGCCGCGGTCCTCCGCCGGAGCCGCCGCACCGCACCAGCTCGGTGGCGTGCGCGCCGCGGCGGCTACAGGTGGCCAGCTCGAGCAGCGAGAGCAGCCTGGCCTCGGCCGGCCCCGTCAGCACCTCGTCGCCGATGGTGCGCCGTCGCTCTCAGGTGAGGCACCTCGTCGCCGATGGTGCGCCGGCGCTCCCAGGTGAGTGGCCGGCGCGGCCGCTGCACCCCACCCGACCCTGCCGGGGTCACGCGGCGGTCGCCGTCGGGCCGGTTCGGAGAGCGTTCGCGACACTGTTACGCTCGTCGGCGATTGGTCGTCGCCGCAGACGCCGGACGTCCTGATTGGATGATCTCGTGGAGCTGGGCTCTGTCGTGGTAAAGATTGGCGCGGTCCCGAAGGCGCTTCGAAGCCAAATCAATCTTCTTTCTTTTGTTAGAGTTGCGTGTCAGTATATGCCTCGCGGAGAGGGTCGCGTCCTCCCTCGCTCTGGACAGTGGGGGGGGGGGGGGGGGGATTTTATCTGTGTTTTATCGCGAGTTTTCAGACTCGCGGTCGTGTGCCACCCGTGAGTGGAAAGAGTCGCGTTGTCTCGTTTCCAGCTGATGGCGAACACAACCCTCGCACATGCAACATTGCATGACGCAAATCACTGATGGTTTATGTGCTTTGCCAGTTTTTACGGATGTAATCACCACGGCAACACGTGGCGCCACTCTAATTTAATCTCAGGTTTCTCGCCGGAAACGTAACCGCCTAAATCCAGTTGCAACGTCACGCTCAGTGTTAAAAGCTCTCATCTCATGCTCATGTCATTCAAGAAGGTCCAAGTCCATATAAGTACACACACTACAATCGTTAGGTTTTTACACAGTGCGCTCATTGCTGTAACTTTTGAGTAGCCCGTTACCGTTCCCTTCAGCGTATGTTTGGGGCCCATGCCATTCATTTGAATGCTAAGGCCTCGCGCTGGTGTAAATGTGAATGCTTTACACCTTGAATTGTCTGGCATGTGCCGGGCATAAATGATACCAGACAGCTTTAACGTCTCCTCAAAACGGAGGAGGGGGGGGGGGGGGGGGAGGAGGAGAGACATCCTCGGGTCGGCCTGGCCTCTTCGCTTTGGTTGTCTCTTTATAACCGCGCGCGATATATGGGCAGTTCGGAGCATGAAGCCTCCTTGTGATGAGCACGCAGTCAGCCCAGCTCTCTCTCCCACCGAGCGAGTCCGACTTTTGCGTCGGTAAATCCTTCCCATTCAGCTAATGGGTCGCGCGGACGCGTTCATTACGTATGCGGCGAAAACGGCCGGCGGCCGGCGGCCGGCGCGGTCAGACCCGGCGGCCCCGTCTCGTGCCTGGAAGCCGTCACTCGCGCCGGACGGTGAGCCGATCTCTCCAATCAGCGCTGAGGCCGCCCGGTCCGCTCCGGTGGGGCACGGCGGCCGGCGGACGGCAGACGGAGTGGGTGCCGAGGGCTGGAGACGGCTACCCCTCCGGGACGAGGAGGACACCGAGGGCTGGAGGCGGTCACCCCTCCAGGACGGGGAGGACGTCGAGGGCCGGAGACGGCCACCCCTCCGGGACGAGGAGGACGCCGGGGGCTGGAGGCACCCACCCCTCCAGAACGGGGTGGACGCCGAGGGCTGGAGGCCGTCCGTCACCCCTCGGGGACCGGGAGAACGCCGAGGGCCGGGGGCGGTCACCCCTCCGGGGCGGGGTGGACACCGAGGGCTGGAGGCGGTCACCCCTCCCGGACGGGGTGGACGCCGGGAGCCGGATGTGGCCGCTCCGAGCGGTCTGGAGTGCCCAAAGCTGGCCCAGGGCGCCAGAGGCGAAAACCCGGACCGGAAAGGCCGTTGGGGGAAACGGCGTCCGGAAAGAATGAAAAGTAACAGGCTATCGGCGGTGGGAAACATCGTGCTTACCTGTGCCGCAGGATTAGAGGGTTACAAAGATGGTGCTATTGCATGTAAAGCCACTGTGCTGGAACGAAAAATTGTATAATTAATAACAAGAAAACAATGGACACTAGCCTATTTTTGGGTGCCGCCGTCCATTCGATTCCAGAAATTCCGAGTGCCCACTGGGTCGCCACCGGGGTGCCCGGGACAGGGGAGAGGGTGATGGGGCGGCCGGGGCGGACTCGGGCCGGCGGCGCCATGAGCCGGCCGGCGGAGCGGCCCGCCGGTCGTGTCGCAATCCTGCACGGCCCTCGCAAACGGGTTGTGAAGAGACGCTCCCGGGGCGGTGACGGCGGTCGGCCGGGCCGGCTCAGAAGTGCTGCCGTCACCAAGGCCGCGTCCGCCCCGGCCGGACGGGCGGCGACGCTGCCGCGATCGCGCAGCGGCGTGCGCCACGTTGGGGACGCTGGGCGCCGGTCGGCGTCGGCGTCAGCGTCGGCTTGTCGGAGGACGGGAGCCGCGTGAACGAACGCTAGCATCCCGAGACGTGTCGAGCCTCGGGGAGGCGGGGGTGCCACTGTGCGTCCGCTCCTGGACCGTTGCGCAAGGCAGGCGGCATGGGCCGCGGGGCGGGAATGAGGGAGGCGCGGCTCCGGCCTGTGCCGAATCCCACAATGACGGGAAGCTACTGTGCCGTCTCGGGAGAGGCCGCACAATGAAGGGGAAAGTGGCGTCGCGGGGTGGAAGCGAACGGCGCCGGATTGTGCGTGGGAAGACCTCGTCGACGCGCTGACCGGGCTAACCGGGCTAGCCACGGAACTGGCTAACCAGTTCGGTAACCGATCTGAATCAGTGACAGGCCTGATGGTCGTATCCCGGACCGGCGACTTTCTTCGAATGCAAATTGTCCAGTCGCGCCACCGTGACGTCACTGACGCGCACTTGAGGCCAATCGAAGACGTCAGAGATGATTCCGCGCAGGAGACCGGCGCACCAGCCTGTTCCGCGCGCGGACGCGCAGTTTGTTACTGGCTGATCCGCCGGTGGG
This sequence comes from Pollicipes pollicipes, assembly GCF_011947565.3. NCBI lineage: Eukaryota > Metazoa > Arthropoda > Thecostraca > Pollicipedomorpha > Pollicipedidae > Pollicipes > Pollicipes pollicipes. The sequence goes on along the minus strand of NW_023596225.1, from coordinate 41,728,809 downwards.
CTGTGTGCTGGACAATCTGTCCTCCGTCGCGCGAGGTGCTTCTCGGCGGTGGGGGAAGTGGGGGGGGGGGGGGGGGGGGGGGGGGGGGTACCGCCGCCGTCCGCAGTCCTCCGCCGGTCGTCGGCCGCCGCCGGTCACGAGCGGCGCGGCGCTGCGGTCGCGGAGTGTCCGGTGCTCGGCCGCCGGCAAAAACGGCCGGCGCCGCCGACAGCGGGCTGCAATCGCGCCGTTGCCGCACTCCAATCAGCCGCGCCGCCCGCCGCGGCCGTTTCCGGTGACCCGGTCCGACCCTGCGGCGACCCCGGCCGGCCGGCCGCACGCGCGCGCGGTGGGCGGCGCCGCCGGCGGCCGCGAGGGTCGTCCGTCCGTCGCCGGCAGCGATTGGCCAGCGGCGGCGGCGCGGGCAGCGCCGGGTCATCACGCGTCGGCCGGGCGGCCGCGTCGCGTGCGCCGGCCAGCACCGCCGTCGCCGCGCGGGACGGCACAGGCCGCCGCCGGAGAGGGATGCTGCACGGATGGTGGCGCAACGCGCCGCTCTGGCGTCGGTGGTCACGCGCGGCGGCGCGGCGGCGGCGAGCGGGCGACGGCAGGCGCCGGCAGTCACCTCACCGGAGCCTCGCCCTCGCCCGGAGACGGGCCGGCGAGCAGCGTCGGCAACGATTCGGGAGCACGGCGCCGGCGCCCATTGATGTGGTCCGGCGCTCAGTCGCGCCCCGTCCGTCTCATGGCAGCGCCTCACCGGCGCGCTTAGCCGGATGGTGCCTATTGTCGTCGCATGGGTTGTCTCAGGCTTGGCGGCTTATGAAACATGTTTTCGTGTTGGCACTGCTTTCAGGCCACTGCAGCTTCCCGCTTACCACGTATTCGTTTGCGGTGTGGCTTTCCTGCTGAGAACGCCGCTCGCTTGCAGCAAATGCGCGGACGCTGCAGAAATCCCGAGATCTCATCCCTGCGTGCTGACGGGTCTGTGTACGCCGCACCGTCCGAGTCGAGGTGGGCGGGCGTGTTGTGGAGAGGCGCCGGGGCGCGGTCCGAGCGCGCGTCTCCAGGCCGGCGCGGCCACGCCCGCCCTCACCCGGATGTCCCGCCTCGAGCGGCCGGAGCGCCCGGCCCGGCCCGGCTCGCCTGCGCCGCCGCCGCCCTGCGCTGCCCGGCGCAAGGCCGCGCCGCCGCTGGACACTGGGCCGGGGGGAGGCCGCAGGTCCGGTACTGCGGTGGTGGGCCTGACTCATCGCACACGGCGGGCGTCCGCTCGGCGCGACGTGCGCCGAACAGATCGGAGCTGCTGCTCGCCCGGCGGCGGCGGCCGAGAGGGGCTGCGGGCGTGATCCGGCCGCGCGCGGGGGCCCCGCCAGCCCGGGGCACGGCGCGAGCGCCGGCTGAAGGTCCTGGCCTGGCGACCCCGACACATCCGTCACGTTGGAGGCCGGCGCCGGCGGGCGGCGTGCCTGCCGTGACCCCGGCCGGCCGCCGCCGTCCGTCCCCGACCGGCCGCCTCGGGCCGCAGCGGCGCAGCACGACGTCAGCTGATCGCCGCTGTCGACCACGGTCGGCCGTGGTCGGCCCGCCACCGCAGGCGCGCTCCAGCCGGCCGCGCGGCCCGCGGCGCCGCGGCCAGGACCGGTGCTGGCCGCGCTCCCACGCTTGTTGCGGCGCGAGCCGAAAAGAAAGCGAGAAATTGATGCCTTCTATGTGAATCGCACTGTACGGTGTTGCATTTTGAGCCACTCTTCATGACGGCGCCGCTACAAGTAGTTTAATTACAGTGATTCACGACGGCGTTGAAAACTAGTGAAAAGCGCTTTGTCACGTCGCTGTTTGGTATTCGGTTGTCTGGTATTTTGTGGTACCCCTGGCCGCCCACGGCGACCATTAGCTGAAAACCGTCGCAAAAATTGGCGGAACTCGCGCACAAAGACAATTATCTCCACGCCTGACCCAAGAGATAATGTTTAAACTTCATGAAAGGTGGGGTGTGGTCCCATCGCCCCTCCTCATATTCCCACGCCTGATGTCAGAAGCTACTAGCGGGCGACGGGACCCTACCATCGGCTATCTGGCGGACGTTGGTGGGCCGTCGTTAAGTTCGGCGCTTCGATGGAGGTGCCAGCGGCGGGCGGCCAACCTTTTACGGCTCTCCCTTCCAAACGCGCTGAATCAGACACTCGGCCGGGCGGCGCGGCAGCATCCTTGGGAGCGCGAGGCGGAGGCGTGGACGCGCCAAAACGGCTCGGCACGTCTGCGGTCGCAAACAAGGACGAACGAATCAAAAACGGATCAACCGGGCCGGATCTGGTGATCTGTTTTGGGGTGGCGCGAAGGAGCCGCGATCCGAGGGCCCGGGCGCCTGTGGCGCGAGGCCGGCCTTGACACCGGCAGCGGCCCAACGGCGAGCCGCCGCGCCCGCAACGCCACGCCGACGCTGCCGGACCGGACCCGGTGGTGCGGCCGGACCTCCGCAGCGCGCCCGTCCACACCTGCGATGCGCTGGCGACGGTCGCTGACGGCGCGTCTGACGCAGAGCCGGCCGCCGTGGCCGCCAGAGGATGGGCTGTATCCCGCCGGCCGCCGCGGTCGTATTCCAGTCCCGGTGAGGGGTGACGGGCCGCCGCTGGGACGGCGCTCATTTGGGAGGCGCCGAATGCTCCAGCCGGCGGCCGCCCGTCGGTGTCCGCGCGCGGCCAGCGCCGTATAACAGCACGCCGCTCGGCGCCTGGAGACGTCCCGGGCACATGGCGGCGGCAGGTTATCGCTCAGGCGGCGGCGCGGAGAAATCCGTGATTTATCGCGCGATCCTCTGTTATGAGCAGTCGGAACCGACTGTGAGTAGTGCCGTGTGAGTGTGAGCGGTTTCGCCGCCGGCCGAGGCGCCGCGGACCAAGTGCACGGTGGTGGCGTGCGTGCGCCGCCTTCCCAGGGCGTCCCCATCACTCCCACGGGTACAGGCGCCGCCGCCGCGCCGAGCGCCGCCGCCTAACTGGTCCGCCACTGGCCGCGCTAATTACCGGCGCCTTGTTGCAGCGCTCGTCGAGTCGCTCCAGCGGTGCGCGGAGAGCGCTGTCGCGGGCGCGGAGCGACACGGCCACCGGCGGCGCCGAGCGAGTCTGCCACCCGACGGAGCCGGCCCGCCCGGCCGCCGCCGGCCGCCCGGCCACAGCCAGCTGCAAGGTAAACGAGTCCGAACGCGCTGGGTGGGTGTGTCCGGGTGGTCGAGTCTCGCTGCCTTTGAAGCTGTCCGTCTTACGCCCCCTCTCCTCTGTCCTTGACCTTGTCCGTATCGGTTTCCCCCGCTCCTGTCCATTGTCCCTGCCAGCCCCTGTGCTTGTCCCTGTCCGTTTTCATGTTCCTATTCATATTTCCTTGTCCCGCTGCTTCTTCGCACCTCCCGTCCGCGCTCTCTCCATCCCCGCATCCCATTGTCTCTCCACATGGTATTTATATGTTCGTTATATAATGTGGCATTAGCCTGACATACCAGGAACCCATTCACGTGCTCAAGTATCCTTTCGGCTTGTGGGCAGCCGGTTTTTCCTGGCGTTTGCGTAATGTCGCCCATCTCGGCGACCTCCGGTCCCGCCGTGCCACCGTTGGCTGTCTGTCACTCTGTCCCGGAGGCTCTGCTAATCGCCGGATTCTGGCCCATCATGGCTGAGTGTGGACGGCGTCGGCGGTGACCCCTGATCCGGCCCGCGCGCCGCCCGGCCAGGGCCACGGCCCACCCACAGCCGGCCCGCGCAGCCCGGCGTCGCCGGCCACCGCGGGCTTCACGCGGCGGCCGGGACTGCGGCGCCGACGGTCTGGGGACGAGGGGTCCGTGGGGGCTGGAGGCGCAGCGGCGGCGGCGGGCCTGGCAGCTGGCTGCCGGTGCCGGCCGGCCGGCCGCCGTTCCGCGGTCGGGGCCGATACGGCGACGGCGTGTTATGCGCGCGGCATACCGAATGAGACGGTTTCTCAATCGTCAAAAATGGCATAGTCCGCTTTGGAGAACGTCCTTTCGAAAGTAGCCGGGCGAGAGTGAGGCGATTGAGCGAGTGGCGCTGCTAATGCCATCGGACGCGGCCGCCGGGGCCGATCGTTTGCCGAAGCTGCGTTTGCTCGTTACCGCCGCTTCTCGGCGCCGGCCGGCTGCCGGCTCGCCGCGTGTCGCCTTTTCCGGATTGGCTCTGCTTTCGGCGCGGCGGCGCACCCGGCCGCCGCGCGGCGATGATGCGACGTTATGCTAATGTCCGCGGTCGTCAACGACCGGTGGCGCGAGCGAGCGCGCGCGTTTCCAGGTGGGCGCGGCGTGCGTCATTGCCGCCCCCTGCGGTGGAGCCTCCAACGGCTGGACGTGTACGGGGCGCGGCCGGGATGCCGTCGCACCGCGCCGTCCCGCCGCCCACGTGTCTGTCGGTCGGCGCGGTTTCGTGGCCTGTGCACTGATAGCGATCCGGTGACCGCCGCCGCCGACTCCTCCGCCGCCGGTGCAGACGGAGGGCGCCTTTCTGCGGCGGTGCGGAACGCCGACGCGGCGCCGGCGGCTGGCTTCCACCCTCGCCCCGTATCGTGACGCGGTGAGATCGGCCGCGCGCCACGTACACGCGCCGCGCCGTGTTTTCCGGCGGGTGAGTGGCGCGCGAGCGAGCGGCACGGCGCGGCGGGGCTAAATCTGACGCGGCCGCCCCGCCGGGCCGCGCCGGGCCGCCGGCACCAGCTGGCCCCGGCCCGGGCGCGTTGCCAGGCCGACTGCAGCGGCCACGTCCCGCGGCCGTCTTGTTGACGGGCCGCGTATCGCCGGCCTATCGCGTCACTGAGCGACGTTTACGGCGCGCGCGGCAGGGGACGGCGGCCGGGTCGCGGTTGCCGGCGGCCGATCGGCCCCCGATGGCGGCCGGTTGCGGCGCGGTCACCAGGCCCGCCGCACCGTTACCGCCGCCGGAGCGCCAGCCCCTGCTGAATTAAGTGCGGGCGGGCGGCCTGGTCCCCGGCGACGGTCCTGCCGAGCTCCTGTGACCGCCACGGCGGCGGTGGGCGCGAGCGCGGCCGTCGGGCGTGACGCGGCGATTTTGCCGTTCCCGGCGCCGCCGCCCGCCGTCGCACGCACTGCCGCCGCTCCATGCGCTCGGTGCGGACAACGCCGGTCTAATTGACGTGTGTTTAGCCCGGCGCCGGCCGGGCGGGCGGAGGCGCCGGCCAAGCCACCGGGCCAATGAGGGCGGCGGCTGCGGCGCACGCACGCCGGCCGGGCGACCGAGCCGGGCCCGCTGTCGTCTTCCGTGCGCCCGGAGGCTGCGGGCGGAGAGGCGCCGGCCGGCCGGGCGGGGCTGGGACGGCGGCTCACGCATCGCGGCGGCGGCGGCGGCGACGACCGAACAGGCCGCGTGGGATGGGGACCGGTCAGCCCGCGGCAGTTTTAAGAGGATTGCAACCGGCGTAGACCACGGAAGGAATGCACGTGTCTCACATACTCGTGGCCATGGGCGTCATGCGTAGACCCGTCTTTTTACCTGGTGGGGTTGCCTTTGAACGGCGTGTGGTAAGGGATTATCGGAGAGAATAATGTCTGGCATGTAACCATGGACTTTGGACTAAGTCACGTGCAAGGAATTTTCAAATTCCAGGTAGCCAACCAACCATCCAACCTTTCGACTGATGCCTATTCGCACTTATATGACGTCAACCACGTCATCGTGTTAATCTCGCACGTCATGTGGCATTAGGCTCATTCCCTGTAAATCAGTTCCTCGGCCTGGGTCCGCCTTGTTGGCGTGCTCTGCCCTGCCCTGCCCTGCCCTGCCCTGCCCTGCCTGACCAGACCTGACCGGCCATCCACAGGTGCCGGAGATCGTGCGCAAGCGCCAGTACCGTGTCGGCCTGAACCTGTTCAACACGAAGCCGGAGCGCGGCATCGACTACCTGATCGGGCGCGGCTTCCTGGACGAGGCGCCGCACAGCGTGGCCCGCTTTCTCATCACCCGCAAGGGGTTGAGCAAGCAGATGATCGGCGAGTACCTGGGCGACCTGCAGTCGCCGTTCAGCGCCGCCGTCCTCGAGTGAGTACCGCCGGCGGCAGCGTCCGGGCGGGGCGGACTCCGATACGCGAGGAGGCCAGAGGGCGCCCGGAGAGCGACACCCGGGGTCACCGGCAGGCGAAGCGAAAACTCGGAAAAAGGCAAAAGTAAAGCGCCTGGAGGGTGTGAAGCGACAGACCAGGGTGGAGAAGGGTCTGTTTTGCCCGTCTGTGCGGTATCTTGTAGTTCAGTTGAAATCGCTGTTCACCTCAGCAGGTCGGACGTGCCGCCCGTGACGCGTCCCTAGCACGCCACACGAATGGAGTGCTGTGTGGGCTGATGGCCCGTGCCAGCGCCCTCCTCCCGTGGACGAGATCGCTCCCAGCGCGGGAGATGGCTCGGGTGACCTGGTCGTTGACACGTAACGGCCGGATGCTGACGGCTGGCCGCTGGACGGGGGGTGTGATCACCCTGGGTGACGCCCCCCGCGGTCGGCCGGCTGACCCAGTGACACTGGGAGCGGGGCGGGGATGCGGGCGGCCGCGATCGGGCCGCAGTGTCCCCGCCGACTGATCTGATGATCGCCCCCGCGATCTCGCATCTGCGCGGTTCGTTCCGGGTCATCACGCCGGTCCGGGCGGGCGCGGCGCCACAAGCGGACTCATTCGCGTCCGCTCGGCGTGTACGGCGGCCGGAGGAGAACGCCCCGGCGCTGGCGCCGCCGCCGGCGCCGGGACGCGGCGGCAGTCCGGCCGCCAGCGCGGGTCACCGTCCGCTCGGCGGCCGCGACAAGGTCGCCGGCTGGGACGGCGCGGGGGCCGGCCGGCGCCGATGGCCCGATGGTGGGCCGCGCCGCCCCGACGGCCGGGGAGAGCACCGCTGACGCGCGGAGGCCATCCGCTCGCCGCCGAGTCCGGCTGGCCTGGCGGCCGGGCTTGCCATGAGCGCAGTCATGCTTCGGGGACTGAGCGAGGGGGCGGCAGAGCGGGCTCTGCAGGGACTGTGCAAGTCATGGTTTGGCAGGTGACGTGATGTAAAAAATGAGAGCAAGGGACAGAAGTCCTTTCTGACAAAGTTTAGATGGGGAGAGCGGGGGGGGGGGGGGGGTGGATCTCCCCTCCTCCTACTCCTTTACCCGGTTATATCCGTGTACGCTGTCCAGGGGAAATCATCCTTTCCACCGGCTAGAATAGCTATCGGTGGCCAGGTGAGGCGAACCCCCTGCCTCCAAACGAGGTTATCGGTTCTCTGCCCAACTGTGTGTTCCAAGCGTGTCGATTTTGGCCGGTCGTCCAGCGCCGTGCTCTCTCGCCACTTGACCGTCCCGCGCTGCACGCCGGTCCTTGCGGTGCAGCATTCCACCGGCGCCGGCGGCGGGGTCCGCAGTCGGCGTGCACCTCCCCGCCCGCGGGGGCCGCCGGAGACCCTGAGAGCCCCACCCGTGCCCCGACCGTCCGGTGATTAGCTGCCGGAGGTGTGGAAGGAGCGGAGGGCTGGACCGGTTGTGCAATCGGCGGCCAGCTGCGTGGCGATCGGTTTTGCGGGGCGCTGTGTGTGAGCGGAGGGGCCGGTGCGCGGTGTGCGTTGCGGGCGATATCCCCGCGTTCGTGCCGTGTCGGGGTAATACGCGCGTCGGGTCGTTTGGTCGTGCGCGGCTCGCGTGATGGATCTGCATGCGGGCCTCTCCACTGCGGAGTAATCGGGCCTGTTATCGTGTGACGCGGAGCGCCGTGCAAACCCGGAGCCGACCCTCGGCGCCGCCGCGTGTTCGGGCCGACCTCTGCGCGGCGAGGGCGGCCGCCCGAGGGCGCCGCAGGACTGCACCCGTCCGTCGAGCGCGGGACTGTCCCGACGCTCCCCAGAAGCGGCAGCGGTGGCGCCCGAGCCGGCCACTGTCCGCGGCTCCGAGCCGGGATCGGCGCCGGTGCTGGAGCGGCGGGCCGGCGCCGCTGACGCGGCGGGGACGGCGGCCGGGCCCAGCCCCGGCTCAGGGCCCGCCGGCCCAGCCCCGGCTCAGGGCCCGCGCCCAGCCCCGGCTCAGGGGCCCGCCGCCCAGGTCACGGCTCGGGGCCGGCCGGGCCCAGCCCCGGCTCGGGGCCCGCCGGCCCAGGTCACGGTTCGGGCCGGCCGGCCCACCCCTCGGGCCGGCCGGCCCAGCCCCGGCCGGGGCCGGCCGGGCCCAGCCCCTCTCGGGGC
>NW_023596225.1:41678052-41719623 GCF_011947565.3 Pollicipes pollicipes | reverse complement strand
GGGGCCATGGCGCGCCGCCTCCGAGCGCGCGGCAGGGCTCGGTCGAGCCGGCCCCGGCTGCCGGGCGGAGACGGGCACGTGCGGCCCGGCGCGTGCCGCCGCCGACCCGGTCGCCATGGCGGCGGCAGGGAACGTCAGCCGGCTGAGTCGCCTCTGCAGTCGGCTCTATGTCGTGTGTGAGTGGGTTGACCCGGTGCGGCCCCGGCACGGCATGAAGCGGCGTCACGCGAGATCTTATATCGGGTGTGAACGCGCTGCCCGGCGTGGCCCGATGCGGGCACGGTGCGGTACGAAGCGGCGTGGGACGCGTCACGGCGCGACACCTGACCTTACGCTGCGTGAGTGTGCCGGTCCGGTGTGGGCGGGGCCGGTGCAGTGGGCCGACGCGTGGGAACGGGCGGCTGGGGACGGGACGTCAGCGGGGATGAGCTGGGACGCGCCGCCGGTGTCTCGGCGCGCTCCACACGACGGGCTCCAGGCGCCGCTGCTTAGTGGTGATGCGGTGAAGGGCCGGGAGGCCGTGAGACTGAAGTGACAGCGCGGTGCGGTTCCGCGTCGGACGCCGCTGCAGTGACAATCGGTATGCCGCAGCGTTTTGGATCGTAGGTTAGTGGTGTCATGAGAGCTCGGAAGCGGAGACGCGTGAATCGCTAGTTTCATCAAGGATCATCGAAATGCATTTGCGAATACGTCGGAACACGGTCTAAGTTCACTTTCGACCCGCTGCGCAGTCTGGAATTCCGTCTATTCATTTGCGAAACGTGGGGATGGCGCGCGGAGCGTTGCGCAACGGCCGCTGCCGACAGAAAGACAACGGGAGCGGTTCATCCGAAGGTTCTGCTGACCTAAAACCAGCGAAGCAGAGTGTGGCAAAGCGAGCCAGCTGCTGCGACGCATGAGGACGAGTTACATCACTCGCGGCCCGTGCGGTATCTGGGACGATGCGGACAAGAAGTAAACGACCGCTTGTCGCAGCGATGAGACATTTTAATTGGTGGTGCAGTGTATATTTTTGCTGCTCTCGCCGTTTCTTCAAGGGTGTTGTCGATGGATTTGCTCGTGGCTAATTGCTCCGGCTTGCATCACTAACGGGTTAATGTGCCGAGCGTGGCAGCTGGCGCCGCGCGGAGCGCGCCGACCTCGCGCCGAGGGAGAGCCGGGTCGAGCTGGCGCCGGCTGCGAATGTGGCTCAGGGGACGGCGCCGGGCCGGGCCGGGCCGGGCCGGCCGGCCGGCCTGCCGGCCGGCCGGCCGGGCCGGGGCCGGGCCGGGCCGGGCCGGGCCGGGCCGGGCCGGGTGTCAGTTGGTGGGGCGCGGTCCGGCCGCCGGACCACCCCGGCGACCCTGAGCAGGAGACGGCCGTGGGGCAGCGGCCCGTTCGGCCAGAGTTCGCCATCGCGTCGACACCTGGCGGCGAGACTCGCGACCGACGGCGAGGCGCCCGGCAGAAGCGGCCGTCGGTCTGTGGCCGGCCACCGTCCCGCCAGCAGTGCCGAAACCCGCGCTGACGCTGCCGACAGATGTCCCGCAGCGGGCCGGTTGTTGCGCCGCCGCCTCGCCGCCGCCGGCCTTCGGCCTCGCCCTGACCTGTTTGAGCAGCTGTGTAGAGCGGCGTCGTGTGTGCACGGCGACCGACGGCGCCGGCGCCGCCGAGCTCGGCCCGGATCCGGCGGATCGCCGGATCCGGCACGGTGTCGCCGGACGTTACGTAACCCCCCGCAGTCGAGTCCACGCCGTCAGGCCCCGCCGCCGCGGCGAGGCTGCGGCCTCTCTCACGTCGTCACTGTGTCTCAGTCGTGCTTCTCGTCGTTGGCGTTGGTCGTGACGGTTAGTCATTGGTCTGGGTAGGTGCTTGTAACTTTGATTTGAACGCTGTCGTCTTGTAGCCGACGGGGTCTGTTCGACACATGTTTGGACATGCCGCATGCTCTCGCGTAAAAGCCTTACAGCTTCAACCCGTTCTGCGGCTCATGCATTTGTAACTCTCTTTTCACTATGCCTGCCTTTTTGTTAATTTGTCTTTTGTGGTCTGCACATATTTCTTCTGCTGTCCCATAATTCAGAGCAATTTACCTCGTCGCGTGTCGAGGCGTCACACCGCCGCCGTGTCGTGCTTGACGTAGACCGATGTCTGGCTCCCGTCTCTGCTCACTCCACCACCCGGCCGGAGACCGGTGTCTGTCGCACTTCTCTCTCTGCTCGCTCCACCGCCCGGCCAGAGACCGGTGTCTGTCGCTCTTCTCTGCTCGCTCCACCGCCCGGCCGCACCGGCCAGAACCGGTGTCTGCCTCTCATCTCCGCGCGCTTCGCCGTCCGGCCAGGGACGTGTGTCTGTCTCCCGTCTCCACGCGCTCCGACGGCGTCTTTCTTCCACCCGAGTGCAGCCCCGTGTGCCGTCCTGCCGCCTAAAGAGCGTCTCGCTGCCGCATTGTGCGTCGTCTTTTGCGGCCGCTTTGTACACTTCTGGCGCTCGAGCGGCGCTTTGTGGCGAACACGGCGGCAGTGGCGCCGATGCCACAATGGTGGCGCGCGCGACCGACGGCGCGTCGGATGTCGCCCGCGCGCGCCGCATCTGGCTGGCGGCGCCGCGACGGCTTTGTGCGGCTCGTTTGGCGTCGGTTGGAGGCGAAAACGGTGCTGGAACCGCGGCGGCTGTCGTGTTTCGCCGACTCGCCGGGAGACCCTGTGATGCATGGGTCCGGCGCCGCGCTGGCAAGCCGACTGAATGGGACTGTCGGCCGGATAACGTAAGATGATGGCGAACTCATTAGTTTTGTCAATCTGCTGAGGATCTGGGCGCGGGCCCACCCAGGCGGTAACGGTGTCCGTCGGGTTGGAAGAATGACGGCGCGAGACAGGCGATATCTCTCGCTGCTCCGGGCGCGCCCCGCCGGTGCGCCGCACGTGCGGGAATAGGCTCTGATGCGGCGCGGAGAAAGCCGGGCCCGAGGGAGGAGGGGCCGCCACTTGGTCCAGGATGCGGACGTAGGATGTCCTGGTCCAGGAGTGACCCCCGCTGCCCGATCGCATTAGGTGACTCGGAGACCGCAGACGCGAGGAAGATGAATCGAAGGGAGTGGGACTTCGTGGTCTGTTACAGGTCTTGCCACATGTTCGCCGAGCACACCTCGGCTCCTGTTTTGCCGCGTGGGCCGCGCCAAATCACGCCTGTCTAAGGGATGTGTCACGGGTCATCAGTGCCAGTGGTCCACCGCTGATACCAGCACACGCTAGACGGGAGAGAACTTCTGTTTAAGTGCCGTTTGGCCTTCGGACGGTCCCTGTGACAACGACAGGTCAGCCGCGTTCGATCCCCAGCCTGGGAGGGCGTTTCTGCGCGCGCCGCTGCGACCGTCCCGCGTGCGGACCCGCCCGCTGACCCCTTCACCTCTGCCCGCAGGTACGAGCTGAGCCAGGACCTGGCGGAGCGGCAGGTGGCCTGCCTGGAGCGGCGCTACGGCGGCGCGGCGCGCGCCACGCCGCCACCACCATCCAGCGCGCCTACCGCCGCTACGCGCGCGCTCTCCAAGAAGTTCCGCGCCATCACACTCTCGCCAAAACGGAGCGGCGGCTGTCGCGGCGGTTGACGTGCCGGCGAGCTGGCCGGCGCCGACGGCCGCGCCGACGCCGCCGGCGCCCGGGTCCGGCCAGGCGGCCGGGCTCGCGGCCAACGGCCATGAACGGCAGCCTGGAGAACGACTCGGACCCTCTCCGACCGCGAGTACCAGAGCTACACACTACCTGAACGACGCCACCTACCTCAGGCGAGTACTACGCGCCGCACGCTAACGGCCCGCCGCCCGCCGTCGCGCCTTACCAGGTGCGGACGCGCCGTGAGAGAACGCGCCTCTTTCTCGGCTGGTCGATTTTTTTTATAATGTTCGTGTGTGCAGCATTGGCCGCCGCCGGTGACCAGGGGGCAGGAGGCCGCTCGCTGGGTGGGTACGCTGTACGGGAGCACCTCTTCCCCGGGTACGGTGGTGTCACCCTGGGCAGGACTCGGGCCCTCTCGATTTCCACCGATCCGCTGTGGGGACTTGGGCCGCGGCTGGGACTCGTTTAAAAGCCCAGGACTGGGACCTGACAGAAGAGGTCACCAGGGGGCGCGCGGGCCGCCCAGCGCTCGGGGACCGCGGCGAAAACCCACACGGTGCGGCGTGAAGCGCGTGGTGGCTCTCCAGCCGGGGTGCTGTTTCCCAGCGGCCGGCGGGCACCATCAGTTCACAGCCTGACCTGCGCGCCCTGTAAAACTGCCAAAACCCGCAGCTGCGGCGTGAAAAATGAGCCGATCGCTCTCGGGTGTCGGTTGGCGGAATTTCCGCTGCCCTGCGCTGGCGGGGTCAGGCGCGGTCGGGTGCGGTCCGGCACGTGATGTCGGGGGCGGCGGACACCTGCGGCACCCCATTTGTTATCCGTGCGCTGCTGTCCGAGTGCGCACGTGCGCGCGGGCTGAGGCGGTCACGTTTCTTGTTTCTTTTTAAGGCCCGTTAAGATGACGTTGGTGAAATTCCGGTCACTTTTCTCAGCCGATTTGTCACGATTTGATTGAGATGAAGATTGGGTGGCACTGGATCCAGGTTCATGTCCTGTTTTGAGTGCTTGACCATTTGTATTTGGCCATTATACAGCAGTAAGCCGTCACAGAATCCAGTCTTGGAACTATCCTGGTAGCCGTCCGGGTAGTTGAGCGTCGTGCTGCTGTTCCCCGTGCTCCCTGTCCGCTGTCCTGAACACTCCGTGCGTGCCCCCGGTCTGTGTGCCACTGTCCTGCGTTCCGTGGTCACTGGCCGTTGTCCTGAACACTCCGTGCGTGCCCCCGGTCTGTGTGCCACTGTCCTGCGTTCCGTGGTCACTGGCCGTTGTCCTGAACACTCCGTGCGTGCCCCCCGGTCGGTGTGCCACTGTCCCGTATTCCGTGGTCACTGCCGTTGTCCTGAACACTCAGTACGTGCCCCCCGGTCGGTGTGCCACTGTCCTGCGTTCCGTGGTCACTGGCCGTTGTCCTGAACACTCCGTGCGTGCCCCCCGGTCGGTGTGCCACTGTCCCGTATTCCGTGGTCACTGGCCGTGACCCCTGCGCCTTTGTCGCCGCTCCGCTGCGCCGCCGCCACTGGAGCGTACAAACTAAACCGGCGGCGGCCGCTAGTGCCGGGCTCGCGTCCAATTACCGACACTTACGCGGCGAAAATGGTTAATGCATCGTCTTCGCGGCCCACCTAACTGTAGTGACGGCGGCATGTGGTCGCCGTCAGAGGGCGGTGCGGCGCGACGGTCGCGCGGCGGCCGTCCACGAGCCGTCCACGGCTGGCCGGCCGTCCACAGGCGTCCACGGCCCGTCCACAGTCGTCCACGGCCCGACCACGGGCCGTCCACGGCCGGCCTGCGTGGGGGGCGGATGTCGGACGCGTTGTGTTCTTTGGTTTTCGCGAAGAGCGTGTTTGAACTTACGCGGGTTTTCGGTGTCAGTCAAAGTTTGACCGAAAAGAGTGTGACACTGATGGGTGCCTTGTACTCTTAGATATGCGAGAATTAGTCAAATTGCAGCGGCGAAAGGCCATAAGGCTCCATGTAAAAGACGACAGAAAAATGTGACGCATTAGCTGGAAGCTTTGGGACACAAACGCTATATTCATTACGATTTCAGACTTGCTTTACCGAGTATGAAGATCCACCAGATAATCTAAAAACAAGCTGTAATCTGACGGTCTTGGTTAGCAGTCTCGCTCATAGATGAGTCTCTAATATTCATTTCCGGTGCGTAAGGCTACGGTCGATTAGTCGATAGGCTCGGATGGGCATCTCTTATGCATGCTGATGTCGAACGCAGGTGTTTCGCGATCGGAGAGCTGTCAGAGGTGGACGAGAGGCGACACCACCAAAAACCAACGCGTTATTACGGCCCGAAGGTCACGGAATTTATAATCACTTTGTGGAGGTCAACTACCTGGAACTGGTCTTCTCTGCTGGGACGGTGTTGCCGGGTGGCGCGTCGCTGCCGGCCAACCCGACAGCGTCACTATCGACCGCATCAGGGCTAAGCGAACGGTACATGTCGATTCTGTTTGGATGGGTCCCGTTTCCAATCCCTCTCAGATGTAAAAGCCCAGCGTCAAGGGCTTGCGTTATCGGGGAGGAAGTCCGCCCACTTACAGCTGGAGCTCGTGTAATCCTGGTTGGACTACGAGCGAATGGGAAGGCTGTCGCGTGCATGGCCGCCTTATTAGCGTGGTGTTGGTGCGAGGGGATGTCGAGCCCAGTGGGCGGGACGTCTGCCTATGCGGCCGATCACTGCGGCCGGCGGATGAGGCGGGGTCCCCTCCACCTGTCATCTACCTGTGATCTCATTCCGGTGACTCAGCCCCTGCGTCAAGTCGAGGATTCGCAGCATTTTTGAACTAGAATTGTGCGGTCATTTGATTCAGATTGGGATTCGGATTTGGAGTTGAATAGATTGAAATAGATTCGAATGTTGGCATCGAAATTTCAAACTTGTACAGTGTTGTACAAAAGAGTACGCCGACTCGGTCCAATGCATAACTGACACACGCGCGTTTCATTTTGTCTTTCTGAGGGATATTGTGAACCGAGAAAGATAACAGTGAATATATTTCATTGCGGATTGAAATGACAGGGTCCACCTTTCGTTATTCAGCTTTGACAACGTTCAGCTTTGAGGACTTTAATCCTGATTTTGGTATTTCTGTTTTTGAGTATTTGGTATGGTGTTAAAGTTTAAACCCTCATTTTTATGATTTGATTGGTAGCAATATTCGAATCTATTTAATTTGTTCGAATCCTGCGTATCCAAATCATCAGCTCTAGCCCCATCCTCCGCACCTGGTGTTGAGACTGTGCAGATTCTCTGCAGCATGACTATGTTGAGGCTGTATGTGTGATGTTCCGCCGCAGACTCTAGGCTTATGTTGCGCCGGCCTGTGGTGTTGGCGGAGTGAGTGTGTCAGCCGTCTGCGATGAGCTCCTGTTGAGAGCGTGGTGGCCGTGCGTGTGCTGGTGGTGAATGTAATGTAGTGAGAGTATGTGGTAGGGATCTGCAGTCAGCACGGTGGCCATCTGTGGTGAACCCCTGCAGTCAGCAAGGTGGCCATCTGTGGTGAATCCCTGTGGTCAGTGAGGTGGCTATTGAACCTCTGCAGTCAGTGAGGTGGCCATCTGTGGTGAACCCCTGTAGTCAGTGAGGTGGCCATCTGTGGTGAACCCCTGTAATCAGTGAGGGTGGCCATCTGTGGTGAACCCCTGTAGTCAGTGAGGTGGCCATCTGTGGTGAACCCCTGTAGTCAGTGAGGTGGCTATCTGTGGTGAACCCCTGTGGTCAGTGAGGTGGCTGTCTGTGGCGAGTCTCTGCAGTGAGCACTGCTGCAGGATATCTCCCACCGCTGCGGCGATTATCGCGGCTACCGACGGTGTGCCGGCCTCGCACCGGTCAGTAGTGGCGAGGCTGTCCGGGCCGCCTCTCCAGCCTCTGCGGCGTCACCTGACGTTGACGTGACGTGGACGTGACCTGACATGACCTGGCGCGCTCCGTCAGGTGGCCGAGCAGGCTGGGGCCGAGCCGGCGGGGGCCGCGGTCCTCCGCCGGAGCCGCCGCACCGCACCAGCTCGGTGGCGTGCGCGCCGCGGCGGCTACAGGTGGCCAGCTCGAGCAGCGAGAGCAGCCTGGCCTCGGCCGGCCCCGTCAGCACCTCGTCTCCGATGGGCGCCGTCGCTCTCAGGTGAGGCACCTCGTCGCCGATGGTGCGCCGTCGCTCTCAGGTGAGGCACCTCGTCGCCGATGGTGCGCCGGCGCTCTCAGGTGAGGCACCTCGTCGCCGATGGTGCGCCGTCGCTCTCAGGTGAGGCACCTCGTCGCCGATGGTGCGCCGTCGCTCTCAGGTGAGGCACCTCGTCGCCGATGGTGCGCCGGCGCTCCCAGGTAAGTGGCCGGCGCGGCCGCGGCGCCCCGCCCGACCCTGCCGGGGTCACGCGGCGGTCGCCGTCTGGCCGGTTCGGAGAGCGTTCGCGACACTGTACGCTCGTCGGTGATTGGTCGTCGCCGCAGACGCCGGACGTCCTGATTGGATGATCTCGTGGAGCTGGGCTCTGTCGTGGTAAAGATTGGCGCGGTCCCGAAGGCGCTTCGAAGCCAAATCAATCTTCTTTCTTTTGTTAGAGTTGCGTGTCAGTATATGCCTCGCGGAGAGGGTCGCGTCCTCCCTCGCTCTGGACAGTGGGGGGGGGGGGGGGGGGGGGGGGATTTCATCTGTGTTTATATCGCGAGTTTTCAGACTCGCGGTCGTGTGCCACCCGTGAGTGGAAAGAGATCGCGTTGTCTCGTTTCCAGCTGATGGCGAACACAACCCTCGCACATGCAACATTGCATGACGCAAATCACTGATGGTTTATGTGCTTTGCCAGTTTTTACGGATGTAATCACCACGGCAACACGTGGCGCCACTCTAATTTAATCTCAGGTTTCTCGCCGGAAACGTAACCGCCTAAATCCAGTTTGCAACGTCACGCTCAGTGTTAAAAGCTCTCATCTCATGCTCATGTCATTCAAGAAGGTCCAAGTCCATATAAGTGCACACACTACAATCGTTGGGTTTTTACACAGTGCGCTCATTGCTGTAACTTTTGAGTAGCCCGTTACCGTTCCCTTCAGCGTATGTTTGGGGCCCATGCCATTCATTTGAATACTAAGGCCTCGCGCTGGTGTAAATGTGAATGCTTTACACCTTGAATTGTCTGGCATGTGCCGGGCATAAATGATACCAGACAGCTTTAACGTCTCCTTCAAAACGGAGGAGGGGGGGGGGGGGGGGGAGGAGGAGAGACATCCTCGGGTCGGCCCGGCCTCTTCGCTTTGGTTGTCTCTTTATAACCGCGCGCGATATATGGGCAGTTCGGAGCAGTGAAGCCTCCTTGTGATGAGCACGCAGTCAGCCCAGCTCTCTCTCCCACCGAGCGAGTCCGACTTTTGCGTCGGTAATCCTTCCCATTCAGCTAATGGGTCGCGCGGACGCGTTCATTACGTATGCGGCGAAAACGGCCGGCGGCCGGCGGCCGGCGCGGTCAGACCCGGCGGCCCCGTCTCGTGCCTGGAAGCCGTCACTCGCGCCGGACGGTGAGCCGATCTCTCCAATCAGCGCTGAGGCCGCCCGGTCCGCTCCGGTGGGGCACGGCGGCCGGCGGACGGCAGACGGAGTGGGTGCCGAGGGCTGGAGACGGCTACCCCTCCGGGACGAGGAGGACACCGAGGGCTGGAGGCGGTCACCCCTCCAGGACGGGGAGGACGTCGAGGGCCGGAGACGGCCACCCCTCGGGACGAGGAGGACGCCGGGGGCTGGAGGCACCCACCCCTCCAGAACGGGGTGGACGCCGAGGGCTGGAGGCCGTCCGTCACCCCTCGGGGACCGGGAGAACGCCGAGGGCCGGGGGCGGTCACCCCTCCGGGGCGGGGTGGACACCGAGGGCTGGAGGCGGTCACCCCTCCCGGACGGGGTGGACGCCGGGAGCCGGATGTGGCCGCTCCGAGCGGTCTGGAGTGCCCAAAGCTGGCCCAGGGACGCCAGAGGCGAAAACCCGGACCGGAAAGGCCGTTGGGGGAAACGGCGTTCCGGAAAGAATGAAAAGTAACAGGCTATCGGCGGTGGGAAACATCGTGCTTACCTGTGCCGCAGGATTAGAGGGTTACAAAGATGGTGCTATTGCATGTAAAGCCACTGTGCTGGAACGAAAAATTGTATAATTAATAACAAGAAAACAATGGACACTAGCCTATTTTTGGGTGCCGCTGTCCATTCGATTCCAGAAATTCCGAGTGCCCACTGGGTCGCCACCGGGGTGCCCGGGACAGGGGAGAGGGTGATGGGGCGGCCGGGGCGGACTCGGGCCGGCGGCGCCATGAGCCGGCCGGCGGAGCGGCCCGCCGGCCGTGTCGCAATCCTGCACGGCCCTCGCAAACGGGTTGTGAAGAGACGCTCCCGGGGCGGTGACGACGGTCGGCCGGGCCGGCTCAGAAGTGCTGCCGTCACCAAGGCCGCGTCCGCCCCGGCCGGACGGGCGGCGACGCTGCCGCGATCGCGCAGCGGCGTGCGCCACGTTGGGGACGCTGGGCGCCGGTCGGCGTCGGCGTCAGCGTCGGCTTGTCGGAGGACGGGAGCCGCGTGAACGAACGCTAGCATCCCGAGACCGTGTCGAGCCTCGGGGAGGCGGGGGTGCCACTGTGCGTCCGCTCCTGGACCGTTGCGCAAGGCAGGCGGCATGGGCCGCGGGGCGGGAATGAGGGAGGCGCGGCTCCGGCCTGTGCCGAATCCCACAATGACGGGAAGCTACTGTGCCGTCTCGAGAGAGGCCGCACAATGAAGGGGAAAGTGGCGTCGCGGGATGGAAGCGAACGGCGCCGGATTGTGCGTGGGAAGACCTCGTCGACGCGCTGACCGGGCTAACCGGGCTAGCCACGGAACTGGCTAACCAGTTCGGTAACCGATCTGAATCAGTGACAGGCCTGATGGTCGTATCCCGGACCGGCGACTTTCTTCGAATGCAAATTGTCCAGTCGCGCCACCGTGACGTCACTGACGCGGACTTGAGGCCAATCGAAGACGTCAGAGATGATTCCGCGCAGGAGACCGGCGCACCAGCCTGTTCCGCGCGCGGACGCGCAGTTTGTTACTGACTGATCCGCCGGTGGGCTGTGTGCTGGACAATCTGTCCTCCGTCGCGCGAGGTGCTTCTCGGCGGCGGGGGAAGTGGGGGGGGGGGGGGGGGGGGGTACCGCCGCCGTCCGCAGTCCTCCGCCGGTCGTCGGCCGCCGCCGGTCACGAGCGGCGCGGCGCTGCGGTCGCCGGAGTGTCCGGTGCTCGGCTGCCTGGCAAAAACGGCCGGCGCCGCCGACAGCGGGCTGCAATCGCGCCGTTGCCGCACTCCAATCAGCCGCGCCGCCCGCCGCGGCCGTTTCCGGTGACCCGGTCCGACCCTGCGGCGACCCCGGCCGGCCGGCCGCACGCGCGCGCGGTGGGCGGCGCCGCCGGCGGCCGCGAGGTCGTCCGTCCGTCGCCGGCAGCGATTGGCCAGCGGCGGCGGCGCGGGCAGCGCCGGGTCATCACGCGTCGGCCGGGCGGCCGCGTCGCGTGCGCCGGCCAGCACCGCCGTCGCCGCGCGGGACGGCACAGGCCGCCGCCGGAGAGGGATGCTGCACGGACGGTGGCGCAACGCGCCGCTCTGGCGTCGGTGGTCACGCGCGGCGGCGCGGCGGCGGCGAGCGGGCGACGGCAGGCGCCGGCAGTCACCTCACCGGAGCCTCGCCCTCGCCCGGAGACGGGCCGGCGAGCAGCGTCGGCAACGATTCGGGAGCACGGCGCCGGTGCCCATTGATGTGGTCCGGCGCTCAGTCGCGCCCCGTCCGTCTCATGGCAGCGCCTCACCGGCGCGCTTAGCCGGATGGTGCCTATTGTCGTCGCATGGGTTGTCTCAGGCTTGGCGGCTTATGAAACATGTTTTCGTGTTGGCACTGCTTTCAGGCCACTGCAGCTTCCCGCTTACCACGTATTCGTTTGCGGTGTGGCTTTCCTGCTGAGAACGCCGCTCGCTTGCAGCAAATGCGCGGACGCTGCAGAAATCCCGAGATCTCATCCCTGCGTGCTGACGGGTCTGTGTACGCCGCACCGTCCGAGTCGAGGTGGGCGGGCGTGTTATGGAGAGGCGCCGGGGCGCGGTCCGAGCGCGCGTCTCCAGCCGGCGCGGCCACGCCCGCCCTCACCCGGATGTCCCGCCTCGAGCGGCCGGAGCGCCCGGCCCGGCCCGGCTCGCCTGCGCCGCCGCCGCCCTGCGCTGCCCGGCGCAAGGCCGCGCCGCCGCTGGACACCTGGGCCGGGGGGGAGGCCGCAGGTCCGGTACTGCGGTGGTGGGCCTGACTCATCGCACACGGACGGGCGTCCGCTCGGCGCGACGTGCGCCGAACAGATCGGAGCTGCTGCTCGCCCGGCGGCGGCGGCCGAGAGGGGCTGCGGGCGTGATCCGGCCGCGCGCGGGGGCCCCGCCAGCCCGGGGCACGGCGCGAGCGCCGGCTGAAGGTCCTGGCCTGGCGACCCCGACACATCCGTCACGTTGGAGGCCGGCGCCGGCGGGCGGCGGGCCTGCCGTGACCCCGGCCGGCCGCCGCCGTCCGTCCCCGACCGGCCGCCTCGGGCCGCAGCGGCGCAGCACGACGTCAGCTGATCGCCGCTGTCGACCGCGGTCGGCCGTGGTCGGCCCGCCACCGCAGGCGCGCTCCAGCCGGCCGCGCGGCCCGCGGCGCCGCGGCCAGGACCGGTGCTGGCCGCGCTCCCACGCTTGTTGCGGCGCGAGCCGAAAAGAAAGCGAGAAATTGATGCCTTCTATGTGAATCGCACTGTACGGTGTTGCATTTTGAGCCACTCTTCATGACTGGCGCCGCTACAAGTAGTTTAATTACAGTGATTCACGACGGCGTTGAAAACTAGTGAAAAGCGCTTTGTCACGTCGCTGTTTGGTATTCGGTTGTCTGGTATTTTGTGGTACCCCTGGCCGCCCACGGCGACCATTAGCTGAAAACCGTCGCAAAAATTGGCGGAACTCGCGCACAAAGACAATTATCTCCACGCCTGACCCAAGAGATAATGTTTAAACTTCATGAAAGGTGGGGTGTGGTCCCATCGCCCCTCCTCATAGTTCCCACGCCTGATGTCAGAGCTACTAGCGGGCGACGGGACCCTACCATCGGCTATCTGGCGGACGTTGGTGGGCCGTCGTTAAGTTCGGCGCTTCGATGGAGGTGCCAGCGGCGGGCGGCCAACCTTTTACGGCTCTCCCTTCCAAACGCGCTGAATCAGACACTCGGCCGGGCGGCGCGGCAGCATCCTTGGGAGCGCGAGGCGGAGGCGTGGACGCGCCAAAACGGCTCGGCACGTCTGCGGTCGCAAACAAGGACGAACGAATCAAAAACGGATCAACCGGGCCGGATCTGGTGATCTGTTTTGGGGTGGCGCGAAGGAGCCGCGATCCGAGGGCCCGGGCGCCTGTGGCGCGAGGCCGGCCTTGACACCGGCAGCGGCCCAACGGCGAGCCGCCGCGCCCGCAACGCCACGCCGATGCTGCCGGACCGGACCCGGTGGTGCGGCCGGACCTCCGCAGCGCGCCCGTCCACACCTGCGGTGCGCTGGCGACGGTCGCTGACGGCGCGTCTGACGCAGAGTCCGGCCGCCGTGGCCGCCAGAGGATGGGCCGTATCCCGCCGGCCGCCGCGGTCGTATTCCAGTCCCGGTGAGGGGTGACGGGCCTCCGCTGGGACGGCGCTCATTTGGGAGGCGCCGAATGCTCCAGCCGGCGGCCGCCCGTCGGTGTCCGCGCGCGGCCAGCGCCGTATAACAGCACGCCGCTCGGCGCCTGGAGACGTCCCGGGCACATGGCGGCGGCAGGTTATCGCTCAGGCGGCGGCGCGGAGAAATCCGTGATTTATCGCGCGATCCTCTGTTATGAGCAGTCGGAGCCGACTGTGGGTAGTGCCGTGTGAGTGTGAGCGGTTTCGCCGCCGGCCGAGGCGCCGCGGACCAAGTGCACGGTGGTGGCGTGCGTGCGCCGCCTTCCCAGGGCGTCCCCATCACTCCCACGGGTACAGGCGCCGCCGCCGCGCCGAGCGCCGCCGCCTAACTGGTCCGCCACTGGCCGCGCTAATTACCGGCGCCTTGTTGCAGCGCTCGTCGAGTCGCTCCAGCGGTGCGCGGAGAGCGCTGTCGCGGGCGCGGAGCGACACGGCCACCGGCGGCGCCGAGCGAGTCTGCCACCCGACGGAGCCGGCCCGCCCGGCCGCCGCCGGCCGCCCGGCCACAGCCAGCTGCAAGGTAAACGAGTCCGAACGCGCTGGGTGGGTGTGTCCGGGTGGTCGAGTCTCGCTGCCTTTGAAGCTGTCCGTCTTACGCCCCCTCTCCTCTGTCCTTGACCTTGTCCGTATCGGTTTCCCCCGCTCCTGTCCATTGTCCCTGCCAGCCCCTGTGCTTGTCCCTGTCCGTTTTCATGTTCCTATTCATATTTCCCTGTCCCGCTGCTTCTTCGCACCTCCCGTCCGCGCTCTCTCCATCCCCGCATCTCATTGTCTCTCCACATGGTATTTATATGTTCGTTATATAATGTGGCATTAGCCTGACATACCAGGAACCCATTCACGTGCTCAAGTATCCTTTCGACTTGTGGACAGCCGGTTTTTCCTGGCGTTTGCGTAAGGTCGCCCATCTCGGCGACCTCCGTTCGTGCCATGCCACCGTTGGCTGTCTGTCACTCTGTCCCGGAGGCTCTACTAATCGCCGGATTCTGGCCCATCATGGGTGAGTGTGGACGGCGCCGGCGGTGACCCCTGATCCGGCCCGCGCGCCGCCCGGCCAGGGCCACGGCCCACCCACAGCCGGCCCGCGCAGCCCGGCGTCGCCGGCCACCGCGGGCTTCACGCGGCGGCCGGGACTGCGGCGCCGACGGTCCGGGGACGAGGGGTCCGTGGGGGCTGGAGGCGCAGCGGCGGCGGCGGGCTGGCGCTGGCTGCCGGTGCCGGCCGGCCGCCGTTCCGCGGTCGGGGCCGATACGGCGACGGCGTGTTATGCGCGCGGCATACCGAATGAGACGGTTTCTCAATCGTCAAAAATGGCATAGTCCGCTCTGGAGAACGTCCTTTCGAAAGTAGCCGGGCGAGAGTGAGGCGATTGAGCGAGTGGCGCTGCTAATGCCATCGGACGCGGCCGCCGGGGCCGATCGTTTGCCGAAGCTGCGTTTGCTCGTTACCGCCGCTTCTCGGCGCCGGCCGGCTGCCGGCTCGCCGCGTGTCGCCTTTTCCGGATTGGCTCTGCTTTCGGCGCGGCGGCGCACCCGGCCGCCGCGCGGCGATGATGCGACGTTATGCTAATGTCCGCGGTCGTCAACGACCGGTGGCGCGAGCGAGCGCGCGCGTTTCCAGGTGGGCGCGGCGTGCGTCATTGCCGCCCCCTGCGGTGGAGCCTCCAACGGCTGGACGTGTACGGGGCGCGGCCGGGATGCCGTCGCACCGCGCCGCCCGCCGCCCACGTGTCTGTCGGTCGGCGCGGTTTCGTGGCCTGTGCACTGATAGCGATCCGGTGACCCTCGCCGCCGACTCCTCCGCCGCCGGTGCAGACGGAGGGCGCCTTTCTGCGGCGGTGCGGAACGCCGACGCGGCGCCGGCGGCTGGCTTCCACCCTCGCCCCGTATCGTGACGCGGTGAGATCGGCCGCGCGCCACGCACACGCGCGCCGCGCCGTGTTTTCCGGCGGGTGAGTGGCGCGCGAGCGAGCGGCACGGCGCGGCGGGCTAAATCTGACGCGGCCGCCCCGCCGGGCCGCACCGTGCTGGGCCGGGCCGCGCCGGGCCGCCGGCACCAGCTGGCCCCGGCCCGGGCGCGTTGCCAGGCCGACTGCAGCGGCCACGTCCCGCGGCGTCTTGTTGACGGGCCGCGTATCGCCGGCCTATCGCGTCACTGAGCGACGTTTACGGCACGCGCGGCAGGGGACGACGGCCGGGTCGCGGTTGCCGGCGGCCGATCGGCCCCGATGCGGCGGTGCGGCGCGGTCACCAGGCCCGCCGCACCGTTACCGCGCCGGAGCGCCAGCCCCTGCTGAATTAAGTGCGGGCGGGCGGCCTGGTCCCCGGCGACGGTCCTGCCGGGCTCCTGTGACGCCACGGCGGCGGTGGGCGCGAGCGCGGCCGTCGGGCGTGACGCGGCGATTTGCCGTTCCCGGCGCCGCCGCCCGCCGTCGCACGCACTGCCCGCCGCTCCATGCGCTCGGTGCGGACAACGCCGGTCTAATTGACGTGTGTTTAGCCCGGCGCCGGCCGGGCGGGCGGAGGCGCCGGCCAACCACCGGGCCAATGAGGGCGGCGGCTGCGGCGCACGCACGCCGGCCGGGCGACCGAGCCGGGCCCGCTGTCGTCTTCCGTGCGCCCGGAGGCTGCGGGCGGAGAGGCGCCGGCCGGCCGGGCGGGGCTGGGACGGCGGCTCACGCATCGCGGCGGCGGCGGCGGCGACAACCGAACAGGCCGCGTGGGATGGGGACCGGTCAGCCCGCGGCAGTTTTAAGAGGATTGCAACCGGCGTAGACCACGGAAGGAATGCACGTGTCTCACATACTCGTGGCCATGGGCGTCATGCGTAGACCCGTCTTTTTACCTGGTGGGGTTGCCTTTGAACGGAGTCTGGTAAGGGATTATCGGAGAGAATAATGTCTGGCATGTAACCATGGACTTTGGACTGAGTCACGTGCAAGGAATTTTCAAATTCCAGGTAGCCAACCAACCATCCAACCTTTCGACTGATGCCTATTCGCGCTTATATGACGTCAACCACGTCATCGTGTTAATCTCGCACGTCATGTGGCATTAGGCGCATTCCCTGTAAATCAGTTTCTCGGCCTGGGTCCGCCTTGTTGGCGTGCTCTGCCTGCCCTGCCCTGCCCTGCCCTGCCCTGCCCTGCCTGCCCTGCCTGCCTGCCCTGCCCTGCCTGACCAGACCTGACCGGCCATCCACAGGTGCCGGAGATCGTGCGCAAGCGCCAGTACCGTGTCGGCCTGAACCTGTTCAACACGAAGCCGGAGCGCGGCATCGACTACCTGATCGGGCGCGGCTTCCTGGACGAGGCGCCGCACAGCGTGGCCCGCTTTCTCATCACCCGCAAGGGGTTGAGCAAGCAGATGATCGGCGAGTACCTGGGCGACCTGCAGTCGCCGTTCAGCGCCGCCGTCCTCGAGTGAGTACCGCCGGCGGCAGCGTCCGGGCGGGGCGGACTCCGATACGCGAGGAGGCCAGAGGGCGCCCGGAGAGCGACACCCGGGGTCACCGGCAGGCGAAGCGAAAACTCGGAAAAAGGCAAAAGCAAAGCGCCTGGAGGGTGTGAAGCGACAGACCAGGGTGGAGAAGGGTCTGTTTTGCCCGTCTGCGGTATCTTGTAGTTCAGTTGAAATCGCTGTTCCACCTCAGCAGGTCGGACGTGCCGCCCGTGACGCGTCCCTAGCACGCCACACGAATGGAGTGCTGTGTGGGCTGATGGCCCCGTGCCAGCGCCCTCCCGTGGACGAGATCGCTCCCAGCGCGGGAGAGGGCTCGGGTGACCTGGTCGTTGACACGTAACGGCCGGATGCTGACGGCTGGCCGCTGGACGGGGGTGTGATCACCCTGGTGACGCCCCCCGCGGTCGGCCGGCTGACCCAGTGACACGGGGAGCGGGGCGGGGATGGCGGGCGGCCGCGATCGGGCCGCAGTGTCCCCGCCGACTGATCTGATGATCGCCCCGCGATCTCGCCATCTGGCGCGGTTCGTCCGGGTCATCACGCCGGTCCGGGCGGGCGCGGCGCCACAGCGGACTCATTCGCGTCCGCTCGGCGTGTACGGCGGCCGGAGGACGCCCCGGCGCTGGCGCCGCCGCCGGCGCCGGGGCGGCGGCAGTCCGGCCGCCAGCTCGGGTCACCGTCCGGCGGCGGCCGCGACGTCGCCGGCTGGGACGGCGCGGGGCCGGCCGGCGCCGATGGCCCGATGTGGGCCGCGCCGCCCCGGACGGCCCGGGGAGAGCACCGCTGACGCGCGGAGGCCATCCGCTCGCCGCCGAGTCCGGCTGGCCGGCGGCCGGGCTTGCCATGAGCGCAGTCATGCTTCGGGGACTGAGCGAGGGGGCGGCAGAGCGGACTCTGCAGGGATTCTGCAAGTCATGGTTTTGGCAGGTGACGTGATGTAAAAAATGAGAGCAAGGACAGAAGTCCTTTCTGACAAAGTTAGATGGGAGAGGGGGGGGGGGGGGGGGATCTCCCTCCTACTCCTTACCGGTTATATCCGTGTACGCTGTCAGGGGAAATCATCCTTTCACCGGCTAGATAAGCTATCGGTGGCCAGGTGAGGCGAACCCCCTGCCTCCAAACGAGGTTATCGGTTCTCTGCCCAACTGTGTGTTCCAAGCGTGTCGATTTTGGCCGGTCGTCCAGCGCCGTGCTCTCTCGCCACTTGACCGTCCCGCGCTGCACGCCGGTCCTTGCGGTGCAGCATTCCACCGGCGCCGGCGGCGGGGTCCGCAGTCGGCGTGCACCTCCCCGCCCGCGGGGGCCGCCGGAGACCCTGAGAGCCCCACCCGCGCCCCGTCCTCCGGCCGCGCCCCGACCGTCCGGTGATCAGCTGCCGGAGGTGTGGAAGGAGCGGAGGGCGTGGGAAGGCTGGACCGGTTGTGCAATCGGCGGCCAGCTGCGTGGCGATCGGTTTTGCGGGGCGCTGTGTGTGAGCGGAGGGGCCGGTGCGCGGTGTGCGTTGCGGGCGATATCCGCGTTCGTGCCGGTGTCGGGGTAATACGCGCGTCGGGTCGTTTGGTCGTGCGCGGCTCGCGTGATGGATCTGCATGCGGGCCTCTCCACTGCGGAGTAATCGGGCCTGTTATCGTGTGACGCGGAGCGCCGTGCAAACCCGGAGCCGACCCTCGGCGCCGCCGCGTGTTCGGGCCGACCTCTGTCGCGGCGAGGGGCGGCCGCCCGAGGGCGCCGCAGGACTGCACCCGTCCGTCGAGCGCGGGACTGTCCCGACGCTCCCCAGAAGCGGCAGCGGTGGCGCTCGAGCCGGCCACTGTCCGCGGCTCCGAGCCGGGATCGGCGCCGGCGCTGGAGCGGCGGGCCGGCGCCGCTGACGCGGCGGGGGACGGCCGGCCGGGCCCAGCCCCGGCTCAGGGCCCGCCGGCCCAGCCCCGGCCGCCGGGAAGCCGGCTGAAGAACGGCTGATCACGGACCGGGCTGGACCGCACCTCGCGCGCCCGGCGCTCGGCAACGGCAGCCGGCCCGGGGGCGGTGACGGGGCCGCTGCAGGCGACGGGCTCAGCCAGCTGGCGGTGCTGCCGGCAGGGGTGTATCTATTTCGGATGTGACTTGGACGTGTACATGACCTCATACGGAGTGTGGTGGGTCGGGCAGCACCAGCAAAATTTCTTCTCTTTTTGCCGTCGTTTTGCATGTTTTTGTTGTTGTTTTTTGTTTCTGGTTGGCCATACGCGTTGCGTGAAGCTAACGCCGTTCGGCTTCCATGCGCTCCGTCGCTTCCATCAGGCTCAGGCCTTTCCGTTTTGGGGCTTTTGCATGATCGGGCACAGATCATCGTGACAGGGCGCAAAACTCGGGCAGGCGTTTTTATCGGCGTTGCATGTGCGCCTCTCGCGACCGGGGGAGTGGTCTGACCTTGCCTTATGTGGAGTTTCATGTGTTCGCTACTTTCCGCCCGCGAACGTTTTTCTCCATTTCTCGTCGCGGCGAGCGCCCTTGTTTCCGCACATGACCGCAATGCGGCGCCACCTGCGGGTGGCGCTGACCCCTCGGGCGCCGGGAGCGCGCTCCGGTGACCCCCCGCGTGGCATTGGCGGGAATATTCCGTTTGATGCGGAGACGTTTGTCTGATTCCTGAATGGATGATCTGCATACTGGCCGATCAGCATAGTTGGGGGTGCAGGCGCGGGCGGGGAACTCGCCGAGCAGCGGGGACCCGGGCGGCGCAGGTATCCCGGCCGAGGGACGCGGCAGTTTCAGCGGAGAGGCGCGCGTGTTCCGGTGGAGGGGCGCGCGAGTTCCGGTGGGGGGCCCCGCTGGTGTCTCACCTGGGCCGGGTCGCACAGAGCCGATGGTCACCAGAGCAGCGGGGCGCGACAGGTGGGCTTGGTCCGCTTTAGCTGTCCAAGTTATCGCCGTCATAGTCTCCTGGCCGGGATATTTGAGATCTAATCCGGCGCTTGCTACAGGAAGTGTGGGATTAAGTGCTGGTCAAGGGTCAAGCGGCCAGAAAAGGAGGCGAGCTTGCTAGCGCGGCAAGGCCTGGACAGTGTTCTGTCGTATCATTCTCCGCCTGGAACGGCGTCGTTCCATACCGGTAGCCGCCAGCCACGGTGACCCCGAGAAAAACGTCCGCCTCGCCTTTGGCCCCCGTTTTTGGTCGCCATTGTTACCCCGCGGCGCAGCGTTGTCAATTGGAGTGAATCGACGGTGGCTGGCGCCGGCTGGCGCGGCAACTGAACCCTGACTCACGCTTTCAGAGGCCTCTGAAAAACATCTCCGTTTCGTTACGCCGCGGCAATCAGCCCTTCGCGTCCAGAATGCGCCGTGCTGCTAGCCTTGAATTAAGTCGTGTTTGGCTCGGAACGAAGCTGTGCCCTTTGTCGGCGAAGGGCGGCCGACGTGCCATTGAAGCGGCCGCCGCGGGCCCCGGTCAGGGGTCAGCGCCGCCGGCCGGCCTGAACACGGCTCATGCGTTACCCCGGTGACGGCCGGATGAAAAATTGAGCCGTCCGCGCGCCCCGTTGACCCGATCCATTCGGCGATTTGGTAACGCCGGCCTCGTTATGTTTGCATAACATTCATCACAATATTCATAAGTGTCCGCGCTGGCCGCGCCGGCCGTGTGGCCGGCTGACCCTCGGGTCAGCGGGGTCACCGGGGACGGCGCCCGGGACGCTCCGGCCACGGCCGCGAGACGGCGGGTAACGCACCGTCGGCCGCGAGACCCGTCACTGGACGCCGGGACTCCGCAGGCTCTCCGATGAATGGACTCAAACTCCGGCTCGCTGGCGCGTGGAGTTTATTCCGAGTGTGACCTTAAGCGGCGCTGTACAGCTTTGAGTTGAGTCGGGTTCCGATGTTAGAAGGGGCTCAGCCCAATTCCTGAGCGGATTTTGGCTTAGTCGGTACTTGGAACAAGGATGCAAATGACGTAACCCGCTCTGACGAAAACCGTTGTAGGTATGCGCAAAGGTTTACGTTGGTAGTAGCGTAGGTAGATATAACGTGATCAATTTCCAACACATTCAAGTCAGAACAAGAAAAACAGGAAATGGTTCAATTGTTTTGGTGCGCGCATAAGCTGATGCCATAAAAACATCTGCCTCTTCGAGCTGATTTACAGAAGATCCCGCCAATGGTTTTGACTCAGTTCTGACTCTGATCTCTTCATGTCGATAAAGCAGTCGATAGCACATCACTTCCATCAAGAGTTGGCTGATTCCGGAGCTTATGCTGACTCCACCTGAAGTCGAGCGTAACTCCGTCGGAAGCCGAGCGTAACTTCACCTTGAATCGGGTGTAAACTCCACCTTGAGTCGGGTGTAATCCCACCTTGACTCGGGTGTAACTCCACCGGGAGTCAGATGTAACTCCGCCGGGAGTCGGGTGTAACTCCACCGGGAGTCGGGTGTACCTCCACCTTGAGTCGGGTGTAACTCCGCCGGGAGTCGGGTGTAACTCCACCGGGAGTCGGGTGTAACTCCACCGGGAGTCGGGTGTAACTCCCACCGGGAGTCAGGGTGTACCTCCACCTTGAGTCGGGTGTAACTCCGCCGGGAGTCGGGTGTAACTCCGCCGGGAGTCGAGCGTAACTCCGCCGGGAGTCGGGTGTAACTCCACCGGGAGTCGGGCGTAACACCACCTTGAGTCGGGTGTAACTCCACCTTGGGTCTGGTGCAACTCCACCTTGAGTCGAGCGTAACTTCGCTGGTCGCCGCTGGTTCGGATATCCGGGGCAGACCGCGGCGCTTCCGCAGCCTGCGTCGGCGGACGTGGCCTGGGATCTGGGCTGCGTCACGGCTAATGGTCGGCCGCTACCTGCCCATTTAACGCCAACCTGGGGACGTCTGGCTGCAAGGAATGTCCGTAAAATGTCCATAGCCGGCGCTCGCTGCCGCCGGAAGGGAAAGGCCTTACTTCCGCGTGTGCGGACGTCAGGATTGAGTGGACGCGCGCGTATGCCGAACGCGCCACGTGGAGGAAAGTTTGGAGGCGTTGGATGTAGCTGTGGTGTATTTCCGGGAGTGGAGAACGTCCTGGGCTCAGACGCTGGCGCGGGATCGGTCGAGAGCCGCCTCGATATTTCCGTCTTCCCCGCCGGCGGAGCCAGACCTGGCGAGGGCCGGGCAGGAAGACGCCCGCTCCCCAGGCCCGGACAGTGTCCACCCAGGCGGTGGCCTCCGGACCTGGCCCGTCCGGACCCGCTCCTGAACAGTGACCGGGTGGCCTCCTATGCAGACCGCTCGTCCGGAGCTGCTGCTCAGCAGTGACCGGGTGGTCGCCTCGGCGCCACATGCTCGCCGGCTGTTATGTTTGGCGTCGCTGGCCGGCAGGGAACGGGGTCGCGTCTGGCGGCCGCTGCTGCCGGCCCGGCCATGACGGGCGGACCGCGCTCGAGGGCTGACGCTCGGCTGTTTGGACGGCGCACTCCGCCTCAACCGATAGACAGACGTGTTTTGATCGGAACTCGGTGGCCCACCGCGTGAGCTCCGCCCTCTCGGTGACCCCCCCCCCCCCCCCGTTCTCCTTCCTCGAAAGGCCTTCGGGCGTCGGGCTGTGCGGTGCCCAGTGAAGCTGGGCACCGTTTGGACGGTACGGCCGCGCAGCCGAGGCCCGTCCAACCGCCGCGTGGGCCGCTGCCCACTGGTGGGGACGGGCCTGCTCGGGCGTCACTGGCCTGGCCTGACGTGGCCTGTTCGGACGCCGCTGACCTCACCCGGCCTGACCCGGTCTGACCTGACCTGCCCCGACCCGGCCTGACCTGACCTGACCTGACCTGGCCTGGCCCGGTTTGTACCGCCCTCGTGACCGCGTCCGCCGTGCCCAGCTCCCGGCCGGCGCGGTGCGACCGGTCGGCTCCGGTCCGTGACGCCGCTTTGCTCCGGTTGCAGGGCGTTCGCGCAGGAGCTGGACTTCTACAACATGCAGCTGGACGCGGCGCTGAGGAAGTTCCAGGCCTACTTCCGGCTGCCGGGGGAGGCGCAGAAGATCGAGCGGCTGATGGAGGTGAGAGCGGGCGCCGGGACGGCCGGCTGCTGGTCTGGTGCTGGCCGGCCGCTGGGCTGTGATGGATCGGCGACCAAACAAACCAGCCGAGCGTTGTGTAGTGCTTCGGGACTGACGCTACGCCCGCCCAGGCGCGTCCGCAGGTCACGGAGAAGCGGCTACGCTAACTCATTCTTCCTGTCTGAGGCGGCGGCGGGAAGCTCGTGTCTTCACAAGCGGTGCGCCCGGTCATACCTCAAAGAGAGGGCGGCTTACCGGCCGGAGCGGTATGGATTGCCCTGCCGCGAGGAGATGGCCGGCGGCGGCACATTGCATGCCGCTGGGGTCGCTCAGCACGGGGCTGCGTTTCCTCACCGGCAGCCGATTGTAAAAGTACAACCGGCCGCAAACACCGCAGCCAGGAAAACGAACGACTTCAAGGCTACCGATTGGCCCAGATCCGTGGGAAACACGAAATGGAATGGTTATTTGGCGCGAAGCCTGTACGGAGCAGCTGCCTTGTGATGAAAACGCCGCCGTTAGAAAGCGAGCCGGCGACCAAAGCCAGTCTGCGCCTGACCACGCGGGGGCAATGTGGAAGGGCCGATATTGCCCCCGCGTGGCGGCGTTATGGGCGTGCGAGGATTGCGATTACGTGCAATCAGTGTCGGGGGCGGGGTCGCGGCGATAGCGGGGATCGATGCAACGGCAGCTGACGGTCCCCGGCGCTGTCGCCACACCGCCGGCTGCCTCCCCCCCCCCCCCCCCTGCCGCCGGAGTCGCGGCCTGTCCGGGCAGGCATGCACGGGCCGGAGCGGCGCCGCCGCGAGCGAATCTTTTCCGGCTGAGAGTGGGCGCCGGCGCCGCGCGTGATTCATTGTGGGACGCCGCTGCACGGCACGGCTGGGTCGGCACGGCACGCTAGTGACGGCGCCCAGGGAAACCCATGGCGCCGGCGAGGGTGGCGGCGCATCAGCTGGGGAGGGCTCCCTGTGCGCCGGGGACGCTTACGTCAGAGTCCCACGGTTCTCACCCGCCGCTGGCCTCACCCGCCGCTGGCGGGCGAGACGGTAGAAATCGCGCCGAACGGCTTGTCGCCGAGCAGACAGGCGGGCGGTGGAAAGTTGTTCCGCTTGCCAGTGCCCACTGGGTTTACGGAGTGACGTTCGGGCAGCTAAGGGTGAACTTCGCACCACAGTCCTGTCGTGACTGTCCCGACTTCAAGGACTGCACATACAGATTACTCTGTCGTGACTGTCCCGACTTCAAGGGACTGCACATACAGATTACTCTGTCGTGACTGTCCCGACTTCAAGGGACTGCACATACAGATTACTCTGTCGTGACTGTCCCGACTTCAAGGGACTGCACATACAGATTACTCTGTCGTGACTGTCCCGACTTCAAGGGACTGCACATACAGATTACTCTGTCGTGACTGTCCCGACTTCAAGGGACTGCACATACAGATTACTCTGTCGTGACTGTCCCGACTTCAAGGGACTGCACATACAGATTACTCTGTCGTGACTGTCCCCGCTTCGACGGTTTGCATACACATGCGATACAACGCTGATTTACGTGATCCAATGCAATGGAGAAATCAGAACCAAGCGCACAAGCGATCGCCCCTGATGTGCTGTGAACGGCGCCTCCCACTCGAGGGTCCGTTCTCGGAGCTGGACATTCTCCTTGGCCGGGGGACGCCAGCCGGGCGTTATGAGCCGGCCATGTAGCGGGAATGTCTCCCGGCCCAAGGTCGCCCTGCCAGCGTCAGCTGCCGGCCGTGGCCTGCGCCATAACCCGTCCCGTGGTCCCGGGTCCGGTCCGTGTTCCTCGGGTCCCGTCCGTGGTCCCCGCGTCCAGTCCGTGGTCCCCGGGTCCCGTCCGAGGTCCCTGGGTTCCGTCTGCAGTCCTTGGGTCTCGTCCATACTCCCGGGTCCCGTCCGAGGTCCCCGGTTGGTTCCCGTCCGTGGTCCCTGGTTCCCGTCCGCAGTCCTCAGGCCTCGTCCGCGGTCCCCGGGTCCAGTCCGTGGTCCCCGGGTCCCGTCCGAGATCCCTGGGTCCCGTCTGCAGTCCTTGGGTCTCGTCCATACTCCCCGGGTCCCGTCCGAGGTCCCCGGTTGGTTCCAGTCCGTGGTCCCTGGTTCCCATCCGCAGTCCTCAGGCCTCGTCCGCGGTCCCCGGGTCCAATCCGTGGTCCCCGGGTCCTGTCCTCAGGTCTCGTCCGCGGTCGTCGGCCTCCAGTCCGTGGTCCCCGGGTCCTGTCCTCAGGCCTCGTCCGCGGTCGTCGGCTCCAGTCCGTGGTCCCCGGGTCCTGTCCTCAGGCCTCGTCCGCGGTCGTCGGCTCCAGTCCGTGGTCCCCGGGTCCTGTCCTCAGGCCTCGTCCGCGGTCGTCGGCTCCAGTCCGTGGTCCCCGGGTCCTGTCCTCAGGCCTCGTTCGCGGTCGGGTGCAGTCCGTGGCTCTGGTCCTGTCTGAGATCTCCGCGGCCGGTTTGCCGTCGGCGGGTCCGGTCTGTGGTGGGCTCCTGGTCCTGCCCGGGCTGGCTGGCACCCGTGCCGCCCATGTGTCGTCACAAAAAGAGCCGCCGGACCAGTTTTGTTCTCTCTGTTAATTGCTGCACGTGCGGCATTCGCGGCTGGGTTGTCAACCGCACAGTGTCTGACTGTGGCTCGGTTGGCTGGAACGTATTCGGGTGAAAAAGAAGCGCCAAGAAAGTCGGAGCCAGTGGCCCTTAGCGTCGGCGGCCACAACTGCGCAGGAGGATTACGCAAATTTCCGGGGCGTGCGTTCGAAGTGCGTCTGGCCACGTTCGGCGCAGTCGTGCCGGAAAACATCCAGCGCCACCTGTCGTTCCATCTTTCCTTATTGTGGAGTCTGGCTGTGACCCGTCAGTGCTGCCCTGACCTTGTTGGCCGAGGTAAATTAGCCAACCGCACGGAGGCCGTCCCCGCATCGACGCGCCGCCCGTGGGCGCCCGGGTCCGCGCTTGCGACACATGTCGACCACCTGCCCCGGCGGCTGGAGAGCGCGATCACGGACGCTGATGAACGACCGGCCGCCTGGGCCGCGGCCACTCGCCGGGCATTGGCGGCGGCGACCGATGGCGGTCTGACACGCTCGTGCCGGCGCTGGGCGGCCGGGTGACCCCGGACTGGGGTCTGAGAGTGGGGCCGCCCGCCGAACGGCCATGTCTGCAGAGCGTAAGACGCGGTGCCGGTGTTGAGGCTGGTAGGTGGTGGCTTTGAGGGGTAGGTCCCGGGCCTGGGCTAGCTCACGTCGGCGAGTGTAGCACCGAGGTCAGCCGGCGGGATGCTGCCCCGGCTCGTCGGCTGCTTCGCCTGGCTGGGTCCCAGTGTCGGCACGTCGCCTGAGCGGCAGCGCCCATGCTGGGGTGAGCATCTCGCTGGAGCCAGCCCCGCTGTCGCATCTGCTCTCCAGATCCACCGCGGCCGGGCCGGTTCCGGTGCCGAGCTCCGGAACTGGGTCAGGCATCGTCGTCGCAGCCGAGCGCCGGCGGAGACGCTGTCGGTCCGAGCTGGCCAGGCCCGGTCCCAGTGCACCGGTCGGCGGGTCAAGGACGGGCCATCTCACGCGGTGCCCGTCGGGGCCGCGAATCGCTGTGAAGCGTTTGTTCGCGTGCAGAGCGGCCCGCTCCGCCATGAGCAAGGAGTGTTCCCCCGTTATGCGGCGGGCCGACCACGCTCGCTCACGTCAGGCTGTCCTTGGTTGAGTCTGGGTCCGGGACGTCTCAGCCTGCCCCGAACCCGCTCATCCCGCCTGCCGGTTACGGCAGAGTAATAACAACGCTGTACACACGGCGCTGAACCGTGTCCCCGGTGGAGTGACGGGCCCGGCGCGCGTGCTCCCGGTAGCCGGGCCTCCGGCGGCCGGAGGTCCGGCTGAGTGAGCGGCGCCGATCGGCGCTCTCCGAGCATGTACGGCAGTCCGTGCAGGCTGATCGTATGCACGCGGCGCGCTGGCCGTCCCACCCGGACGCCGTTGCCCAACGCCGGCCGGTTTCTCCGCCCGAAACATTTTCCCGTCCATGCGCACCTGGCAACAGCCTTCGCTGATCGCGATGCTCGGCTTGGGCGCTCTGTTGCGGGCGCCCAAGCGCTGACGGCCAAAGGTGCTTTAAATCCTCATGTGCCGGGGCGCTTTGTAGAGCAGCTTGTTGTAGTGACCGAGGCCACTTCGTGCGACCGAAAGCTCCGGGGCTTTTTCTGAGACGGGCTGGAACCCGGGACCGACCTGTCTTACGTGACGCGACGGCGTGTGATGTAATGTGACGCCGAGTGTGGACGGGTCCTGGCCCCGCCCTGGCGCGAGGCCGTGCTCGGTGACCTGCGCTCGTGACGTGTGTGGGCGGAGCTGGAACCGTGTCTCGACACGAGGCTGTGGCCCCGCCCCGCGGCTCGTGACGGCCCCGGGTGCGGTCCAGACCCTATCAGTAGAGGCCGTGACGCCGACCCGTGACGCGTGACGCCCGCCCGCCCTCGCCAGGTGTTCGGACAGCGCTACTGCCAGTGCAACCACGAGTTCGTGGCCAGCCTGAAGACGCCCGACACGGTGTTCGTGCTGGCGTTCGCCATCATCATGCTCAACACGGACCTCTTCACGCCCAACATCAAGCCCGAGCGCAAGATGAAGCTGGAGGACTTCATCAAAAATCTCCGAGGTCAGTGGCAGACAGGGTGGGGCTCGTGGGCGCCGGTGTTTGTGGCGTGATGACGGTTTTTGCCGGTCCATTTAACGGTACCGGGGAAGTGATGACCCATTAGGTAATCCTCTCCTCATCTCTCCTGTGCACGCATCGTCTTCGACGTTTGGACCGCATCGGCTCGTGCTTGCCAGTGACCACTTTTCGGTGGCATGCTCGAGAGCGGGTCTCTATTCGTCTCCGCTGTGTCGGCGGCGCTCCGCCCCGCCCTCTGTCCTGTCCACGCCGCCGCACTCTGCTGCCGGATGAAAGGATCACCTCCTCCACCCGCCCCGCAATCCGTCCCGTTACAATGCCGCGCTCCGTCGCCGCACGAAAGGACCGCCCCCCCCCCCTCCCCCTCCCCCACCCTCGAGTGGGTCTCACGCATTCAAACCGCGATTATCTGTTCGGAAACGGCGGCCGGAAGGTCCATCAGGTGTCAGTGCAGGGTGGCCGGGGAGGCGCGCGGGGCCGTCTGCGCTCCGGCGCAGCGCCTGACGACCTCGATGACACGCGACTGGGCCTTGCGTCAGGCGGGACCCGGCGGCCGGCGCGGCCACGCGCGCCGCGATGTAATGGATCGATCGAGCATGGAGAACAAATGTCGGCAAATTGGCGCCAATTTGTGATCTATGTGTAAGACGCGGGACGATCGAGGTCGTGATCTCGTCCCCAGGGGTTAAAGCGAGTGAGATGAATGGGGAGGGCCGCCCGGCCGGCCGATGGGCGTCGTGGGAGGGACGGCCCGGCTGGCGGGATCGGCCGTCGGGCTCAACCCGTTCCGATCCATCAGGTGACACCCCTAATAATCTGCCGGCATGCTCGTCGGTGATCGATGGCCCGGACTTGATTCCGCTATGCGGAGGTAATCACAGGCGGGCATCGCACGTGGCGAAATCACCGTTCGTGTCGTTTCTTGACATGCAGCAATCACGCTTCTTTTTCCACTGCCACTGACTTTTCTTCTACCACGTGCCTGGAAGTGGCTCGTGATGCTGGAGGGCGCCTGGTACCACTTCGCAATGAAGGCACGCCTTCTTTTGGCGCTTTCGTATGATGTCCTTCATTATGGTTGCGTGTTGTAATCGGCTGCTGACTAAAAACGGAGCTTGTTCGGTTTCAAATTAGCGTTTGTCATGTCAGTCACGTGATCTGCATTAGTAATAGACACGTAAGACGGACAAGGTCGGGCGCTCTATAGATGGCTGGTATGCGGGACGGGTATTCTGGCCACGGAAAGGTTGTTTGTGGCGGCTCGTTTATTTCAAGGCATGTGGTCCGTGACCGTTTTGGCCTTCTGTATTTTGTGTGTGCCGCATTCAGAAGTAGCGCAGTGCTGTGCGGCGAAATTTCAACGTCTTGCTCGTTGTAGGCATTTCACGTTCAACACTGGTATGTAGGGAAATCGATTTTAAAGTCCAGCTGATTCTTTTTTCCCGCATAATTGGATGCGTTGCGAAAGCCGCTGAGTCGGCTCATGAAGGCTTACGCGATATATTTTTTAATCCATCGAACTGTCTCAGTTTTGTTGTTGAGCCCCATCGTGTTTAACATTCTGTACAGTTAAACTGACGCTGTCATGCAGCATTTTAAGTCGTAGGTTTCTTCTGCTCAGACCGTAACGTGTGTGTAAATCGGGATAAGATTGGGGAAAAACGGTTAATTGTACATCAGCTGTCCAGTAGACAGGTTTCGACATCGGTTTTCCTGGCGCCTTGCAGAACTACAGTATTATCGCCCAGGTTTCCACCCGATAAAAGTTCACTCCTGTTATCTTGAGCTGAGCGTAGCGCGTGTGTGACCTTAACGAGCTAATGGACGACGAAAAACGACTGATCATGGCGGCGATTTTCCGCCCGGCCGGTGACAGTGGGACGGGCGACCTTCCGCACCGCTGCGTCCAGTCACCAATCGCTGGATCGCAGGAGCGCGCGGACCGGGCGGGGAGGGCGCGCCGCCGCCGGATAAAGTGCGCGCGCCGTGCTGGCCAGCGAGGAAGTGGCATGGGCGCCCGGGGTTGCTGCAGTCAAGGGCGAAAGCGGCGCGTGCGTTCGAAAGCAGGAGACGCACCCTGTATGACGGAGGCGCGCGGCCGTTATCGACTGAAGAGTCTTATTGCGCTGGGATTGGTTTGGGATTGAAAGGCCTGGGATTGGGCTCCCGGCCGCCGCTTAGGTCAGGGGTGACATGAGCCGGCGTAACAGGCTCCCCACCTCATGCCCAGCGGCATAGTGCTGCAAAATTAGATGCTGGACTGATAGAAGTAAAAATAACAAAACTGGTCTGTGTTCGCTCCAGGTTCAATTTTCTACAGGCCAACTTCTGTGTAGGCTTAACCAACTTCGCTTTCGAAGCTGGAAGGGCCAATTAAGGGGTGAAGTTGGTGATAGTGCATCGCGTGCTCTATCTGTCCCCAAGCGTGTCGTTAGTTTGTGGTCAACTGCTTAGTTGATGAAAGGGGTTGGAGCGGCTCCAACGGAACACCAGCCACACCGCTGCTCACACCGCCCTCTCTGTCCGCCTCAGGCATCGACGACGGTGCCGACGTCGACCCGCAGCTGCTGGCCGGCGTGTACGAGCGCGTGCGCGCGCAGGAGTTCCGCGCCGGCGCCGACCACGTGACGCCCGTTCTCAAGGTGCAGCAGACCACCATAGGCAAGAAGCCGGTGAGTGAGGCGGCGTGGCGGCCCCGCAGCACGCCCGGCGGCCGGCGGAACCCGCGCCGCCGGCAGCACCGGCTTGGCTTCGGGGCCACGGTCGGGTGTTGATGTCGTGGGCGGTGTTTGTTTGCTGGTGCTGGCTGTAGCTCGATCCTGCGGCTGTCGGTGGCCGTCAGCCCGCCTATTCATTGAGTATGTTTGCCCAAATAGCTTACCAGGTCAGTCGTTCAAAAGTTTATTAGTCACGGAATGCGTTTTGACGGGAAAGGTTACTCTACTGTGTGCACTTGTGGAAAGTTCTTAGTAAAGGACAGTGACGTTTTGTGTCGTGGGGTGTTAACTGGTCGTGTTGGTGATCACTGGCTTAGTTGTCTGCCAATGTTGTCAATTTTTTCACGGGTGCGCGCCGCTCATAGACGGTGCTGACACCTGTGGGCGGGTTTTCAGCCTCTTGCTTTGCCACACCGCCGCCTGGTGTGCTACTGTCGCCTGTACGAGGTGCCGGACGTCTCCAAGAGGGAGCGGCCCGGCGTGCACCAGCGCGAGGTGTTCCTCTTCAACGACCTGATGCTCGTCACCAAGATCTTCAGCAAGAAGAAGAACGCCATGACGTACTCGTGTCGGCAGAACCTGCCGCTGGCGGGGCTCTCTGTGTCAGCCTTCGACCTGCCTTGTGAGTGTCGGCGTGCGCGCGGACCCGGGCGGCGGGCGCGACCGCGTCCGGCGTCAGGGGCCCGGCGGCGCGAAGCTCGGGGGTGTGGCAGGGGGAGCGCAGGGGCCGGCGAGCCACGCTGATGGAGGGCCCCAAACCAGCCGTCAGTGACCTGTGGCCTTACAGTGGCCTGATGCCAGTGACTGGCCTGAGCAGGCAGCGCCCGGGTCGCTTGGCATGGCATCTCCTTAGAGCGAGCCGCCGGCCGGCTGCGTGTCCCAGTCCCCTCCGCTACCTCCATGTCCAGGCCTCGTCGCTGGAGCGTCGGCCTCCGCTGACCTTGTCAACCTCCGCTGACCTGATCGTCGACCTCCACCGCAGATTACCCGTACGGCATCCGGCTCTCGCAGCGCGTCGACGGCAAGGTGCTGCTCACGTTCAACGCGCGCAACGAGCACGACCGCACCAAGTTCTGCGAGGACCTGCGAGAGAGCATCCTCGAGATGGACGAGATGGAGGCGCTGCGCATCGACGCTGGCCTCGGCCGCCAGAAGACCAACGGCGTCCGCAACAGGTCAGACACGGGCGCGACCGGCGCCGGACCGGGCTGTCTCGTAGCGGTCTTCATCTAGCGATCGGACTAGTTCTAGTTTGTTGTGATTCAGTCATCTATTCCACAGCTGTTTTTTAACAGTGTGTGTACGTGGGTCAGTTGGATTTGCCCATTCGGAGCTGTTGTGGGAGGGTTGCTGTGGTGTCGGTCGGAGCCGGCCGCGGGGCTGGTCGCGCTGGTGGCTGTCGCGAACTCCCGTTCGCCGCGCTCCGGTCGGTGCGAGGCCACCGCCTGGGTTTCGGGCGCCGGGCCGGCCTGACCAGACGCGCGCCTGTTGCAGCCGGTCGGCGGAGAACCGCGACTCCGGCGTGGCCGACGTGGAGGAGGTGTCGGACGGCTCGTCCAAGTCGTCGTCCGGCCTGAAGCGGTCGGCGCTCTCCAACTCGCTGCTGGACATGACGGAGGCCGGCGGCCGGCCGCAGCGGCGCGGCAGCGTCGGCTCGCTCGACTCGGGCATGTCGGTCAGCTTCCAGTCCAACAGCACGGCCTCGGCGCAGACGGGCAGCCCGCCGACGGCGCCGGCCGGCCAGCACCGTCAGCGGCGCGCGCAGCGGCGCCACTGACGGCCGCCGCCGCCGCCGCCGCGGGCCGCGCCGGACCCGCCCGCCCGGCGGCGCTGGTAGTCCCCGTCCGGCAGGCAGCCGAGCGCAGCTGCGAAGTCATCGTGCCCGCATATCGCCCCCGCCGCGGTCGCGACGCGGGTTCATCGGCGTGGACGCACCCGCCGCATCTCCATCGACGCCCGCCCATTGTAGTATCCTGACTCCCCGCACCCAGTTAGCACATGTAGACCGCGCGCCGCATCCGGTCGGCTCATCTGTTTTCGTCTGACCACGGGGTCACCCAGGGCGAGGGCTGGTCGCGCCTCTGCGTCGGCCGAGACCCGACCACGCGGACTCGCCGCCCTGCCTGATGACCTGACCAAGGGCCGGGCGGGCCCGCCGTTGTGTTGCGTGAGCGTCGTTTGTATGCAGTCAACTAACCATTATCTAGTCGGAGCGCGTGCCTGATCGTGCGCTAGTCTTCTGAAAGGGAGAAATAACTATGTAAATATTGGCGAGCCGGAGGCGGCGCGGCTTTGCATGGCTGCAGACCGTTTGATATGTATTCAGTATATGTGATGTCGTGTGGTGACGAGGCGTGCGCCTTATTTTGAGACCAATATATGTGGATTGTATGGCTTCCGTTCTGTTCTGCGCGGGCGCGATATAGCCTTTGCTGAGAACCCACGAAGGACTTCAATAGCGTGTATTGCCATGCAATTACCAGCCAGCAGTAAGACGGACGACGCGCACATACGACGCGGCGCCCGGTGGAGCGCCGTCTCCGTTGAGAGCCAGTGCGATGGGATCTGTAATGCTTCGGAGGCATCTACGACGGCGAGATGGGTGGAACTGGATGTCCTATTGCGATACCAGCGGGGCTGAACGATTGTAAAGCGTTGAAATGCGGGCCCAAGCGAGCATTGATATAACCTCCACTTGGGTGATCAGATGAACTAAGCCCATGGTAACGTCTGGTTGAAACAGCTAGCCACGAAAATATTTGTAGCGGACTTTGGCAGGCGGGCTTTGGCTCGCGGGCTTTGGCTTACGGGCTCTGGCATGACACATCTAGCGCAATTTCGGCGCGGACATTCGACCGGGCGACCGGCCGATTCCGGACAAGCCTAGTTCTAACAGCTCTCGCCACCCCGCCCGGCTACCAGCGACTCCAAATAAGGGAGGACCATCACAACCACACAGCGCGTACGACACTACTCCAGCGTAAGGCAGGTCGCAACAACCGGGTCTGGGCTAGATCCAGATCGTCGGCCGCGGCGACCCCCACCACTCCACAGCCAGGCGACGCAGGCCTCCACACGGCAGGAGGCCCTGCACCCCGCGAGCGTGGCGCCCTCCCACCACTAAACCTCCGCCGTCGGCCGCCTCCCTGCCCGCGCGGCTGGAGCCGCCCGCTCCCCAGCGTTTCCCGCCAGCCGACGCGGCTTCCCCAGCTCTCGCTCCGGACTGCAGTGGTGCCCCGGGCCGACGGACGGCCGCGCCGGTCTCGCCACGCCGCCGCTACAGGTCCTTGTACCAGAACAGCACGTGCTCGTCCTCGTTCGGGTACAGGTTGTCCACCCCTGGAACACAGGCGGGCGCCGTGTGGGTGCGACAGAGAACGGTTCAAGCCGCCGTGTGTGCACTTCACCATCAGCTCTTTTGATGATTGACACCGGCCTCTAGCAAATACAAGTCCAATAGACCCCACCTGGTCTTTGAAAAACTTAATACCCTTTGCAGACGCAACACAATCAAACCTTTCAAAACGAGCACGACGCTTGCCTAAAGCGACCTGTGCGCAGCCCGAGCCTCGCAGCGCCGGTCTGACGCCGGTCAGCGTCTCTGGCCACGCAGCACAGCGGAACACCTCGGCGCGCGGCCCGCACCTGCCGTGAACAGCTGGCGGCCAGTGGGCGGGCGGGCCGGGTCAGGCCGGCCGGCCAGCCGGTACAGCAGCCAAAAGTGGTAGCCGTCCGCCCGTTCGTGTCGGCCGGCGATCGTGTGCACGTAGTGTCCGTTCGGCCAGGCCTCCGCCGAAAACCTGCGCGCGCAGTGGGAGGTGGGACTCGTGCGCGGAAGCTGACCAGCGAGACGGAGAGGGGTGCGGGACGCGTGGCGTTGGTCAGCCGTCAGTTATGGGGTGACGTCCTCTGTGTAGCGAGTACGCTCGCTGGATGCTTCAAGTAGGTCGGTCGGCCCTTCATCAGTAATGCTCACTATTTCAGGAGCATTGTGATGTGCTTGGGCTTGGGAAGTTGATTGCTACTCGCAGGCTTGAATGACAGCTATAGACCGAACCTAAATCACATTCTAACTGGCATGAGAACACTTAATGATTCAGACACATCGGGGGTCCCCCTAGTTCAGCACGGCCTGAAATACACCAACCGGCTAGTGCGCTACAAGCGCAAAAGAAGCACCACCGGTCATGCAACACCTAAACAGTCTAACAACTCCATCCACCGTTGGAGGCCGTGAAATCCGCAGGGATGGCGATTTGTGAGCTGAGAGCTCTGAGCTGTGTGGGTGGGCCACAGACCAACACCACGCCAGACCAGACCAGCAACGCTGGTCAGGCCGCGCTGGCCTCTCACTGGAATCGGCTGTCGCGCTCGGCCGCCAGCTTCATGCAGTCGAACAGGCTGGTGTTCTCGGGCACGGCGAGGCGGCAGCTGAAGCTCTGGCTCACATCCACGCCGATCCACAGCCACAGCGTGACGTTCATCAGCCGCGGTGCCGACGCCAGGCTCGAGTTCACAGACCGGTCGATAGATGGCAGTTCTTTTGCCGGTCTCGGTTCGTGTTCTGTGAAGTTGAAAACTCCAGGACAAAGGCCCATTCGTTTACACACTCAATAAATCGACAATGCACGATGCACATGCGTCCTAGGTGATTTGAGTTAGGCACTAGAAACACACATTCGAAGAGCAAAGATAACTAAGACTACGCTCCATCCGAAGCTACCTGAACGCAACTTGGTTGTCTCCAGAAACGCGTCGTCTATTTTCTTATTAATAACATGTCGATTGTCATACGGCGCATGCAACTAATAGGGATAATTGCATCCCAGACCGCATTGCTGATTTTAGCTATCGCATCTGTAGCAATGCCACCGCAGTGACCTCTCTCGCTGTGAGCAGCCACGCCAGGCTCACCGTCAGCGCCAGCCAAAGCCGCTGCGTCTCCGCGCTGGCGGTGGCAGGGCAGGTCAGCCACGGCCAGCAGCGAGCGGCCGGCCAGCGTCGGCAGCACCTCGGCAGTGTCGCGAACGTCACCGAACGAGCCGTCGCTCTGCTGGCGCGACAGCAGGTACGAGACGGCGCGCGCCCAGCTCCAGCCGGCCGCCACGCCCTCCGAGCGCAGCGCCTGGCGACGCCGCGGCCGCGGAGGCGGGTCAGTCGGGCCGATCACTGCGGAGCATGCCAGCCGCGGCGGCCGACGCTGCACCTCACCCCTCACGGCACGACGAAAACCAACAGACTAATACGACATCTAACACTCTTCTCCACGATCCCCCTCCCGCTCCCTCTCTTGCGTGCTAACCAGATCCCCATGTCATTAACGTTCTCTGGCTAGGCCTCTCCGCACCAAGCTCTCCGCCGACCTGGATCGCCAGCAAGGTGGAGTGGAAGTTGCCGAAGCTGCCGTCCGCCTCCTGCCTGGCCACCAGCGTCGCCAGAGGCGTCCCCAGGTGCCTGTCCACGTGTTTGTTCTCGTCGTCGGCCACGCAGCGCAGTGCCAGCACCGACAGAGCCAGC
This sequence comes from Pollicipes pollicipes, assembly GCF_011947565.3. Taxonomy (NCBI): domain Eukaryota; kingdom Metazoa; phylum Arthropoda; class Thecostraca; order Pollicipedomorpha; family Pollicipedidae; genus Pollicipes; species Pollicipes pollicipes. The sequence continues at coordinate 41,683,908 of NW_023596225.1, read as the reverse complement.
GTATCTGGCCGGGAGTGGGATGGTCAGCATGCGTCCGATGGATGATTAGTGCCCACTCTCAACTGTGCCTCTCCGCCCCAGACAGGTTATCACAGGTGACAGCAGGGTCGCAGGGCACACGTCTCTGTCATGCAGGGTACACCGGGTGCTGAAGAGATAGAGCCTTAGACACCTTAGATAGATAGATAGAGATAGAGACTCTTATATAGACTCCAGACATCCCCTCCCTCAACTTCAGAACTAAACATCAATTAAGGCAAACACAACTCCCACCGTTTCGGACGACACTCCTCTGACGCTTCACTCGCCGCAAGTTACGCGCGACCGCCGCCAAATCCCAGCGCCGCAGCGGTCTGACCTGTGCCGTGCAGGCTGCCGCTGGCGCTGGTGATCGCCAGCAGGCGGCCGAAGCTGCGGCGGCGGACGGGCGCGCCGGCGGCGCACGTCGCCAGCACAACCAGCGCTGACTCGTAGTCGAGCGGGTCCCGCTGGTGCTGCAGCACCGCTGCGGCGGCCCGATCAAGGTCAGGTCAAGGTCACAGGAGATCACGGCGCTAGTGCTGCAGCACCGCTGTGGTGGCCGGGTCAAGGCCAGATCAAGGTCACTAAAGATCACGGCGTTGGTACTGCCGCACCGCTGCGGCGGCCGGGTCAAGGTCAGGTCAAGGCCACTGGAGAGCACGTTGCTGGTGCTGCGGCACCGCTGCGGCGGCCGAGACCGGTTAGGTCAAGGTCACAGAAGCTGAAGGTGCTGGTGCTGCAGGGCCGCTGCGGCGGCCGGGTCAAGGCCAGGTCAGGGTCACTAGAGATCATGGCGCTGGTGCCGCAGCACTGCTCCGGCGGCCGGGTCAAGGTCAGGTCAGGGTCACTGGAGATCACGGCGCTAGTGCTGCAGCACCGCTCCGGCAGATGTGAGCAGTTCAAGGTCACGACCGGCTCCGCTGCTGGTACCGCAGGGCCGTTGCAGTAGCGGAGGTCAGGGCAGGTCCAGGTCACGACAGACTTCTCTGCTGGCTGGTGCGGGCGGCATTTGAAACGTCAACACAGCGGTTGGAGATACCGACCCCGGCCGGGAGACCGACATTTCAAACTGTTGTGACGTCATAGGCAAGGGACGTGGCAAGCAGCGGCTGAGACAATTAATGTGCGCACCATTTGTCGTCCGAGTATCTGACAAACTATTTTTTTGCCCGCAGCTTAAGCCGGACTGAGATCCGCTCCTTCCCTCAGTCCAGCCGCTGGCCGTGGACATTTCGGAGTTACGACCAGCGGGCTGCAGGCCAAATGAGTCGTTACCTCGACCCGGCTCGGACCCGGAGCGACCGGCCTCCGAACGGCCCCCGAGAGAGCTCAGCCGGCTGAACGCGATGGCCGCATCACGTCGAGATCGGGCTCAATGGGAGCAGATAGCTCCCCCAGCGGCCCCAAATGGCCGACATTTGGAACGCAAATGGCACATCCGCAAGATGACAGGACACGAAACACCGAAGCCGGCTTTCCGTCGTCATGCATGCAGTCTAACCCACATGTGAAATAAGAACAAAACTAAAAACACGATATCACACCGGGACTAGCCGTCTGCAGCCCGAGCCAGAGCTGGTTGACGTCTGGGGGAGGTCAGGACGCGGCCGCCACCGCCAGGCGCGCTCCTCACCGGTCAGGGTCCCGGCCGTGGAAGTGGCGCACGTCGCCGCAGAGGCTGACCAGCGCAGCAGGTACTCGCCAGCCGGCCCGCCGTCAGCGGGTAGTCGTGGTGTCTGCGGCACCGGCGCCGACCGCCGTCATGTTCGAGCGGTGCTGTCAGGGCTAGTGCGTGTGATGCCGCGAGCTCAGTGCGCTCCCAGCCTAACTACGGATGACATTAAAGGGCACTTGTATGATGCGTGTTGACGTAGTAGAACTCACACTGCGTCCTCGAAGGTTATTCCAGAACTTGCAGAGCAAGCCACAAATGCGTGCCTTGAACACATTGAACAATTTACTTTATTTAAAACATATTTTAATGTTTTCGTTGCAGCGTTAGCCGGAGCTGTCAGGCTACCACCGCAGACTAATCTGTTTGGCGTGATCTTTTCAGGAGGTCTTCAGAGCACAGGGAGCACTTCGCCGGGGCGTTGGTTCCTAGCCCCACCTCCACAAGTCGGCCAGGGCGTTGATCGCCAGCTGCTGGCGGGTCAGCTGCGGTCCGGTTCCGGCCCAGCGGGAGTCGTTGCCGAGAGCGGCGGCCATGACGCCGCTGGGGCGGTTGTCGACCACCCAGCCGCGGTCCGGCTCCTGCTGGCCACTCAGCCAGCAGCAGTTCCCGGAGGAGGCCGCCGCCGCCGCCGCCCGCCTGAGCTCACCTCCGGCCGGCTCCTCTGCGACGGTGAGTTTAATGTGAGGTCGTTGCAGAACCGGTCGGTCTGTTTGGTCTGGTCCTTTCCGCGGGGGACGTTACGGACGTACGGCCGTTTGCACGTTCATCACACCCCCGACAGACCTGGAGTGCCGACTCAGCGTGTCTGCAGGGCGAGCGTTACGGCGCTGCCCCCGGCTCCCCCGCCCCCCCCCCCACCCCCCTCCGCCAGAGCCCCGCAGAGCCTCGCCGGGCGGTCTGACGCGGGTCCTGCGCGACACCGCTTGGGTCCGCGGTGATGACTGTGGCATCGACGCACTGCCCGCCTCTCAATAGTCTGCATCCATGTCTCCGAAGTTGTCCGGTAAACTGAAGGGGCCCAAGCACGGTACGAACACAAGCGAGCAGGATGCGTTCCAGGGTGGCCAATTTACTGCAATTTTAACAGGTTAATTAAGGTTAGCGGAAGTATATTTGTGTCATTAGCGTTGTGTACAGGATCTCACGAAACTGCTTTTTGGCAACTGTTCTTTAATGTTACTTTTTGTTAATTGTACTTTTTCCAGCCTGTGTGTTCTCGGTGAAGGGTCGTCTGAGAATGAAGAATGCGTTATTAGGGTCTGTACCATGCGGCGAACTTTGAACGCTACGCATATACCCCATATTGAATATTCGAAAATGCCTTACCACCGTTCGCGTTCATCGGAAATGCATAGCCCCAGTTTCTAAAGGCCGCCGGCTCGGGCTCAGGTTGTTTTAATGATTCTCTGAGGGTCTCACGAAGCCGGTGGCGCAGTTGTGCCTCATTATCACGGAGCGTTCTCCTGCGCCTGCATTAGTTGTCTAAGCTTGGTGCTGACTCATGCTTTCCCCAGTGTCGCTAGCATGACAGCGACCTCGGCCGCACACTCAACTCTGTCATCGTCGTGGATTCCAGCCGTTTTCTGCGGGTGCGTCAGTCAGGCGCCGGGTCTAAGTGAGTCTGTCCTCTCGGTCATCTACCATTCCAGCGGGTCCCGATGAGTTCACTGGCCCCGTGCGAGGTCAGCAAATAACTGCCCATTAGCGCTCCCCCCCCAAAAAAAACACCTATTTCCTTTCGTGAGCGAATTACAAGCACCTGCGGGACATTATGGGGACTAGGACAACGTCCCACCCCGCCCCGTGGGGAAGGGCGCGGCGCCGGTCGCCTGGCGCCAGTTGGTCGCGTGCAACACACACCAGCCGCCACTAAAACGTGGGTCGCCGCCGACCACGCCGGCTTCAATCGATAGGCTTGCAAGCTATTGCCTCCGTAATGTCGAGGCACCTTGCGTAGCCGCGACCTAACATGGGCGCCTTCTTCTGTTCGTAAGCGAGTTGCAAAGCTATAGACCGACTACCCAGACCCACAAAGAATGAACTCAGCAACGATCAAGCTTCCCGATGGCGTACTAGTTTTGACGTATTTGGCGTATTCGTTGGACTATAGCTTTGCCCTTGCCATGACGCAAGCCTCATTCATGTGACAGTTCGTGCCCGATGTGCTGCATTCATGATCCGGCATGGCGTCATACATGTGGCAGACTTAAACGGACTCGACTCATGTGTGCTGACAGTCGGGGATATTAGATTTCCGTGACGCTCTCGCGTTGCGCTTTTACGAGGCGACACCCGCAGCGTGCGGCTGTTCTAGATGTGTCTCTGGCAGGTTTAATGATCCGGGCTTGGCAGGCAGGCTGGCAGGGCCGCAGGCAGGTGACGCTGCTTCCGTGTCTCGTTGGGACTCACCAATAGCTATATTTACGGCTTCGTCAAATAAGGCGTTATCAAAGTAGCATAAATCCTTCGAGGATATCCCGCAGCATTGAATGATATCATCATTCACAAAGGCCATAACGCAGCATGTGTATCTTGTCATTTGATGATCGTCAGAGTTGGTGCTTAGCTGTCAAGCTGAGAGACGCAGATGACACCACCTCATGCTGGGGCCCTCCAGAACCAAAACTGAGACCCGGTGCCGGTGCAGGCTGGCGCCGCCCTTAACGTCCGCCAGTCCGACCAGTCCGCGGGCGGCTGGGCGCGGAAGCGGGATCAATATTGAACGTCAGCCATGCGAAGTGAAGCGCCGGGAGTCTCCGCCACCACCGCCGCTCGTCCGGGCCGGCTCCTCTCGGGCTGACCGGTCCTAACGAGCTCAGAGGCGGCGGGAGCGGGCCTCGCGAGACGCCGGGAGTCTCCGCCCGCCGCCGCTCGTCCGGGCCGGCTCCTCTCGGGCTGACCGGTCCTAACGAGCTCAGGGGCGGCGGGCTCGTCCGGGTCGGCTCCTCTCGGGCTGACCGGTCCTAACGAGTTCAGGGGCGGCGGGAGCCGGGGCCTCGCGGGACGCCGGGAGTCTCCGCCGCCGCCGCCGCTCGTCCGGGCCGGCTCCTCTCGGGCTGACCGGTCCTAACGAGCTCAGAGGCGGCGGGAGCCGGGGCCTCGCGGGACGCCTGGTCCGCCGCCGCCGCTGCCGCCGCTCATCTGGGCCGGCTCCTCTCGGGCTGACCGGTCCTAACGAGCTCAGGGGCGGCGGGAGCCGGGGCCTCGCGGGACGCCGGGAGAGGCAGGTAGGTTTCCGGGACAGCCGAGCGGCACTTACCAGCACGTCTGGCGTCATTTACCTTGTTTAAAAGATGATGCCAGGCAGGCGAGGCTGAGCAGAATCACCAGCTTCATGGCGCCGGCCCTCTGGGAACGGTCGACAGCGACAAAGGCGAAATCAGAACAAGCTGCAGGCTGTAAAACAGGGCACGTTCGGCAGTAGGTGAAGCATCGCAGAATAAGTGAGTGGAACTGAGCACGAATAGGTGTTCCCTGCATTTGAAATGCAATCGAATCCAGCCGCTGCCCGGGGCTACAAGGGTTCGCCCCATACAACACAAAATACGGCCCCTGCATAGCCGAACTGAAATGTCGGCCGGTTTCTTTAACGTCTCAGTAACCGCCATTAGTGCATAATTGACAGGTCAAATGAGTATCTAACTTTGCAGGGCTTTACAAGGCGTGACACCCAGCCCTTGAAATGAACTTGACAATATCGCGCGATACAGCGTTTACGTGCATTTCACTTCCTATCATCCTGTCATTTCGCACTGGATCGTACGTAACGGAGGCCACTGTGCCACCGCACGGAAGGCACAGCCTCTCCCTAGTCTGCTAAAACACGCCGTCCCCCGGTGACTCGGAGGAGCGTAATCCGACGTGTTCCGGCTCACCTCGCCCCGCCGGTCAGCTGCGGCTGTCACGGGTCTGAAGGTACGCTGACTGGGACCGGAGCCGGGCGGGGGGCGGGACAGGGCGCAGGCCCGCGCACCGCCGCGTCCTCCGTGATCTGCCGGTCCACTCACCGTGTCGGTGTCCGGGTGACGACGCGAGCAGGACGCCGACCTTGCCCCGGTGGGCTGACGACACGAGGCCGCACCCGGCGCGCCGCCGACCCTGACCCGCGGAGAGGTCACGTCACCCGGCCGGAGAGCCGCGCCGAGGTCGCCCGGCAGGTC
>NW_023596225.1:41630564-41678042 GCF_011947565.3 Pollicipes pollicipes | reverse complement strand
CCCCCCCCCCCCCCGTTCTCCTTCCTCGAAAGGCCTTCGGGCGTCGGGCTGTGCGGTGCCCAGTGAAGCTGGGCACCGTTTGGACGGTACGGCCGCGCAGCCGAGGCCCGTCCAACCGCCGCGTGGGCCGCTGCCCACTGGTGGGGACGGGCCTGCTCGGGCGTCACTGGCCTGGCCTGACGTGGCCTGTTCGGACGCCGCTGACCTCACCCGGCCTGACCCGGTCTGACCTGACCTGCCCCGACCCGGCCTGACCTGACCTGACCTGACCTGGCCTGGCCCGGTTTGTACCGCCCTCGTGACCGCGTCCGCCGTGCCCAGCTCCCGGCCGGCGCGGTGCGACCGGTCGGCTCCGGTCCGTGACGCCGCTTTGCTCCGGTTGCAGGGCGTTCGCGCAGGAGCTGGACTTCTACAACATGCAGCTGGACGCGGCGCTGAGGAAGTTCCAGGCCTACTTCCGGCTGCCGGGGGAGGCGCAGAGAGATCGAGCGGCTGATGGAGGTGAGAGCGGGCGCCGGGACGGCCGGCTGCTGGTCTGGTGCTGGCCGGCCGCTGGGCTGTAGGATCGGCGACCAAACAACCAGCCGAGCGTTGTGTAGTGCTTCGGGACTGACGCTACGCCGCCAGGCGCGTCCGCAGGTCACGAAGAGAAGCGGCTACGCTAACTCATTCTTCCTGTCTGAGGCGGCGGCGGGGGAAGCTCGTGTCTTCACAAGCGGTGCGCCCGGTCATACCTCAAAGAGAGGGCGGCTTACCGGCCGGAGCGGTATGGATTGCCCTGCCGCGAGGAGATGGCCGGCGGCGGCAACATTGCATGCCGCTGGGGTCGCTCAGCACGGGGCTGCGTTTCCTCACCGGCAGCCGATTGTAAAAGTACAACCGGCCGCAAACAAAACCGCAGCCAGGAAAACGAACGACTTCAAGGCTACCGATTGGCCCAGATCCGTGGGAAACACGAAATGGAATGGTTATTTGGCGCGAAGCCTGTACGGAGCACTGCCTTGTGATGAAAACGCCGCCGTTAGAAAGCGAGCGCGACCAAAGCCAGTCTGCGCCTGACCACGCGGGGGCAATGTGGAAGGGCCGATATTGCCCCCGCGTGGCGGCGTTATGGGCGTGCGAGGATTGCGATTACGCAATCAGTGTCGGGGGGGGGGTCGCGGCGATAGCGGGGATCGATGCAACGGCAGCTGACGGTCCCCGGCGCTGTCGCCACACCGCCGGCTGCCTCCCCCCCCCCCCCCTGCCGCCGGAGTCGCGGCCTGTCCGGGCAGGCATGCACGGGCCGGAGCGCGCCGCGCCGCCGCGAGCGAATCTTTTCCGGCTGAGGTGGGGCCGGCGCCGCGCGTGATTCATTGTGGGACGCCGCTGCACGGCACGGCTGGGTCGGCACGGCACGCTAGTGACGGCGCCCAGGGAAACCCATGGCGCCGGCGAGGGTGGCGGCGCATCAGCTGGGGAGGGCTCCCTGTGCGCCGGGGACGCTTACGTCAGAGTCCCACGGTTCTCACCCGCCGCTGGCCTCACCCGCCGCTGGCGGGCGAGACGGTAGAAATCGCGCCGAACGGCTTGTCGCCGAGCAGACGCGGGCGGTGGAAAGTTGTTCCGCTTGCCAGTGCCCACTGGGTTTACGGAGTGACGTTCGGGCAGCTAAGGGTGAACTTCGCACCACAGTCCTGTCGTGACTGTCCCGACTTCAAGGACTGCACATACAGATTACTCTGTCGTGACTGTCCCGACTTCAAGGGACTGCACATACAGATTACTCTGTCGTGACTGTCCCGACTTCAAGGGACTGCACATACAGATTACTCTGTCGTGACTGTCCCGACTTCAAGGGACTGCACATACAGATTACTCTGTCGTGACTGTCCCCGCTTCGACGGTTTGCATACACATGCGATACAACGCTGATTAACGTGATCCAGTGCAATGGAGAAATCAGAACCAAGCGCACAAGCGATCGCCCCTGATGTGCTGTGAACGGCGCCTCCCACTCGAGGGTCCGTTCTCGGAGCTGGACTCTCCTTGGCCGGGGGACGCCAGCCGGGCGTTATGAGCCGGCCATGTAGCGGGAATGTCTCCCGGCCCAAGGTCCCCTGCCAGCGTCAGCTGCCGGCCGTGGCCTGCGCCATAACCCGTCCGTGTGGTCCCGGGTCCGGTCCGTGTTCCTCGGGTCCCGTCCGTGGTCCCCGTCCAGTCCGTGGTCCCCGGGTCCCGTCCGAGGTCCCTGGGTTCCGTCTGCAGTCCTTGGGTCTCGTCCATACTCCCGGGTCCCGTCCGAGGTCCCCGGTTGGTTCCCGTCCGTGGTCCCTGGTTCCCGTCCGCAGTCCTCAGGCCTCGTCCGCGGTCCCCGGGTCCAGTCCGTGGTCCCCGGGTCCCGTCCGAGATCCCTGGGTCCCGTCTGCAGTCCTTGGGTCTCGTCCATACTCCCCGGGTCCCGTCCGAGGTCCCCGGTTGGTTCCAGTCCGTGGTCCCTGGTTCCCGTCCGCAGTCCTCAGGCCTCGTCCGCGGTCCCCGGGTCCAGTCCGTGGTCCCCGGGTCCTGTCCTCAGGCCTCGTCCGCGGTCGTCGGCTCCAGTCCGTGGTCCCCGGGTCCTGTCCTCAGGCCTCGTTCGCGGTCGGGTGCAGTCCGTGGCTCTGGTCCTGTCTGAGATCTCCGCGGCCGGTTTGCCGTCGGCGGGTCCGGTCTGTGGTGGGCTCCTGGTCCTGCCCGGGCTGGCTGGCACCCGTGCCGCCCATGTGTCGTCACAAAAAGAGCCGCCGGACCAGTTTTGTTCTCTGTGTTAATTGCTGCACGTGCGGCATTCGCGGCTGGGTTGTCAACCGCACAGTGTCTGACTGTGGCTCGGTTGGCTGGAACGTATTCGGGTGAAAAAGAAGCGCCAAGAAAGTCGGAGCCAGTGGCCCTTAGCGTCGGCGGCCACAACTGCGCAGGAGGATTACGCAAATTTCCGGGGCGTGCGTTCGAAGTGCGTCTGGCCACGTTCGGCGCAGTCGTGCCGGAAAACATCCAGCGCCACCTGTCGTTCCATCTTTCCTTATTGTGGAGTCTGGCTGTGACCCGTCAGTGCTGCCCTGACCTTGTTGGCCGAGGTAAATTAGCCAACCGCACGGAGGCCGTCCCCGCATCGACGCGCCGCCCGTGGGCGCCCGGGTCCGCGCTTGCGACACATGTCGACCACCTGCCCCGGCGGCTGGAGAGCGCGATCACGGACGCTGATGAACGACCGGCCGCCTGGGCCGCGGCCACTCGCCGGGCATTGGCGGCGGCGACCGATGGCGGTCTGACACGCTCGTGCCGGCGCTGGGCGGCCGGGTGACCCCGGACTGGGGTCTGAGAGTGGGGCCGCCCGCCGAACGGCCATGTCTGCAGAGCGTAAGACGCGGTGCCGGTGTTGAGGCTGGTAGGTGGTGGCTTTGAGGGGTAGGTCCCGGGCCTGGGCTAGCTCACGTCGGCGAGTGTAGCACCGAGGTCAGCCGGCGGGATGCTGCCCCGGCTCGTCGGCTGCTTCGCCTGGCTGGGTCCCAGTGTCGGCACGTCGCCTGAGCGGCAGCGCCCATGCTGGGGTGAGCATCTCGCTGGAGCCAGCCCCGCTGTCGCATCTGCTCTCCAGATCCACCGCGGCCGGGCCGGTTCCGGTGCCGAGCTCCGGAACTGGGTCAGGCATCGTCGTCGCAGCCGAGCGCCGGCGGAGACGCTGTCGGTCCGAGCTGGCCAGGCCCGGTCCCAGTGCACCGGTCGGCGGGTCAAGGACGGGCCATCTCACGCGGTGCCCGTCGGGGCCGCGAATCGCTGTGAAGCGTTTGTTCGCGTGCAGAGCGGCCCGCTCCGCCATGAGCAAGGAGTGTTCCCCCGTTATGCGGCGGGCCGACCACGCTCGCTCACGTCAGGCTGTCCTTGGTTGAGTCTGGGTCCGGGACGTCTCAGCCTGCCCCGAACCCGCTCATCCCGCCTGCCGGTTACGGCAGAGTAATAACAACGCTGTACACACGGCGCTGAACCGTGTCCCCGGTGGAGTGACGGGCCCGGCGCGCGTGCTCCCGGTAGCCGGGCCTCCGGCGGCCGGAGGTCCGGCTGAGTGAGCGGCGCCGATCGGCGCTCTCCGAGCATGTACGGCAGTCCGTGCAGGCTGATCTTATGCACGCGGCGCGCTGACCGTCCCACCCGGACGCCGTTGCCCAACGCCGGCCGGTTTCTCCGCCCGAAACATTTTCCCGTCCATGCGCACCTGGCAACAGCCTTCGCTGATCGCGATGCTCGGCTTGGGCGCTCTGTTGCGGGCGCCCAAGCGCTGACGGCCAAAGGTGCTTTAAATCCTCATGTGCCGGGGCGCTTTGTAGAGCAGCTTGTTGTAGTGACCGAGGCCACTTCGTGCGACCGAAAGCTCCGGGGCTTTTTCTGAGACGGGCTGGAACCCGGGACCGACCTGTCTTACGTGACGCGACGGCGTGTGATGTAATGTGACGCCGAGTGTGGACGGGTCCTGGCCCCGCCCTGGCGCGAGGCCGTGCTCGGTGACCTGCGCTCGTGACGTGTGTGGGCGGAGCTGGAACCGTGTCTCGACACGAGGCTGTGGCCCCGCCCCGCGGCTCGTGACGGCCCCGGGTGCGGTCCAGACCCTATCAGTAGAGGCCGTGACGCCGACCCGTGACGCGTGACGCCCGCCCGCCCTCGCCAGGTGTTCGGACAGCGCTACTGCCAGTGCAACCACGAGTTCGTGGCCAGCCTGAAGACGCCCGACACGGTGTTCGTGCTGGCGTTCGCCATCATCATGCTCAACACGGACCTCTTCACGCCCAACATCAAGCCCGAGCGCAAGATGAAGCTGGAGGACTTCATCAAAAATCTCCGAGGTCAGTGGCAGACAGGGTGGGGCTCGTGGGCGCCGGTGTTTGTGGCGTGATGACGGTTTTTGCCGGTCCATTTAACGGTACCGGGGAAGTGATGACCCATTAGGTAATCCTCTCCTCATCTCTCCTGTGCACGCATCGTCTTCGACGTTTGGACCGCATCGGCTCGTGCTTGCCAGTGACCACTTTTCGGTGGCATGCTCGAGAGCGGGTCTCTATTCGTCTCCACTGTGTCGGCGGCGCTCCGCCCCGCCCTCTGTCCTGTCCACGCCGCCGCACTCCGCTGCCGGATGAAAGGATCACCTCCTCCACCCGCCCCGCAATCCGTCCCGTTCACAATGCCGCGCTCCGTCGCCGCACGAAAGGACCGCCCCCCCCCCCTCCCCCTCCCCCACCCCTCGAGTGGGTCTCACGCATTCAAACCGCGATTATCTGTTCGGAAACGGCGGCCGGAAGGTCCATCAGGTGTCAGTGCAGGGTGGCCGGGGAGGCGCGCGGGGCCGTCTGCGCTCGGGCGCAGCGCCTGACGACCTCGATGACACGCGACTGGGCCTTGCGTCAGGCGGGACCCGGCGGCCGGCGCGGCCACGCGCGCCGCGCCGTAATGGATCGATCGAGCATGGAGAACAAATGTCGGCAAATTGGCGCCAATTTGTGATCTATGTGTAGGACGCGGGACGATCGAGGTCGTGATCTCGTCCCCAGGGGTTAAAGCGAGTGAGATGAATGGGGAGGGCCGCCCGGCCGGCCGATGGGCGTCGTGGGAGGGACGGCCCGGCTGGCGGGATCGGCCGTTGGGCTCAACCCGTTCCGATCCATCAGGTGACACCCCTAATAATCTGCCGGCATGCTCGTCGGTGATCGATGGCCCGGGCTTGATTCCGCTATGCGGAGGTAATCACAGGCGGGCATCGCACGTGGCGAAATCACCGTTCGTGTCGTTTCTTGACATGCAGCAATCGCGCTTCTTTTTCCACTGCCACTGACTTTTCTTCTACCACGTGCCTGGAAGTGGCTCGTGATGCTGGAGGGCGCCTGGTACCACTTCGCAATGAAGGCACGCCTTCTTTTGGCGCTTTCGTATGATGTCCTTCATTATGGTTGCGTGTTGTAATCGGCTGCTGACTAAAAACGGAGCTTGTTCGGTTTCAAATTAGCGTTTGTCATGTCAGTCACGTGATCTGCATTAGTAATAGACACGTAAGACGGACAAGGTCGGGCGCTCTATAGATGGCTGGTATGCGGGACGGGTATTCTGGCCACGGAAAGGTTGTTTGTGGCGGCTCGTTTATTTCAAGGCATGTGGCCCGTGACCGTTTTGGCCTTCTGTATTTTGTGTGTGCCGCATTCAGGAGAAGTAGCGCAGTGCTGTGCGGCGAAATTTCAACGTCTTGCTCGTTGTAGGCATTTCACGTTCAACACTGGTATGTAGGGAAATCGATTTTAAAGTCCAGCTGATTCTTTTTTCCCGCATAATTGGATGCGTTGCGAAAGCCGCTGAGTCGGCTCATGAAGGCTTACGCGATATATTTTTTAATCCATCGAACTGTCTCAGTTTTGTTGTTGAGCCCCATCGTGTTTAACATTCTGTACAGTTAAACTGACGCTGTCATGCAGCATTTTAAGTCGTAGGTTTCTTCTGCTCAGACCGTAACGTGTGTGTAAATCGGGATAAGATTGGGGAAAAACGGTTAATTGTACATCAGCTGTCCAGTAGACAGGTTTCGACATCGGTTTTCCTGGCGCCTTGCAGAACTACAGTATTATCGCCCAGGTTTCCACCCGATAAAAGTTCACTCCTGTTATCTTGAGCTGAGCGTAGCGCGTGTGTGACCTTAACGAGCTAATGGACGACGAAAAACGACTGATCATGGCGGCGATTTTCCGCCCGGCCGGTGACAGTGGGACGGGCGACCTTCCGCACCGCTGCGTCCAGTCACCAATCGCTGGATCGCAGGAGCGCGCGGACCGGGCGGGGAGGGCGCGCCGCCGCCGGATAAAGTGCGCGCGCCGTGCTGGCCAGCGAGGAAGTGGCATGGGCGCCCGGGGTTGCTGCAGTCAAGGGCGAAAGCGGCGCGTGCGTTCGAAAGCAGGAGACGCACCCTGTATGACGGAGGCGCGCGGCCGTTATCGACTGAAGAGTCTTATTGCGCTGGGATTGGTTTGGGATTGAAAGGCCTGGGATTGGGCTCCCGGCCGCCGCTTAGGTCAGGGGTGACATGAGCCGGCGTAACAGGCTCCCCACCTCATGCCCAGCGGCATAGTGCTGCAAAATTAGATGCTGGACTGATAGAAGTAAAAATAACAAAACTGGTCTGTGTTCGCTCCAGGTTCAATTTTCTACAGGCCAACTTCTGTGTAGGCTTAACCAACTTCGCTTTCGAAGCTGGAAGGGCCAATTAAGGGGTGAAGTTGGTGATAGTGCATCGCGTGCTCTATCTGTCCCCAAGCGTGTCGTTAGTTTGTGGTCAACTGCTTAGTTGATGAAAGGGGTTGGAGCGGCTCCAACGGAACACCAGCCACACCGCTGCTCACACCGCCCTCTCTGTCCGCCTCAGGCATCGACGACGGTGCCGACGTCGACCCGCAGCTGCTGGCCGGCGTGTACGAGCGCGTGCGCGCGCAGGAGTTCCGCGCCGGCGCCGACCACGTGACGCCCGTTCTCAAGGTGCAGCAGACCACCATAGGCAAGAAGCCGGTGAGTGAGGCGGCGTGGCGGCCCCGCAGCACGCCCGGCGGCCGGCGGAACCCGCGCCGCCGGCAGCACCGGCTTGGCTTCGGGGCCACGGTCGGGTGTTGATGTCGTGGGCGGTGTTTGTTTGCTGGTGCTGGCTGTAGCTCGATCCTGCGGCTGTCGGTGGCCGTCAGCCCGCCTATTCATTGAGTATGTTTGCCCAAATAGCTTACCAGGTCAGTCGTTCAAAAGTTTATTAGTCACGGAATGCGTTTTGACGGGAAAGGTTACTCTACTGTGTGCACTTGTGGAAAGTTCTTAGTAAAGGACAGTGACGTTTTGTGTCGTGGGGTGTTAACTGGTCGTGTTGGTGATCACTGGCTTAGTTGTCTGCCAATGTTGTCAATTTTTTCACGGGTGCGCGCCGCTCATAGACGGTGCTGACACCTGTGGGCGGGTTTTCAGCCTCTTGCTTTGCCACACCGCCGCCTGGTGTGCTACTGTCGCCTGTACGAGGTGCCGGACGTCTCCAAGAGGGAGCGGCCCGGCGTGCACCAGCGCGAGGTGTTCCTCTTCAACGACCTGATGCTCGTCACCAAGATCTTCAGCAAGAAGAAGAACGCCATGACGTACTCGTGTCGGCAGAACCTGCCGCTGGCGGGGCTCTCTGTGTCAGCCTTCGACCTGCCTTGTGAGTGTCGGCGTGCGCGCGGACCCGGGCGGCGGGCGCGACCGCGTCCGGCGTCAGGGGCCCGGCGGCGCGAAGCTCGGGGGTGTGGCAGGGGGAGCGCAGGGGCCGGCGAGCCACGCTGATGGAGGGCCCCAAACCAGCCGTCAGTGACCTGTGGCCTTACAGTGGCCTGATGCCAGTGACTGGCCTGAGCAGGCAGCGCCCGGGTCGCTTGGCATGGCATCTCCTTAGAGCGAGCCGCCGGCCGGCTGCGTGTCCCAGTCCCCTCCGCTACCTCCATGTCCAGGCCTCGTCGCTGGAGCGTCGGCCTCCGCTGACCTTGTCAACCTCCGCTGACCTGATCGTCGACCTCCACCGCAGATTACCCGTACGGCATCCGGCTCTCGCAGCGCGTCGACGGCAAGGTGCTGCTCACGTTCAACGCGCGCAACGAGCACGACCGCACCAAGTTCTGCGAGGACCTGCGAGAGAGCATCCTCGAGATGGACGAGATGGAGGCGCTGCGCATCGACGCTGGCCTCGGCCGCCAGAAGACCAACGGCGTCCGCAACAGGTCAGACACGGGCGCGACCGGCGCCGGACCGGGCTGTCTCGTAGCGGTCTTCATCTAGCGATCGGACTAGTTCTAGTTTGTTGTGATTCAGTCATCTATTCCACAGCTGTTTTTTAACAGTGTGTGTACGTGGGTCAGTTGGATTTGCCCATTCGGAGCTGTTGTGGGAGGGTTGCTGTGGTGTCGGTCGGAGCCGGCCGCGGGGCTGGTCGCGCTGGTGGCTGTCGCGAACTCCCGTTCGCCGCGCTCCGGTCGGTGCGAGGCCACCGCCTGGGTTTCGGGCGCCGGGCCGGCCTGACCAGACGCGCGCCTGTTGCAGCCGGTCGGCGGAGAACCGCGACTCCGGCGTGGCCGACGTGGAGGAGGTGTCGGACGGCTCGTCCAAGTCGTCGTCCGGCCTGAAGCGGTCGGCGCTCTCCAACTCGCTGCTGGACATGACGGAGGCCGGCGGCCGGCCGCAGCGGCGCGGCAGCGTCGGCTCGCTCGACTCGGGCATGTCGGTCAGCTTCCAGTCCAACAGCACGGCCTCGGCGCAGACGGGCAGCCCGCCGACGGCGCCGGCCGGCCAGCACCGTCAGCGGCGCGCGCAGCGGCGCCACTGACGGCCGCCGCCGCCGCCGCCGCGGGCCGCGCCGGACCCGCCCACCCGGCGGCGCTGGTAGTCCCCGTCCGGCAGGCAGCCGAGCGCAGCTGCGAAGTCATCGTGCCCGCATATCGCCCCCGTCGCGGTCGCGACGCGGGTTCATCGGCGTGGACGCACCCGCCGCATCTCCATCGACGCCCGCCCATTGTAGTATCCTGACTCCCCGCACCCAGTTAGCACATGTAGACCGCGGGCCGCATCCGGTCGGCTCATCTGTTTTCGTCTGACCACGGGGTCACCCAGGGCGGGGGCTGGTCGCGCCTCTGCGTCGGCCGAGACCCGACCACGCGGACTCGCCGCCCTGCCTGATGACCTGACCAAGGGCCGGGCGGGCCCGCCGTTGTGTTGCGTGAGCGTCGTTTGTATGCAGTCAACTAACCATTATCTAGTCGGAGCGCGTGCCTGATCGTGCGCTAGTCTTCTGAAAGGGAGAAATAACTATGTAAATATTGGCGAGCCGGAGGCGGCGCGGCTTTGCATGGCTGCAGACCGTTTGATATGTATTCAGTATATGTGATGTCGTGTGGTGACGAGGCGTGCGCCTTATTTTGAGACCAATATATGTGGATTGTATGGCTTCCGTTCTGTTCTGCGCGGGCGCGATATAGCCTTTGCTGAGAACCCACGAAGGACTTCAATAGCGTGTATTGCCATGCAATTACCAGCCAGCAGTAAGACGGACGACGCGCACATACGACGCGGCGCCCGGTGGAGCGCCGTCTCCGTTGAGAGCCAGTGCGATGGGATCTGTAATGCTTCGGAGGCATCTACGACGGCGAGATGGGTGGAACTGGATGTCCTATTGCGATACCAGCGGGGCTGAACGATTGTAAAGCGTTGAAATGCGGGCCCAAGCGAGCATTGATATAACCTCCACTTGGGTGATCAGATGAACTAAGCCCATGGTAACGTCTGGTTGAAACAGCTAGCCACGAAAATATTTGTAGCGGACTTTGGCAGGCGGGCTTTGGCTCGCGGGCTTTGGCTTACGGGCTCTGGCATGACACATCTAGCGCAATTTCGGCGCGGACATTCGACCGGGCGACCGGCCGATTCCGGACAAGCCTAGTTCTAACAGCTCTCGCCACCCCGCCCGGCTACCAGCGACTCCAAATAAGGGAGGACCATCACAACCACACAGCGCGTACGACACTACTCCAGCGTAAGGCAGGTCGCAACAACCGGGTCTGGGCTAGATCCAGATCGTCGGCCGCGGCGACCCCCACCACTCCACAGCCAGGCGACGCAGGCCTCCACTCGGCAGGAGGCCCTGCACCCCGCGAGCGTGGCGCCCTCCCACCACTAAACCTCCGCCGTCGGCCGCCTCCCTGCCCGCGCGGCTGGAGCCGCCCGCTCCCCAGCGTTTCCCGCCAGCCGACGCGGCTTCCCCAGCTCTCGCTCCGGACTGCAGTGGTGCCCCGGGCCGACGGACGGCCGCGCCGGTCTCGCCACGCCGCCGCTACAGGTCCTTGTACCAGAACAGCACGTGCTCGTCCTCGTTCGGGTACAGGTTGTCCACCCCTGGAACACAGGCGGGCGCCGTGTGGGTGCGACAGAGAACGGTTCAAGCCGCCGTGTGTGCACTTCACCATCAGCTCTTTTGATGATTGACACCGGCCTCTAGCAAATACAAGTCCAATAGACCCCACCTGGTCTTTGAAAAACTTAATACCCTTTGCAGACGCAACACAATCAAACCTTTCAAAACGAGCACGACGCTTGCCTAAAGCGACCTGTGCGCAGCCCGAGCCTCGCAGCGCCGGTCTGACGCCGGTCAGCGTCTCTGGCCACGCAGCACAGCGGAACACCTCGGCGCGCGGCCCGCACCTGCCGTGAACAGCTGGCGGCCAGTGGGCGGGCGGGCCGGGTCAGGCCGGCCGGCCAGCCGGTACAGCAGCCAAAAGTGGTAGCCGTCCGCCCGTTCGTGTCGGCCGGCGATCGTGTGCACGTAGTGTCCGTTCGGCCAGGCCTCCGCCGAAAACCTGCGCGCGCAGTGGGAGGTGGGACTCGTGCGCGGAAGCTGACCAGCGAGACGGAGAGGGGTGCGGGACGCGTGGCGTTGGTCAGCCGTCAGTTATGGGGTGACGTCCTCTGTGTAGCGAGTACGCTCGCTGGATGCTTCAAGTAGGTCGGTCGGCCCTTCATCAGTAATGCTCACTATTTCAGGAGCATTGTGATGTGCTTGGGCTTGGGAAGTTGATTGCTACTCGCAGGCTTGAATGACAGCTATAGACCGAACCTAAATCACATTCTAACTGGCATGAGAACACTTAATGATTCAGACACATCGGGGGTCCCCCTAGTTCAGCACGGCCTGAAATACACCAACCGGCTAGTGCGCTACAAGCGCAAAAGAAGCACCACCGGTCATGCAACACCTAAACAGTCTAACAACTCCATCCACCGTTGGAGGCCGTGAAATCCGCAGGGATGGCGATTTGTGAGCTGAGAGCTCTGAGCTGTGTGGGTGGGCCACAGACCAACACCACGCCAGACCAGACCAGCAACGCTGGTCAGGCCGCGCTGGCCTCTCACTGGAATCGGCTGTCGCGCTCGGCCGCCAGCTTCATGCAGTCGAACAGGCTGGTGTTCTCGGGCACGGCGAGGCGGCAGCTGAAGCTCTGGCTCACATCCACGCCGATCCACAGCCACAGCGTGACGTTCATCAGCCGCGGTGCCGACGCCAGGCTCGAGTTCACAGACCGGTCGATAGATGGCAGTTCTTTTGCCGGTCTCGGTTCGTGTTCTGTGAAGTTGAAAACTCCAGGACAAAGGCCCATTCGTTTACACACTCAATAAATCGACAATGCACGATGCACATGCGTCCTAGGTGATTTGAGTTAGGCACTAGAAACACACATTCGAAGAGCAAAGATAACTGAGACTACGCTCCATCCGAAGCTACCTGAACGCAACTTGGTTGTCTCCAGAAACGCGTCGTCTATTTTCTTATTAATAACATGTCGATTGTCATACGGCGCATGCAACTAATAGGGATAATTGCATCCCAGACCGCATTGCTGATTTTAGCTATCGCATCTGTAGCAATGCCACCGCAGTGACCTCTCTCGCTGTGAGCAGCCACGCCAGGCTCACCGTCAGCGCCAGCCAAAGCCGCTGCGTCTCCGCGCTGGCGGTGGCAGGGCAGGTCAGCCACGGCCAGCAGCGAGCGGCCGGCCAGCGTCGGCAGCACCTCGGCAGTGTCGCGAACGTCACCGAACGAGCCGTCGCTCTGCTGGCGCGACAGCAGGTACGAGACGGCGCGCGCCCAGCTCCAGCCGGCCGCCACGCCCTCCGAGCGCAGCGCCTGGCGACGCCGCGGCCGCGGAGGCGGGTCAGTCGGGCCGATCACTGCGGAGCATGCCAGCCGCGGCGGCCGACGCTGCACCTCACCCCTCACGGCACGACGAAAACCAACAGACTAATACGACATCTAACACTCTTCTCCACGATCCCCCTCCCGCTCCCTCTCTTGCGTGCTAACCAGATCCCCATGTCATTAACGTTCTCTGGCTAGGCCTCTCCGCACCAAGCTCTCCGCCGACCTGGATCGCCAGCAAGGTGGAGTGGAAGTTGCCGAAGCTGCCGTCCGCCTCCTGCCTGGCCACCAGCGTCGCCAGAGGCGTCCCCAGGTGCCTGTCCACGTGTTTGTTCTCGTCGTCGGCCACGCAGCGCAGTGCCAGCACCGACAGAGCCAGCGTATCTGGCCGGGAGTGGGATGGTCAGCATGCGTCCGATGGATGATTAGTGCCCACTCTCAACTGTGCCTCTCCGCCCCAGACAGGTTATCACAGGTGACAGCAGGGTCGCAGGGCACACGTCTCTGTCATGCAGGGTACACCGGGTGCTGAAGAGATAGAGCCTTAGACACCTTAGATAGATAGATAGAGATAGAGACTCTTATATAGACTCCAGACATCCCCTCCCTCAACTTCAGAACTAAACATCAATTAAGGCAAGCACAACAACTCCCACCGTTTCGGACGACACTCCTCTGACGCTTCACTCGCCGCAAGTTACGCGCGACCGCCGCCAAATCCCAGCGCCGCAGCGGTCTGACCTGTGCCGTGCAGGCTGCCGCTGGCGCTGGTGATCGCCAGCAGGCGGCCGAAGCTGCGGCGGCGGACGGGCGCGCCGGCGGCGCACGTCGCCAGCACAACCAGCGCTGACTCGTAGTCGAGCGGGTCCCGCTGGTGCTGCAGCACCGCTGCGGGGGCCCGATCAAGGTCAGGTCAAGGTCACAGGAGATCACGGCGCTAGTGCTGCAGCACCGCTGTGGTGGCCGGGTCAAGGCCAGATCAAGGTCACTAAAGATCACGGCGTTGGTACTGCCGCACCGCTGCGGCGGCCGGGTCAAGGTCAGGTCAAGGCCACTGGAGAGCACGTTGCTGGTGTTGCGGCACCGCTGCGGCGGCCGAGACCGGTTAGGTCAAGGTCACAGAAGCTGAAGGTGCTGGTGCTGCAGGGCCGCTGCGGCGGCCGGGTCAAGGCCAGGTCAGGGTCACTAGAGATCATGGCGCTGGTGCCGCAGCACTGCTCCGGCGGCCGGGTCAAGGTCAGGTCAGGGTCACTGGAGATCACGGCGCTAGTGCTGCAGCACCGCTCCGGCAGATGTGAGCAGTTCAAGGTCACGACCGGCTCCGCTGCTGGTACCGCAGGGCCGTTGCAGTAGCGGAGGTCAGGGCAGGTCCAGGTCACGACAGACTTCTCTGCTGGCTGGTGCGGGCGGCATTTGAAACGTCAACACAGCGGTTGGAGATACCGACCCCGGCCGGGAGACCGACATTTCAAACTGTTGTGACGTCATAGGCAAGGGACGTGGCAAGCAGCGGCTGAGACAATTAATGTGCGCACCATTTGTCGTCCGAGTATCTGAGAAACTATTTTTGTCCGCAGCTTAAGCCGGACTGAGATCCGCTCCTTCCCTCAGTCCAGCCGCTGGCCGTGACATTTCGGAGTTACGACCAGCGGGCTGCAGGCCAAATGAGTCGTTACCTCGACCCGGCTCGGACCCGGAGCGACCGGCCTCCGAACGGCCCCCGAGAGAGCTCAGCCGGCTGAACGCGATAGCCGCATCACGTCGAGATCGGGCTCAATGGGAGCAGATAGCTCCCCCAGCGGCCCCAAATGGCCGACATTTGAACGCAAATGGCACATCCGCAGATGACAGGACACGAAACACGAAGCCGGCTTCCGTCGTCATGCATGCATTCTAACCCACATGCGAAATAAGAACAAAACTAAAAACACGATATCACACCAGGACTAGCGTCTGCAGCCCGAGCAGAGCTGGTGACGTCTGGGGGAGGTCAGGACGCGGCCGCCACCGCCAGGCGCGCTCCTCACCGGTCAGGTCCCGGCCGTGGAAGTGGCGCACGTCGCCGCAGAGGCTGACCAGCGCCAGCAGGTACTCGGCCAGCCGCGCCGCCGTCAGCGGGTAGTCGTGGTGTCTGCGGCACCGGCGCCGACCGCCGTCATGTTCGAGCGGTGCTGTCAGGGGCTAGTGCGTGTGATGCCGCGAGCTCAGTGCGCTCCCAGCCTAACTCGGATGACATTTAAAGGCACTTGTATGATGCGTGTTGACGTAGAACTCACACTGCGTCCCTCGAAGGTTATTCCAGAACTTGCAGAGCAAGCCACAAATGCGTGCCTTGAACACATTGAACATATTTTACTTTATTTAAAACATATTTTAATGTTTTCGTTGCAGCGTTAGCCGGAGCTGTCAGCACCACCGCAGACTGTCTGTTGGCGTGATCTTTCAGAGGTCTTCAGAGCACAGGGAGCCTTCGCCGGGGCGTTGGTTTCCCTAGCGCCCACCTCCACAAGTCGGCCAGGGCGTTGATCTCCAGCTGCTGGCGGGTCAGCTGCCGGTCCGGTCCGGCCAGCGCGGAGTCGTTGACGAGAGCGGCGGCCATGACGGCGCGGGCGGTGTCGACCCCCCAGCCGCGGTCCGGCTCCTGCTGGCCCATCAGCCAGCGCAGTCCGGAGGAGGCCGCCGCCGCCGCCGCCGCCGGCACCTCCGCCGGCTCCTCTGCGACGGTGAGTCAATGTGAGGTCGTTGCAGAACCGTCGTCTGTTGTCTGGTCCTTTCCGCGACGTTACGCCGTTTGCACGTCATCACACCCCGACAGACATGGAGCCGACTCAGCTGTCTGCAGGGCGAGCGTTACGGCGCTGCCCCGGCTCCCCCGCCCCCCCCCCCCCCTCCGCCAGAGCCCCGCAGAGCCTCGCCGTTCGGTCTGACGCGGGTCCCTGCGCGACACGCCTTGGGTCCGCGGTGATGACTGTGGCATCGACGCACTGCCCGCCTCTCAATAGTCTGTATTCATGTCTCCAAAGTAGTCCGTGTAAACTGAAGGGGCCCAACACGGTACGAACACAAGCGAGCAGGATGCGTTCCAGGGTGGCCATTTACTGCAATATTTTAACAGGTTAATCTAAGGTAGCGGAAGTATATTTGTGTCATTAGCGTTGTGTACAGGATGTCACGAAACTGCTTTTTGGCAGCTGTTCTTTAATGTTACTTTTTGTTAATGTTACTTTTTCCAGCCTGTGTATTCTCGGTGAAGGGTCGTCTGAGAATGAAGAATGCGTTATTAGGGTCTGTACCATGCGGCGAACTTTGAACGCTACGCATATACCCCATATTGAATATTCGAAAATGCCTTACCACCGTTCGCGTTCATCGGAAATGCATAGCCCCAGTTTCTAAAGGCCGCCGGCTCGGGCTCAGGTTGTTTTAATGATTCTCTGAGGGTCTCACGAAGCCGGTGGCGCAGTTGTGCCTCATTATCACGGAGCGTTCTCCTGCGCCTGCATTAGTTGTCTAAGCTTGGTGCTGACTCATGCTTTCCCCAGTGTCGCTAGCATGACAGCGACCTCGGCCGCACACTCAACTCTGTCATCGTCGTGGATTCCAGCCGTTTTCTGCGGGTGCGTCAGTCAGGCGCCGGGTCTAAGTGAGTCTGTCCTCTCGGTCATCTACCATTCCAGCGGGTCCCGATGAGTTCACTGGCCCCGTGCGAGGTCAGCAAATAACTGCCCATTAGCGCTCCCCCCCCCCAAAAAAAACACCTAATTTCCTTTCGTGAGCGAATTACAAGCACCTGCGGGACATTATGGGGACTAGGACAACGTCCCACCCCGCCCCGTGGGGAAGGGCGCGGCCGCCGGTCGCCTGGCGCCAGTTGGTCGCGTGCAACACACACACCAGCCGCCACTAAAACGTGGGTCGCCGCCGACCACGCCGGCTTCAATCGATAGGCTTGCAAGCTATTGCCTCCGTAATGTCGAGGCACCTTGCGTAGCCGCGACCTAACATGGGCGCCTTCTTCTGTTCGTAAGCGAGTTGCAAAGCTATAGACCGACTACCCAGACCCACAAAGAATGAACTCAGCAACGATCAAGCTTCCCGATGGCGTACTAGTTTTGACGTATTTGGCGTATTCGTTGGACTATAGCTTTGCCCTTGCCATGACGCAAGCCTCATTCATGTGACAGTTCGTGCCCGATGTGCTGCATTCACTGATCCGGCATGGCGTCATACATGTGGCAGACTTAAACGGACTCGACTCATGTGTGCTGACAGTCGGGGATATTAGATTTCCGTGACGCTCTCGCGTTGCGCTTTTACGAGACGACACCCGCAGCGTGCGGCTGTTCTAGATGTGTCTCTGGCAGGTTTAATGATCCGGGCTTGGCAGGCAGGCTGGCAGGGCCGCAGGCAGGTGACGCTGCTTCCGTGTCTCGTTGGGACTCACCAATAGCTATATTTACGGCTTCGTCAAATAAGGTGTTATCAAAGTAGCATAAATCCTTCGAGGATATCCCGCAGCATTGAATGATATCATCATTCACAAAGGCCATAACGCAGCATGTGTATCTTGTCATTTGATGATCGTCAGAGTTGGTGCTTAGCTGTCAAGCTGAGAGACGCAGATGACACCACCTCATGCTGCGGCCCTCCAGAACCAAAACTGAGACCCGGTGCCGGTGCAGGCTGGCGCCGCCCTTAACGTCCGCCAGTCCGACCAGTCCGCGGGCGGCTGGGCGCGGATGCGGGATCAATATTGAACGTCAGCCATGCGAAGTGAAGCGCCGGGAGTCTCCGCCACCACCGCCGCTCGTCCGGGCCGGCTCCTCTCGGGCTGACCGGTCCTAACGAGCTCAGAGGCGGCGGGAGCGGGCCTCGCGAGACGCCGGGAGTCTCCGCCACCGCCGCCGCTCGTCCGGGCCGGCTCCTCTCGGGCTGACCGGTCCTAACGAGCTCAGGGGCGGCGGGCTCGTCCGGGTCGGCTCCTCTCGGGCTGACCGGTCCTAACGAGTTCAGGGGCGGCGGGAGCCGGGGCCTCGCGGGACGCCGGGAGTCTCCGCCGCCGCCGCCGCTCGTCCGGGCCGGCTCCTCTCGGGCTGACCGGTCCTAACGAGCTCAGAGGCGGCGGGAGCCGGGGCCTCGCGGGACGCCTGGAGTCTCCGCCGCCGCTGCCGCCGCTCATCTGGGCCGGCTCCTCTCGGGCTGACCGGTCCTAACGAGCTCAGGGGCGGCGGGAGCCGGGGCCTCGCGGGACGCCGGGAGAGGCAGGTAGGTTTCCGGGACAGCCGAGCGGCACTTACCAGCACGTCTGGCGTCATTTACCTTGTTTAAAAGATGATGCCAGGCAGGCGAGGCTGAGCAGAATCACCAGCTTCATGGCGCCGGCCCTCTGGGAACGGTCGACAGCGACAAAGGCGAAATCAGAACAAGCTGCAGGCTGTAAAACAGGGCACGTTCGGCAGTAGGTGAAGCATCGCAGAATAAGTGAGTGGAACTGAGCACGAATAGGTGTTCCCTGCATTTGAAATGCAATCGAATCCAGCCGCTGCCCGGGGCTACAAGGGTTCGCCCCATACAACACAAAATACGGCCCCTGCATAGCCGAACTGAAATGTCGGCCGGTTTCTTTAACGTCTCAGTAACCGCCATTAGTGCATAATTGACAGGTCAAATGAGTATCTAACTTTGCAGGGCTTTACAAGGCGTGACACCCAGCCCTTGAAATGAACTTGACAATATCGCGCGATACAGCGTTTACGTGCATTTCACTTCCTATCATCCTGTCATTTCGCACTGGATCGTACGTAACGGAGGCCACTGTGCCACCGCACGGAAGGCACAGCCTCTCCCTAGTCTGCTAAAACACGCCGTCCCCCGGTGACTCGGAGGAGCGTAATCCGACGTGTTCCGGCTCACCTCGCCCCGCCGGTCAGCTGCGGCTGTCACGGGTCTGAAGGTACGCTGACTGGGACCGGAGCCGGGCGGGGGGCGGGACAGGGCGCAGGCCCGCGCACCGCCGCGTCCTCCGTGATCTGCCGGTCCACTCACCGTGTCGGTGTCCGGGTGACGACGCGAGCAGGACGCCGACCTTGCCCCGGTGGGCTGACGACACGAGGCCGCACCCGGCGCGCCGCCGACCCTGACCCGCGGAGAGGTCACGTCACCCGGCCGGAGAGCCGCGCCGAGGTCGCCCGGCAGGTCGCAGCGGCCCCGTCGAGGTCAAGCCGCCCCGCCCGGCCGACCGCCGCCCTGTCCGCCCGGCCCGCGCCGCCGCCCGCCTGTGACCGGCCGCGCTGGTCGATCCGGCTGCCCCTCCCTCCCCGCGCCCGCCGGGCCGGCGCGCCGAGGCGGCTCGGGCCGGCGGCGCCGGCAGCTGCCGCAGGTCACCGGGCGCCGCGGCGCCGACAGCCGCTCCGACTTAGAGGCCAGGTTCAGCCATGTCTCCATGGCAGGTCGCCGGCCGACGTCAGGCTAGCCCGCGGGATTTCACCCACGCTTCAAAACGCATTGGCATTGACGGTCAATGCCAGGGTGAAGGTGATGTCGGTCAATATCGAGGTCATTATTCCGAACTGCTCGGCCGCGCCAGGAGAAAGCAGGCGATCATCTCATGCTTAGATGTATTTGCACAAAAGCTCCCCGGACGGTGAGCGGATGGGGCCCAAAAAAGGCGTGGTCAGTGATATACCTGCAAGTCCAAGGAAGAGCCCAAAACATGCAGCTGCAGATGTTGGCCAATCCCATGCGAGCACTTGGCTATATTCAGAGCTACAGACATGACTAAAACACCGACTCCAAAGAACCCTTCTGAGCGCCAAGTATAAAGTGTAGGCACGCGGCAGGCGAGAGCGGCGCACGAGGTTTGTCGAAAGAGGGACATCAGCGACACCCAAATCCAACAAATCCAGCGCGTCTAAATGTCTCGCTGGGAGCAGACGATATCACTTTTGCGAAAGGCCGTGTCAAATGCTGAGACCAATCGCCGGCTGGCACAGCCAGGAGCAGCTAACTTTCTGCATATGGACAGGGCACGGCCAGCACTGGAAAGAGCACACACTGAAGTCTGTGCCAATCAAGCTGCTTGACCGACAGTTACAAAGTAAGACGCGCCCCAGATATATCTAACGGAAGGATATGGCAGAAAGTTAAAAATGCGTTGCATCAAAACGCGGTAAAAGATAAGACCGAATAGGGTGTTGACGAACAGCGATGAACAATGCTTTGTTACCAGCTGACTTTGGCTGAGTTGAAACTGAAAACGCCCAGCTTCAGCAAAACAACATGGCTTGCACATTACTACGGTAAATGATGAATGGGCCAGGAAGGTACAAAATATTTAGGGGGTGTGATAGCTCACGATCAGATGTGCAGAACGGTTGAGTCAACAACTTCCCTGATGCCATAAAACGTCGTTGTACATTTTGAAGAGCACAACAATGTCAGCTATCGCAACATTGTACACGCTCAAGCACAAACAAATTCTCGCAATTGCACACAGCAATGCAGCCTCCTTAACACCACCTCAACTGAAACAGAAATGCACGTGATCTGAGTATAAAAATACAGCAACAACCACACCTAGCTACGGCCTAAAACAATTCAAAAACGGCCGGTTCTTTCCGGGCTCCCATAGCCGGCCAAAGCACAGCCCCGCTCGCTGACAGCCTACGACGACCCCGCTCCCACCAGCGCAATCCCACCAACCCACCCCGCGCCGCGAACCCCAGCACCGCAGCCGCCGGCGTTCGGCTGCTTCCCACGCCCCCCCCCCCCCCTTACACACGGTCTCTCCCCTCTCCGCTGCACGGCCCGTCCCTCCGCCTAGCCGGCGTTCCACCGGTCGGCGCTGCCCCTGCTCTGCCTAGCCGGCGCCGCTGAACCGGTCCGGCCCCGTCCAGAGCGTTACGTCAGCTTGCCCAACTCGAACTTCTTGAACATCTCGGAGGCGGTGAAGACGGCGGAGTCGACGATGCCGGCCACGGTGAACGTGCCGCCCACGATGGCGCACACCTGGCGGGCGGACCGGACGACCGTCTGTCTCGAGCGCCACATTTGTCTCGAGCGCCGCGCACATCGCCCAGGGGTGAGTTCAGATGGGTAGGGCCATGGCGAGCGGCCGTGGGATGCATCCCACACCACACAACATCTCGGCAAGGCAGACATGCTGACAGCAAGTTCGGCCCGAGAAACATCAGCATGTACTGACATGCAGCCTGCACATTTTTATGGACACGCTTGTTGATGTCGGAATAACATGAAACCCTGCCGTCCCCAGAAGAGCCTGTGTTGGCTGCAACTCTCCCTTCAGTTCGCTTTCAATGGCTCCGCTCATGAATTTTCGAGTTGTGCGTCGGTACCATGAATCGTGTGAATCGAACACAAAGCGCCTACAGGAAGGCCCGCTGCTTAAGTTCTGAGCAACGGGAGCGGAAAGATCAAAGCACGAATCCACGTTCTGGGCGGTGACATAAAGAAAAGTTAGGCGTCTTGAGCGCTTCGCACAAAGAGATCGCATTTCATGCCGCGGCACATCCATTCAATCTGCGCTCTCGGACCGGGTCGTGGCCGGACCAAGCGCACCAGCCAACCCCAGCACCGTCCCCTGCAAACGGACCCGCCCACCCTCCCGTCTCACCCCGCCCCAGCTCACAGTCGTGATGAAGGTGTAGACGGGCGGCCGACGCTCGTGGTAGCGCACTGTGATCGGGTTCAGGTCGTACTTGAACCAGATGGCCGGCGCCCGACCCAGCTGCGAGCGCGCCTGCAGCAGCGCAGCGCACCGTCAGCGCCGTCAGCCGGAGCCGAACACGGCCGGCGGGGAGACGGCGGACGCAGACAGGCGGGCGGCGGTATCGAATGTCAGCGCCGTCAGCCGGAGCCGAACACAGCCGGCGAGGGGGCGACGGCCACAGACGGGCGGACGGCGCTGACTGTGAGCGCCGTCAGCCGGAATCGAACACGGCCCGCGGGGACGCGACGGACGCAGGCGGGCGGCGGTGCCGTTACGCCCGAGAGACGCACGAGTGATTTGGAGGCATGGCAATAACCAAGACCAATGCGTTCCAAGAAAGCAACAAGAATAGCAGTCGATGCGCGGATGGCGTAGTATGCAGCATCAAAATAAGACAGCTTGATGTCACAAAGTACACGCAAATAACACATTCTGCGCTATCAGTCGACAGCAGAAACAACAAATGAGCGGCCATTGGGCATTTGGAGTGACAGCAAGCGACCGGGAGAAAAATTCCACGACAGAATTTCATTTTCTATCTTATCTTCTATCTGACGTACAACTCTACCGCCATCACCAAGTCCGGCCGGTTCTCGACAGCCAATGACGTACCCGGGAAACGTAGGTGTACTGATAGGATACCAGCTCGACGCCGCTCAGGTCCACGTATACGGTCGGCACCACCTTCATGATGTAGTCGTGCGACGCAGAGGCTGCCAGAAGACGAACCGACGTCAGGGGAGGCCACCGAGCACACACGGACAGAGCGAGCGGAGCGTAAGGAGAGTGGAGGAGCCATACGGACAGCGCGAGCCACACACGGACACCGGCAGTGCTTACGAAAAACACAGTCCACACCGCAGAGTCACGGCTTCCTACTCGGGTCGCCGGCAACGACCCAGCAGAACTTCCAGCTACCGCCGCGTGAGCGCCCCGCATGCCCTGCGGTGGGTCGGCCTTCTCCCCCCTTTGCCCCCCCCCCCCCCCCCCAGCTCCGGCGACTTACCGGGCGAGTCGAGCGCGTGCCGCTCGGACAGCGGGCAGCTGGGTCGGCCTCCTCCTCTCCCCCTCCCCCCCCCCCCCCCAGCTCCGGCGACTAACCGGGCGAGTCGAGCGCGTGCCGCTCAGACAGCGGGCTGAAGCTGGCCATCGGCAGCCGGTCGGCCGACACGCGCCGGCCGAAGCGCAGCTCGTGCACTACGTGCGCGAAGTCCGCCTCGGCCGGCTTCTGGCGCGACGAGTGCGTCGACACGTGGAAGTTACCTGCGGCGGGCGGGGTCAGGCGGCCTTCAGACGGCCGTCGGGCGGCGGTCAGACGGCCGTCGGGCGGCGGTCAGACGGCCGTCGGGCGGCGGTCAGACGGCCGTCGGGCGGCGGTCAGACGGCCGTCAGGCGGGGTCAGACGGCCGTCGGGCGGCGGTCAGACGGCCGTCGGGCGGCGGTCAGACGGCCGTCAGGCGGGGTCAGACGGCCGTCGGGCGGCGGTCAGACGGCCGTCGGACGGCGGTCAGACGGCCGTCGGGCGGCGTTCAGACGGCCGTCAGGCGGCGGTCAGACGGCCGTCAGACGGCCGTCGGGCAGCCGTCAGGTGGCGGTCAGGCGGCGGTCAGGCGGGGTCAGACGGTAGAGGGGGTCCGAAGAGCTCGTAGGGGTCTTGAGGCTGCTCGAGAGCAGTTACACAAGCCGTGATCATACAACCAGCTTTCAACGTCAAATATTGTTAGGATAACCAGTGTGTGCACTATAACGTCATTTAACCAGTCAGCATCTCCCGGTAGTTTGGCTGTCGATAGACCATTAAAACACCTAGGAACTCTGAACTCACGGATGCAACTGTGGGTTACGTGGTGTGATGTAGGTTAGAGGCTGACCTGGCACTTTGTTGATCTGGAAGTCGGCCACCATCAGACACCCGGCCCCGGACAAGACGGGCGTTTTCTTGGTGTTCTCCACCATTCCGACCTCGTGCCTGCCCTGGTCATCCTGGATATCCAGGCCGACATCTGGAGACATGCACGATCACCTGACCCTGTTGTACCGCGCAACACGGACGATCTTAACGACGCTCAACAATTTCGGTCTCCCTACCCTGTTCTTTTGACTGGTGGCTGATAAAGAATTACCAGCACATCAGCGTAACATACCAGACGGAAAACACACGGGCCAGAAAGCTAACAGTTAAGCTAGCACGCCACAGCATATGGATGCTGCAGTGCCACTGCAAGATCGTAGGAACAGCCCGACATGGACAGCCAAGTGAATGCAGGGAGCTTCCGCGCAGTGAAGGAGCCGCGAGGCTCGCGACAGTCAGCCCTCTTAATGAAGAAGGTTATGGGCCTTCAGCATCAGCCCACAACACTCTCATACCCCCAGCAGCCAGTACTCAGTCTTTTCGCGCCCGCACCATTGGTCGGCACCAGCTGCCACGCTCCCAGCAGCAAACATTGATTCTAACGCTACTGGAGTCCAA
The DNA here is from genome assembly GCF_011947565.3 of Pollicipes pollicipes. NCBI lineage: Eukaryota > Metazoa > Arthropoda > Thecostraca > Pollicipedomorpha > Pollicipedidae > Pollicipes > Pollicipes pollicipes. Next base: position 41,654,111 of record NW_023596225.1, on the reverse strand, counting down.
CAATGAGTCACATCGTCATCGGCATCCAGCAGCCGCTCTGGCGCTCTCGGCGGCCGATACTCACACTGACACTGCAGGCGGGGAAGCGAGATCTCCAGGTGGACCGCGATCCTGCCCGACTGGTTGCCAGGGTTGTCCACTAACAGGTCAGACACGCTGCCGGCCTCACCAGGCGTCAGTGGTGTACGCGTCCAACGGAAACACGCGTTCAACAATACCAACAACAACAGCAAACATGCAAGTGCGTCCAATGGACACACGCGTCCAGCAATAGCAAACATGCACACACATGCTCACTGCTGTTGCTATGACACAATGTTATTCACAAATTTCCACATGGTTAATGACAATATAACACCTGCTGCCACAAACTCCACCTCTAACAATGTAAGCAATGTCATATTATTGCCTAGTCAGTTCACATTCAGTGAACATAATTGAAGCCAACACCGCAGCTGATGGCATGTGTCAGCCACCAATCAGACAACAGAAAATATGGTTGTGGAAAACAACATACAATACAAAACAGCAAAATCAGCAACACCTACATATCTGGAGAAATGAAATTCCAGAGCTCAGAAACCAGCAGCAGGAACATGAAGCTGCAGCAGCAGACAGAAATGATGGCGCCCGAAACAGTTGGCTGTGTCAGGTCCTTCGGCACCTTGCGGTAAATATCCAGCCTGAAATGACAAATTTGTTCATTACACATGAACTTCCCTGGCTTCTCCACCTTTAAATGCCATTGCCTACTGATTTCTGACTTGATGAGCTAACAAACGAATAAAATAAAGATGTAACCATGCAACATCATTCAGAACTTCTGCAAAATTTATGTTGCTTATCTTAAAAATAACATACCAATATACCACTACTTCTTCCAGGTTGTAATATAATCATGAAGCCATCCAAAATCTCATAAAATATCATGAACCCTAGCATACTCATGGCCATCTGAGGTCAGGGTCGTGACAAATATGGACTGATGTGAGGTAACCTCCAATTGAGCTGCTTACAGTGACAGAACAACTTTTTAAATTTCTTCTGCTTTTCTCTGCAAATAGACACAAAACTACACAGATGTGGCCACACATGGTGCCAAATACCATTATATATGGCACCACCAAATATATACATATATATATATATATATATATATATATTGATATATATATATATATATATATATATATATATATATATATATCAGTTAACCTAACCTGATTGGTCAACAATGAGGTGTAATAAACTGATTTAAAGTGTAGCTCATAATTGCATTTCATGCACCATCCTGTTTGGAAATATTTGATCTAATACATCATGCATGGATTCTGCAAAGGAGAGATCATGCCTGCCTCCTACACTATGAGGATGGCAAGAACAAGGAACCTGTAAAATGTTTCAACACCTTGATGTTGACATGTTAAACACTGATTGCAGACACCGGCTTAACTTCAACTGAGATCTTTGATCTCTTTTTTTACCATCACTGTAAATTATCTTTCCAAAGATCAAAGGAGCTAAAAACATCAAATTTACTGCTAATTCACAGCTTCAGGACCACTGGATGAGGACATGTGTAAATGAAGCCATACACAACTTAAGACCTGACATAATGATAACAAGTCACAATTTTCAAATCAGTATTGAAAACAGCTAAATATGCACTACCTGGTATTGCACTACACCTTACTGAATGGTCCAGGAGCTACTCAACAAAATTTATGATGTTAACAAAACTATTCATGCCAGCATAACATTTAGGGGTGGCATATGCATGCTGCCTGTGACACCACACAGTAGTAGCATACATGAAATACACTGTCACTTTGAGCCTTATCATCATCTTTTAATTTCAGAAATTGGAAATAGGACAAGATGGTCAGCCAGGAATGGCATTCTTATGTGACATAATAACCACATATGCTAAGATATGCTGACAAAAGCTTCCTGCTAAAGTAGCATTGTTTTTCCTGAATAGCAGGACCAGGATGCTTATGCGTTTGATGCTTGACCTCTAAAGAACACTCAGGTCACATACCCAAACTAATTATCATACCCAGTAGCATAGTGTGCACAGTGATTGACATACAAGTCATCAGTCAGAATCATATTGGCAGTGAGCTATGCTTCGTAGTGGTCAACCAGGCAGCTGTAGCTTATTACATAGCTAGTGAACCTACAAAGCTGTCAGATATGGTGATATTCTCAGGAGAGATTCATTTACAGGCCTTGCACTTCCTAAAATATTAAGTGTGGAAGCCACTATAAGCTGTTTAGATTTCAGCTGTGGACCATTGCAGTTTTTCAGACCTTCCTAAGTCAGAATCATTACTTAGCAGCTGTAAGCATGATACATAAATAAAAATGACAGCCCAGTGTATCCAATAAATGCAGATCACCAGTAACTACCATGAACACCTACCTTTTGACATCAAAGCCCATGATTAATAGTGAACCAGGCCACAAAGTTCTTCCAGGTCAGAAAAAATAAACTGAAAATTCTTCGAGTAGCTCTGAAACAAAAACAGTAAAAATAAATATACTTGTGACTCACGGTGGGGAAAAATAAACGATAACATCGGGCTGGACGTCAAAACAAACAAAATAGTGGGGCCAAACTATGTCAACCAGAAACAGCAAAGCTCGCCCAGCCTGCCCCAGCTAACATGTTGGTTTTATGCAGCTCGCCAAAAGCTGCATTTCATGGCGTTACGGCTAAAAAATGCTTAGAACACATAATACGACAGGAAACGTGCATCAATCAGCACGCAAACTCAGCTCATGCGACCTCACGTACAGCCGGCAATGTAAACATCGCAAGCGAGATTCGTAACAGCTGCGCCATGATAGTTTTGCTGACGGCGATTTGTATTTTTCTTTTACTGTGAGCCTTCCGTGCCCTGTGAGCAACGTCCCACGCCAATGGCTTATCAACCCATACCGTCTGGTGACACCGACACTCGATTACTTTACCTGGGGATCCATGCCGGTGTATACCACTGTGATGCATTTTTCTTCATCCTACCTTTCTCAAGAGCTGGTAAGTTGGCAGAGTGCAGGGTTAAGTGGGTGTGCGTAAGCAATTGCTCACAGTCTAAGAAGCATGCCTGCATGGTGGAACTGGCATTCCGGAGAAGTGCTCGCCTCTGCGGAACCATTGTCATCGGAACGGGATGTTCCGTGGGCGCCGAGCTCCTCTCCTTTCCAAGAATGCTGAGCATTAAGCCTATGGCAACGCATGAAAGGATCAAAGTTTGTATGGCGCTCCCACTTTCCGAGACCTTCCTCCGTATTTGTCGGGGAATACTGTCTTGTCCTCGGTCTCAAAAGTCGCCTTAGAAAAAAAAAACGCGATTGTGTGTCCCTCCATGCAACCACGCATATGCATGTAAATATCTATTTGTGCCGATAACACTGCTTCCTATCCGTTTCATAAGCACTATCAATGCTGGACAAGCGGCAAGCACTACAAAACCGTGCCGTTTTCGCCGGGTGTGGGGAACCGGGACCCGCAGCACCGCGAGGGACATCGACGACCAGCCGGGACGCCCAGCCGCCGCTAGACCTCGACGCCCAAGTCGGGATAGCTGGCGCAGCTCCAGGGCCCGTTCACGAAGAGCCGCTGGAGCCGGTCGGCCGTGGCCGCATCGAGTTCTGCGGCTCGGCCCCCGAGGAGGCGGCCGCGCTCGCCGTCGGCCGCCAGCCCGCCCTGGCCCAGCAGCTGGCAGCGCGACAGCACGTAACAGCCGGTAGCCAGGCCGCGGCGCACGTAGCCGGGCAGACACTCGGACTGGCGCGCCAGCTCCGCCACGTCCGCCGCCTCGAAGCGCGCCAGGTGCGTGCCGAAGCGCACGGCGTGCTGGTAGAAGCGGAAGCGGTAGTAGAAGAGCGCCAGCTGGCCGGTCGCGTAGATGTTGCCGCGCCGCGCCGCCTGCGTCAAGCAGAGGCGGGCTGCGACCAGGTCCCTCCGCACCCCCAGACCGTACAAGTACATCACGCCCAGCGCACCTGCGGCAGCGACGCGCACCGGTCAGATGGAGGGCGCGCCGGCAGAGCTCGGCCTCGAAGTCGCTGCGTTTGTAAGGCGAATCTTTAGAAGAAAAGCGTGGCTCGCAATTGCTACAGCTTAGGCATTGGAACATGGTGTTCTGTTGGGAGACGCGTTTCGATGTAAGCCTTGGAGCCTTCAGGCCAAACAACAGCAGAGCTCCGAGACAAAACTGCCGCTGAATAGCTCACAACAGGCAGCAAGTCTCAGTCTTGGAGATTATGATTTTATACCGTTTATGACAGAACATGATCGCCCAGCCTTCTGTAAAATGTAGGAACCAGAATTGTATTCAACTCGTTTGGTCGGTATGCAGAGTGGCACTCCTATAAGCAGGTCATCCTTATCAACGACAGAAGCGTCTTTCATCTTTCATACAGCGGAGACCTTTCGCACCAGAGGCCCACCAACCCTTACCAGTAGCCGCCTTAGTGTCACTGTGTTTGCAAGACCTGAGACCCTGGGGGCTGTCACAGCCAGTATCCCTACCAAAATGGACTCGAACCGGTCTTAAGACATTCATTGCAGGGGGACAAACACTTAGAGCGCGGAAGGCGTAAGGCCGTATCCTCCCCAGCCGTGTCAGGCCGGCATCGGGTGTTGCAGACCCACATGATTCGACTCTTGTTGTCGACCTGACCCGTTGTGAACCCGCCTGACGCTCCCCCCCCCCCCCCATTCAACCCTTCACATCAGCGGACATGACGGGGGAAAACAAGGCTGCAGTTGTAGGATTTACGTCTGGCCGCCAGGAGCCCAGACCAGACCGCTTTAACTCGTGTCCCGAACCTGTGTACCGTTGCCCCTGCTGTGCCCGGGACTCTCAGCTACCCGCCACGCCCTACCTTGTGACTCCAGACTGCCGTTGCCGGTGGCCTCCGAGTGCCAGTGGAAGGACTTCTCCAAGTCCAGGGTGTCCCTCCGGGCGAACAGCATGGCCAGCATGGTCTGCGCCTTGACGCTGCCCCGGCGGGTGCCGTCGGCGGCGGCTCGGTCCAGCCATCTGCGGCGATAGACGCCCTTTCAGCGGCGCAGCTTTGCCGGCGCGGCGACAGGAGGCGCCAGCTCGGCGCCGCACCCGCCGCTCGGCGGCCAGCAGTCGCGCTAGGATTACCTTCGTCCGTCGTCCTCGCTGCTCGGCGCGCCGAATCCCATGAAGTAAGCCCTGGCGACGTTGTACTGCGCCTTGTGGATCGTCTCCTCGTGCTCGGGAGTTTTCGGAACGCTGTGAGCCACCGTAAGCATGAACCTGAAGCCCTTTTTCAAATCCTGCTCGAAGCCCAAGCCTTCGAAAAGCATGACGCCCAGCTGGTACTGCGCGTAAATGTTCTGGGCCGCGATCGGAAGGAAGTGTTCCTTGGCGCGTTCGAAGTTCCCCGTGTCGAAGTACAGCTGGCCCAGGTAGAAGACCGCGCGGCGGTCCCCCGCCTCGGCACGCTTCTTCAGGCAGCGCTCGGCGGCGACATCCGAGGGCGGCAGCAGCCCGGACGACGGGCTCTGTTCCCAGCCCAGGTCGCTGATGTCGGAGGCGGAGGACGCGGATGACGCACGCGATGCGGACTCCGCGGTCTTCTCCGCTTGGCCGGGCTGCTCCGTCTCTCCCTGCGGGGAGGCCGGCGACGCGCCGCCCTCCGCCTCCGCCCAGCGGTGTGCTGACTGGGCCGCGCCGCAGTGGGCGTCCGCTTCCTTGGTCGCGTCTTCTGCCCCCTGCCAGCGGAGCGCTGAGTGGGCGGCGCCGCAGTGAGCCCCCGGGTCAGCGACGTCCGCTGCTATCTCCCAGCGGTGAGACGAGTTCGCCGTGCCACAGTGGGCCCCCGGCTCCAAGGCCGCGTTGTCGTCGTCCTCCTCCTCCCACGCTTCCCACCGGTAAGACGAATTCGCCGCGCCGCAGTGGGCGCCGGGGTCTGTCACCGCAGCGTCCTCCTCGTCCCTCGCCTCCCAGCGGTGGGTGGAGTCGGCGGCTCCGCAGTGGGGTCCCGAGTCCTGGCTGCTGCTGTCCGGCGAGGGAGCCCAGCGGTGCGCCGAGCTTGCCGCGCCACAGTGGGCGCCCGGGTCGGCGCTGTACGCTGCCACAGCGAAGCGGTGCACGGAGCTGGCTGCGCCGCAGTGGGCGCCGGCATCCTCAGCAGCGGCCATGCTTCCTGAGGAGTGCCTGAGGAGTTGGGAATATGGACGTCCGCGTGACTATGAGGCGCCGCTGATTCTGTCCAACCGCCAAGGAAAAAATTCGGTGTTTGTACGTCTCATTGCTGCTTCAGAGACAATATATTTCACTTTTTCTGTTAGTAATCGTACAGCGGTGTTTTCTAACGCGCTAGTAAGACATCTTGCAAGTAGACGTGGTACGTTCAAGTGCACCATCGTATCACCAGAGCCTGCCAAAGAGCACTCGCCGGCTGACCTCCAGCCGTCTCGTCAACTCAAGCCGCCCTACGAGCCTTATGTTTTTGAGCGTGGAACGTCTCTAGCTCCCTTTGGTCCAAGAACTTGATGCCGGGCGTTCATGGCTTAGCAAATCACTTGCTTATCCGCTAATCACTTTCTCTTTCGCAGTCTGCTCTCAAATCTTGCTCAGCCGATCGCGGGAATAACGCGATTTATATGTTTAAAAATAATCGCGCGATTTAGTCCCTGCCTTCTACGTAGCATAAACTAAAAGAACTAAAAGACCTATCCTATGAGCCGCCTATCCCTATCCTAGACAAATGTATTTTCTTCACTTTTCATTTACTCAAACCGGTAGAAAAACTTGTCTTTCCACTGTCACGTGCATCACCATCGCCGCACCACCACGTTGCATGTGTTCAGTTATTCCAGTGATCCGGCACAACTCGGATGTAAATTTCCGATCGATTTCACGGGCTGAGCTGCCATCCGGCCATTTTGGTGTCCCTGATCTGTAGTAAGTGAGCGACGTACTCGTGTTCGTATTATAATGTTCATTGCGGTACTTTCCGATTTTCTTAAAATTTTAACAGGCTGCTATAGGATGAAATTGCCTATCTTGGTGCCTTTTCGCAGCGCATCCTGTCATTAAACCCGCGGAGATAGCAAGATCCTGCCAGTTGAAATTTGGTGTTTCCTGATGACAGTGAAGGAAACTAGCATGCAAATGCAGCCAACAACAATTTGCAAAATTTCAGCACCGTCCAACAAGCACAGTCCACACCAACAAGACGTCATATAACTGACCAGCGGCCGCTGTCGTGTTCGCAATGGACCGGAGATGATGGAACATGGAAAATTTAGCTCCTAGCGGAAACCAGTGTGGCCCCGAGTCACGGACCAAATCTTCAACGACGCGTTTTAGGGTATTCGATGCCCCCGATAACTTCCAGGGAGCTCAGCATCAAGAGAATTCAGAACACCGAATTCGCGCCGCACCAATGACGACGCAAAACCAATGAAATAAACCCCAATTGGCAATCTTTGACCTCTTCAGCGGTACATGGTATGACTCATAATGTCGGCAGCAAATAACTCTAAATTCAAGCGGTCTCAAAGCAATCGTTTTCGCGACCGAAAAGGCATGGTGTACATCCAGCGGCCACATGCCCAACAGTCACCAATGAGCGCCGGACGGGCGTCTAGTGCACGGTTTATTCGCCGATACTCCAGACAATATAACGTTTAGGTAAATGCCTTTTGGGTTGGCACATCGATATCTAAATCCTTCCTTTCGTGTCACAGTGTACGGTGCATTTAAGTTGACATTTGGCAAGCACAAAAAGTCAGAAGGCCCGATGTATCTCGGCCCAAAGGTGGATCAGACGAGAGTCCATAGTTCTTCGATACGCATTCGTGTACGAACACGAGTACCCATATGGGTACCGTCAAAGGGACCTGCTATGGCTGCTGGATACTTGCCATGCAACGGATGCCATCCCATGCTGCATGCAACGAACTGAGATCTTCGTTTCAGAGTGCAGTCGAAACCCGTCCGGCGGCTGCGTATTTATTTATCAGCCTGAGTCGGGCCGGCCGCCATGCTCTACCATCAGCTCGCTATGGCCGTGGCCGGGCACGGTATTGTTGAGCTCCTCCCCCCGTACGGTAGGTGTTCTCGTCGTCAGCTGTATCGTGGCGCCGCGTCCCTGCACCCGACTGTCTCCGTTGGCCGCTGCGCCTCCGACGGCGCGCGGCCTGGCTGCGCCCCTGCCGGCTCGGACGCCAAGGTCAGCGATGGCGTCACGTGGTCGGCGCCAAGCCTGTGGTGTAGTCGGGCCTCGCGCGCCGTTGGCGTTGGGTAGCCGGCGAGCGACCGTCGGAAGACGTCAGTTTGGTGCGGCACCGACTCCTGAGTCCGGTCGTCGTGGTGGGCCCGATTTGGAGTCTGCTGTCACGAAAGCGGTACGGTCTGCGCGACGCGACAGGATCGATCGCCCGAAGAGCGACGCCCGGCGTGCGTCGGCGCCGGCCTTACCTTTGTCGCCGAGGCCTGTGACTTGTCTGGGTGTCGTCGCGCGCCATGGCCTGGCCGGTGTGCCGGTGGTCACCGCTCGGCCCGTGGGGCGGCGGCGGCGGTCGGCTCCCCCGCCTGGCCGCGCTGGCCGCTGCTCTCGCCGCCGTCTACGCGGTGAGGTGGCTGCGGCAGCGGCGGCGGCGCCGCGAGCGTCGCCGCCGCTGGGACGCCGCCGGCCACGACGTGGTCGTGCTGCACCAGTTCGCGCGCGCCGCCATCTCGCCCAACTTGTCGCCGTTCGCGCTCAAGGTGGAGACGTTCCTGCGCATGGCCGGCTTCCAGTACGTGGTGGACACGAGCAAGCCGCTCGGCCCCAAGGGCAAGTGCCCCTGGATCACGGTCAACGGCGTCGACGTGACCGACTCGGAGCTGATCATAGAGCACCTGCTGACGCTGCGGCCGCATGCGCTGCCGGCGTACCGGGCGCTGACACCGCAGCAGCACGCGCTCGGCCGCGTCGTCCAGGTGGCGCTGGACGAGCACCTGGTCCTGGCCATGGCTGCACACCGCTTCGTCGTCGACGGCATGCGCCACCTGGTGCCGATGATGGCGCCGCGCTACCGGCGCCGCTACCGGCTGCTGCGGCCGCTGGCGGCGCTCTGGGCGACGGCCAGCTTCCGCAGCATCGGCTGGGACCGCGACCGGGAGGAGCTGGTCGCGCTGATGCACCGCGACCTGACCGCCCTCGCCGATCTGCTCGGCGACAGGCCGTACCTGCTCGGCGACGAGGTGACGCCGTACGACGCGGCCGTGTTCGGTCAGCTGACGCAGCTGATGACCGGCTGCGCGCCGGCGGTGGGCGGGCTGGTGTGCGAGTTCCCCAGCCTGGTGCGCTACTTTGAGCGGCTGCGAGCGCGCTTCTGGCCCGACTGGGCCCACTGCCTGTCGCCCTGATCGGCGCTGCCCGGCTGCGGCTGCTAGGAGCGAACAGCGGGCGCTGATGCGTGGCGATGATTTCTCGGCCGGCTCACGCTCTCGCGGCCGTCCGCCGTCCGCTTAGCAGGTTATGAGTCGTGAGTGGAATGCATCCACAGCTGTAGAAAGCCTCAAAGAGGCCAGGCGCAGGGAAGTAGTATGCATCGGTGTATATGCGGATGCAGTGTTGTAGCTCTGCTTTTCCATATCAACCAGGAACAACAATCAAGTTGTCAAGTCTACGCAACATTGCGCGAAATAAACGGTCTGCTGACAACTATCTTGAAACTTAAGTTTCATTCAGATTTGCAGACATCACGCAATTACGTGATGTCTGCAAATCTGAATGCATACTATCAACATGCGTTGATCTCAAATGAACTGTATGATGTTGGTGACTAAATAAAACTGCTGCGGTGGGGTCGGTAGGTTAGATCGTACATGACAGGGATCAAGAAGGAAACAAGTGCGTGGCGGCAGCGCATCGCGCGGGTGCAGGTCGTTGTAGGTTAGGTCAGTGCGTATTATTGTCGATGGGATAGGTGTTGCGTCCCTTTCTGTAGGTGGCATTCAAAACCGGCCACCGTAGCGCTGCTTGCGGGTCGTGTTCGATTCGTCTTGATTTCTCTCACCTTCTGCATTCGCAGCTTGCTGCGATATTTGCAGGGGTACCGAACTGTGCGACATCATCCACACCGTCGCGACTGTTAAATGTCGTGGTCTACCGAACTACGCTTACGGATAGCGCAAGCGTATTTGCTAGAGCTAATTGATGTTCGCTTAATATATGAGCCGCCCCGAAACTACTAATTTGTTAAGCTTTCGTTGCTCCGGCTAAAAACGATATCGCAGATGTGTATTCTGTTCTGCTCTTCGGTGAATCTATCTATAGAAATTCTGCTTTGGCGGTTAACATCAAAATGCTCTTGAACGCTTCAAGAACGCAACATGCGTGGTACCCTCAGTGACCCCGTAGATAAGTGAGGACCGAGCACAGCCAACCTCGCAGACGGGTGAGGACCGAGCACAGCCGACCTCGCAAACGGGTGAGGACCGAGCATGGACGACCCCGCAGACAGGTGAGGACCGAGCACAGCCGACCCCACAGACAGGTGAGGACCGAGCACGGCCGACACGCGCAGACAGGCGAGGACCGAGCACGGACGGCCTCGCAGACGGGTGAGGACCGAGCACGGCCGACCCTCGAAGACAGGCGAGGACCGAGCGCGGCGCAATATAGGCAGGCACGTATCGAACATGGCGCAATGTGGGCAGACACGGAACGAGCACCGTGGCCGTGCAGGTGCCCAGGGCCCAGGCATGGCGGTTTGTGGATATGTACGGACCGACTGCGGTGGCTATGTATACAGGTACGGAACGAGCACGACCGGCCCTACTAACAAATGCGGACTCAGCAGATGACTAGCTCAAAGGCTCAATAGCCATGAAGCCTCTGACCACGTGTGTTGAAAAGATCGGCAGGTACGGTGTGTTTCACTTAAGATGTCAATTTTAAACTGCAAGTAGAAGTCCAAAAAGCCAAGCATGCATTACTTGACGAGTATTATTGAAAATTTTAGGTCTTTTGGATCGGTATCTCACGCAATTAGTGAGAACTGATAGCTAAAGGTGCAGCTCTTCCCTCCCGCGCTCAGCGACAGACCATGCCATTCACAAGACACCAGCAAGTGTGGGTCATTCTAGAACTAGGAAAAATACTTCGGGTTCAGGGGCTGTCGTGGGCCGGTTTGCAACACTGGTAAGCACTTCTATAAAAACAGAAATCTATACAGGTTTAAATGTTTGTAATGTAGAGAAGCATGACAACAAATGGCGGACCACGGGACCATACAGGACCTGACGCGATAGGACGCTGGATTTGACGGCATTGACGTGATCAAAAGGGAAGAGACAGCACAGAACGGATCACAACGGAACCGCGTAGTAGCAGGCTGAGCCCGTCTGGTCCGGTTTAGCCCGGTAAGGTCCCGTCTGGTCCAGTCTGGTCTCGTCTGGTTCCAGTCGATCCCGTCCAGCATCGTCTGATCTCGCCCGGTCCATCTGGTTTGGTCTCCGTCTGGTTTGGTCTGGTCCCACTCGAGTCCGTTCAGTCCTGTCCAGTTGTTTTTAGTCCTGCCCAGTTCCATCCAGGCCCATTCGATTCTGTCCGTTCCCATGCCATCCGTCCAGTCCCATTCGGCCTCGTCCGGTCCAGACCGATCTCTTCTATCTTGCCCAGTCCCGTCTGGGCTCATTGAGACTGGTTAAGCATATGAATGATTAGCATGACAGAAACATTACGAACCTAAAGGCTACTGTTTTGCATAAAATTTACAAGATGCCGATCGTGATGTGTTTAGGCATCTACACCTAGCACACCAATAATTACGATAATTGTTCCGTATTTATTTGGTCCAGCATTTCCTGTTTGCTCATATGCATTAAGGGGACTAAGTTCACGTCAGTATGGAGGTTCGTCACTCCGAAAATATATGAAGTGACGCCCCTGGCCATCTCGTGTGGCCCGTGCATAATTATTAAAAGGTGGGCGGTGATAATATAATCTTATGACGTCACCAGCAAATCAGCTGAAGGTGTTTGGGAACCTCATCTTCAACTGAGTCTGGGTAATCGCGCTGCAGGTTTGGGAGCCGGCGGGTCGTCTGTGGTTGGTAAGATAATATTGAGGATATTTGTGTGGCACATAGAGTGAGGTGCCAGAAGTATCCAAAAACATCTATTTGATCTGATCATGTCAATGTCGAATGGGTATTACACCGGATGTGGTTGATTGACGCCGTTGTGGAAAGTGCGAGTCTTACGATGGTTAATGCCAGGCAATGCGTCGTGTAGCCATGTCTCGCTATTCACATTTCTGAGGATTTTCTCTGGATTCATTTGAGATAAAGGACGGAAACAGCTCAAATGACGCGCTATTCCTATCCTATCATTGCAAGTGTAAGAGACTGCTGCATGCAGTGAGTACTGTTAGCTTTTCATGCAAGCTATGCTTTCAAGATTTTAAAAAAAATATTGTTTTAGTATGCCTCTGGCCTAAAACTTTCTGATAGTGTGAAATTATGATTTTTTGGCAGTGTGTATGCACTGTTCAAATTGGAGAGTGGTTACAAACTGGGCTTATACATGCTCGAAAGCAGAGGGCAGTTATGCACCAAGCATATACTCCCTCCAAAGTGGAGAAAGACCACACAGAAGGCCCATACAGTAATACACCTTTCAAAAATCTGCTGATTGAACAATATGCTTACTGAAATAATAAAAAGCTAGAGTTGTGAGTCAAAGAAAATAGGTAATATTAGCTATAAACATGAATAATCAAATTTTCTCCATTTAATTGAAACCAATTTTCTGTATTTGTGAACTGTAAAAGTTTGAACCCAAGTGTGCAGTGGCCAGGCTGTTAGCACATCTGGCTGTCACCCAGTGAGCCTGGGTTCTAATCCTGGTGATATTGGGGTCCCTGAATAGTGATATGATCAGTACTGACACCCACATCCCATGCCATTTAAATGGTGACAAAAGTAATGGTTATATCGTGCCTGTCTGAAAGAAATAGCCCATGTCCTTAGTTCTGGACAGTTTTGCAGTTTTTTATGTCCTTGAGGACACCCATCCCTCCCTTATTTGGGCTCCTCAAAGAAGGAGACCAAATTTGAGGAGAAACTCACTTGTTACCACAGGTTTTGGGAGGATACTTTTGTTGTTTTCTACTTTTTTGCCCCTCTGAACTCAGATTGCTCTCAACACCAGACTGACATGGGGAGAAAGTGGTTGTTCGTAAGCCTGAAGTGTCATTCAGGTGATCATGAAAAAAACGTGAATGGGAGCACCATAAATCCGATATGAAACCCGAAGCACTGGTGAAAGGTCATTAAGAAGGTGAGGGTCAGACCATCAGATACCAGTCAGAGAGCCCGTTGCACCGATTATACCCTGGTCTGGGCCTGGGAGCCTATTTCCCAACCAGGGACAAGGTCAGAACCCGCGATTTACATTGCTCGGTGCACCCCGAGCCAGTGAAGGGTCCCGTGTTGGCCAGGGGCACATGTCGCCTAACTAGAGGTCCGGTATTGACAAGGGCCCCCAAGTTGGTCAGGGAGTGTTCGAGGGTACCCGAAGAGGGACCGATGTGCCCTTCAAGACTGGCTATCAACGGCCTGATGGGAAGGCTGAATGGCCGTAGGGGTCGAAAGGCTGCAGGTTATCCTGGCCCGCATGGCTGTGACCCCAAATGCCAGCCAATATCCCTCTTTCACCGATTGTGAGCCCCTGGGACAATACGGGCACCTATTTCGGCTGGAGACCACTACACCGAATAGTCGACTCCGTGTTGCTCTGAGCCCTGGGGCCCCATTTTTCCAGCAGGAACGAGGCCGAGGCCCGCGATTTGCATTGGTCGGAGCCCATACAGCAATGAGTGGTCTTTTGACGGTCAGGCCCACAGTGTCCAACAGGGGGTCCTGTGACAGGACTCCCGAGTCGGCCAGGGGTGACCCGGGGCCCTTTCGGGCCCTTTACCCCATTTTAGTCAAGGGCCCGTTGGCCAAACATTGGTCTCTGTGCCAGTTATTGGACCAGCTGCAGTTATCAGGGATCTTGTTGCACCAATGAGCGTTCTTGTGCGTATCCAGGGGCAAATGTTCCGGCCAGAAGCCGCTAAAGGGCCTTTCGCGCCAGGAAGGGCACCAATGTAGGATGTATATCTGTTAGGGCCTCCAGACGAACCCATCAGGCAAACCCCCCTCCAGGTCGCCAGAGTGCAGCCGGTAGACACTCCAGGCAGGGACGGAATGATCTTTGAGCAATTGCCTGTAAGGGTAGTGTGCACCTAACTTTTCACTAATTGATTCTGACTTACAGTTGAACATTCCCAGATGAAATAGGACCAGCTGTGTTTATGCAAGTCGTTGGCCTCAATTAAACTTATGGTCAATGTTCACGGCATGCTCAACATCTCTGTAGAGTGTGGACTCCCCCCCCTAGGCATTAGAAACTGTGCCTCTGTCCGACATAAGAAGCCCTAGTTAGAATTTATTCGCATTCACATTTCGTAATCGTCTCATGCTTATAACGCCTCAAGCCAACTTTTTGCACAGGACTGTGCATGTTTGAATTTGCTTCAGAAAAAATTTTGGAGTGTGTAAGCCCAGTGCATAGCCACCCTCCATTTTGGAGGGTGTATAAGCCCTCCATTTTGGGGTTGTGCAGCCTAATTCTTTTTCATGAGGGGTGATGATGGTAGATGTTGCAGCATATTATAATTGCTTTATGACCTTTGCCAATCTTTATTAATAATTATGTTGTGGTCATCTAGTTAAGGATCCAAGATTGAGTACCCTTGTAACTTTGTGGGGATTTACACTGAATCAAAAGTAAAACTACCTTTGCTTTATACTAGTCCTACTCATATATCAGTACACCAATTTTCAGATAAAGAATGTGACTATTATGTGAACAGTTTTGATGCCTAATCCATGTTATCTGACATCATGCTTTCTCATTACTGGTGATGTGGGATCATGCATCTTATTATTGGTGAGGTGATGCAAACATGTGTGGCCTGCTAACTATAGAGTCCCTACCTAAGACTGCTCTTCATACCATATTTTGCAATGATGAGATTCACCAACCAAGTGATGTATTTTCCATTGCTGGTCAAACATGAAATTGTTGTTTTTGCAGGCTCTGGTTTGAGAGGTATTTGACAAATGATTCAATGATAACACTCATCTGGTAGCAATTTTTTAGAGTGTCAATACCTGAAAATGTGCAATATGGCTATTTAAACTATGGCAACAGCTACTAGTTCAATCTGCCAAAATGCCCAAATTTGTATTTCTTACTTAGCCTGTTGTTTCCAAAGCTTATCTTGGCAGCTATGTGGGTAGTTACTTCATTTTTTTCTATTTAAGTCTGATTGTAATTATAAAGAGTTGATTTGTGTGTGCCAAGAAATATGAGGGAGTAATAGGCTGGTTCATGTAAATAGTGTGGCATGAGTTGGACTTAATTTAACTGTGATAGGATGACATGTTCCTTGTAACAAGTATGGCCTGCTCAAAATGCTACTATAGTTCAGTCTTGTTGTTATGGATGACAAATGAGATGGAAGAAGCCCAAGAGGCAAGCATTAAGTTGACAATTAATCTTGTTATTTGTGGTTTCATTCATTTGAAACATTGAGAAACCTGTTTGTGTTTACAAACAAGTCATGAAATATAACATTCCACTTGGTCATCAGTTAACAGTCATTTATGTAAGTACTGTACTGACGCCATGTGGCTCCTTTGGCACAATGTGGCATCCAGTTATGTGTGTTAAGTACATTCTGTGCTTAGGCATATGATCTGTTTCCATTGCAGGAAACTAAACAAGCGTACCAGGTGCCATCTTGTGGCGCAGCCTACACGGCAGCCCCCAGTGGGCCTCAGCCTGAGCGCCCCACCAGCCTCAGTGGCCATGTCGGCGGACGGGGGCGGGGACGCGTCGTCGGCGTCGGCCATGTTCGAGGAGACGAGCGTGGACGACCCCGACTGGGTGCCGTATTCCGACCGGGACGAGTGGCGGGACGTGACGCCGCTGCCGCAGGACGACGGGCCGCACCCGGTGGTGCGCATCCTCTACTCGGAGCGCTTCTCCGACGTGACACGACTACTTCCGCGCCGTGCTGCGCTCGGGCGAGGTGTCCGGCCGCGCGCTGCGGCTGACGTCGGCGGCGCTGGAGCTGAACGCCGCCAACTACACCGTCTGGCACCACCGGCGCCACCTGCTGCTGGAGCTCGGCTGCCCGCTGCAGCCCGAGCTGGACTTCATCCGGCGCATGATCGAGGACCACCCCAAGAACTACCAGGTGTGGCACCACCGGCGCGTGCTGGTGGAGCGGCGCGGCCGGCCGGGCGACGAGCGCCGCCTGACCGAGCTCGTGCTTGGCGCAGGACCCCAAGAACTTCCACGCCTGGCAGTACCGCCAGTGGGCCGTGCGGCGCTTCGACCTGTTCGACGGCGAGCTGGAGTTCGCCGAGCGGCTCATCGACGAGGACGTGCGCAACAACTCGGCCTGGAACCAGCGCTACTTCGTCGTCAACAACACGACCGGCTTCACGGCCGAGGCGGTGGCGCGCGAGGTCGCCTTCTGCCTGGCCGCTCTGCGCAAGGTCAAGAACAACGAGTCGGCCTGGAACTACCTGCGCGGCGTGCTGTTCCACGCGCCGGAGGGGCTGGCCGGCGCGTCGGACGTGACCGAGTTCTGCGACGGTCTCGTAGCGGCCGGCTGCCGCGCGCCGCAGCTGCTGGCGTTTCGTGGTGGACGCCAGCGCCGAACGGCGCCGCCGCCGGCGACGAGGCGGCGCTGCAGCGCGCGCTGCGGCTCTGCGCCGAGCTGGCCGCCGAGCACGACACGATACGGGAGCAGTACTGGCTGTACCGGCGGCGCGCGCTCGCCAGCAAACACGGCGTCGAGTAGAGGTATGTCAGCCGGCTGGGAGCTGGCCGAGCTAGGCGAGCGCCGGCCGGCCCGGACGGCAGCCGGGCCACCACCTGACGGCATCGGCTCCGTCTGACCGCCGGACGCAGAGCCTCGCGTCGGCGCTGGCTTGACCCACGTGATGGTCGGTCGGTGGCTGATCTCTGGGCGTCTCATGGTGACCGGTAGCGCCGCGAGCACGAGTGGAAGCGATCAGCCACGTATGGCGCGGACGTGAGAGCGGTCAGCCACATGCGATGCGGACGTGAGAGCGATCAGCCGCGGTGGCGCGGACGTGAGAGCGGTCAGCCACATGCGATGCGGACGTGAGAGCGATCAGCCGCGGGTGTTGCAGACGTGGGAGCGATCAGCCACATGCGTTGCGGACGTGGGAGCGATCAGCCACATGCGATGCGGACGTGAGAGCGATCAGCCACATGCGATGCGGACGTGGTAGCGATCAGCCGCGGGTGTTGCGGATGTGGGAGCGATCAGCCACTTGCGATGCGAACAGGTTGGGTTGAAGCAGGATGAGGCTCGTGGGAATGGACGCGGCTTCGATGTTTGGCGCTCGATGTGCACTCGATGCGACTCGCGCCATGCTTGGTGACCTTATTTGTGGAACTTTGGTATGAAGCATCGCCCGCAATTTACGCATACGCTGTGGGTGGTTTGGAACCTGGAAGGAGCAGATGAAGCGCTTGTTGCGTAGTAGTTGCGCTTCCCCGGCTCTCTTGTTGATACATGACAGTGCGATGAATGCCGCGATAACTGCACAGTCCTGCCCCACAACGCGTTATATTTGAAAATAAAAATCGATTTATGATTGTACTCGCATAGCTTGCTGGTGGCGTGGTCTGCATATCGGTGCGTGCTAGCGATGTTTTCTCCCCTCTGAGCCCGCGCGGGTGTAAATCAAGCTCTCGAGAATTAGGAACCGTCGCACAGCGCGCAGACACCGACGCCCAAACGCCCTTCAACTCCCAGCCGTGGTCCGATTCATTGAGGCGCGCACGTGCACGATCGGTGCGCTCCGAGACTGCCGAAGTACCCGCATATGAAGGCTGTCAACTGAGCCCGAAGCGGCGAACGAACGTTCTCGCGGACAGGACGCGCCGCTCGTCGCCGCGGATCTGACTGACACGGTGTTGGAACCCGGGCAGGCGCTGGTTACGTTTTGAAGGCCGCCCGGTGGCGGAGCCGAAGCCAGCGGCTGGCATCCACGGTCCTGCAGGCTGCGGAAGCCGATGCATTGAAACTACTGACAATAATCTCATCCGGTGTATTTCAGCATCACGTGATTGGGGGCGACACTGAGAGCGTCGAGCAACAGCATTGGGAAACAGGAGCACGGCACGGGCGGCTCCCGTGCCGCCGACAACACCAGGTTCCTCGTGCCCCCAGACGGAACACGCCACGCATCTCAATTGGCACCTACACACCGATCCACATTTACCTCAAAATGCTAGTGATGCCTGCCGGCCCGCCTTTCCGCGACGTGTGGCGGCCTGGCCCGGGCTGCTGTCTCACGATGACGTGGATCGTCATCGGCACAACTGTGACGCAGCGTTGCTATCCGATGTAGAATAAGAGGCATCTCCACTTGACGGCAAAGATGAACCGCCATCAAAAGCATGATCGGAAAACTCAGCCGGCTCTGCGCTTCGGCTTGAAACGACTTGCATTTCAAACCAAGCGCAACCGCTGACGTCATTTGTTCGCAAGTCTTGTGCGGGGCTGAAGAGACCCCGCGCGAACGCGAGCCCTGCAGAGCCCAGCCCTGTGCAGCAAAAGTGTTATGGCAGGCACCCGTGCCATCACCGCGCAATGTTAATCGTCCACATTTACGAAGATGAAATGACCTGCAAACACGAGTCACAATGAAAACAATGATCACAAATCGCTCACGCCACACTGCGCGCCGCACCACACGCACTCACAGAACACACATCAGCGGGCCGCGAAGCGTTTCACGTCTGTCGCGGCGCCTGCACGCGTTTTGTACTCGAGGCTGTGCTCCGCGGGAGCACGGTGCTCAATAGATGGCGTCCGAGGCGAGGTTGGCGCGCAGCTCGGCCGCGCTCACCGGGTTGTAGCGGGTGCTGCCGCTGCGGCGGATGGTGGCCGTCTTCTCCGAGACCAGCTCGCCGCCCTTGACCGAGCCGTTGCGGCGGCGGCCGTTCTTCAGCTCGGCCAGCTCGTGCACGCCCGGCACGCCGCGCACCGTCACGTACGCGTTGGGGCTGACCGCCTTCGGCAGCGCGTCGTAGTACTTAGAGGAGCGCACGCCCGGGTGGCGCCGCCGCGTCAGGTGGTAGTACGTGCAGACGGTCGCCAGCAGGGCGCCGGTGCAGAAGCAGCCGAGGCAGGCGGCCACCATGCGGCCGGTGCCGATGGCCGGCGCGGTGCCCGTGGCCGCCAACAGTACGCTCTCTGCAGGGAGAGGGCGTTGTGGCGGCGCTGTTGCAAACGGGCCCACTTACGGGGGCTCGCCAGGGAGGAGTGACCACTCGTCACTCCGCTGTTGTGGGACAGCCCCGGCCTTCGGGTGGCCAGTTAAGCACATTTATCTAATGTACAGCAGAACTACGCAAGATTTTAAGTAGCTTCATTTCATACCCAAAAACATTCCACAACCCGCCACTAGCCTTGCAGCATTCAACGCGGGAATGAAATCAACACCTACTGATTACCCCACTCAAATCGACCGGGCTTCGGTCAGTGGCACTTGGTCCACCGCCTAAGACCAGCAAGAATCTCAACACTGCCGCGGCGGGGGACCGACCGGGCATTTCCGCAGCCCTCAGCCCGCTGGTGGCGACACCTACCGTCGCCAGTGTCGACGCAGAGCCGGGCCTGGCGGTCTTCGCCCTGGCACAGCTCGCCGCCCGGCTCCGAGACCATGCAGTGGCGGGCGCGGTGCTGCTCGCCGCGTGCGTCGCACAGGCTCCACACGGACCTGGCGGCGGGGGCACGGGCGTGCAGGTCAGGCGCGCCAGGCGGGCTGGCGGTGCGGCGCGCTGTACGCGCCAGGGAGACCCGCTCGGCAGCCGACACTGCTCCAGACCGCGCCGGCGAGAGGGACTTGAACTATGCGCGGCGCAATATTCTGCTCAAGCCATTGTGCCCAGCCAATGTCCGGAAGGTGCCTTGACTTTCAAAGCAGTGCTCCAAAACAAACTTCCATTATTGAAATGTTTTTCGAAGTTCAGAAATTATCGGTTTTTCCTAACTTTGGCCATATTAAGGAAAGTTCCAGTTAGCTCCTCCATCCACCTTTCGCCATCGCGTTCAAGTCACAAGATGTCAAAAGTTAAAGTTCGTAGTTCGTACCATTGATTCCACCCCTCAAGGCTCGTGCAGCTGGTCATTTCGCACGGCTCCTCAGAGGTGGCAGCACCGTCGCAGATCACGTCGGCGGAGCCGGCGGCCGCAGTCGCCCGGCACTCTCTGTCGCGCCGGCGACGGCCCACACCGCAGGAGACGCTGCAGGCGGACCACTCGGACCAGCAGGACCAGTCGCCTGAGGACCCGGGACCACCCGGTCAGCGTCGGCCGGCCCTCGCGGCTCCAGCTGCAGTCGGATGCAGTGCCCCCCACCCCCCCATCACATCCGTCCTCCGCACAAGGCAAGGCCGTGGCTCTTGGCATGCCCGGCCGTCCCGTGACTTCATGATGTGTGCCCATGAGCACAGGCGGCCACGGATCCAGAAGGCCCCGGTACATCCAAGCACCAGGGGTTTCTCTTACGCTAGTGTGAATGAGTCCTGTACTTGGTTGCAGTTGGTCGTATCTGTTCACCCATCACAGAGCCCCTAAAAACAAACACGCGCGTACGGACCACAGAAAAATGCACATTTCATCATTAATTCATGTGCGTAAGCAACGCTCGAACTGCGTAAGCTGCCCCCCATCGCGTCATCGAGGCTTACCTTTGCAGCGTTGAACGTTACACTCCTGCTCCACGCGGCTGGGTCCCAGACAGGCGGCGCTGTCTCCGTCGCACGTGCGAGACTTGGTCTGCACACCGCCGCCGCAAGGGACGGAACACTCGGACCACGGACTCCAGTCGCCCCAGCCCAGGCCCGTCCAGTTGGCTGCAGCACGAAACCATGGCGTGACCGTTAGGGGAACGTAGACAAGCGTGTGTGAGGTATTAGGGACAGCCGATGTCACATGGAAGACGAACGTACCCGGTAAACAAACCATATTAACTGATAAGTTTCTTAGGTAATCCAGTAGCGTTCTGGGAGCTGAAGCCTAAAACGGGCTCAGGGCTCCAAGGTGCACATTCATGCCATCGATAATGGCACAAGCACTTAGGCAGCAATTATCTGAGGTCAAATTAGCCGACAGCTTTTAATTGCAAATAACGTAATCTGAACATGCACGCAACCTCGTTCCGTGGCTCTGTTGCATCTCCACATGACCCTGCTTCGTCAGAGAAGAGGGTACAAAATTAAGAGATACCTCCTTCATCCTGGCAATATAGAACTTGCCACAAGCCATAGGTTGGTGGGTGAGGACGAGATAAAGGCAACGGGGGAAGATCAGATGTTGGAGAATCTGGCGAGCGAGACAGCGTGAGATCCGACTACAGATATCAGGAAATAGGCAAGGGGGATAGTGACAGGTGACAACATGAGGCGAGGGAGGGCATCGCCCAGGTAGAGGGGATGGCGAGCGGCGAGAGGATGGCGCCAGATGAGCGGGGATCCTTACCTGGCGAGCAGCGTCCATCGGCGTCACAGTGCCGCTCGTCCAAGCCGGACTGACGACACCCGGATCAGGCCGGGCTCCGCCACCGGCGCCGCGCACTCGAACCGGAACCGCTGCTGGCGGCCATCGCTGCCGTTGGCCGCCAGCCACGGCGTCCAGCCGGTGAGCCGGCGCTGCTCGGCGCACGGCTGCGCGCCGCACGCGCCCGTACTCCAGGTCGCAGCCGAGGCACGGCCGGCCGCTCGTTGACGGGGCGCGGGCTGTCGCAGGCGCGCCGCCGCCGCCGGAAGCCGCCGCCGCAGCGCGCCGAGCAGCGGCCCCAGCTGCCCCAGCGCCCCCAGCCGCCGTTCCACCGGCAGGGTGGTCTCGGTGGGGCACGGCGGGTTTCGAGTGGCACATGATCTCCTGCGCATCGGCGCCGGTGCAGCCGCGGCCGCCGTGCACCGGCGACGGGTTGGCGCACGAGCGGCGCCGCGACTTGATGGCCACGCCGCACGGGTGTGAGCACGCCGACCAGGCCGACCAGCCGGTCCAGCCGCCGTGGCGCGTGCAATTTGTGACCTGGGCGGCGAGGCCGGCGCACTGCGCGCCGCCGCGCGCCCCGTCGGGTCGAGCAGGCGCGCCGCCGGCACAGGCACGGCTCGCCGGCGTCCTCGCCCTCGACCACCTGCCGGCACTGGCGCCATGCGCTCCAGGCGCTCCAGCCGCCGTCGACGGGTCGGCTGAGGTCGGGGCACTGTGTCACCGGCTGCCGCCAGGAGGGTGCGTCCGGACTGCGGCCGGGTGGCGGGCTGCAGAGGGCGCGCGCCGCGTCCCAGCCGCAGTACGGGTCCATGGCGCCCAGGCAGCTGGTCTCGCTCCGGTACCGCTCGCAGCGCTGCACCGGCACACGCACCAGCGCCGAGTCCGTGCCCAGGTACAAAGAGCCCTGTGGGAGAGGAGGGCCGGTCAAGACGTGGAACAATACCAGGCCTGTTCGCGCCCCCCCCCCCCTCCTTATACCCCCCCGGACAGGGCTTAGCGGGGTCACAGGACCGGACAGCAAATGCATCAGGATATAGGCTATACCCAGATGCACCGCTGTGACGGGGAGCGGGATGACATGCACAACAAACACTAGTTTTCAGTCCATGCTTATGCCTTGGTAATGCACGCCTTGACACCCCAGGAAGTTGAACGCAATATCATTCCGCGGACAGCTCGGTAAATACCCTCAAAACCGAACGGGTTCGCGCACGTTTATCCATTTCATTTGCAGCGGCTGAAGTCGACACTGGCGCCAAGTTTCTGAACACAAACGCCGTTGGAACACCCTGGGACACTCACCGCCTCGCTCAGCAGCCTCATGGTGAGGATGGTGGTGGGCGCCGCGAACGGCTGCAGCACCTCCAGCAGGCACGTCTGCCGCGAGCGCGGCACCACGCTCAGCTTCCTGATGGTGCCGGCCGTGTCCGCCACGAACAGCACGTGCACCGACACGTGGTGCTTGGTGGTGATGATGTCAGTGGCGACAGCCGTCAGTCTGCGCCGCGGGATGCAGGACACGGTCAAGACACGGGACGGGGAAGAGTTTGATGTGCGCCGATAGAGCGGCGCCAACAGTCCTTTGTTGATGAGAGGCTGTGTGTTTTGAAGGCGCCACCTAAAACCAACCTCATGTGACGTCACAACCATTTTGCGAGGAGCGTATGCTGGGTACATCTTGTGACACACCAGATGTGCACTATGATTGAAGGCTGTTGAAAAATGTTGCAAGTCTAAACGATGGTTTGACATAACCAGTCATGTACTGTATCAGCGCATTGCCCCCAACATCCCTGGCAGCAGACACTTCTAAAATGCACACACGCCATTGATTAATACTGACCACCTTTCAAGCATCGCACTGCATTTGAAGTTTTGAAAAAATACGCAGTA
>NW_023596225.1:41529981-41629564 GCF_011947565.3 Pollicipes pollicipes | reverse complement strand
ATACTAAGGCCTCGCGCTGGTGTAAAGTGATGCTTTACACCTTGAATTGTCTGGCATGTGCCGGGCAAAATGATACCAGACAGCTTTAACGTCTCCTCAAAACGGAGGAGGGGGGGGGGGGGGGGGGGGGGGGGGGGGGGGGGGGGGGGGGGGGGGGGGGGGGGGGGGGGGGGGGGGGGGGGGGGGGGGGGGGGGGGGGGGGGGGGGGGGGGGGGGGGGGGGGGGGGGGGGGGGGGGGGGGGGGGGGGGGGGGGGGGGGGGGGGGGGGGGGGGGGGGGGGGGGGGGGGGGGGGGGGGGGGGTGGGCAGGGGGGGGGGGGGGGGGGGGGGGGGGAGGAGAGACATCCTCGGGTCGGCCTGGCCCTCTTCGCTTAGTTGTCTCTTTATAACCGCGCGCGATTATATGGGGCAGTTCGGAGCGTGAAGCCTCCTTGTGATGAGCACGCAGTCAGCCCAGCTCTCTCTCCCACCGAGCGAGTCCGACTTTTGCGTCGGTAAATCTCTTCCCATTCAGCTAATGGTCGCGCGGACGCGTTCATTACGTATGCGGCGAAAACGGCCGGCGGCCGGCGGCCGGCGCGGTCGACCCGGCGGCCCCGTCTCGTGCCTGGAAGCCGTCACTCGCGCCGGACGGTGAGCCGATCTCTCCAATCAGCGCTGAGGCCGCCCGGTCCGCTCCGGTGGGGCACGGCGGCCGGCGGACGGCAGACGGAGTGGGTGCCGAGGGCTGGAGACGGCCACCCCTCCGGGACGAGGAGGACACCGAGGGCTGGAGGCGGTCACCCCTCCAGGACGGGGAGGACGTCGAGGGCCGGAGGCGGCCACCCCTCCGGGACGAGGAGGACGCCGGGGGCTGGAGGCACCCACCCCTCCAGAACGGGGTGGACGCCGAGGGCTGGAGGCCGTCCGTCACCCCTCGGGGACCGGGAAACGCCGAGGGCCGGGGGCGGTCACCCCTCCGGGGCGGGGTGGACACCGAGGGCTGGAGGCGGTCACCCCTCCCGGACGGGGTGGACGCCGGGAGCCGGATGTGGCCGCTCCGAGCGGTCTGGAGTGCCCAAAGCTGGCCCAGGGCGCCAGAGGCGAAAACCCGACCGGAAAGGCCGTTGGGGGAAACGGCGTCCGGAAAGAATGAAAAGTAACAGGCTATCGGCGGTGGGAAACATCGTGCTTACCTGTGCCGCAGGATTAGAGGTTACAAAGATGGTGCTATTGCATGTAAAGCCACTGTGCTGGAACGAAAAATTGTATAATTAATAACAAGAAAACAATGGACACTAGCCTATTTTTGGGTGCCGCTGTCCATTCGATTCCAGAAATTCCGAGTGCCCACTGGGTCGCCACCGGGGTGCCCGGGACAGGGGAGAGGGTGATGGGCGGCCGGGGCGGACTCGGGCCGGCGGCGCCATGAGCCGGCCGGCGGAGCGGCCCGCCGGCCGTGTCGCAATCCTGCACGGCCCTCGCAAACGGGTTGTGAAGAGACGCTCCCGGGGCGGTGACGGTCGGCCCGGCCGGCTCAGAAGTGCTGCCGTCACCAAGGCCGCGTCCGCCCCGGCCGGACGGGCGGCGACGCTGCCGCGATCGCGCAGCGGCGTGCGCCACGTTGGGGACGCTGGGCGCCGGTCGGCGTCGGCGTCAGCGTCGGCTTGTCGGAGGACGGGAGCCGCGTGAACGAACGCTAGCATCCCGAGACGTGTCGAGCCTCGGGGAGGCGGGGGTGCCACTGTGCGTCCGCTCCTGGACCGTTGCGCAAGGCAGGCGGCATGGGCCGCGGGGCGGGAATGAGGGAGGCGCGGCTCCGGCCTGTGCCGAGTCCCACAATGACGGGAAGCTACTGTGCCGTCTCGAGAGAGGCCGCACAATGAAGGGGAAAGTGGCGTCGCGGGATGGAAGCGAACGGCGCCGGATTGTGCGTGGGAAGACCTCGTCGACGCGCTGACCGGGCTAACCGGCTAGCCACGGAACTGGCTAACCAGTCGGTAACCGATCTGAATCAGTGACAGGCCTGATGGTCGTATCCCGGACCGGCGACTTTCTTCGAATGCAAATTGTCCAGTCGCGCCACCGTGACGTCACTGACGCGGACTTGAGGCCAATCGAAGACGTCAGAGATGATTCCGCGCAGGAGACCGGCGCAACCAGCCTGTTCCGCGCGCGGACGCGCAGTTTGTTACTGACTGATCCGCCGGTGGGCTGTGTGCTGGACAATCTGTCCTCCGTCGCGCGAGGTGCTTCTCGGCGGCGGGGGAAGTGGGGGGGGGGGGGGGGGGGGTACCGCCGCCGTCCGCAGTCCTCCGCCGGTCGTCGGCCGCCGCCGGTCACGAGCGGCGCGGCGCTGCTGTCGCCGAGTGTCCGGTGCTCGGCCGCCGGCAAAAACGGCCGGCGCCGCCGACAGCGGGCTGCAATCGCGCCGTTTGCGCACTCCAATCAGCCGCGCCGCCCGCCGCGGCCGTTTCCGGGGACCCGGTCCGACCCTGCGGCGACCCCGGCCGGCCGGCCGCACGCGCGCGCGGTGGGCGGCGCCGCCGGCGGCCGCGAGGTCGTCCGTCCGTCGCCGGCGGCGATTGGCCAGCGGCGGCGGCGCGGGCAGGCGCCGGGTCATCACGCGTCGGCCGGGCGGCCCGCGTCGCGTGCGCCGGCCAGCACCGCCGTCGCCGCGCGGGACGGCACAGGCCGCCGCCGGAGAGGGATGCTGCACGGACGGTGGCGCAACGCGCCGCTCTGGCGTCGGTGGTCACGCGCGGCGGCGCGGCGGCGGCGAGCGGGCGACGGCAGAGGCGCCGTCAGTCACCTCACCGGAGCCTCGCCCTCGCCCGGAGACGGGCCGGCGAGCAGCGTCGGCAACGATTCGGGAGCACGGCGGCCGGCGCCCATTGATGTGGTCCGGCGCTCAGTCGCGCCCCGTCCGTCTCATGGCAGCGCCTCACCGGCGCGCTTAGCCGATGGTGCCTATTGTCGTCGCATGGGTTGTCTCAGGCTTGGCGGCTTATGAAACATGTTTTCGTGTTGGCACTGCTTTCAGGCCACTGCAGCTTCCCGCTTACCACGTATTCGTTGCGGTGTGGCTTTCCTGCTGAGAACGCCGCTCGCTTGCAGCAAATGCGCGGACGCTGCAGAAATCCCGAGATCTCATCCCTGCGTGCTGACGGGTCTGTGTACGCCGCACCGTCCGAGTCGAGGTGGGCGGGCGTGTTGTGGAGAGGCGCCGGGGCGCGGGTCCGAGCGCGCGTCTCCGGCCGGCGCGGCCACGCCCGCCCTCACCCGGATGTCGCGCCTCGAGCGGCCGGAGCGCCCGGCCCGGCCCGGCTCGCCTGCGCCGCCGCCGCCCTGCGCTGTCCCGGCGCAAGGCCGCGCCGCCGCTGGACACTGGGCCGGGGGGAGGCCGCAGGTCCGGTACTGCGGTGGTGGGCCTGACTCATCGCACACGGCGGGCGTCCGCTCGGCGCGACGTGCGCCGAACAGATCGGAGCTGCTGCTCGCCCGGCGGCGGCGGCCGAGAGGGGCTGCGGGCGTGATCCGGCCGCGCGCGGGGGCCCCGCCAGCCCGGGGCACGGCGCGAGCGCCGGCTGAAGGTCCTGGCCTGGCGACCCCGACACATCCGTCACGTTGGAGGCCGGCGCCGGCGGGCGGCGTGCCTGCCGTGACCCCGGCCGGCCGCCGCCGTCCGTCCCCGACCGGCCCGCCTCGGCCGCAGCGGCGCAGCACGACGTCAGCTGATCGCCGCTTGTCGACCGCGGTCGGCCGTGGTCGGCCCGCCACCGCAGGCGCGCTCCAGCCGGCCGCGCGGCCCGCGGCGCCGCGGCCAGGACCGGTGCTGGCCGCGCTCCCACGCTTGTTGCGGCGCGAGCCGAAAAGAAAGCGAGAAATTGATGCCTTCTATGTGAATCGCACTGTACGGTGTTGCATTTTGAGCCACTCTTCATGACGGCGCCGCTACAAGTAGTTTAATTACAGTGATTCACGACGGCGTTGAAAACTAGTGAAAAGCGCTTTGTCACGTCGCTGTTTGGTATTCGGTTGTCTGGTATTTTGTGGTACCCCTGGCCGCCCACGGCGACCATTAGCTGAAAACCGTCGCAAAAATTGGCGGAACTCGCGCACAAAGACAATTATCTCCACGCCTGACCCAAGAGATAATGTTTAAACTTCATGAAAGGTGGGGTGTGGTCCCATCGCCCCTCCTCATGTTCCCACGCCTGATGTCAGAGGCTACTAGCGGGCGACGGGACCCTACCATCGGCTATCTGGCGGACGTTGGTGGGCCGTCGTTAAGTTCGGCGCTTCGATGGAGGTGCCAGCGGCGGGCGGCCAACCTTTTACGGCTCTCCCTTCCAAACGCGCTGAATCAGACACTCGGCCGGGCGGCGCGGGCAGCATCCTTGGGAGCGCGAGGGCGGAGGCGTGGACGCGCCAAAACGGCTCGGCACGTCTGCGGTCGCAAACAAGGACGAACGAATCAAAAACGGATCAACCGGGCCGGATCTGGTGATCTGTTTTGGGGTGGCGCGAAGGAGCCGCGATCCGAGGGCCCGGGCGCCTGTGGCGCGAGGCCGGCCTTGACACCGGCAGCGGCCCAACGGCGAGCCGCCGCGCCCGCAACGCCACGCCGACGCTGCCGGACCGGACCCGGTGGTGCGGCCGGACCTCCGCAGCGCGCCCGTCCACACCTGCGGTGCGCTGGCGACGGTCGCTGACGGCGCGTCTGACGCAGAGCCGGCCGCCGTGGCCGCCAGAGGATGGGCCGTATCCCGCCGGCCGCCGCGGTCGTATTCCAGTCCCGGTGAGGGGTGACGGGCCGCCGCTGGGACGGCGCTCATTTGGGAGGCGCCGAATGCTCCAGCCGGCGGCCGCCCGTCGGTGTCCGCGCGCGGCCAGCGCCGTATAACAGCACGCCGCTCGGCGCCTGGAGACGTCCCGGGCACATGGCGGCGGCAGGTTATCGCTCAGGCGGCGGCGCGGAGAAATCCGTGATTTATCGCGCGATCCTCTGTTATGAGCAGTCGGAGCCGACTGTGGGTAGTGCCGTGTGAGTGTGAGCGGTTTCGCCGCCGGCCGAGGCGCCGCGGACCAAGTGCACGGTGGTGGCGTGCGTGCGCCGCCTTCCCAGGGCGTCCCCATCACTCCCACGGGTACAGGCGCCGCCGCCGCGCCGAGTGCCGCCGCCTAACTGGTCCGTCACTGGCCGCGCTAATTAGCGGCGCCTTCTTGCAGCGCTCGTCGAGTCGCTCCAGCGGTGCGCGGAGAGCGCTGTCGCGGGCGCGGAGCGACACGGCCACCGGTGGCGCCGAGCGAGTCTGCCACCCGACGGAGCCGGCCCGCCCGGCCGCCGCCGGCCGCCCGGCCACAGCCAGCTGCAAGGTAAACGAGTCCGAACGCGCTGGGTGGGTGTGTCCGGGTGGTCGAGTCTCGCTGCCTTTGAAGCTGTCCGTCTCACGCTCCCTCTCCTCTGTCCTTGACCTTGTCCGTATCGGTTTCCCCCGTTCCTGTCCATTGTCCCTGCCAGCCCCTGTGCTTGTCCCTGTCCGTTTTCATGTTCCTATTCATATTTCCTTGTCCCGCTGCTTCTTCGCACCTCCCGTCCGCGCTCTCTCCATCCCCGCATCCCATTGTCTCTCCACATGGTATTTATATGTTCGTTATATAATGTGGCATTAGCCTGACATACCAGGAACCCATTCACGTGCTCAAGTATCCTTTCGACTTGTGGCAGCCGGTTTTTCCTGGCGTTTGCGTAATGTCGCCCATCTCGGCGACCTCCGGTCCCGCCGTGCCACCGTTGGCTGTCTGTCACTCTGTCCCGGAGGCTCTGCTAATCGCCGGATTTTGGCCCATCATGGCTGAGTGTGGACGGCGTCGGCGGTGACCCCTGACCCGGCCCGCGCGCCGCCCGGCCAGGGCCACGGCCCACCCACAGCCGGCCCGCGCAGCCCGGCGTCGCCGGCCACCGCGGGCTTCACGCGGCGGCCGGGACTGCGGCGCCGACGGTCCTGGGGACGAGGGGTCCGTGGGGGCTGGAGGCGCAGCGGCGGCGGCGGGCCGGCACTGGCTGCCGGTGCCGGCCGGCCGGCCGCCGCTCCGCGGTCGGGGCCGATACGGCGACGGCGTGTTATGCGCGCGGCATACCGAATGAGACGGTTTCTCAATCGTCAAAAATGGCATAGTCCGCTTGGAGAACGTCCTTTCGAAAGTAGCCGGGCGAGAGTGAGGCGATTGAGCGAGTGGCGCTGCTAATGCCATCGGACGCGGCCGCCGGGGCCGATCGTTTGCCGAAGCTGCGTTTGCTCGTTACCCGCCGCTTCTCGGCGCCGGCCGGCTGCCGGCTCGCCGCGTGTCGCCTTTTCCGGATTGGCTCTGCTTTCGGCGCGGCGGCGCACCCGGCCGCCGCGCGGCGATGATGCGACGTTATGCTAATGTCCGCGGTCGTCAACGACCGGTGGCGCGAGCGAGCGCGCGCGTTTCCAGGTGGGCGCGGCGTGCGTCATTGCCGCCCCCTGCGGTGGAGCCTCCAACGGCTGGACATGTACGGGGCGCGGCCGGGATGCCGTCGCACCGCGCCGTCCGCCGCCCACGTGTCTGTCGGTCGGCGCGGTTTCGTGGCCTGTGCACTGATAGCGATCCGGTGACCGCCGCCGCCGACTCCTCCGCCGCCGGTGCAGACGGAGGGCGCCTTTCTGCGGCGGTGCGGAACGCCGACGCGGCGCCGGCGGCTGGCTTCCACCCTCGCCCCGTATCGTGACGCGGTGAGATCGGCCGCGCGCCACGTACACGCGCCGCGCCGTGTTTTCCGGCGGGTGAGTGGCGCGCGAGCGAGCGGCACGGCGCGGCGGGCTAAATCTGACGCGGGCCGCCCCGCCGGGCCGCGCCGGGCCGCCGGCACCAGCTGGCCCCGGCCCGGGCGCGTTGCCAGGCCGACTGCAGCGGCCACGTCCCGCGGCGTCTTGTTGACGGGCCGCGTATCGCCGGCCTATCGCGTCACTGAGCGACGTTTACGGCGCGCGCGGCAGGGGACGGCGGCCGGGTCGCGGTTGCCGGCGGCCGATCGGCCCCGATGCGGCGGTGCGGCGCGGTCACCAGGCCCGCCGCACCGTTACCGCGCCGGAGCGCCAGCCCCTGCTGAATTAAGTGCGGGCGGGCGGCCTGGTCCCCGGCGACGGTCCTGCCGAGCTCCTGTGACGCCACGGCGGCGGTGGGCGCGAGCGCGGCCGTCGGGCGTGACGCGGCGATTTGCCGTTCCCGGCGCCGCCGCCCGCCGTCGCACGCACTGCCCGCCGCTCCATGCGCTCGGTGCGGACAACGCCGGTCTAATTGACGTGTGTTTAGCCCGGCGCCGGCCGGGCGGGCGGAGGCGCCGGCCAGCCACCGGGCCAATGAGGGCGGCGGCTGCGGCGCACGCACGCCGGCCGGGCGACCGAGCCGGGCCCGCTGTCGTCTTCCGTGCGCCCGGAGGCTGCGGGCGGAGAGGCGCCGGCCGGCCGGGCGGGGCTGGGACGGCGGCTCACGCATCGCGGCGGCGGCGGCGGCGACAACCGAACAGGCCGCGTGGGATGGGGACCGGTCAGCCCGCGGCAGTTTTAAGAGGATTGCAACCGGCGTAGACCACGGAAGGAATGCACGTGTCTCACATACTCGTGGCCATGGGCGTCATGCGTAGACCCGTCTTTTTACCTGGTGGGGTTGCCTTTGAACGGAGTCTGGTAAGGGATTATCGGAGAGAATAATGTCTGGCATGTAACCATGGACTTTGGACTAAGTCACGTGCAAGGAATTTTCAAATTCCAGGTAGCCAACCAACCATCCAACCTTTCGACTGATGCCTATTCGCGCTTATATGACGTCAACCACGTCATCGTGTTAATCTCGCACGTCATGTGGCATTAGGCGCATTCCCTGTAAATCAGTTTCTCGGCCTGGGTCCGCCTTGTTGGCGTGCTCTGCCCTGCCCTGCCCTGCCCTGCCCTGCCCTGCCCTGCCCTGCCCTGCCCTGCCTGACCAGACCTGACCGGCCATCCACAGGTGCCGGAGATCGTGCGCAAGCGCCAGTACCGTGTCGGCCTGAACCTGTTCAACACGAAGCCGGAGCGCGGCATCGACTACCTGATCGGGCGCGGCTTCCTGGACGAGGCGCCGCACAGCGTGGCCCGCTTTCTCATCACCCGCAAGGGGTTGAGCAAGCAGATGATCGGCGAGTACCTGGGCGACCTGCAGTCGCCGTTCAGCGCCGCCGTCCTCGAGTGAGTACCGCCGGCGGCAGCGTCCGGGCGGGGCGGACTCCGATACGCGAGGAGGCCAGAGGGCGCCCGGAGAGCGACACCCGGGGTCACCGGCAGGCGAAGCGAAAACTCGGAAAAAGGCAAAAGTAAAGCGCCTGGAGGGTGTGAAGCGACAGACCAGGGTGGAGAAGGGTCTGTTTTGCCCGTCTGCGGTATCTTGTAGTTCAGTTGAAATCGCTGTTCCACCTCAGCAGGTCGGACGTGCCGCCCGTGACGCGTCCCTAGCACGCCACACGAATGGAGTGCTGTGTGGGCTGATGGCCCGGTGCCAGCGCCCTCCCGTGGACGAGATCGCTCCCAGCGCGGGAGATGGCTCGGGTGACCTGGTCGTTGACACGTAACGGCCGGATGCTGACGGCTGGCCGCTGGACGGGGGTGTGATCACCCTGGTGACGCCCCCCGCGGTCGGCCGGCTGACCCAGTGACACGGGGAGCGGGGCGGGGATGGCGGGCGGCCGCGATCGGGCCGCAGTGTCCCCGCCGACTGATCTGATGATCGCCCCGCGATCTCGCCATCTGGCGCGGTTCGTCCGGGTCATCACGCCGGTCCGGGCGGGCGCGGCGCCACAGCGGACTCATTCGCGTCCGCTCGGCGTGTACGGCGGCCGGAGGACGCCCCGGCGCTGGCGCCGCCGCCGGCGCCGGGACGGCGGCAGTCCGGCCGCCAGCTCGGGTCACCGTCCGGCGGCGGCCGCGACGTCGCCGGCTGGGACGGCGCGGGGCCGGCCGGCGCCGATGGCCCGATGTGGGCCGCGCCGCCCCGGACGGCCCGGGGAGAGCAGCCGCTGACGCGCGGAGGCCATCCGCTCGCCGCCGAGTCCGGCTGGCCGGCGGCCGGGCTTGCCATGAGCGCAGTCATGCTTCGGGGACTGAGCGAGGGGGCGGCAGAGCGGGCTCTGCAGGGACTGTGCAAGTCATGGTTTTGGCAGGTGACGTGATGTAAAAAATGAGAGCAAGGACAGAAGTCCTTTCTGACAAAGTTAGATGGGAGAGCGGGGGGGGGGGGGGGGGGGGGATCTCCCTCCTACTCCTTACCGGTTATATCCGTGTACGCTGTCAGGGGAAATCATCCTTTCACCGGCTAGATAAGCTATCGGTGGCCAGGTGAGGCGAACCCCCTGCCTCCAAACGAGGTTATCGGTTCTCTGCCCAACTGTGTGTTCCAAGCGTGTCGATTTTGGCCGGTCGTCCAGCGCCGTGCTCTCTCGCCACTTGACCGTCCCGCGCTGCACGCCGGTCCTTGCGGTGCAGCATTCCACCGGCGCCGGCGGCGGGGTCCGCAGTCGGCGTGCACCTCCCCGCCCGCGGGGGCCGCCGGAGACCCTGAGAGCCCCACCCGTGCCCCGACCGTCCGGTGATTAGCTGCCGGAGGTGTGGAAGGAGCGGAGGGCTGGACCGGTTGTGCAATCGGCGGCCAGCTGCGTGGCGATCGGTTTTGCGGGGCGCTGTGTGTGAGCGGAGGGGCCGGTGCGCGGTGTGCGTTGCGGGCGATATCCGCGTTCGTGCCGGTGTCGGGGTAATACGCGCGTCGGGTCGTTTGGTCGTGCGCGGCTCGCGTGATGGATCTGCATGCGGGCCTCTCCACTGCGGAGTAATCGGGCCTGTTATCGTGTGACGCGGAGCGCCGTGCAAACCCGGAGCCGACCCTCGGCGCCGCCGCGTGTTCGGGCCGACCTCTGCGCGGCGAGGGGCGGCCGCCCGAGGGCGCCGCAGGACTGCACCCGTCCGTCGAGCGCGGGACTGTCCCGACGCTCCCCAGAAGCGGCAGCGGTGGCGCCCGAGCCGGCCGCTGTCCGCGGCTCCGAGCCGGGATCGGCGCCGGCGCTGGAGCGGCGGGCCGGCGCCGCTGACGCGGCGGGGACGGCCGGCCGGGCCCAGCCCCGGCTCAGGGCCCGCCGGCCCAGCCCCGGCCGCCGGAAGCCGGCTGAAGAACGGCTGATCACGGACCGGGCTGGACCGCACCTCGCGCGCCCGGCGCTCGGCAACGGCAGCCGGCCCGGGGGCGGTGACGGGGCCGCTGCAGGCGACGGGCTCAGCCAGCTGGCGGTGCTGCCGGCAGGGGTGTATCTATTTCGGATGTGACTTGGACGTGTACAGACCTCATACGGAGTGTGGTGGGTCGGGCAGCACCAGCAAAATTTCTTCTCTTTTTGCCGTCGTTTTGCATGTTTTTGTTGTTGTTTTTTTGTTCTGGTTGGCCATACGCGTTGCGTGAAGCTAACGCCGTTCGGCTTCCATGCGCTCCGTCGCTTCCATCAGGCTCAGGCCTTTCCGTTTTGGGGCTTTTGCAGTGATCGGGCACAGATCATCGTGACAGGGCGCAAAACTCGGGCAGGCGTTTTTATCGGCGTTGCATGTGCGCCTCTCGCGACCGGGGGAGTGGTCTGACCTTGCCTTATGTGGAGTTTCATGTGTTCGCTACTTTCCGCCCGCGAACGTTTTTCTCCATTTCTCGTCGCGGCGAGCGCCCTTGTTTCCGCACATGACCGCAATGCGGCGCCACCTGCGGGTGGCGCTGACCCCTCGGGCGCCGGGAGCGCGCTCCGGTGACCCCCCGCGTGGCATTGGCGGGAATATTCCGTTTGATGCGGAGACGTTTGTCTGATTCCTGAATGGATGATCTGCATACTGGCCGATCAGCATAGTTGGAGGTGCAGGCGCGGGCGGGGAACTCGCCGAGCAGCGGGGGCCCGGGCGGCGCTGGTATCCCGGCCGAGGGACGCGGCAGTTTCAGCGGAGAGGCGCGCGTGTTCCGGTGGAGGGGCGCGCGAGTTCCGGTGGGGGGCCCCGCTGGCGTCTCACCTGGGCCCGGTCGCACAGAGCCGATGGTCACCAGAGTAGCGGGGCGCGACGGGTGGGCTTGGTCCGCTTTAGCTGTCCAAGTTATCGCCGTCATAGTCTCCTGGCCGGGATATTTGAGATCTAATCCGGCGCTTGCTACAGGAAGTGTGGGATTAAGTGCTGGTCAAGGTCAAGCGGCCAGAAAAGGAGGCGAGCTTGCTAGCGCGGCAAGGCCTGGACAGTGTTCTGTCGTATCATTCTCCGCCTGGAACGGCGTCGTTCCACACCGGGAGCCGCCAGCCACGGTGACCCCGAGAAAAACGTCCGCCTCGCCTTTGGCCCCCGTTTTTGGTCGCCATTGTTACCCCGCGGCGCAGCGTTGTCAATTGGAGTGAATCGACGGTGGCTGGCGCCGGCTGGCGCGGCAACTGAACCCTGACTCACGCTTTCAGAGGCCTCTGAAAAACATCTCCGTTTCGTTACGCCGCGGCAATCAGCCTTTCGCGTCCAGAATGCGCCGTGCTGCTAGCCTTGAATTAAGTCGTGTTTGGCTCGGAACGAAGCTGTGCCCTTTGTCGGCGAAGGGCGGCCGACGTGCCATTGAAGCGGCCGCCGCGGGCCCCGGTCAGGGGTCAGCGCCGCCGGCCGGCCTGAACACGGCTCATGCGTTACCCCGGTGACGGCCGGATGAAAAATTGAGCCGTCCGCGCGCCCCGTTGACCCGATCCATTCGGCGATTTGGTAACGCCGGCCTCGTTATGTTTGCATAACATTCATCACAATATTCATAAGTGTCCGCGCTGGCCGCGCCGGCCGTGTGGCCGGCTGACCCTCGGGTCAGCGGGGTCACCGGGGACGGCGCCCGGGACGCTCCGGCCACGGCCGCGAGACGGCGGGTAACGCACCGTCGGCCGCGAGACCCGTCACTGGACGCCGGACTCCGCAGGCTCTCCGATGAATGGACTCAAACTCCGGCTCGCGGCGCGTGGAGTTTATTCCGAGTGTGACCTTAAGCGGCGCTGTACAGCTTTGAGTTGAGTCGGGTTCCGATGTTAGAAGGGGCTCAGCCCAATTCCTGAGCGGATTTTGGCTTAGTCGGTACTTGGAACAAGGATGCAAATGACGTAATCCACTCTGACGAAAACCGTTGTAGGTATGCGCAAAGGTTTACGTTGGTAGTAGCGTAGGTAGATATAACGTGATCAATTTCCAACACATTCAAGTCAGAACAAGAAAAACAGGAAATGGTTCAATTGTTTTGGTGCGCGCATAAGCTGATGCCATAAAAACATCTGCCTCTTCGAGCTGATACACAGAAGATGCCGCCAATGGTTTTGACTCAGTTCCGACTCTGATCTCTTCATGTCGGTAAAGCAGTCGATAGCACATCACTTCCATCAAGAGTTGGCTGATTCCGGAGCTTATGCTGACTCCACCTGAAGTCGAGCGTAACTCCGTCGGAAGCCGAGCGTAACTTCACCTTGAATCGGGTGTAAACTCCACCTTGAGTCGGGTGTAACCCCACCTTGACTCGGGTGTAGCTCCACCGGGAGTCAGATGTAACTCCGCCGGGAGTCGGGTGTAACTCCACCGGGAGTCGGGTGTACCTCCACCTTGAGTCGGGTGTAACTCCGCCGGGAGTCGGGTGTAACTCCGCCGGGAGTCGGGTGTAACTCCACCGGGAGTCGGGTGTAACTCCACCGGGAGTCGGGTGTACCTCCACCTTGAGTCGGGTGTAACTCCGCCGGGAGTCGGGTGTAACTCCACCGGGAGTCGGGTGTACCTCCACCTTGAGTCGGGTGTAACTCCGCCGGGAGTCGGGTGTAACTCCGCCGGGAGTCGAGCGCAACTCCGCCGGGAGTCGGGTGTAACTCCACCGGGAGTCGGGCGTAACACCACCTTGAGTCGGGTGTAACTCCACCTTGGGTCTGGTGTAACTCCACCTTGAGTCGAGCGTAACTTCGCCGGTCGCCGCTGGTTCGGATATCCGGGGCAGACCGCGGCGCTTCCGCAGCCTGCGTCGGCGGACGTGGCCTGGGTCTGGGCTGCGTCACGGCTAATGGCCGGCCGCTACCTGCCCATTTAACGCCAACCTGGGGACGTCTGGCTGCAAGGAATGTCCGTAAAATGTCCATAGCCGGCGCTCGCTGCCGCCGGAAGGGAAAGGCCTTACTTCCGCGTGTGCGGACGTCAGGATTGAGTGGACGCGCGCGTATGCCGAACGCGCCACGTGGAGGAAAGTTTGGAGGCGTTGGATGTAGCTGTGGTGTATTTCCGGGAGTGGGGAACGTCCTGGGCTCAGACGCTGGCGCGGGATCGGTCGAGAGCCGCCTCGA
The DNA here is from genome assembly GCF_011947565.3 of Pollicipes pollicipes. NCBI lineage: Eukaryota > Metazoa > Arthropoda > Thecostraca > Pollicipedomorpha > Pollicipedidae > Pollicipes > Pollicipes pollicipes. The sequence continues at coordinate 41,616,178 of NW_023596225.1, read as the reverse complement.
TATTTCCGTCTTCCCCGCCGGCGGAGCCAGACCTGGCGAGGGCCGGGCAGAAAGACGCCCGCTCCCCAGGCCCGGACAGTGTCCACCCAGGCGGTGGCCTCCGGACCTGGCCCGTCCGGACCCGCTTCTGAGCAGTGACCGGGTGGCCTCCTATGCAGACCGCTCGTCCGGAGCTGCTGCTCAGCAGTGACCGGGTGGTCGCCTCGGCGCCACATGCTCGCCGGCTGTTATGTTTGGCGTCGCTGGCCGGCAGGGAACGGGGTCGCGTCTGGCGGCCGCTGCTGCCGGCCCGGCCATGACGGGCGGACCGCGCTCGAGGGCTGACGCTCGGCTGTTTGGACGGCGCCCTCCGCCTCAACCGATAGACAGACGTGTTTTGATCGGAACTCGGTGGCCCACCGCGTGAGCTCCGCCCTCTCGGTGACCCCCCCCCCCGTTCTCCTTCCTCGAAAGGCCTTCGGGCGTCGGGCTGTGCGGTGCCCAATGAAGCTGGGCACCGTTTGGACGGTACGGCCGCGCAGCCGAGGCCCGTCCAGCCGCCGCATGGGCCGCTGCCCACCGGTGGGGACGGGCCTGCTCGGGCGTCACTGACCTGGCCTGACGTGGCCTGTTCGGACACCGCTGACCTCACCCGGCCTGACCCGGTCTGACCTGACCTGCCCCGACCCGGCCTGACCTGACCTGACCTGACCTGGCCTGGCCCGGCCCGGTTTGTACCGCCCTCGTGACCGCGTCCGCCGTGCCCAGCTCCCGGCCGGCGCGGTGCGGCCGGTCGGCTCCGGTCCGTGACGCCGCTTTGCTCCGGTTGCAGGGCGTTCGCGCAGGAGCTGGACTTCTACAACATGCAGCTGGACGCGGCGCTGAGGAAGTTCCAGGCCTACTTCCGGCTGCCGGGGGAGGCGCAGAAGATCGAGCGGCTGATGGAGGTGAGAGCGGGCGCCGGGACGGCCGGCTGCTGGTCTGGTGCTGGCCGGCCGCTGGGCTGTGATGGATCGGCGACCAAACAAACCAGCCGAGCGTTGTGTAGTGCTTCAGGACTGACGCTACGCCCGCCCAGGCGCGTCCGCAGGTCACGGAGAAGCGGCTACGCTAACTCATTCTTCCTGTCTGAGGCGGCGGCGGGAAGCTCGTGTCTTCTCCACAAGCGGTGCGCCCGGTCATACCTCAAAGAGAGGGCGGCTTACCGGCCGGAGCGGTATGGATTGCCCTGCCGCGAGCAGATGGCCGGCGGCGGCACATTGCATGCCGCTGGGGTCGCTCAGCACGGGGCTGCGTTTCCTCACCGGCAGCCGATTGTAAAAGTACAACCGGCCGCAAACACCGCAGCCAGGAAAACGAACGACTTCAAGGCTACCGATTGGCCCAGATCCGTGGGAAACACGAAATGGAATGGTTATTTGGCGCGAAGCCCGTACGGAGCAGCTGCCTTGTGATGAAAACGCCGCCGTTAGAAAGCGAGCCGGCGACCAAAGCCGGCCTGCGCCTGACCACGCGGGGGCAATGTGGAAGAGCCGATATTGCCCCCGCGTGGCGGCGTTATGGGCGTGCGAGGATTGCGATTACGTGCAATCAGTGTCGGGGCGGGGTCGCGGCGATAGCGGGGATCGATGCAACGGCAGCTGACGGTCCCCGGCGCTGTCGCCACACCGCCGGCTGCCCCCCCCCCCCCCCCTGCCGCCGGAGTCGCGGCCTGTCCGGGCAGGCATGCACGGGCCGGAGCGGCGCCGCCGCGAGCGAATCTTTTCCGGCTGAGAGTGGGCGCCGGCGCCGCGCGTGATTCATTGTGGGACGCCGCTGCACGGCACGGCTGGGTCGGCACGGCACGCTAGTGACGGCGCCCAGGGAAACCCATGGCGCCGGCGAGGATGGCGGCGCATCAGCTGGGGAGGGCTCCCTGTGCGCCGGGGACGCTTACGTCAGAGTCCCACGGTTCTCACCCGCCGCTGGCCTCACCCGCCGCTGGCGGGCGAGACGGTAGAAATCGCGCCGAACGGCTTGTCGCCGAGCAGACACGGGCGGTGGAAAGTTGTTCCGCTTGCCAGTGCCCACTGGGTTTACGGAGTGACGTTCGGGCAGCTAAGGGTGAACTTCGCACCACAGTCCTGTCGTGACTGTCCCGACTTCAAGGACTGCACATACAGATTACTCTGTCGTGACTGTCCCGACTTCAAGGGACTGCACATACAGATTACTCTGTCGTGACTGTCCCGACTTCAAGGGACTGCACATACAGATTACTCTGTCGTGACTGTCCCGACTTCAAGGGACTGCACATACAGATTACTCTGTCGTGACTGTCCCGACTTCAAGGGACTGCACATACAGATTACTCTGTCGTGACTGTCCCGACTTCAAGGGACTGCACATACAGATTACTCTGTCGTGACTGTCCCGACTTCAAGGGACTGCACATACAGATTACTCTGTCGTGACTGTCCCGACTTCAAGGGACTGCACATACAGATTACTCTGTCGTGACTGTCCCCGCTTCGACGGTTTGCATACACATGCGATACAACGCTGATTTACGTGATCCAATGCAATGGAGAAATCAGAACCAAGCGCACAAGCGATCGCCCCTGATGTGCTGTGAACGGCGCCTCCCACTCGAGGGTCCGTTCTCGGAGCTGGACATTCTCCTTGGCCGGGGGACGCCAGCCGGGCGTTATGAGCCGGCCATGTAGCGGGAATGTCTCCCGGCCCAAGGTCGCCCTGCCAGCGTCAGCTGCCGGCCGTGGCCTGCGCCATAACCCGTCCGTGGTCCCGGGTCCGGTCCGTGTTCCTCGGGTCCCGTCCGTGGTCCCCGCGTCCAGTCCGTGGTCCCCGGGTCCCGTCCGAGGTCCCTGGGTTCCGTCTGCAGTCCTTGGGTCTCGTCCATACTCCCGGGTCCCGTCCGAGGTCCCCGGTTGGTTCCCGTCCGTGGTCCCTGGTTCCCGTCCGCAGTCCTCAGGCCTCGTCCGCGGTCCCCGGGTCCAGTCCGTGGTCCCCGGGTCCCGTCCGAGATCCCTGGGTCCCGTCTGCAGTCCTTGGGTCTCGTCCATACTCCCCGGGTCCCGTCCGAGGTCCCCGGTTGGTTCCAGTCCGTGGTCCCTGGTTCCCATCCGCAGTCCTCAGGCCTCGTCCGCGGTCCCCGGGTCCAATCCGTGGTCCCCGGGTCCTGTCCTCAGGTCTCGTCCGCGGTCGTCGGCTCCAGTCCGTGGTCCCCGGGTCCTGTCCTCAGGCCTCGTCCGCGGTCGTCGGCTCCAGTCCGTGGTCCCCGGGTCCTGTCCTCAGGCCTCGTCCGCGGTCGTCGGCTCCAGTCCGTGGTCCCCGGGTCCTGTCCTCAGGCCTCGTCCGCGGTCGTCGGCTCCAGTCCGTGGTCCCCGGGTCCTGTCCTCAGGCCTCGTTCGCGGTCGGGTGCAGTCCGTGGCTCTGGTCCTGTCTGAGATCTCCGCGGCCGGTTTGCCGTCGGCGGGTCCGGTCTGTGGTGGGCTCCTGGTCCTGCCCGGGCTGGCTGGCACCCGTGCCGCCCATGTGTCGTCACAAAAAGAGCCGCCGGACCAGTTTTGTTCTCTCTGTTAATTGCTGCACGTGCGGCATTCGCGGCTGGGTTGTCAACCGCACAGTGTCTGACTGTGGCTCGGTTGGCTGGAACGTATTCGGGTGAAAAAGAAGCGCCAAGAAAGTCGGAGCCAGTGGCCCTTAGCGTCGGCGGCCACAACTGCGCAGGAGGATTACGCAAATTTCCGGGGCGTGCGTTCGAAGTGCGTCTGGCCACGTTCGGCGCAGTCGTGCCGGAAAACATCCAGCGCCACCTGTCGTTCCATCTTTCCTTATTGTGGAGTCTGGCTGTGACCCGTCAGTGCTGCCCTGACCTTGTTGGCCGAGGTAAATTAGCCAACCGCACGGAGGCCGTCCCCGCATCGACGCGCCGCCCGTGGGCGCCCGGGTCCGCGCTTGCGACACATGTCGACCACCTGCCCCGGCGGCTGGAGAGCGCGATCACGGACGCTGATGAACGACCGGCCGCCTGGGCCGCGGCCACTCGCCGGGCATTGGCGGCGGCGACCGATGGCGGTCTGACACGCTCGTGCCGGCGCTGGGCGGCCGGGTGACCCCGGACTGGGGTCTGAGAGTGGGGCCGCCCGCCGAACGGCCGTGTCTGCGGAGCGTAAGACGCGGTGCCGGTGTTGAGGCTGGTAGGTGGTGGCTTTGAGGGGTAGGTCCCGGGCCTGGGTTAGCTCACGTCGGCGAGTGTAGCACCGAGGTCAGCCGGCGGGATGCTGCCCCGGCTCGTCGGCTGCTTCGCCTGGCTGGGTCCCAGTGTCGGCACGTCGCCTGAGCGGCAGCGCCCATGCTGGGGTGAGCATCTTGCTGGAGCCAGCCCCGCTGTCGCATCTGCTCTCCAGATCCACCGCGGCCGGGCCGGTTCCGGTGCCGAGCTCCGGAACTGGGTCAGGCATCGTCGTCGCAGCCGAGCGCCGGCGGAGACGCTGTCGGTCCGAGCTGGCCAGGCCCGGTCCCAGTGCACCGGTCGGCGGGTCAAGGACGGGCCATCTCACGCGGTGCCCGTCGGGGCCGCGAATCGCTGTGAAGCGTTTGTTCGCGTGCAGAGCGGCCCGCTCCGCCATGAGCAAGGAGTGTTCCCCCGTTATGCGGCGGGCCGACCACGCTCGCTCACGTCAGGCTGTCCTTGGTTGAGTCTGGGTCCGGGACGTCTCAGCCTGCCCCGAACCCGCTCATCCCGCCTGCCGGTTACGGCAGAGTAATAACAACGCTGTACACACGGCGCTGAACCGTGTCCCCGGTGGAGTGACGGGCCCGGCGCGCGTGCTCCCGGTAGCCGGGCCTCCGGCGGCCGGAGGTCCGGCTGAGTGAGCGGCGCCGATCGGCGCTCTCCGAGCATGTACGGCAGTCCGTGCAGGCTGATCGTATGCACGCGGCGCGCTGGCCGTCCCACCCGGACGCCGTTGCCCAACGCCGGCCGGTTTCTCCGCCCGAAACATTTTCCCGTCCATGCGCACCTGGCAACAGCCTTCGCTGATCGCGATGCTCGGCTTGGGCGCTCTGTTGCGGGCGCCCAAGCGCTGACGGCCAAAGGTGCTTTAAATCCTCATGTGCCGGGGCGCTTTGTAGAGCAGCTTGTTGTAGTGACCGAGGCCACTTCGTGCGACCGAAAGCTCCGGGGCTTTTTCTGAGACGGGCTGGAACCCGGGACCGACCTGTCTTACGTGACGCGACGGCGTGTGATGTAATGTGACGCGGAGTGTGGACGGGTCCTGGCCCCGCCCTGGCGCGAGGCCGTGCTCGGTGACCTGCGCTCGTGACGTGTGTGGGCGGAGCTGGAACCGTGTCTCGACACGAGGCTGTGGCCCCGCCCCGCGGCTCGTGACGGCCCCGGGTGCGGTCCAGACCCTATCAGTAGAGGCCGTGACGCCGACCCGTGACGCGTGACGCCCGCCCGCCCTCGCCAGGTGTTCGGACAGCGCTACTGCCAGTGCAACCACGAGTTCGTGGCCAGCCTGAAGACGCCCGACACGGTGTTCGTGCTGGCGTTCGCCATCATCATGCTCAACACGGACCTCTTCACGCCCAACATCAAGCCCGAGCGCAAGATGAAGCTGGAGGACTTCATCAAAAATCTCCGAGGTCAGTGGCAGACAGGGTGGGGCTCGTGGGCGCCGGTGTTTGTGGCGTGATGACGGTTTTTGCCGGTCCATTTAACGGTACCGGGGAAGTGATGACCCATTAGGTAATCCTCTCCTCATCTCTCCTGTGCACGCATCGTCTTCGACGTTTGGACCGCATCGGCTCGTGCTTGCCAGTGACCACTTTTCGGTGGCATGCTCGAGAGCGGGTCTCTATTCGTCTCCGCTGTGTCGGCGGCGCTCCGCCCCGCCCTCTGTCCTGTCCACGCCGCCGCACTCTGCTGCCGGATGAAAGGATCACCTCCTCCACCCGCCCCGCAATCCGTCCCGTTTACAATGCCGCGCTCCGTCGCCGCACGAAAGGACCGCCCCCCCCCCCCTCCCCCTCCCCCACCCTCGAGTGGGTCTCACGCATTCAAACCGCGATTATCTGTTCGGAAACGGCGGCCGGAAGGTCCATCAGGTGTCAGGGCAGGGTGGCCGGGGAGGCGCGCGGGGCCGTCTGCGCTCCGGCGCAGCGCCTGACGACCTCGATGACACGCGACTGGGCCTTGCGTCAGGCGGGACCCGGCGGCCGGCGCGGCCACGCGCGCCGCGATGTAATGGATCGATCGAGCATGGAGAACAAATGTCGGCAAATTGGCGCCAATTTGTGATCTATGTGTAAGACGCGGGACGATCGAGGTCGTGATCTCGTCCCCAGGGGTTTAAAGCGAGTGAGATGAATGGGGAGGGCCGCCCGGCCGGCCGATGGGCGTCGTGGGAGGGACGGCCCGGCTGGCGGGATCGGCCGTCGGGCTCAACCCGTTCCGATCCATCAGGTGACACCCCTAATAATCTGCCGGCATGCTCGTCGGTGATCGATGGCCCGGACTTGATTCCGCTATGCGGAGGTAATCACAGGCGGGCATCGCACGTGGCGAAATCACCGTTCGTGTCGTTTCTTGACATGCAGCAATCACGCTTCTTTTTCCACTGCCACTGACTTTTCTTCTACCACGTGCCTGGAAGTGGCTCGTGATGCTGGAGGGCGCCTGGTACCACTTCGCAATGAAGGCACGCCTTCTTTTGGCGCTTTCGTATGATGTCCTTCATTATGGTTGCGTGTTGTAATCGGCTGCTGACTAAAAACGGAGCTTGTTCGGTTTCAAATTAGCGTTTGTCATGTCAGTCACGTGATCTGCATTAGTAATAGACACGTAAGACGGACAAGGTCGGGCGCTCTATAGATGGCTGGTATGCGGGACGGGTATTCTGGCCACGGAAAGGTTGTTTGTGGCGGCTCGTTTATTTCAAGGCATGTGGTCCGTGACCGTTTTGGCCTTCTGTATTTTGTGTGTGCCGCATTCAGAAGTAGCGCAGTGCTGTGCGGCGAAATTTCAACGTCTTGCTCGTTGTAGGCATTTCACGTTCAACACTGGTATGTAGGGAAATCGATTTTAAAGTCCAGCTGATTCTTTTTTCCCGCATAATTGGATGCGTTGCGAAAGCCGCTGAGTCGGCTCATGAAGGCTTACGCGATATATTTTTTAATCCATCGAACTGTCTCAGTTTTGTTGTTGAGCCCCATCGTGTTTAACATTCTACACAGTTAAACTGACGCTGTCATGCAGCATTTTAAGTCGTAGGTTTCTTCTGCTCAGACCGTAACGTGTGTGTAAATCGGGATAAGATTGGGGAAAAAACGGTTAATTGTACATCAGCTGTCCAGTAGACAGGTTTCGACATCGGTTTTCCTGGCGCCTTGCAGAACTACAGTATTATCGCCCAGGTTTCCACCCGATAAAAGTTCACTCCTGTTATCTTGAGCTGGGCGTAGCGCGTGTGTGACCTTAACGAGCTAATGGACGACGAAAAACGACTGATCATGGCGGCGATTTTCCGCCCGGCCGGTGACAGTGGGACGGGCGACCTTCCGCACCGCTGCGTCCAGTCACCAATCGCTGGATCGCAGGAACGCGCGGACCGGGCGGGGAGGGCGCGCCGCCGCCGGATAAAGTGCGCGCGCCGTGCTGGCCAGCGAGGAAGTGGCATGGGCGCCCGGGGTTGCTGCAGTCAAGGGCGAAAGCGGCGCGTGCATTCGAAAGCAGGAGACGCACCCTGTATGACGGAGGCGCGCGGCCGTTATCGACTGAAGAGTTTTATTGCGCTGGCATTGGTTTGGGATTGAAAGGCCTGGGATTGGGCTCCCGGCCGCCGCTTAGGTCAGGGGTGACATGAGCCGGCGTAACAGGCTCCCCACCTCATGCCCAGCGGCATAGTGCTGCAAAATTAGATGCTGGACTGATCGAAGTAAAAATAACAAAACTGGTCTGTGTTCGCTCCAGGCTCAATTTTCTACAGGCCAACTTCTGTGTAGGCTTAATCAACTTCGCTTTCGAAGCTGGAAGGGCCAATTAAGGGGTGAAGTTGGTGATAGTGCATCGCGTGCTCTATCTGTCCCCAAGCGTGTCGTTAGTTTGTGGTCAACTGCTTAGTTGATGAAAGGGGTTGGAGCGGCCCCAACGGAACACCAGCCACACCGCTGCTCACACCGCCCTCTCTGTCCGCCTCAGGCATCGACGACGGTGCCGACGTCGACCCGCAGCTGCTGGCCGGCGTGTACGAGCGCGTGCGCGCGCAGGAGTTCCGCGCCGGCGCCGACCACGTGACGCCCGTTCTCAAGGTGCAGCAGACCACCATAGGCAAGAAGCCGGTGAGTGAGGCGGCGAGGCGGCCCCGCAGCACGCCCGGCGGCCGGCGGAACCCGCGCCGCCGGCAGCACCGGCTTGGCTTCGGGGCCACGGTCGGGTGTTGATGTCGTGGGCGGTGTTTGTTTGCTGGTGCTGGCTGTAGCTCGATTCTGCGGCTGTCGGTGGCCGTCAGCCCGCCTATTCATTGAGTATGTTTGCCCAAATAGCTTACCAGGTCAGTCGTTCAAAAGTTTATTAGTCACGGAATGCGTTTTGACGGGAAAGGTTACTCTACTGTGTGCACTTGTGGACAGTTCTTAGTAAAGGACAGTGACGTTTTGTGTCGTGGGGTGTTAACTGGTCGTGTTGGTGATCACTGGCTTAGTTGTCTGCCAATGTTGTCAATTTTTTCACGGGTGCGCGCCGCTCATAGACGGTGCTGACACCTGTGGGCGGGTTTTCAGCCTCTTGCTTTGCCACACCGCCGCCTGGTGTGCTACTGTCGCCTGTACGAGGTGCCGGACGTCTCCAAGAGGGAGCGGCCCGGCGTGCACCAGCGCGAGGTGTTCCTCTTCAACGACCTGATGCTCGTCACCAAGATCTTCAGCAAGAAGAAGAACGCCATGACGTACTCGTGCCGGCAGAACCTGCCTCTGGCGGGGCTCTCTGTGTCAGCCTTCGACCTGCCTTGTGAGTGTCGGCGTGCGCGCGGACCCGGGCGGCGGGCGCGACCGCGGCCGGCGTCAGGAGCCCGGCGGCGCGAAGCTCGGGGGTGTGGCGGGGGGGGGGGGGGGGCGCAGGGGCCGGCGAGCCACGCTGATGGAGGGCCCCAAACCAGCCGTCAGTGACCTGTGGCCTTACAGTGGCCTGATGCCAGTGACTGGCCTGAGCAGGCAGCGCCCGGGTCGCTTGGCATGGCATCTCCTTAGAGCGAGCCGCCGGCCGGCTGCGTGTCCCAGTCCCCTCCGCTACCTCCATGTCCAGGCCTCGTCGCTGGAGCGTCGGCCTCCGCTGACCTTGTCGACCTCCGCTGACCTGATCGTCGACCTCCACCGCAGATTACCCGTACGGCATCCGGCTCTCGCAGCGCGTCGACGGCAAGGTGCTGCTCACGTTCAACGCGCGCAACGAGCACGACCGCACCAAGTTCTGCGAGGACCTGCGAGAGAGCATCCTCGAGATGGACGAGATGGAGGCGCTGCGCATCGACGCTGGCCTCGGCCGCCAGAAGACCAACGGCGTCCGCAACAGGTCAGACACGGGCGCGACCGGCGCCGGACCGGGCTGTCTCGTAGCGGTCTTCATCTAGCGATCGGACTAGTTCTAGTTTGTTGTGATTCAGTCATCTATTCCACAGCTGTTTTTTAACAGTGTGCACGTGGGTCAGTTGGATTTACCCATTCGGAGCTGTTGTGGGAGGGTTGCTGTGGTGCCGTTCGGAGCCGGCCGCGGGGCTGGTCGCGCTGGTGGCTGTCGCGAACTCCCGTTCGCCGCGCTCCGGTCGGTGCGAGGCCACCGCCTGGGTTTCGGGCGCCGGGCCGGCCTGACCAGACGCGCGCCTGTTGCAGCCGGTCGGCGGAGAACCGCGACTCCGGCGTGGCCGACGTGGAGGAGGTGTCGGACGGCTCGTCCAAGTCGTCGTCCGGCCTGAAGCGGTCGGCGCTCTCCAACTCGCTGCTGGACATGACGGAGGCCGGCGGCCGGCCGCAGCGGCGCGGCAGCGTCGGCTCGCTCGACTCGGGCATGTCGGTCAGCTTCCAGTCCAACAGCACGGCCTCGGCGCAGACGGGCAGCCCGCCGACGGCGCCGGCCGGCCAGCACCGTCAGCGGCGCGCGCAGCGGCGCCACTGACGGCCGCCGCCGCCGCCGCCGCGGGCCGCGCCGGACCCGCCCGCCCGGCGGCGCTGGTAGTCCCCGTCCGGCAGGCAGCCGAGCGCAGCTGCGAAGTCATCGTGCCCGCATATCGCCCCCGCCGCGGTCGCGACGCGGGTTCATCGGCGTGGACGCACCCGCCGCATCTCCATCGACGCCCGCCCATTGTAGTATCCTGACTCCCCGCACCCAGTTAGCACATGTAGACCGCGCGCCGCATCCGGTCGGCTCATCTGTTTTCGTCTGACCACGGGGTCACCCAGGGCGAGGGCTGGTCGCGCCTCTGCGTCGGCCGAGACCCGACCACGCGGACTCGCCGCCCTGCCTGATGACCTGACCAAGGGCCGGGCGGGCCCGCCGTTGTGTTGCGTGAGCGTCGTTTGTATGCAGTCAACTAACCATTATCTAGTCGGAGCGCGTGCCTGATCGTGCGCTAGTCTTCTGAAAGGGAGAAATAACTATGTAAATAGTGGCGAGCCGGAGGCGGCGCGGCTTTGCATGGCTGCAGACCGTTTGATATGTATTCAGTATATGTGATGTCGTGTGGTGACGAGGCGTGCGCCTTATTTTGAGACCAATATATGTGGATTGTATGGCTTCCGTTCTGTTCTGCGCGGGCGCGATATAGCCTTTGCTGAGAACCCACGAAGGACTTCAATAGCGTGTATTGCCATGCAATTACCAGCCAGCAGTAAGACGGACGACGCGCACATACGACGCGGCGCCCGGTGGAGCGCCGTCTCCGTTGAGAGCCAGTGCGATGGGATCTGTAATGCTTCGGAGGCATCTACGACGGCGAGATGGGTGGAACTGGATGTCCTATTGCGATACCAGCGGGGCTGAACGATTGTAAAGCACTGAAATGCGGGCCCAGGCGAGCATTGATATAACCTCCACTTGGGTGATCAGATGAACTAAGCCCATGGTAACGTCTGGTTGAAACAGCTAGCCACGAAAATATTTGTAGCGGACTTTGGCAGGCGGGCTTTGGCTCGCGGGCTTTGGCTTACGGGCTCTGGCATGACACATCTAGCGCAATTTCGGCGCGGACATTCGACCGGGCGACCGGCCGATTCCGGACAAGCCTAGTTCTAACAGCTCTCGCCACCCCGCCCGGCTACCAGCGACTCCAAATAAGGGAGGACCATCACAACCACACAGCGCGTACGACACTACTCCAGCGTAAGGCAGGTCGCAACGACCGGGTCTGGGCTAGATCCAGATCGTCGGCCGCGGCGACCCCCACCACTCCACAGCCAGGCGACGCAGGCCTCCACACGGCAGGAGGCCCTGCACCCCGCGAGCGTGGCGCCCTCCCACCACTAAACCTCCGCCGTCGGCCGCCTCCCTGCCCGCGCGGCTGGAGCCGCCCGCTCCCCAGCGTTTCCCGCCAGCCGACGCGGCTTCCTCAGCTCTCGCTCCGGACTGCAGTGGTGCCCCGGGCCGACGGACGGCCGCGCCGGGCTCGCCACGCCGCCGCTACAGGTCCTTGTACCAGAACAGCACGTGCTCGTCCTCGTTCGGGTACAGGTTGTCCACCCCTGGAACACAGGCGGGCGCCGTGTGGGTGCGACAGAGAACGGTTCAAGCCGCCCGTGTGTGCACTTCACCATCAGCTCTTTTGATGATTGACACCGGCCTCTAGCAAATACAAGTCCAATAGACCTCACCTGGTCTTTAAAAAACTAAATACCCTTTGCAGACGCAACACAATCAAACCTTTCAAAACGAGCATGACGCTTGCCTAAAGCGACCCGTCCGCAGCTCTAGCCTCGCAGCGCGGGTCTGACGCCGGTCAGCGTCTCTGGCCACGCAGCACAGCGGAACACCTCGGCGCGCGGCCCGCACCTGCCGTGAACAGCTGGCGGCCAGTGGGCGGGCGGGCCGGGTCAGGCCGGCCGGCCAGCCGGTACAGCAGCCAAAAGTGGTAGCCGTCCGCCCGTTCGTGTCGGCCGGCGATCGTGTGCACGTAGTGTCCGTTCGGCCAGGCCTCCGCCGAAAACCTGCGCGCGCAGTGGGAGGTGGGACTCGTGCGCGGAAGCTGACCAGCGAGACGGAGAGGGGTGCGGGACGCGTGGCGTTGGTCAGCCGTCAGTTATGGGGTGACGTCCTCTGTGTAGCGAGTACGCTCGCTGGATGCTTCAAGTAGGTCGGTCGGCCCTTCATCAGTAATGCTCACTATTTCAGGAGCATTGTGATGTGCTTGGGCTTGGGAAGTTGATTGCTACTCGCAGGCTTGAATGACAGCTATAGACCGAACCCTAAATCACATTCTAACTGGCATGAGAACACTTAATGATTCAGACACATCGGGGGTCCCCCTAGTTCAGCACGGCCTGAAATACACCAACCGGCTAGTGCGCTACAAGCGCAAAAGAAGCACCACCGGTCATGCAACACCTAAACAGTCTAACAACTCCATCCACCGTTGGAGGCCGTGAAATCCGCAGGGATGGCGATTTGTGAGCTGAGAGCTCTGAGCTGTGTGGGTGGGCCACAGACCAACACCACGCCAGACCAGACCAGCAACGCTGGTCAGGCCGCGCTGGCCTCTCACTGGAATCGGCTGTCGCGCTCGGCCGCCAGCTTCATGCAGTCGAACAGGCTGGTGTTCTCGGGCACGGCGAGGCGGCAGCTGAAGCTCTGGCTCACATCCACGCCGATCCACAGCCACAGCGTGACGTTCATCAGCCGCGGTGCCGACGCCAGGCTCGAGTTCACAGACCGGTCGATAGATGGCAGTTCTTTTGCCGGTCTCGGTTCGTGTTCTGTGAAGTTGAAAACTCCAGGACAAAGGCCCATTCGTTTACACACTCAATAAATCGACAATGCACGATGCACATGCGTCCTAGGTGATTTGAGTTAGGCACTAGAAACACACATTCGAAGAGCAAAGATAACTAAGACTACGCTCCATCCGAAGCTACCTGAACGCAACTTGGTTGTCTCCAGAAACGCGTCGTCTATTTTCTTATTAATAACATGTCGATTGTCATACGGCGCATGCAACTAATAGGGATAATTGCATCCCAGACCGCATTGCTGATTTTAGCTATCGCATCTGTAGCAATGCCACCGCAGTGACCTCTCTCGCTGTGAGCAGCCACGCCAGGCTCACCGTCAGCGCCAGCCAAAGCCGCTGCGTCTCCGCGCTGGCGGTGGCAGGGCAGGTCAGCCACGGCCAGCAGCGAGCGGCCGGCCAGCGTCGGCAGCACCTCGGCAGTGTCGCGAACGTCACCGAACGAGCCGTCGCTCTGCTGGCGCGACAGCAGGTACGAGACGGCGCGCGCCCAGCTCCAGCCGGCCGCCACGCCCTCCGAGCGCAGCGCCTGGCGACGCCGCGGCCGCGGAGGCGGGTCAGTCGGGCCGATCACTGCGGAGCATGCCAGCCGCGGCGGCCGACGCTGCACCTCACCCCTCACGGCACGACGAAAACCAACAGACTAATACGACATCCAACACTCTTCTCCACGATCCCCCTCCCGCTCCCTCTCTTGCGTGCTAACCAGATCCCCATGCCATTAGCGTTCTCTGGCTAGGCCTCTCCGCACCAAGCTCTCCGCCGACCTGGATCGCCAGCAGGGTGGAGTGGAAGTTGCCGAAGCTGCCGTCCGCCTCCTGCCTGGCCACCAGCGTCGCCAGAGGCGTCCCCAGGTGCCTGTCCACGTGTTTGTTCTCGTTGTCGGCCACGCAGCGCAGTGCCAGCACCGACAGAGCCAGCGTATCTGGCCGGGGGTGGGATGGTCAGCATGCGTCCGATGGATGATTAGTGCCCACTCTCAACTGTGCCTCTCCGCCCCAGACAGGTTATCACAGGTGACAGCAGGGTCGCAGGGCACACGTCTCTGTCATGCAGGGTACACCGGGTGCTGAAGAGATAGAGCCTTAGACACCTTAGATAGATAGATAGAGATAGAGACTCTTATATAGACTCCAGACATCCCCTCCCTCAACTTCAGAACTAAACATCAATTAAGGCAAACACACAACTCCCACCGTTTCGGACGACACTCCTCTGACGCTTCACTCGCCGCAAGTTACGCGCGACCGCCGCCAAATCCCAGCGCCGCAGCGGTCTGACCTGTGCCGTGCAGGCTGCCGCTGGCGCTGGTGATCGCCAGCAGGCGGCCGAAGCTGCGGCGGCGGACGGGCGCGCCGGCGGCGCACGTCGCCAGCACAACCAGCGCTGACTCGTAGTCGAGCGGGTCCCGCTGGTGCTGCAGCACCGCTGCGGCGGCCCGATCAAGGTCAGGTCAAGGTCACAGGAGATCACGGCGCTAGTGCTGCAGCACCGCTGTGGTGGCCGGGTCAAGGCCAGATCAAGGTCACTAAAGATCACGGCGTTGGTACTGCCGCACCGCTGCGGCGGCCGGGTCAAGGTCAGGTCAAGGCCACTGGAGAGCACGTTGCTGGTGCTGCGGCACCGCTGCGGCGGCCGAGACCGGTTAGGTCAAGGTCACAGAAGCTGAAGGTGCTGGTGCTGCAGGGCCGCTGCGGCGGCCGGGTCAAGGCCAGGTCAGGGTCACTAGAGATCATGGCGCTGGTGCCGCAGCACTGCTCCGGCGGCCGGGTCAAGGTCAGGTCAGGGTCACTGGAGATCACGGCGCTAGTGCTGCAGCACCGCTCCGGCAGATGTGAGCAGTTCAAGGTCACGACCGGCTCCGCTGCTGGTACCGCAGGGCCGTTGCAGTAGCGGAGGTCAGGGCAGGTCCAGGTCACGACAGACTTCTCTGCTGGCTGGTGCGGGCGGCATTTGAAACGTCAACACAGCGGTTGGAAATACCGACCCCGGCCGGGAGACCGACATTTCAAACTGTTGTGACGTCATAGGCAAGGGACGTGGCAAGCAGCGGCTGAGACAATTAATGTGCGCACCATTTGTCGTCCGAGTATCTGACAAACTTTTTTTGCCCGCAGCTTAAGCCGGACTGAGATCCGCTCCTTCCCTCAGTCCAGCCGCTGGCCGTGACATTTCGGAGTTACGACCAGCGGGCTGCAGGCCAAATGAGTCGTTACCTCGACCCGGCTCGGACCCGGAGCGACCGGCCTCCGAACGGCCCCCGAGAGAGCTCAGCCGGCTGAACGCGATGGCCGCATCACGTCGAGATCGGGCTCAATGGGAGCAGATAGCTCCCCCAGCGGCCCCAAATGGCCGACATTTGAACGCAAATGGCACATCCGCAGATGACAGGACACGAAACACGAAGCCGGCTTCCGTCGTCATGCATGCAGTCTAACCCACATGTGAAATAAGAACAAAACTAAAAACACGATATCACACCGGGACTAGCGTCTGCAGCCCGAGCAGAGCTGGTGACGTCTGGGGGAGGTCAGGACGCGGCCGCCACCGCCAGGCGCGCTCCTCACCGGTCAGGTCCCGGCCGTGGAAGTGGCGCACGTCGCCGCAGAGGCTGACCAGCGCCAGCAGGTACTCGGCCAGCCGCGCCGCCGTCAGCGGGTAGTCGTGGTGTCTGCGGCACCGGCGCCGACCGCCGTCATGTTCGAGCGGTGCTGTCAGGGGCTAGTGCGTGTGATGCCGCGAGCTCAGTGCGCTCCCAGCCTAACTCGGATGACATTTAAAGGCACTTGTATGATGCGTGTTGACGTAGAACTCACACTGCGTCCCTCGAAGGTTATTCCAGAACTTGCAGAGCAAGCCACAAATGCGTGCCTTGAACACATTGAACATATTTTACTTTATTTAAAACATATTTTAATGTTTTCGTTGCAGCGTTAGCCGGAGCTGTCAGTCACCACCGCAGACTATCTGTTGGCGTGATCTTTCAGAGGTCTTCAGAGCACAGGGAGCCTTCGCCGGGGCGTTGGTTTCCCTAGCGCCCACCTCCACAAGTCGGCCAGGGCGTTGATCTCCAGCTGCTGGCGGGTCAGCTGCCGGTCCGGTCCGGCCAGCGCGGAGTCGTTGACGAGAGCGGCGGCCATGACGGCGCGGGCGGTGTCGACCCCCCAGCCGCGGTCCGGCTCCTGCTGGCCCATCAGCCAGCGCAGTCCGGAGGAGGCCGCCGCCGCCGCCGCCGCCGGCACCTCCGCCGGCTCCTCTGCGACGGTGAGTTAATGTGAGGTCGTTGCAGAACCGTCGTCTGTTGTCTGGTCCTTTCCGCGACGTTACGCCGTTTGCACGTCATCACACCCCGACAGACCTGGAGCCGACTCAGCTGTCTGCAGGGCGAGCGTTACGGCGCTGCCCCGGCTCCCCCGCCCCCCCCCCCCCCCCTCCGCCAGAGCCCCGCAGAGCCTCGCCGGGCGGTCTGACGCGGGTCCCCGCGCGACACGCCTTGGGTCCGCGGTGATGACTGTGGCATCGACGCACTGCCCGCCTCTCAATAGTCTGTATCCATGTCTCCGAAGTTGTCCGTGTAAACTGAAGGGGCCCAACACGGTACGAACACAAGCGAGCAGGATGCGTTCCAGGCTGGCCATTCACTGCAATATTTTAACAGGTTAATCTAAGGTAGCGGAAGTATATTTGTGTCATTAGCGTTGTGTACAGGATCTCACGAAACTGCTTTTTGGCAACTGTTCTTTAATGTTACTTTTTGTTAATGTTACTTTTTCCAGCCTGTGTGTTCTCGGTGAAGGGTCGTCTGAGAATGAAGAATGCGTTATTAGGGTCTGTACCATGCGGCGAACTTTGAACGCTACGCATATACCCCATATTGAATATTCGAAAATGCCTTACCACCGTTCGCGTTCATCGGAAATGCATAGCCCCAGTTTCTAAAGGCCGCCGGCTCGGGCTCAGGTTGTTTTAATGATTCTCTGAGGGTCTCACGAAGCCGGTGGCGCAGTTGTGCCTCATTATCACGGAGCGTTCTCCTGCGCCTGCATTAGTTGTCTAAGCTTGGTGCTGACTCATGCTTTCCCCAGTGTCGCTAGCATGACAGCGACCTCGGCCGCACACTCAACTCTGTCATCGTCGTGGATTCCAGCCGTTTTCTGCGGGTGCGTCAGTCAGGCGCCGGGTCTAAGTGAGTCTGTCCTCTCGGTCATCTACCATTCCAGCGGGTCCCGATGAGTTCACTGGCCCCGTGCGAGGTCAGCAAATAACTGCCCATTAGCGCTCCCCCCCCAAAAAAACACCTTATTTCCTTTCGTGAGCGAATTACAAGCACCTGCGGGACATTATGGGGACTAGGACAACGTCCCACCCCGCCCCGTGGGGAAGGGCGCGGTCGCCGGTCGCCTGGCGCCAGTTGGTCGCGTGCAACACACACACCAGCCGCCACTAAAACGTGGGTCGCCGCCGACCACGCCGGCTTCAATCGATAGGCTTGCAAGCTATTGCCTCCGTAATGTCGAGGCACCTTGCGTAGCCGCGACCTAACATGGGCGCCTTCTTCTGTTCGTAAGCGAGTTGCAAAGCTATAGACTGACTACCCAGACCCACAAAGAATGAACTCAGTAACGATCAAGCTTCCCGATGGCGTACTAGTTTTGACGTATTTGGCGTATTCGTTGGACTATAGCTTTGCCCTTGCCATGACGCAAGCCTCATTCATGTGAGAGTTCGTGCCCGATGTGCCGCATTCATTGATCCGGCATGGCGTCATACATGTGGCAGACTTAAACGGACTCGACTCATGTGTGCTGACAGTCGGGGATATTAGATTTCCGTGACGCTCTCGCGTTGCGCTTTTACGAGGCGACACCCGCAGCGTGCGGCTGTTCTAGATGTGTCTCTGGCAGGTTTAATGATCCGGGCTTGGCAGGCAGGCTGGCAGGGCCGCAGGCAGGTGACGCTGCTTCCGTGTCTCGTTGGGACTCACCAATAGCTATATTTACGGCTTCGTCAAATAAGGCTGTTATCAAAGTAGCATAAATCCTTCGAGGATATCCCGCAGCATTGAATGATATCATCATTCACAAAGGCCATAACGCAGCATGTGTATCTTGTCATTTGATGATCGTCAGAGTTGGTGCTTAGCTGTCAAGCTGAGAGACGCAGATGACACCACCTCATGCTGGGGCCCTCCAGAACCAAAACTGAGACCCGGTGCCGGTGCAGGCTGGCGCCGCCCTTAACGTCCGCCAGTCCCGACCAGTCCGCGGGCGGCTGGGCGCGGAAGCGGGATCAATATTGAACGTCAGCCATGCGAAGTGAAGCGCCGGGAGTCTCCGCCACCACCGCCGCTCGTCCGGGCCGGCTCCTCTCGGGCTGACCGGTCCTAACGAGCTCAGAGGTGGCGGGAGCGGGCCTCGCGAGACGCCGGGAGTCTCCGCCGCCGCCGCCGCTCGTCCGGGCCGGCTCCTCTCGGGCTGACCGGTCCTAACGAGCTCAGGGGCGGCGGGCTCGTCCAGGTCGGCTCCTCTCGGGCTGACCGGTCCTAACGAGTTCAGGGGCGGCGGGAGCCGGGGCCTCGCGGGACGCCGGGAGTCTCCGCCGCCGCCGCCGCTCGTCCGGGCCGGCTCCTCTCGGGCTGACCGGTCCTAACGAGCTCAGAGACGGCGGGAGCCGGGGCCTCGCGGGACGCCTGGAGTCTCCGCCGCCGCTGCCGCCGCTCATCTGGGCCGGCTCCTCTCGGGCTGACCGGTCCTAACGAGCTCAGGGGCGGCGGGAGCCGGGGCCTCGCGGGACGCCGGGAGAGGCAGGTAGGTTTCCGGGACAGCCGAGCGGCACTTACCAGCACGTCTGGCGTCATTTACCTTGTTTAAAAGATGATGCCAGGCAGGCGAGGCTGAGCAGAATCACCAGCTTCATGGCGCCGGCCCTCTGGGAACGGTCGACAGGGACAAAGGCGAAATCAGAACAAGCTGCAGGCTGTAAAACAGGGCACGTTCGGCAGTAGGTGAAGCATCGCAGAATAAGTGAGTGGAACTGAGCACGAATAGGTGTTCCCTGCATTTGAAATGCAATCGAATCCAGCCGCTGCCCGGGGTTACAAGGGTTCGCCCGATACAACACAAAATACGGCCCCTGCATAGCCAAACTGAAATGTCGGCCGGTTTCTTTAACGTCTCAGTAACCGCCATTAGTGTATAATTGACAGGTCAAATGAGTATCTAACTTTGCAGGGCTTTACAAGGCGTGACACCCAGCCCTTGAAATGAACTTGACAATATCGCGCGATACAGCGTTTACGTGCAGTTCACTTCCTATCATCCTGTCATTTCGCACTGGATCGTACGTAACGGAGGCCACTGTGCCACCGCACGGAAGGCACAGCCTCTCCCTAGTCTGCTAAAACACGCCGTCCCCCGGTGACTCGGAGGAGCGTAATCCGGCGTGTTCCGGCTCACCTCGCCCCGCCGGTCAGCTGCGGCTGTCACGGGTCTGAAGGTACGCTGACTGGGACCGGAGCCGGGCGGGGGGCGGGACAGGGCGCAGGCCCGCGCACCGCCGCGTCCTCCGTGATCTGCCGGTCCACTCACCGTGTCGGTGTCCGGGTGACGACGCGAGCAGGACGCCGACCTTGCCCCGGTGGGCTGACGACACGAGGCCGCACCCGGCGCGCCGCCGACCCTGACCCGCGGAGAGGTCACGTCACCCGGCCGGAGAGCCGCGCCGAGGTCGCCCGGCAGGTCGCAGCGGCCCCGTCGAGGTCAAGCCGCCCCGCCCGGCCGACCGCCGCCCTGTCCGCCCGGCCCGCGCCGCCGTCCCGCCTGTGACCGGCCGCGCTGGTCGATCCGGCTGCCCCTCCCTCCCCGCGCCCGCCGGGCCGGCGCGCCGAGGCGGCTCGGGCCGGCGGCGCCGGCAGCTGCCGCAGGTCACCGGGCGCCGCGGCCGCCGACAGCCGCTCCGACTTAGAGGCCAGGTTCAGCCATGTCTCCATGGCAGGTCGCCGGCCGACGTCAGGCTAGCCCGCGGGATTTCACCCACGCTTCAAAACGCATTGGCATTGACGGTCAATGCCAGGGTGAAGGTGATGTCGGTCAATATCGAGGTCATTATTCCGAACTGCTCGGCCGCGCCAGGAGAAAGCAGGCGATCATCTCATGCTTAGATGTATTTGCACAGAAGCTCCCGGACGGTGAGCGGATGGGGCCCAAAAAAGGCGTGGTCAGTGATATACCTGCAAGTCCAAGGAAGAGCCCAAAACATGCAGCTGCAGATGTTGGCCAATCCCATGCGAGCACTTGGCTATATTCAGAGCTACAGACATGACTAAAACACCGACTCCAAAGAACCCTTCTGAGCGCCAAGTATAAAGTGTAGGCACGCGGCAGGCGAGAGCGGCGCACGAGGTTTGTCGAAAGAGGGACATCAGCGACACCCAAATCCAACAAATCCAGCGCGTCTAAATGTCTCAGCTGGGAGCAGACGATATCACTTTTGCGAAAGGCCGTGTCAAATGCTGAGACCAATCGCCGGCTGGCACAGCCAGGAGCAGCTAACTTTCTGCATATGGACAGGGCACGGCCAGCACTGGAAAGAGCACACACTGAAGTCTGTGCCAATCAAGCTGCTTGACCGACAGTTACAAAGTAAGACGCGCCCCAGGTATATCTAACGGGAGGACATGGCAGAAAGTTAAAAATGCGTTGCATCAAAACGCGGTAAAAGATAAGACCGAATAGGGTGTTGACGAACAGCGATGAACAATGCTTTGTTACCAGCTGACTTTGGCTGAGTTGAAACTGAAAACGCCCAGCTTCAGCAAAACAACATGGCTTGCACATTACTACGGTAAACGATGAATGGGCCAGGAAGGTACAAAATATTTAGGGGGTGTGATAGCTCACGATCAGATGTGCAGAACGGTTGAGTCAACAACTTCCCTGATGCCATAAAACGTCGTTGTACATTTTGAAGAGCACAACAATGTCAGCTATCGCAACATTGTACACGCTCAAGCACAAACAAATTCTCGCAATTGCACACAGCAATGCAGCCTTCTTAACACCACCTCAACTGAAACAGAAATGCACGTGATCTGAGTATAAAAATACAGCAACAACCACACCTAGCTACGGCCCTAAAACAATTCAAAACGGCCGGTTCTTTCCGGGCTCCCATAGCCGGCCAAAGCACAGCCCCGCTCGCTGACAGCCTACGATGACCCCGCTCCCACCAGCGCAATCCCACCAACCCACCCCGCGCCGCGAACCCCAGCACCGCAGCCGCCGGCGTTCGGCTGCTTCCCACGCCCCCCCCCCCCCTACACACGGTCTCTCCCCTCTCCGCTGCACGGCCCGTCCCTCCGCCTAGCCGGCGTTCCACCGGTCGGCGCTGCCCCTGCTCTGCCTAGCCGGCGCCGCTGAACCGGTCCGGCCCCGTCCAGAGCGTTACGTCAGCTTGCCCAACTCGAACTTCTTGAACATCTCGGAGGCGGTGAAGACGGCGGAGTCGACGATGCCGGCCACGGTGAACGTGCCGCCCACGATGGCGCACACCTGGCGGGCGGACCGGACGACCGTCTGTCTCGAGCGCCACATTTGTCTCGAGCGCCGCGCACATCGCCCAGGGTGAGTTCAGATGGGTAGGGCCATGGCGAGCGGCCGTGGGATGCATCCCACACACACAACATCTCGGCAAGGCAGACATGCTGACAGCAAGTTCGGCCCGAGAAACATCAGCATGTACTGACATGCAGCCTGCACATTTTTATGGACACGCTTGTTGATGTCGGAATAACATGAAACCCTGCCGTCCCCAGAAGAGCCTGTGTTGGCTGCAACTCTCCCTTCAGTTCGCTTTCAATGGCTCCGCTCATGAATTTTCGAGTTGTGCGTCGGTACCATGAATCGTGTGAATCGAACACAAAGCGCCTACAGGAAGGCCCGCTGCTTAAGTTCTGAGCAACGGGAGCGGAAGATCAAAGCACGAATCCACGTTCTGGGCGGGTGACATAAAGAAAAGTTAGGCGTCTTGAGCGCTTCGCACAAGAGATTGCATTTCATGCCGCGGCACATCCATTCAATCTGCGCTCTCGGACCGGGTCGTGGCCGGACCAAGCGCACCAGCCAACCCCAGCACCGTCCCCTGCAAACGGACCCGCCCACCCTCCCGTCTCACCCCGCCCCAGCTCACAGTCGTGATGAAGGTGTAGACGGGCGGCCGACGCTCGTGGTAGCGCACTGTGATCGGGTTCAGGTCGTACTTGAACCAGATGGCCGGCGCCCGACCCAGCTGCGAGCGCGCCTGCAGCAGCGCAGCGCACCGTCAGCGCCGTCAGCCGGAGCCGAACACGGCCGGCGGGGAGACGGCGGACGCAGACAGGCGGGCGGCGGTATCGAATGTCAGCGCCGTCAGCCGGAGCCGAACACAGCCGGCGAGGGGGCGACGGCCACAGACGGGCGGACGGCGCTGACTGTGAGCGCCGTCAGCCGGAATCGAACACGGCCCGCGGGGACGCGACGGACGCAGGCGGGCGGCGGTGCCGTTACGCCCGAGAGACGCACGAGTGATTTGGAGGCATGGCAATAACCAAGGCCAATGCGTTCCAAGAAAGCAACAAGAATAGCAGTCGATGCGCGGATGGCGTAGTATGCAGCATCAAAATAAGACAGCTTGATGTCACAAAGTACACGCAAATAACACATTCTGCGTTATCAGTCGATAGCAGAAACAACAAATGAGCGGCCATTGGGCATTTGGAGTGACATCAAGCGACCGGGAGAAAAATTCCACGACAGAATTTCATTTTCTATCTTATCTTCTATCTGACGTACAACTCTACCGCCATCACCAAGTCCGGCCGGTTCTCGACAGCCAATGACGTACCCGGGAAACGTAGGTGTACTGATAGGATACCAGCTCGACGCCGCTCAGGTCCACGTATACGGTCGGCACCACCTTCATGATGTAGTCGTGCGACGCAGAGGCTGCCAGAAGACGAACCGACGTCAGGGGAGGCCACCGAGCACACACGGACAGAGCGAGCGGAGCGTAAGGAGAGTGGAGGAGCCATACGGACAGCGCGAGCCACACACGGACACCGGCAGTGCTTACGAAAAACACGGTCCACACCGCAGAGTCAAGGCTTCCTACTCGGGTCGCCGGCAATGACCCAGCAGAACTTCCAGCTACCGCCGCGTGAGCGCCCCGCATGCCCTGCGGTGGGTCGGCCTTCTCCCCCTTCCCTCTCTCTCCCCCTTTGCCCCCCCCCCCCCCCCGCTCTGGCGACTTACCGGGCGAGTCGAGCGCGTGCCGCTCGGACAGCGGGCAGCTGGGTCGGCCTCCTCCTCTCCCCCTTCCGCCCCCCCCCCCCCTCCCCCCCAGCTCCGGCGACTAACCGGGCGAGTCGAGCGCGTGCCGCTCGGACAGCGGGCTGAAGCTGGCCATCGGCAGCCGGTCGGCCGACACGCGCCGGCCGAAGCGCAGCTCGTGCACTACGTGCGCGAAGTCCGCCTCGGCCGGCTTCTGGCGCGACGAGTGCGTCGACACGTGGAAGTTACCTGCGGCGGGCGGGGTCAGGCGGGGGTCAGGCGGCCGTCAGGCGGCCGTCAGGCGGGCGTCAGGACGGCGTCAGACGGCCGTCAGACGGCCGTCAGGCGGCCGTCAGGCGGCCTTCAGACGGCCGTCGGGCGGCGTTCAGACGGCCGTCAGGCGGCGGTCAGACGGCCGTCAGACGGCCGTCGGGCAGCCGTCAGGTGGCGGTTAGGCGGCGGTCAGGCGGGGTCAGACGGTAGAGGGGGTCCGAAGGGCTCGTAGGGGTCCTGAGGCTGCTCGAGAGCAGTTACACAAGCCGTGATCATACAACCAGCTTTCAACGTCAAATATTGTTAGGATAACCAGTGTGTACACTATAACGTCATTTAACCAGTCAGCATCTCCCGGTAGTTGGCTGTCGATAGACCATTTAAAACACCTAGGAACTCTGAACTCACGGATGCAACTGTGGGTTACGTGGGGTGTGATGTAGGTTAGAGGCTGACCTGGCACTTTGTTGATCTGGAAGTCGGCCACCATCAGACACCCGGCCCCGGACAAGACGGGCGTTTTCTTGGTGTTCTCCACCATTCCGACCTCGTGCCTGCCCTGGTCATCCTGGATATCCAGGCCGACATCTGGAGACATGCACGATTACCTGACCCTGTTGTACCGCGCAACACGGACGGTCTTGACGACGCTCAACAATTTCGGTCTCCATACCCTGTTCTTTTGACTGGTGGCTGATAAAGAACTACCAGCACATCAGCGTAACATACCAGACGGAAAACATACGGGCCAGAAAGCTAACAATTAAGCTAGCACGCCACAGCATATGGATGCTGCAGTGTCACTGCAAGATCGCAGGAACAGCCCGACATGGACAGCCAAGTGAATGCAGGGAGCTTCCGCGCAGTGAAGGAGCCGCGAGGTTCGCGACAGTCAGCCCTCTTAATGAAGAAGGGTTACGGGCCTTCAGCATCAGCCCACAACACTCTCATACCCCCAGCAGCCAGTACTCAGTCTTTTCGCGCCCGCACCATTGGTCGGCACCAGCTGCCACGCTCCCAGCGGCAAACATTGATTCTAACGCTACTGGAGTCCAACAATGAGTCACATCGCCATCGGCATCCAGCAGCCGCTCTGGCGCTCTCGGCTGCCGATACTCACACTGACACTGCAGGCGGGGGAAGCGAGATCTCCAGGTGGACCGCGATCCTGCCCGACTGGTTGCCGGGGTTGTCCACCAACAGGTCAGACACGCTGCCGGCCACACCAGGCGTCAGTGGCGTACGCGTCCAACGGAAACACGCGTTCAACAATACCAACAACAACAGCAAACATGCAAGTGCGTCCAACGCACACACGCATCCAGCAATAGCAAACATGCACAAACATGCTCACTGCTGTTGCTATGACACAATGCTATTCACAAATTTCCACATGGTTAATGGCGATATAACACCTGCTGCCACAAACTCCACCTCTAACAATGTAAGCAATGTCATATTATTGCCTAGTCAGTTCACATTCAGTGAACATAATTGGAGCCAACACCACAGCTGACAGCATGTGTCAGCCACCAATCAGACAACAGAAAATATGGTTGTGGAAAACAACATGCAATACAAAACAGCAAAATCAGCAACACCTACATATCTGGAGAAATGAAATTCCAGAGCTCAGAAACCAGCAGCAGGAACATGAAGCTGCAGCAGCAGACAGAAATGATGGCGCCCGAAACAGTTGGCTGTGTCAGGTCCTTCGGCACCTTGCGGTAAATATCCAGCCTGAAATGACAAATTTGTTCATTACACATGAGCTTCCCTGGCTTCTCCACCTTTAAATGCCATTGCCTACTGATTTCTGACTTGATGAGCTAACAAACAAATAAAATAAAGATGTAACCATGCAACATCATTCAGAACTTCTGCAAAATTTATGTTGCTCATCCTAAAAATAGCATACCAATATACCACTACTTCTTCCAGGTTGTAATATAATCATGAAGCCATCCAAATCTCATAAAATATCATGAACCCTAGCATACTCATGGTCATCTGAGGTCAGGGTCGTAACAAATATGGACTGATGTGAGGTAACCTCCAATCGAGGCGCTTACAGTGACAGAACAACTTTTTAAATTTCTTCTGCTTTTCTCTGCAAATAGACACAAAACTACACAGATGTGGCCACACATGGTGCCATATACCATTATATATGGCACCACCATATATATATATATATATATATATATATATATATATATCATTTAACCTAACCTGATTGGTCAACAATGAGGTGTAATAAACTGATTTAAAGTGTAGCTCATAATTGCATTTCATGCACCATCCTGTTTGGAAATATTTGATCTAATACATCATGCATAGATTCTGCAAAGGAGAGATCATGCCTGCCTCCTACACTATGAGGATGGCAAGAACAAGGAACCTGTAAAATGTTTCAACACCTTGATGTTGACATGTTAAAACACTGATTGCAGACACCAGCTTAACTTCAACTGAGATCTTTGATCTCTTTTTTACCATCACTATAAATTATCTTTACAAAGATTAAAGGAGCTAAAAACATCAAATTTACTGCTACTTCACAGCTTCAGGACCACTGGATGAGGACATGTGTACATGAAGTCATGCACAACTTAAGACCTGACATAATGATAACAAGTCACAATTTTCAAATCAATATTGAAAACAGCTAAATATGCACTACCTGGTATTGCACTACACCTTACTGAATGGTCCAGGAGCTACTTAACAAAATTTATGATGTTAACAAAACTATTCATGCCAGCATAACATTTAGGGGTGGCATATGCATGCTGCCTGTGGCACCACACAGTAGTAGCATACATGAAATACACTGTCACTTTGAGCCTTATCATCATCTTTTAATTTCAGAAATTGGAAATAGGACAAGATGGTCAGCCAGGAATGGCATTCTTATGTGACATAATAACCACATATGCTAAGATATGCTGACAAAAGCTTCCTGCTAAAGTAGCACTGTTTTTCCTGAATAGCAGGACCAGGATGCTTATGTGTTTGATGCTTGACCTCCAAAGAACACTCAGGTCACACACCCAAACTAATTATCATACCCAGTAGCATAGTGTGCACAGTGATTGGTATACAAGTCATCAGTCAGAATCATATTGGCAGTGAGCTATGCTTCATAGTGGTCAACCAGGCAGCTGTAGCTTATAACATAGTTAGTGAACTTATGAAGCTGTCAGATATTTTGATATTCTCAGGGGAGATTCATTTACAGGCCTTGCATTCCTAAAATATTAAGTGCAGAAGCCATTATAAGCTGTTTAGATTTCAGCTGTGAACCATTGCAGCTTTTCAGACCTTCCTAAGTCAGAATCATTACTTAGCAGCTGTAAGCATGATACATAAATAAACATGACAGTCCAGTGTATCCAATAAATGCAGATCACCATTAACTACCATGAACACCTACCTTTTGACATCAAAGCCCATGATTAATAGTGAACCAGGCCACAAAGTTCTTCCAGGTCAGAATAAATAAAACTGAAAATTCTTCGAGTAGCTCTGAAACAAAAACAACAAAAATAAATGTACTTGTGACTCACGGTGGGGAAAAATAAACGATAACATCGGGCTGGACGTCAAAACAAACAAAATAGTGGGGCCAAACTCTGTCAACCAGAAACAGCAAAGCTCGCCCAGCCTGCCCCAGCTAACATGTTGGTTTTACGCAGCTCTCCAAAAGCTGTATTTCATGGCGTTACGGCTAAAAAAATGCTTAGAACACATAATACGACGGGAAACGTGCATCCATCACACGCAAACTCAGCTCATGCGACCCGCGACCTCATGTACAGCCGACAATGTAAACATCGCAAGCGAGATTCGTAACAGCTGCGCCATGATGGTTTTGCTGACGGCGATTTGTATTTTTCTTTTACTGGGAGCCTTCCGTGCCCTGTGAGCCACGTCCCACGCCAACGGCTTATCAACCCATACCGTCTGGTAACACCGACACTCGACTACTTTACCTCGGGATCCATGCCGGTGTATACCACTGTGATGCATTCTTCTTCATCCTACCTTTCTCAAGAGCTGGTAAGTTGGCAGAGTACAGGGTTAAGTGGGTGTGCGTAAGCAATTGCTCACAGCCTAAGAAGCACGCCAGCATGGTGGAACTGGCATTCCGGAGAAGTGCTCGCCTCTGCGGAACCATTGTCATCGGAACGAGATGCTCCGTGGGCGCCGAGCTCCTCTCCTTTCCAAGAATGCTGATGCATTAAGCCTATGGCAACGCATGTAAGGATCAAAGTTTGTATGGCGCTCCCACTTTCCGAGACCTTCCTTCGTATTTGTCGGAGGAATACTGTCTTGTCCTCGGTCTCAAAAGTCGCCTTAGAAAAAAAACAAACAACGCGATTGTGTGCCCTCCATGCAACCACGCATATGCATGTAAATATCTATTTGTGCCGATAGCACTGCCTCCTATCCGTTTCATAAGCACTATCAATGCTGGACAAGCGACAAGCACTACAAAACCGTGCCGTTTCGCCGGGTGTGAGGAACCGGGACCCGCAGCACCGCGAGGGACATCGACGACCAGCCGGCACGCCCAGCCGCCGCTAGACCTCGACGCCCAAGTCGGGATAGCTGGCGCAGCTCCAGGGCCCGTTCACGAAGAGTCGCTGGAGCCGGTCGGCCGTGGCCGCATCGAGTTCGGCGGCGCGGCCCCCGAGGAGGCGGCCGCGCTCGCCGTCGGCCGCCACCCCGCCCTGGCCCAGCAGCTGGCAGCGCGACAGCACGTAACAGCCGATAGCCAGGCCGCGGCGCACGTAGCCGGGCAGACACTCAGACTGGCGCGCCAGCTCCGCCACGTCCGCCGCCTCGAAGCGCGCCAGGTGCGTGCCGAAGCGCACGGCGTGCTGGTAGAAGCGGAAGCGGTAGTAGAAGAGCGCCAGCTGGCCGGTCGCGTAGATGTTGCCGCGCCGCGCCGCCTGCGTCAAGCAGAGGCGGGCTGCGACCAGGTCCCGCCGCACCCCCAGACCGTACAGGTACATCACGCCCAGCGCACCTGCGGCAGCGACGCGCACCGGTCAGCTGGCAGGCGCGCCGGCAGAGCTCGGCCTCGAAGTCGCTGCGTTTGTAGGCGAATCTTTAGAAGAAAAGCGTTGGCTCGCAATTGCTACAGCTTAGGCATTGGAACATGGTGTTCTGTTGGGAGACGCGTTTCGATGTGAGCCTTGGAGCCTTCAGGCCAAACAACAGCGGAGCTCCGAGACAAAACTGCCGCTGAATAGCTCACAACAGGCTGCAAGTCTCAGTCTTGGAGATTATGATTTTATACCGTTTATGACAGAATATGATCGCCCAGCCTTCTGTAAAATGTAGGAACCAGAATTGTATTCAAACTCGTTTGGTCGGTATGCAGAGTGGCACTCCTATAAGCAGGTCATCCTTATCAACGACAGAAGCGTCTTTCATCTTTCATACAGCGGAGACCTTTCGCACCAGAGGCCCACCAACCCTTACCAGTAGCCGCCTTAGTGTCACTGTGTTTGCAAGACCTGAGACCCTGGGGGCTGCACAGCCAGTATCCCTACCAAAATGGACTCGAACCGGTCTTAAGACATTCATTGCAGGGGGACAAACACTTAGAGCGCGGAAGCGTAAGCCGTATCTCCCCAGCCGTGTCAGGCCGGCATCGGGTGTTGCAGACTCACATGATTCGACTCTTGTTGTCGACCTGACCCGTTGTGAACCCGCCTGACGCTCCCCCCCCCCCCCCCATTCAACCCTTCACATCAGCGGACATGACGGGGGAAAACAAGGCTGCAGTTGTAGGATTTACGTCTGGCCGCCAGGAGCCCAGACCAGACCGCTTTAACTCGTGTCCCGAACCTGTGTACCGTTGCCCCTGCTGTGCCCGGGACTCTCAGCTACCCGCCACGCCCTACCTTGTGACTCCAGACTGCCGTTGCCGGTGGCCTCCGAGTGCCAGTGGAAGGACTTCTCCAAGTCCAGGGTGTCCCTCCGGGCGAACAGCATGGCCAGCATGGTCTGCGCCTTGACGCTGCCCCGGCGGGTGCCGTCGGCGGCGGCTCGGTCCAGCCATCTGCGGCGATAGACGCCCTTTCAGCGGCGCAGCTTTGCCGGCGCGGCGACAGGAGGCGCCGGCTCGGCGCCGCACCCGCCGCTCGGCGGCCAGCAGTCGCGCTAGGATTACCTTCGTCCGTCGTCCTCGCTGCTCGGCGCGCCGAACCCCATGAAGTAGGCCCTGGCGACGTTGTACTGCGCCTTGTGGATCGTCTCCTCGTGCTCGGGAGTTTTCGGAACGCTGTGAGCCACCGTAAGCATGAGCCTGAAGCCCTTTTTCAAATCCTGCTCGAAGCCCAAGCCTTCGAAAAGCATGACGCCCAGCTGGTACTGCGCGTAAATGTTCTGGGCCGCGATCGGAAGGAAGTGTTCCTTGGCGCGTTCGAAGTTCCCCGTGTCGAAGTACAGCTGGCCCAGGTAGAAGACCGCGCGACGGTCCCCCGCCTCGGCACGCTTCTTCAGGCAGCGCTCGGCGGCGACATCCGAGGGCGGCAGCAGCCCGGACGACGGGCTCTGTTCCCAGCCCAGGTCGCTGATGTCGGAGGCGGAGGACGCGGATGACGCACGCGATGCGGACTCCGCGGTCTTCTCCGCTTGGCCGGGCTGCTCCGTCTCTCCCTGCGGGGAGGCCGGCGACGCGCCGCCCTCCGCCTCCGCCCAGCGGTGTGCTGACTGGGCCGCGCCGCAGTGGGCGTCCGCTTCCTTGGTCGCGTCTTCTGCCCCCTGCCAGCGGAGCGCTGAGTGGGCGGCGCCGCAGTGAGCCCCCGGGTCAGCGACGTCCGCTGCTATCTCCCAGCGGTGAGACGAGTTCGCCGTGCCACAGTGGGCCCCCGGCTCCAAGGCCGCGTTGTCGTCGTCCTCCTCCTCCCACGCTTCCCACCGGTAAGACGAATTCGCCGCGCCGCAGTGGGCGCCGGGGTCTGTCACCGCAGCGTCCTCCTCGTCCCTCGCCTCCCAGCGGTGGGCGGAGTCGGCGGCTCCGCAGTGGGGTCCCGAGTCCTGGCTGCTGCTGTCCGGCGAGGGCGCCCAGCGGTGCGCCGAGCTTGCCGCGCCACAGTGGGCGCCCGGGTCGGCGCTGTACGCTGCCACAGCGAAGCGGTGCACGGAGCTGGCTGCGCCGCAGTGGGCGCCGGCATCCTCAGCAGCGGCCATGCTTCCTGAGGAGTGCCTGAGGAGTTGGGAATATGGACGTCCGCGTGACTATGAGGCGCCGCTGATTCTGTCCAACCGCCAAGGAAAAAATTCGGTGTTTGTACGTCTCATTGCTGCTTCAGAGACAATATCTTTCACTTTTTCTGTTAGTAATCGTACAGCGGTATTTTCTAACGCGCTAGTAAGACATCTTGCAAGTAGACGTGGTACGTTCAAGTGCACCATCGCATCACCAGAGCCTGCCAAAGAGCACTTGCCGGCTGACCTCCAGCCGTCTCGTCAACTCAAGCCGCCCTACGAGCCTTATGTTTTTGAGCGTGGAACGTCTCTAGCTCCCTTTGGTCCAAGAACTTGATGCCGGGCGTTCATGGCTTAGCAAATCACTTGCTTATCCGCTAATCACTTTCTCTTTCGCAGTCTGCTCTCAAATCTTGCTCAGCCGATCGCGGGAATAACGCGATTTATATGTTTAAAAATAATCGCGCGATTTAGTCCCTGCCTTCTACGTAGCATAAACTAAAAGAACTAAAAGACCTATCCTATGAGCCGCCTATCCCTATCCTAGACAAATGTATTTTCTTCACTTTTCATTTACTCAAACCGGTAGAAAAACTTGTCTTTCCACTGTCACGTGCATCACCATCGCCGCACCACCACGTTGCATGTGTTCAGTTATTCCAGTGATCCGGCACAACTCGGATGTAAATTTCCGATCGATTTCACGGGCTGAGCTGCCATCCGGCCATTTTGGTGTCCCTGATCTGTAGTAAGTGAGCGACGTACTCGTGTTCGTATTATAATGTTCATTGCGGTACTTTCCGATTTTCTTAAAATCTTAACAGGCTGCTATACGATGAAATTGCCTATCTTGGTGCCTTTTCGCAGCGCATCCTGTCATTAATCCCACGGAGATAGCAAGATCCTGCCAGTCGAAATTTGGTGTTTCCTGATGACAGTGAAGGAAACTAGCATGCAAATGCAGCCAACAACAATTTGCAAAATTTCAGCACCGTCCAACAACCACAGTCCACACCAACAAGATGTCATATAACTGACCAGCGGCCGCTGTCGTGTTCGCAATGGACCGGAGATAATGGAACATGGAAAATTTAGCTCCTAGCGGAAACCAGTGTGGCCCCGAGTCACGGACCAAATCTTCAACGACGCGTTTTAGGGTATTCGATGCGCCCGATAACTTCCAGGGAGCTCAGCATCAAGAGAATTCAGAACACCGAATTCGCGCCGCACCAATGACGACGCAAAACCAATGAAATAAACCTCAATTGGCAATCTTTGACCTCTTCAGCGGTGCATGGTATGACTCATAATGTCGGCAGCAAATAACTCTAAATTCAAGCGGTCTCAAAGCAATCGTTTTCGCGACCGAAAAGACATGGTGTACATCCAGCGGCCACATGCTCAACAGTCACCAATGAGCGCCGGACGGGCGTCTAGTGCACGGTTTATTCGCCGATACTCCAGACAATATAACGTTTAGGTAAATGCCTTTTGGGTTGGCACATCGATGTCTTAATCCTTCCTTTCGTGCCACAGTGTACGGTGCATTTAAGTTGACATTTGGCAAGCACAAAAAGTCAGAAGGCCCGATGCATCTCGGCCCAAAGGTGGATCAGACGAGAGTCCATAGTTCTTCGATACGCATTCGTGTACGAACACGAGTACCCATATGGGTACCGTCAAAGGAACCTGCTATGGCTGCTGGATACTTGCCATGCAACGGATGCCATCCCATGCTGCATGCAACGAACTGAGATCTTCGTTTCAGAGTGCAGTCGAAACCCGTCCGGCGGCTGCGTATTTATTTATCAGCCTGAGTCGGGCCGGCCGCCATGCTCTACCATCAGCTCGCTTTGGCCGTGGCCGGGCACGGTATTGTTGAGCTCCTCCCCCCGTACGGTAGGTGTTCTCGTCGTCAGCTGTATCGTGGCGCTGCGTCCCTGCACCCGACTGTCTCCGTTGGCCGCTGCGCCTCCGACGGCGCGCGGCCTGGCTGCGCCCCTGCCGGCTCGGACGCCAAGGTCAGCGACGGCGTCACGTGGCCAGCGCCAAGTCTGTGGTGTAGTCGGGCCTCGCGCGCCGTTGGCGTTGGGCAGCCGTCGAGCGACCGTCGGAGGACGTCAGTTTGGTGCGGCACCGACTCCTGAGTCCGGTCGTCGTGGTGGGCCCGATTTGGAGTCTGCTGTCACGAAAGCGGTACGGTCTGCGCGACGCGACAGGATCGATCGCCCGAAGAGCGACGCCCGGCGTGCGTCGGCGCCGGCCTTACCTCTGTCGCCGAAGCCTGTGACTTGTCTGGGTGTCGTCGCGCGCCATGGCCTGGCCGGTGTGCCGGTGGTCACCGCTCGGCCCGTGGGGCGGCGGCGGCGGTCGGCTCCCCCGCCTGGCCACGCTGGCCGCTGTTCTCGCCGCCGTCTACGCGGTGAGGTGGCTGCGGCCAGCGGCGGCGGCGCCGCGAGCGTCGCCACCGCTGGGACGCCGCCGGCCACGACGTGGTCGTGCTGCACCAGTTCGCGCGCGCCGCCATCTCGCCCAACTTGTCGCCGTTCGCGCTCAAGGTGGAGACGTTCCTGCGCATGGCCGGCTTCCAGTACGTGGTGGACACGAGCAAGCCGCTCGGCCCCAAGGGCAAGTGCCCCTGGATCACGGTCAACGGCGTCGACGTGACCGACTCGGAGCTGATCATAGAGCACCTGTTGACGCTGCGACCGCATGCGCTGCCGGCGTACCGGGCGCTGACACCGCAGCAGCACGCGCTCGGCCGCGTCGTCCAGGTGGCGCTGGACGAGCACCTGGTCCTGGCCGTGGCTGCACACCGCTTCGTCGTCGACGGCATGCGCCACCTGGTGCCGATGATGGCGCCGCGCTACCGGCGCCGCTACCGGCTGCTGCGGCCGCTGGCGGCGCTCTGGGCGACGGCCAGCTTCCGCAGCATCGGCTGGGACCGCGACCGGGAGGAGCTGGTCGCGCTGATGCACCGTGACCTGACCGCCCTCGCCGATCTGCTCGGCGACAGGCCGTACCTGCTCGGCGACGAGGTGACGCCGTACGACGCGGCCGTGTTCGGTCAGCTGACGCAGCTGATGACCGGCTGCGCGCCGGCGGTGGGCGGGCTGGTGTGCGAGTTCCCCAGCCTGGTGCGCTACTTTGAGCGGCTGCGAGCGCGCTTCTGGCCCGACTGGGCCCACTGCCTGTCGCCCTGATCGGCGCTGCCCGGCTGCGGCTGCTAGGAGCGAACAGCGGGCGCTGCTGCGTGGCGATGATTTTTCGGCCGGCTCACGCTCTCGCGGCCGTCCGCCGTCCGCTTAGCAGGTTATGAGTCGTGAGTGGAATGCATCCACAGCTGTAGAAAGCCTCAAAGAGGCCAGGCGCAGGGTAGTAGTATGCATCGGTGTATATGCGGATGCAGTGTTGTAGCTTTGCTTTTCCATATCAACCAGGAACAACAATCAAGTTGTCAAGTCTACGCAACATTGCGCGAAATAAACGGGCTGCTGACAAGTATATTGAAACTTAAGTTTCATTCAAATTTGCAGACATCACGCAATTACGTGATGTCTGCAAATCTGAATGCACACTATCAACATGCGTTGATCTCAAATGAACTGTATGATGTTGGTGACTAAATACAACTGCTGCGGTGGGGTCGGTAGGTTAGATCGTACATGACAGGGATCAAGAAGGAAACAAGTGCTTGGCGGCAGCGCATCGCGCGGGTGCAGGTCGTTGTAGGTGAGGTCAGTGCGCGTTATTGTCGATGGGACAGGTGTTTCGTCCCTTTCTGTTGGTGGCATTCAAAACCGGCCACCGTTGCGCTGCTTGCGGGTCGTGTTCGATTCGTCTTGATTTCTCTCACCTTCTGAATTCGCAGCTTGCTGCTATATTTGCAGGGGTACCAAACTGTGCGACATCATCCACACCACCGCGACTGCTAAATGTCGTGGTCTACCGAACTACGCTTACGGATAGCGCAAGCGTATTTACTAGAGCTAATTGATGCTCGCTTAATATATGAGCCGCCCCAAAACTACTCATTTGTTAAGCTTTCGTTGCTCGGGCTAAAAACGATATCGCAGATGTGTATTCTGTTCTGCTCTTCGGTGAAGCTATCTATAGAAATGCTGCTTTGGCTGTTAACATCAAAATGCCCTTGAACGCTTCAAGAACGCAACATGCGTGGTACCCTCAGTGACCCCGCAGATAAGTGAGAACCGAGCACAGCCGACCTCGCAGACGGGTGAGGACCGAACACAGCCGATCTCGCAAACGGGTGAGCACCGAGCATGGACGACCCCGCAGACAGGTGAGGACCGAGCACGGCCGACCCCGCAGACAGGTGAGGACCGAGCACGGCCGACTCGCGCAGACAGGCGAGGACCGAGCACGGACGGCCTCGCAGACGGGTGAGGACCGAGCACAGCCGACCCTCGAAGACAGGCGAGGACCGAGCGCGGCGCAATATAGGCAGGCATGTATCGAACATGGCGCAATGTGGGCAGACACGGAACGAGCACCGTGGCCGTGCATGTGCCCAGGGCCCAGGCATGGCGGTTTGTGGATATGTACGGACCGACTGCGGTGGCTATGTATACAGGTACGGAACGAGCACGGCCGGCCCTGCTAACAAATGCGGACTCAGCAGATGACTAGCTCAAAGGCTCAATAGCCATGAAGCCTCTGACCACGTGTGTTGAAAAGATCGGTAGGAACGGTGTGTTTCACTTAAGATGTAAATTTTAAACTGCAAGTAGAAGTCCAAAAAGCCAAGCATGCATTACTTGACGAGTATTATTGACAATTTTAGGTCTTTTGGATCGGTATCTCACGCAATCAGTGAGAACTGATAGCTAAAGGTGCAGCTCTTCCCTCCCGCGCCCAGCGACAGACCATGCCATTCGCAAGACACCAGCAAGTGTGGGTCATTCTAGAATTAGGAAAAGTACTTCGGGTTCAGGGGCTGTCGTGGGCCGTTTTACAACACTGCTAAGCACTTCTATAAAAACAGAAATCTGTGCAGGTTCAAATGTTTGTAATGTAGAGGTGCATGACAATAAATGGCGGACGACGGGACCATACAGGACCTGACGCGATAGGACACCGAATTTGACGGCAAGTGACGTAATCAAAAGGGAAGAGACGGCACAGGACGGATCACAACGGAACCGCATAGTAGCAGGCTGGGCCCGTCTGGTCCGGTTTAGCCCGGTAAGGTCCCGTCTGGTCCAGTCTGGTCTCGTCTGGTCCCAGTCGATCCCGTCCAGCATCGTCTGATCTCGCCCGGTCCATCTGGTTTGGTCTCCGTCTGGTTTGGCCTGGTCCCACTCGAGTCCGTTCAGTCCTGTCCAGTTGTTTTTAGTCCTGCCCAGTTTCATCCAGTCCCATTCGATTCCGTCCGTTCCCATGCCATCCGTCCAGTCCCGTTCGGCCTCGTCCGGTCCAGACCGATCTCTTCTATCTTGCCCAGTCCCGTCTGGGCTCATTGAGACTGGCTAAACGTATGAATGATTAGCATGACAGAAACGTTAGGAACCTAAAGGCTACTGT
The DNA here is from genome assembly GCF_011947565.3 of Pollicipes pollicipes. Lineage (NCBI taxonomy): Eukaryota > Metazoa > Arthropoda > Thecostraca > Pollicipedomorpha > Pollicipedidae > Pollicipes > Pollicipes pollicipes. The sequence continues at coordinate 41,579,859 of NW_023596225.1, read as the reverse complement.
TTTGCATAAAATGTACAAGATGCCCATTGTGATGCCTTTAGGCATCTACACCTAGCACACCAATAATTACGATAATTGTTCTGTATTTACTTGGCCCAGGATTTCCTGCTTGCTCATGTGCATTGAGGGGGCTAAGAGGAGCATGAGGGAGTTCACGTAAGTATGGGGGTTCGTCGCTCCGAAAATATATAAATTGACGCCCCTGGCCATCCGATCTCGTGTAGCCCGTGCATAATTATTGAAAGGTGGGCGATGATAATATGATCTTATGACGTCACCAGCAAATCAGCTGAAAATGTTTGGGAATTTCATCTTCAACTGAATCTGGGTAATCGCACTGCAAGTTTGGGAGCCGGTGGGTCGTCTGTGGTTGGTAAGATAGTATTGAGTATATTTGTGTGGCACATAGAGCGAAATGAGGGTGCCAGAAGTATCCCAAAAATTATATTTGATCAGATCATGCCAATGTCGAATGGTTATTACACCGGATATGGTTGATTGACGCCGTTGTGGGAAGTGCGAGTCTTACGATGGTTGATGCCAGGCAATACGTCGTGTAGCCATGTCTCGCTATTCACATTTCTGGGGATTTTCTCTGGATTCGTTTGAGATAAAGGACAGAAACAGCTCAAATGACGTGCTATTCCTATCCTATCCTTGCAAGTGTAAGAGACTGCGACATGCAGTGAGTACTGCCAAGCTATGCTTTCAAGATTTTTTTTAAAAAAAATTGTTTTAGTATGCCTCTGGCCTAAAAACTTCTGATAGTATGAAATTATGATTTTTTGGCAGTGTGTATGCACTCTCCAAAGTGGAGAGCGGTTACAAACTGGGCTCGTACATGCTCAAAAGCAGAGGGCAGTTATGCACCCAGCATATACATCCTCCAAAGTGGAGAAAGACCACACAGAGGGCCCATTCAGTAATACACCTTTCAAAAATCTGCTGATTGAACAATATACTTACTGAAATAAGGAAAAGCTAGAGTTGTGAGTCAAAGAAAATAGGTAATATTAGCTATAAACATGGATCATCAAATTTTCTCCATTTAATTGAAACCAATTTTCTGTATTTGTGAACTGTAGAAGTTTGAACCCAGATGTGCAGTGGCCAGGCTGTTAGCACATCTGGCTGTCACCCAGTAAGCCTGGGTTCTAATCCTGGTGATATTGGGGTCCCTGCACAGTAATATGATCAGTACAGACACCCACATCCCATGCCATTTAAATGGTGGCAAAAGTAATGGTCATATCATGCCTGTCTGAAAGAAATAGCCCATGTCCATAGTTCTGGAAAGTCTTGCAGTTTTCTATGTCCTTGAGGACACCCCCTCTCTCCCTTATTTGGGCTCCTCAAAGAAGGAGACCAAATTTGAGGAGAAACTCACTTGTTACCACAGGTTTTGGGAGGATACTTTTGTTATTTTCTACTTTTTTGCCCCCCTGAACTCAGTTTGCTCTTGACACCAGACTGACATGGGGAGAAAGTGGTTGCTCGTAAGCCTGAAGTGTCATTCAGGTGACCATGAAAAAAACGTGAATGGGAGCACCGTAAATCCGATATGAAACCCAAAGCACTGGCAAAAGGCCATTAAGAAGGTGCGGATCGGACCATCAGATACCAGCCAGAGAGCCCGTTGCACCGATTAGACCCTGGTCTGGACCTGGGAGTCTATTTCCCAACCAGGGACAAGGTCAGAACCCACGATTTACATTGCTCGGCGCACCCGGAGCCAGTGAAGGGTCCCGTGTTGGCCAGGGACACATATCGCCTAACTGGAGGTCCGGCATTGACAAGGGCCCCCGAGTTGGTCAGGGAGTGTTCGAGGGTACCCGAAGAGGGACCGATGTGCCCTTCAAGACTGACGATCAATGGCCTGATGGGAAGGCTGAATGGCTGTAAGGGTCGAAAGGCTGCAGGTCGTCCTGGCCCATATGGCTGTGATCCCAAATAAGAGCCAATATGCCTTTTTCACCAATTGTGGGCCCCTGGGACAATACGGGCACCTATTTCGGCTGGAGACCACTACACCGAATAGTTGGAATAGTTGACTCCGTGCTGCTCTGAGCCCTGGTGCCCGATTTCTCCAGCAGGAACGAGGCCGAGGCCCGCGATTTGCATTGGTCGGAGCCCCTACAGCAATGAGTGGTCTTTTGACGGTCAGGCCCAAGGAGTGTCCAACGGGGTCTTGTGACAGGAGTCCCGAGTGGGCCAGGGGTGACCCTGGGCCCTTTCGGGCCCTTCACCTCGTCTTAGCCAGGGCCCTGTTGGCCAAACATGGGTCTCTGTGCCAGTTATTGGACCACATGTGGTTATCAGGGATGTTGTTGCACCAATGAGGGCTTTTGCGCGTATCCGGCGCCAACTGTTCCGCCCAGAAGCCGCCAGAGGGCCTTCCGCGCCAGGAAGGGCACCAATGTAGGATGTATATCTGTTGGGGCCTCCGGACGAACCCATCAGGCGAACCCGCCTCACCAGAATGCAGCCGGTAGACACCCCGGGCTGGGACGGAATGATCTTTAAGGAATTGCCCAGAGGGGTAGTGTGCACCTAACTTTTCACTAATTGATTCTGACTTATGGTTGAACATTCCCAGGTGAAATAGGACTGCCCGTATTTATACAAGTTGCTGGCCTCATTTAGATTTACTGCCAACGTTCACGGCATGCTCAACATCTCTGTAGAGTGTGGACTTCCTCCCCTAGGCATTAGAAACTACGCTTCTGTCCGATATGAAAAGCCGATAAAAAAGGTAGAATTTATTCCCATTCGGATCTCGTGATCGCCTCATGCATATAACGCCCTGAGCCGACTGTTCGCACGGGATTGTGCATGTTTGAATTTGCTTCAGCAAGATTTTTAGAAGGTGCGTTTTTAGCCCAGTGCGTAGCCACCCTCCATTTTGGAGTGCGTAAAAGCCCGGTGCATAAGCACCCTCCATTTTGGAGATTGTGTATGCACAGCCTAATTGTTCTTCATGGAGGGTGATGATAGGTGTTGCATCACAGTATAATAACTTAATATGACCTTTGCCAATTTTGATTAACAAACATGTTGTGGTCATTTACTTAAGGATCCAAGATTGAGTACCCTTATAACTTTGTGGGGATTTGTACCGGCCTAAACCATAAAAGTACCCTTACTTTATGCTAGTCCTACTCATGGATCAGTGCACCAATTTTTAGATTAAAAATGTGACTATTATACAAACATTTTTTATGCCTAATGCATGTTATCTGAGATCATGCTTTCTCATTACTGGTGATGTGAGATCATGCTTTCTCATTATTGGTGTTGTGATGCAAACATGTTGTTTAGCCTGCTAACTACAGAGTCCCTAAGGCTGCTCTTCATACCACCATATTTGCAATTATAAGATTCACCAACCAGGTGATGTTTTTTCCATTGCTGGTCAAACATGGAATTGTTTTTGCAGGCTCTGGTTTAAGCAGTATTTGCCAAATGATTCAATAATAACACTCATCTGGTAGCAGTTTTTTTTTAGGGGGCCAATACCTGAAAATGTGCAATATGGCTGTTTAAACTATGGTAACAGTTACTAGTTCAATCTGCCAAAATGCCCAAATTTGTATTTCTTACTTAGCCTGTTGTTTCCAAAGCTTATCTTGGCAGCTATGTGGGTAGTTACTTCATTTTTTTCTATTTAAGTCTGATTGTAATTATAAAGAGTTGATTTGTGTGTGCCAAGAAATATGAGGGAGTAATAGGCTGGTTCATGTAAATAGTGTGGCATGAGTTGAACTTAATTGAACTGTGATAGGATGACATGTTCCTTGTAACAAGTATGGCCTGCTCAAAATGCTATTATAGTTCAGTCATGTTGTTATGGATGACAGATGAGATGGAAAAAGCCCAAGAGGCAAGCAGTAAGTTGATAATTAGTCTTGTTATTTGTGGTTTCATCCATTTGAAACATTGAGAAACCTGTTTGTGTTTACAAATGAGTCATGAAATATAACATTCCACTTGGTCATCAGTTAACAGTCATGCATGTAAGTACTGTACTGACGCCATGTGGCTCCTTTGGCACAATGTGGCATCCAGTTATGTGTGTTAAGTACATTCTGTGCTTAGGCATATGATCTGTTTCCATTGCAGGAAACTAAACAAGCATACCAGGTGCCATCTTGTGGCACAGCCTACACGGCAGCCCCCAGTGGGCCTCAGCCTGAGCCCCCCACCAGCCTCAGTGGCCATGTCGGCGGACGGGGGCGGGGACGCGTCGTCGGCGTCGGCCATGTTCGAGGAGACGAGCGTGGACGACCCCGACTGGGTGCCGTATTCCGACCGGGACGAGTGGCGGGACGTGACGCCGCTGCCGCAGGACGACGGGCCGCACCCGGTGGTGCGCATCCTCTACTCGGAGCGCTTCTCCGACGTGCACGACTACTTCCGCGCCGTGCTGCGCTCGGGCGAGGTGTCCGGCCGCGCGCTGCGGCTGACGTCGGCGGCGCTGGAGCTGAACGCCGCCAACTACACCGTCTGGCACCACCGGCGCCACCTGCTGCTGGAGCTCGGCTGCCCGCTGCAGCCCGAGCTCGACTTCATCCGGCGCATGATCGAGGACCACCCCAAGAACTACCAGGTGTGGCACCACCGGCGCGTGCTGGTGGAGCGGCGCGGCCGGCCGGGCGACGAGCGCCGCCTGACCGAGCTCGTGCTGGCGCAGGACCCCAAGAACTTCCACGCCTGGCAGTACCGCCAGTGGGCCGTGCGGCGCTTCGACCTGTTCGACGGCGAGCTGGAGTTCGCCGAGCGGCTCATCGACGAGGACGTGCGCAACAACTCGGCCTGGAACCAGCGCTACTTCGTCGTCAACAACACGACCGGCTTCACGGCCGAGGCGGTGGCGCGCGAGGTCGCCTTCTGCCTGGGCGCGCTGCGCAAGGTCAAGAACAACGAGTCGGCCTGGAACTACCTGCGCGGCGTGCTGTTCCACGCGCCGGAGGGGCTGGCCGGCGCGTCGGACGTGACCGAATTCTGCGACGGTCTCATAGCGGCCGGCTGCCGCGCGCCGCAGCTGCTGGCGTTCGTGGTGGACGCCAGCGCCGAGGGCGCCGCCGCCGGCGACGAGGCGGCGCTGCAGCGCGCGCTGCGGCTCTGCGCCGAGCTGGCCGCCGAGCACGACACGATACGTGAGCAGTACTGGCTGTACCGGCGGCGCGCGCTCGCCAGCAAACACGGCGTCGAGTAGAGGTTTGTCAGCCGGCTGGGAGCTGGCCGAGCTAGCGAGCGCCGGCCGGCCCGGACGGCAGCCGGGCCACCACCTGACGGCATCGGCTCCGTCTGACCGCCGGACGCAGAGCCTCGCGTCGGCGCTGGCTTGACCCACGTGATGGTCGGTCGGTGGCTGATCTCTGGGCGTCTCATGGTGACCGGTAGCGCCGCGAGCACGAGTGGAAGCGATCAGCCACGTATGGCGCGGACGTGAGAGCGGTCAGCCACATGCGATGCGGACGTGAGAGCGATCAGCCGCGGTGGCGCGGACGTGAGAGCGGTCAGCCACATGCGATGCGGACGTGAGAGCGGTCAGCCGCGGGTGTTGCAGACGTGGGAGCGATCAGCCATATGCGTTGCGGACGTGGGAGCGATCAGCCACATGCGATGCGGACGTGAGAGCGATCAGCCACATGCGATGCGGACGTGGTAGCGATCAGCCGCGGGTGTTGCGGATGTGGGAGCGATCAGCCACTTGCGATGCGAACAGGTTGGGTTGAAGCAGGATGAGGCTCGTGGGAATGGACGCGGCTTCGATGTTTGGCGCTCGATGTGCACTCGATGCGACTCGCGCCATGCTTGGTGACCTTATTTGTGGAACTTTGGTATGAAGCATCGCCCGCAATTTACGCATACGCTGTGGGTGGTTTGGAACCTGGAAGGAGCAGATGAAGCGCTTGTTGCGTAGTAGTTGCGCTTCCCCGGCTCTCTTGTTGATACATGACAGTGCGATGAATGCCGCGATAACTGCACAGTCCTGCCCCACAACGCGTTATATTTGAAAATAAAAATCGATTTATGATTGTACTCGCATAGCTTGCTGGTGGCGTGGTCTGCATATCGGTGCGTGCTAGCGATGTTTTCTCCCCTCTGAGCCCGCGCGGGTGTAAATCAAGCTCTCGAGAATTAGGAACCGTCGCACAGCGCGCAGACACCGACGCCCAAACGCGCTTCAACTCCCAGCCGTGGTCCGATTCATTGAGGCGCGCACGTGCACGATCGGTGCGCTCCGAGACTGCCGAAGTACCCGCATATGAAGGCTGTCAACTGAGCCCGAAGCGGCGAACGAACGTTCTCGCGGACAGGACGCGCCGCTCGTCGCCGCGGATCTGACTGACACGGTGTTGGAACCCGGGCAGGCGCTGGTTACGTTTTGAAGGCCGCCCGGTGGCGGAGCCGAAGCCAGCGGCTGGCATCCACGGTCCCGCAGGCTGCGGAAGCCGATGCATTGAAACTACTGACAATAATCTCATCCGGTGTATTTCAGCATCACGTGATTGGGGGCGACACTGAGAGCGTCGAGCAACAGCATTGGGAAACAGGAGCACGGCACGGGCGGCTCCCGTGCCGCCGACAACACCAGGTTCCTCGTGCCCCCAGACGGAACACGCCACGCATCTCAATTGGCACCTACACACCGATCCACATTTACCTCAAAATGCTAGTGATGCCTGCCGGCCCGCCTTTCCGCGACGTGTGGCGGCCTGGCCCGGGCTGCTGTCTCACGATGACGTGGATCGTCATCGGCACAACTGTGACGCAGCGTTGCTATCCGATGTAGAATAAGAGGCATCTCCACTTGACGGCAAAGATGAACCGCCATCAAAAGCATGATCGGAAAACTCAGCCGGCTCTGCGCTTCGGCTTGAAACGACTTGCATTTCAAACCAAGCGCAACCGCTGACGTCATTTGTTCGCAAGTCTTGTGCGGGGCTGAAGAGACCCCGCGCGAACGCGAGCCCTGCAGAGCCCAGCCCTGTGCAGCAAAAGTGTTATGGCAGGCACCCGTGCCATCACCGCGCAATGTTAATCGTCCACATTTACGAAGATGAAATGACCTGCAAACACGAGTCACAATGAAAACAATGATCACAAATCGCTCACGCCACACTGCGCGCCGCACCACACGCACTCACAGAACACACATCAGCGGGCCGCGAAGCGTTTCACGTCTGTCGCGGCGCCTGCACGCGTTTTGTACTCGAGGCTGTGCTCCGCGGGAGCACGGTGCTCAATAGATGGCGTCCGAGGCGAGGTTGGCGCGCAGCTCGGCCGCGCTCACCGGGTTGTAGCGGGTGCTGCCGCTGCGGCGGATGGTGGCCGTCTTCTCCGAGACCAGCTCGCCGCCCTTGACCGAGCCGTTGCGGCGGCGGCCGTTCTTCAGCTCGGCCAGCTCGTGCACGCCCGGCACGCCGCGCACCGTCACGTACGCGTTGGGGCTGACCGCCTTCGGCAGCGCGTCGTAGTACTTAGAGGAGCGCACGCCCGGGTGGCGCCGCCGCGTCAGGTGGTAGTACGTGCAGACGGTCGCCAGCAGGGCGCCGGTGCAGAAGCAGCCGAGGCAGGCGGCCACCATGCGGCCGGTGCCGATGGCCGGCGCGGTGCCCGTGGCCGCCAACAGTACGCTCTCTGCAGGGAGAGGGCGTTGTGGCGGCGCTGTTGCAAACGGGCCCACTTACGGGGGGCTCGCCAGGGAGGAGTGACCACTCGTCACTCCGCTGTTGTGGGACAGCCCCGGCCTTCGAGTGGCCAGTTAAGCACATTTATCTAATGTACAGCAGAACTACGCAAGATTTTAAGTAGCTTCATTTCATACCCAAAAACATTCCACAACCCGCCACTAGCCTTGCAGCATTCAACGCGGGAATGAAATCAACACCTACTGATTACCCCACTCAAATCGACCGGGCTTCGGTCAGTGGCACTTGGTCCACCGCCTAAGACCAGCAAGAATCTCAACACTGCCGCGGCGGGGGACCGACCGGGCATTTCCGCAGCCCTCAGCCCGCTGGTGGCGACACCTACCGTCGCCGGTGTCGACGCAGAGCCGGGCCTGGCGGTCTTCGCCCTGGCACAGCTCGCCGCCCGGCTCCGAGACCATGCAGTGGCGGGCGCGGTGCTGCTCGCCGCGTGCGTCGCACAGGCTCCACACGGACCTGGCGGCGGGGGCACGGGCGTGCAGGTCAGGCGCGCCAGGCGGGCTGGCGGTGCGGCGCGCTGTACGCGCCAGGGAGACCCGCTCGGCAGCCGACACTGCTCCAGACCGCGCCGGCGAGAGGGACTTGAACTATGCGCGGCGCAATATTCTGCTCAAGCCATTGTGCCGAGCCAATGTCCGGAAGGTGCCTTGACTTTCAAAGCAGTGCTCCAAAACAAACTTCCATTATTGAAATGTTTTTCGAAGTTCAGAAATTATCGGTTTTTCCTAACTTTGGCCATATTAAGGAAAGTTCCAGTTAGCTCCTCCATCCACCTTTCGCCATCGCGTTCAAGTCACAAGATGTCAAAAGTTAAAGTTCGTAGTTCGTACCATTGATTCCACCCCTCAAGGCTCGTGCAGCTGGTCATTTCGCACGGCTCCTCAGAGGTGGCAGCACCGTCGCAGATCACGTCGGCGGAGCCGGCGGCCGCAGTCGCCCGGCACTCTCTGTCGCGCCGGCGACGGCCCCCACCGCAGGCGACGCTGCAGGCGGACCACTCGGACCAGCAGGACCAGTCGCCTGAGGACCCGGGACCACCCGGTCAGCGTCGGCCGGCCCTCGCGGCTCCAGCTGCAGTCGGATGCAGTGCCCCCCCCCCCCCCCCCCCCCCATCACATCCGTCCTCCGCACAAGGCAAGGCCGTGGCTCTTGGCATGCCCGGCCGTCCCGTGACTTCATGATGTGTGCCCTTGAGCACAGGCGGCCACGGATCCAGAAGGCCCCGGTACATCCAAGCACCAGGGGTTTCTCTTACGCTAGTGTGAATGAGTCCTGTACTTGGTTGCAGTTGGTCGTATCTGTTCACCCATCACAGAGCCCCTAAAAACAAACACGCGCGTACGGACCACAGAAAAATGCACATTTCATCATTAATTCATGTGCGTAAGCAACGCTCGAACTGCGTAAGCTGCCCCCCATCGCGTCATCGAGGCTTACCTTTGCAGCGTTGAACGTTACACTCCTGCTCCACGCGGCTGGGTCCCAGACAGGCGGCGCTGTCTCCGTCGCACGTGCGAGACTTGGTCTGCACACCGCCGCCGCAAGGGACGGAACACTCGGACCACGGACTCCAGTCGCCCCAGCCCAGGCCCGTCCAGTTGGCTGCAGCACGAAACCATGGCGTGGACCGTTAGGGGAACGTAGACAAGCGTGTGTGAGGTATTAGGGACAGCCGATGTCACATGGAAGACGAACGTACCCGGTAAACAAACCATATTAACTGATAAGTTTCTTAGGTAATCCAGTAGCGTTCTGGGAGCTGAAGCCTAAAACGGGCTCAGGGCTCCAAGGTGCACATTCATGCCATCGATAATGGCACAAGCACTTAGGCAGCAAATTATCTGAGGTCAAATTAGCCGACAGCTTTTAATTGCAAATAACGTAATCTGAACATGCACGCAACCTCGTTCCGTGGCTCTGTTGCATCTCCACATGACCCTACTTCGTCAGAGAAGAGGGTACAAAATTAAGAGATACCTCCTTCATCCTGGCAATATAGAACTTGCCACAAGCCATAGGTTGGTGGGTGAGGACGAGATAAAGGCAACGGGGAAGATCAGATGTTGGAGAATCTGGCGAGCGAGACAGCGTGAGATCCGACTACAGATATCAGGAAATAGGCAAGGGGGATAGTGACAGGTGACAACATGAGGCGAGGGAGGGCATCGCCCAGGTAGAGGGGATGGCGAGCGGCGAGAGGATGGCGCCAGATGAGCGGGGATCCTTACCTGGCGAGCAGCGTCCATCGGCGTCACAGTGCCGCTCGTCCAGCCGGACTGACGACACCCGGATCAGGCCGGGCTCCGCCACCGGCGCCGCGCACTCGAACCGGAACCGCTGCTGGCGGCCATCGCTGCCGTTGGCCGCCAGCCACGGCGTCCAGCCGGTGAGCCGGCGCTGCTCGGCGCACGGCTGCGCGCCGCACGCGCCGTACTCCAGGTCGCAGCCGAGGCACGGCCGGCCGCCGTTGACGGGGCGCGGGCTGTCGCAGGCGCGCCGCCGCCGCCGGAAGCCGCCGCCGCAGCGCGCCGAGCAGCGGCCCCAGCTGCCCCAGCGCCCCCAGCCGCCGTCCACCGGCAGGGTGGTCTCGGTGGGGCACGGCGGGTTCGAGTGGCACATGATCTCCTGCGCATCGGCGCCGGTGCAGCCGCGGCCGCCGTGCACCGGCGACGGGTTGGCGCACGAGCGGCGCCGCGACTTGATGGCCACGCCGCACGGGTGTGAGCACGCCGACCAGGCCGACCAGCCGGTCCAGCCGCCGTGGCGCGTGCAATTTGTGACCTGGGCGGCGAGGCCGGCGCACTGCGCGCCGCCGCGCGCCGGCGTCGGGCTCGAGCAGGCGCGCCGCCGGCACAGGCACGGCTCGCCGGCGTCCTCGCCCTCGACCACCTGCCGGCACTGGCGCCATGCGCTCCAGGCGCTCCAGCCGCCGTCGACGGGTCGGCTGAGGTCGGGGCACTGTGTCACCGGCTGCCGCCAGGAGGGTGCGTCCGGACTGCGGCCGGGTGGCGGGCTGCAGAGGGCGCGCGCCGCGTCCCAGCCGCAGTACGGGTCCATGGCGCCCAGGCAGCTGGTCTCGCTCCGGTACCGCTCGCAGCGCTGCACCGGCACACGCACCAGCGCCGAGTCCGTGCCCAGGTACAAAGAGCCCTGTGGGAGAGGAGGGCCGGTCAAGACGTGGAACAATACCAGGCCTGTTCGCGCCCCCCCCCCCCCTCCTTATACCCCCCCAGGACAGGGCTTAGCGGGGTCACAGGACCGGACAGCAAATGCATCAGGATATAGGCTATACCCAGATGCACCGCTGTGACGGGGAGCGGGATGACATGCACAACAAACACTAGTTTTCAGTCCATGCTTATGCCTTGGTAATGCACGCCTTGACACTCCCAGGAAGTTGAACGCAATATCATTCCGCGGACAGCTCGGTAAATACCCTCAAAACCGAACGGGTTCGCGCACGTTTATCCATTTCATTTGCAGCGGCTGAAGTCGACACTGGCGCCAAGTTTCTGAACACAAACGCCGTTGGAACACCCTGGGACACTCACCGCCTCGCTCAGCAGCCTCATGGTGAGGATGGTGGTGGGCGCCGCGAACGGCTGCAGCACCTCCAGCAGGCACGTCTGCCGCGAGCGCGGCACCACGCTCAGCTTCCTGATGGTGCCGGCCGTGTCCGCCACGAACAGCACGTGCACCGACACGTGGTGCTTGGTGGTGATGATGTCAGTGGCGACGGCCGTCAGTCTGCGCCGCGGGATGCAGGACACGGTCAAGACACGGGACGGGGAAGAGTTTGATGTGCGCCGATAGAGCGGCGTCAACAGTCCTTTGTTGATGAGAGGCTGTGTGTTTTGAAGGCGCCACCTAAAACCAACCTCATGTGACGTCACAACCATTTTGCGAGGAGCGTATGCTGGGTACATCTTGTGACACAACAGATGTGCACTATGATTGAAGGCTGTTGAAAAATGTTGCAAGTCTAAACGATGGTTTGACATAACCAGCCATGCTACTGTATCAGCGCATTGCCCCCAACATCCCTGGCAGCAGACACTTCTAAAATGCACACACGCCATTGATTAATAATGACCACCTTTCAAGCATCGCACTGCATTTGAAGTTTTGAAAAAATACGCAGTACGACAAACGACAAAACGCGTCGCTCTGGGAACATATACAACTGTTTTAGCTGGCCGACTACGCCAGTTTGATTTCCGAATCAAACTCGCCGCGTCAGCTCACAGCACACAGTTTCCAAGAGCTGCAGGATCGGGACCTCCTCTGCCGTCTGGATTTCCCTAACCCCTCCTCCGCCCCTAACCCCGAGCCGACCTGCAAAACCTGACACCGTCCAGCCGGTACAGAGGTCCAGCTGCCCCTCCCCTCCCATTGACCAGCACTGACCTGACACCGTCCAGCCTGTACAGCGGGTCCAGCTGCTCAGGCTGTACGGCCTCGTGCATCAGCGAGTAGTGCGACAGCTCGGCCAGCTCGTGGCGCGAGGTCAGCTCAGGCGAGCCGCACTCGAAGTGTGTGTGGTCCAGCTGACGCCGCTGCCACGCGCCGTCCGGCACCGGCTGGTGCTGGAACGGCCCGGCGAACGCCGACGCGATCGCCGACATGTTGAAGGCGCACACGGCGGATGCGGCCAGGCCGTTGCTGCGGGCGGGACGGAAGCGCGTCAGAACGCTGAGGCGGACGGAGCGGTCTGGAGGCGGCCGCCGCTCGCTTCGCCGGACTGCTCCGGCGGCACCGGCCGAACCCGGGCGGCGTGAGATGGAGCTGTCTACTGGCGGGGAGGGGGGGGGGGATAAGCTAAGATATATCCGGCGACGAAGGTGGCCACGGAGGGACCAGGTCATAGATAGACGCGGAAGTCATCGTGATATGAGCAGCCTTTAGGTGGCCCGAGTCCCTGCCTCCTCTCCCCCCCCTTCCACACACACATTTGGGAAAATTAAGCTTTAGGCTTTCAGCAGTGCCTGTAAAGAAACGAATCGAAGTGCTTCTGAGGCCTCCCAATCCTGGTAAAACTCCTCTGCTCCCGGGACCCTGCCGGCCCACACCAAATGCGCGTTATTTAGTACTGCAGCACCCTGTTTCATTGCCATGTACATTACCGTGTGTAAAAACTCTGTACTAAACACAAATTGCAACTGCTACTCGTAGTTGGCTGCTAATCTCCAGCAGGCTACGGTAATGCTGAAAAATTGCATCTTTGTGGCACTTCCACGTAATTCAGCGCAACGCCGTAACGAGGCGTGTTCCGGGTTACAAGCGCTGGGTCTCAGCGTACTGGTCGCATCATACCTGACCCTGGCCGCTGCAACAAGAACCTCTTACACCTAGACCAGTGCATTGAATTGAGCCTTACTGACGCCTCATTTCCGGCCAGTTTACGCTGTAGCCTGCTAGTTTCTTCTGCGCTGTAATAGACCAGACAGCGGCTACCAGCGAACATTTCGCCGCAATAGCGTCTGCGGCATGACACGAATCGTCTGGCGGCCTCGGCTGTCCTTGGGACCGTAATCACCACACGGCGGCGGCCCGTCCTGAGGCAGAGGCGGCAATGCCGACGTGTCCGCCGGGGCCGACCAGCGTGGCGCGCCAGCACAGCAGCCGCGCATGGCGCGAGCCGATCTGACTGGGGTGGGTGTGACGGTAGTGGAGTGGGGGTGACGGTGGTGGGGTGGTAGTGACGGTGGTGGGGTGATAGTGACGGTGGTGGGGTGGCAGTGACGGTGGTGGGGTGGGAGTGATGCGGGAGGGGGAGGGGGAGAGTGACGCTGGCGGGGTGAGGATGACCGAGGGGGGAGGGGAAGAGCGGCGGCGCACGCCGGCTCGCCGCCGCCATCTGCGGCCGGGCGGCGGGCCACGCCCGGCGCGGATCAGCAGCTCCGCAGCCAGAGCCGGCGCGCGTGACCGAGGGGAGCGTCAGCACGAGCAGGTGCGCCGATCGCGGCGACCGCGCTCAATGAAGCGCCGCCCATTGAGGCTCAGCGACCGGTGTCGATGCCAGCCGAGATAGGCGGACGTTCGGGGAACGACGCCACTCATCAATGCCGCGTGGCATGACTCCAGGCTGGAGCTGGGAGCCGCTACCGGCTTTGTTGGTAGGCTTTGTGAGAGCTGGGACTTGTACGCACGATACATTGCTGGCTCAGGATTAGAAAAGTAGCGCCCTCAGAGCTATGCATGTGAAAGGAAATTAGTCCCTTCCGCCTACGCCGGATTTACATCCCCTCACGGTGCACTGCCCATGACTCAAAACGCGAGCATGGATTTTCTATGAAGTCAGTTCTCCGAACTTTCCTGCACGAGTTAAATATGTGCTTTCGTAAGAAATCGGTTCATCTTGGTAGCACAAGTGCACGAGGTAACTAACGCGCTTGTACCGCTTCTGGCAAAAACGCTGCTGCGGCGATAAATCCGGTTTGTACTCTTCTCGGTATCTCGTTCAAATTATACGCTCCAAGAAACCGATGCTAAATATGAAGGTGACAGCACATTAGACCTTAACGCGTCAAAACCTAATGATGCTGACAGAGGGCGAGACATGGCCGCGCCTGTGGCGATGACGCTGTGGTTTATTTACGTACGCTGGGTATCATTCCGCACCCAAGGCGCTTCATGAAGGTCCAAAAGTCTTTTGTGGGACGTTACATCCCTGACAATCGTATGCAACAACAACAACCGGGAGGGACGTTACATTCCTGACAATCTGATGCAACAACAACAACCGGGCAGGACATTACATTCCTGACAATCGTATGCAACAACAACAACCGGGTGGGACGCTACATTCCTAATAATCGTATGCGACAACAACAACTGGGTGGGACGTTACATTCCTAACAATCGTATGCAACAACAACAACCGGGAGGGACGTTGCCTTCCTGACAATCGTATGCAACAACAACAACCGGGCGGGGCGTTACATTCCTGACAATCGTATGCAACAACAACAACCGGACGGGACGTTACATTCCTGACAATCGTATGCAACAACAACAACCGGACGGGACGTTACATTCCTGACAATCGTATGCAACAACAACCGGCAAACAAGATCATCTTCTCACCTATCTGGCCAGGTGAAGGTACTCAGCCAGGTACCAAATGGTACAAAAACGCGCTATCCTTCACTTCGGGTGGAAAATCCATTTCCCCGGTTCTCGCTGTACTTTAATACACCAGAATGCATTGCAGGAAGCGAGCGTGACAATAGAGTTTCAAATATGCTTTCAAGCATCGCGCGACATGCCAGTCATTCGTCCTTATAACATTGATGGAATGCCAAGAACGCATCGTTTTCGCGTGCATTGTGCGAGAGCATTCATTCACAAGCCACGTTTGCCGCTCACCAGGTGAATAGCAACACGGAGCTATGGAATTGACTTTTGATAGTTAAACGTTTAACAGAATAGAGTTTGCGAGTCACGGGCTGTCAGCACGGAACGTTAATTAATCGATTAATCACCAACGTCTTATTCAAATTTGAGTTGTGTCTGCAGCCGAGCGCATCAAAAGCCTTCTTTTGGCATCTTAGACTGCTTTAGTAACTGCCCGCAGCGTGACGTCGTGAGGCGCTTGACGGGGCATCAGCTGTGCTGGTGGGAACAGCTGACTTCAGTATTGCCACATGTCAGCACGATCTCACTGGCGTGAAAACAAGCGTGTCTATCGGCCGCATCTGCTTACAGCCGGCAACTCATTAGCGGCCTATCGACGACTCTCGCGTCACCGTACGTGACGTCATCTGCTGCTAATGGCTTCCTCCGGCCGATTAGATGACTGTGTGGTCACAATCGGGACTCCGTGACCCGGAATGGTGAGATCAGCGTGGACAGGTACCATGGACGGGATGGCGGACTTAGAGAAGACCGACTCCGCCACCCGGGGTGGTGATCTCAAAGCGGACGGACTCCCTGACCCAAGACGGTACGATCAGAGCGGGGAATTCCGTAACGCGACGTGATGGGTTCAAGGCCGAGGAGCTCCCGTGACCTGCTGCAGTGGGTTCAGAGCACAGGAACACGTGAGGTGGTGGGCCCAAAGTGAAACTCCGCCGGCATACGGCCTTCACAACGCCCGCGTTAGCAGCCCACCATTGCAAAAGCCCAGCCCAGACAATTCAATCAGTTTCGCTGACGTCGTTTTTCAGCGGCTGCTCAGCGAGCGCCACGGACCGCAGGCTTTAATTGGCTCTGGAGCGAGCGGCGGCCGCGGCGGCTGACTCGGCACATTAGCTGGGTGCCGGCCGGCCCCGGCGGCGGCCGCTGCTCCCGTGACACCGAGCAATCTCCCTCCCACCGGAGGCCGGCTGCTGGAGACGAGCGCCGACTCACCTCTGCACAGAGGCGGGGACTCCGCGCTCCGTGAGCAGCGCTTCGCGGGAAGCGGAGGGGACCGGCTTCAAGACTCGAATAGCTGACGTGTTTTCGGCTAACCCCGTGTCCACTGACCCGTCCGTCGGTGTTCAATGGATATATGTCGCTTGCCGGGGAACTCTACAACCGTTTCTTATTTCGTTTCTTTGTCAACATCATGCTGGCAGGGATGCCGAGGAGAGGATAATTTGGAGTCTTTCTTTCCAGGAAAAATAAATACACACTCTCTTAGCTAATTGGATAGACAGCTCACATTCTGTTACGACGCTATATTGTATCCGTTCACAAGACCCTTCGTTGGCATAAAATTATTGTATGGACGATATACGTTGAAATGTGGGAGATCATTCTTTTACTAGCGGCCGCCAATTCCCATGTTTGAAAGATCGAAGTTCAAATTTTGATCAACAGCAACTGTTCACTGGAATTATAAACCAACTGCCTCCAGCCAAATTACCATGAAAGCAACAAGTAATGACCCATTGCAAAACATATGTTTTTTTCAACGGCACACCCCCAAAATCCGCTTGGTCCTGTTCCGGTACCAGTTATGTTGGTTGGTGTCCAATGTTCGTCCCTATTTGGCGCGGGGCCATTTACGTTGGCCTATGCGATGGTCAACGACCAACCAATGCCTGCCTCTCACAAGGCTGCATGCCGAGTACCCACGTTAACCCATCTTCGCACCGGCAGTAAACAGATGTTCCCCTCCCAGCCACAGGAAGTGGCTCGCACCAGCATCGAAGGACACTGCCAAGGTCTCTCCCCCTCCCCCCCCCCCTTGGCCGTCCGTCCGATTGACACAGCACCCACACACCCACACCCAATCAGCCGAAGCAGCCGCTTGGGCACACAGACCGCGCGGCACGACCGGGCGCCTGCGCGCACTCACTCGGAGGTGGTGAACGTGGCGTAGAGCACCTCCTCGCGGTCCAGGTAGTGCACGCCCTGCACCTCGTCCAGGTAGAACGGGTACTCGCCCGACACGGAGCAGTTGAGGCGCGCCTTCACGGCCGTCGTCCACACCTGGCGCCGGTCGCCGCGGTCGTTCTTGCACACCCGCGCGATCCGGGAGTACACACGCTGGCAACGAGGCAAGGTCGTCACAAGGTGGGCTGCAAGGTCCCACGATGGCCAGAAGCACGCTACAACTACGTAACCGGGCAACTGATCGCCTGCGAATCAAGCATACTCTAAAGGACGCGGAAAACGAATTGAGGCATGAGTGGGATCACGGCTCCGGCCAGTGAGTGTAAAATATCATACCCTGCCATCAACGAGATGTGGAGCAATAACGCTGTCATAATGTATTGCAGCAAGGATCAAATGCCGTGCATCGTCATAGCATGACGCTTGACTGCGCCATGGTAATAATGACACCATCTGTCAACGTGTGCGGAGTTTTCTCCCACCGTTGCCGCACAGCTGCATCATAAAACGTTTCCACAGTGAGATCTCCGCGGCCAGCGCCTCGTGCAGCCGACGTGAAGTCGGTCACTGCGCACGCGTGAGCGAACGGTACGGAGATTGGCTGCCGTTTGACTGTCACGTGGCCGCTCGCGGACTGACGCCAACGCGGCTTCCATATGACCGGTCAGAGCTGCCAAACGAGCGGCCGGCGGCGGCGAGAGTCGCCGGTGACACAGCAGAGGCGGGAGCGCCGCCCAGCTACCGGCGCCTGTCCGGCGCGACGCCGGCCCGCCCGCCCACCGGCCCCACTAATGACAGGCCGGGGGCAGCGCGCAGGGTCAGCGCGCAGGGTCAACGCGCAGGGTCAGCGCCCCGCTCACCTTGCCGCAGCTCATGTACTCGACGGCGTCCTCGCGGAACACGAAGTAGACGAACGGGCCGGACTCGAACGAGCCGACGAAGTCGGGCGCGCTGAGCAGACGGCTGTCGTACTTGCTCGTGCGCAGGCTGGGCGCGCCGCCGCCGCCGCCGCGGAAGATCGCCGGGTCGAGCCCCGAGAAGTCGGTCGGCGTGGCGGCGAATACGGCGCCCTCTGACGTCACCAGCGACGTCACGTTCAGCTGCGGCGCGTACGGGCTGACGGCGATGCCCGACTCGGTGGCGAGCACCGAGCGGAGGGAGCTGAGGCGACGCCACGAGCAGAGCGGCTGGAAGGCGTTGGTGCCGCACGCCAGCAGCCGCTCGCCGTGCCGGTGCAGCACGCGCACGAAGTTGTGGCAGTCGGCGGCCGTCTGGCCCTTGTTCTCGCACATGGTGACGGTGGCGGCGGGCGCCGGCCAAGGCGCCGACTCGAGCTCCTGCAGGCCACGCACGCTGAGCCGGTACAGGTGGTCCCTGCGGCGACGGCGGCACGTCAGGCCGGTGGGAGCGGCGACCGCGGGCGCAGACGGGTGGTCTGAGGAGCGGCCAGGGCGGCGGCGGGAACGGGCTCACTCGGATGAGCGGATGAGCGAAAGTGGTTCGAGCGGGGGATGCAGGTAAATGCAGGAGTCAAAAAGCGACGGCAGACCGTCTATCTGAGGGCAGCACAAGCCGTAGCCGCATTGCTCCCTCATTGGCGAACGGTGCGGAGCACAAACAAGAGGCCGGTCGGAAGAGCACGTATCGCGTGAGCCGCCACGGAAACACTCGACTCCTGCAAACCCATAGGCGGTCCTAACGCGAGCGCGGGCGCTTACTGCGGTGCAAACACACTACACCAACTATTGACACAATTGTCACATTTGTCAGTCGCGTTACGAACTCTTACGCCACTGTCGCAGGAGAGCTCGTCATATTTCGGGCGCAAGTTCGGTTCGCTGGGTCAGAACTTCAGGACGCCGACGATGACGCCACATGCTCCCGCACCAACTCGAGAAAGACGAATCGCACGAAGCGTTAATTTGAAGCGATGGCGCGCGCTCCGCACCGTCGGCACGAGTGTCCAGTGCGGCCGGGCAGGAGCACGTGTGAGCGCGACCGGTCGGACCAGTGACGGGATCTTGGCGATCGCTTTGATACTTTTGGTGATTAGGCGGAGAGGAATGAATCACGCGCCCGGCGCGAACATAGGTGCGGCGCTGAGCGCCTCTGGGAACAGTTACAGAGCGATCAGACCTAATGGGGACCGGTGACCGGCAGGCTAATGATGCGGTCGAAGGGCTGATCACCTGTCACCTGCTGGGGAGGGGGAGGGGCGGGGGGGGGGGCTGATGAGCCTCGCCGGCATCGGACGAACTCGCGTGGGCTCACCTGGCGCCGACGATGATCTGGTACTTCTGAATGTCGAAGAGAATCTCGGAGAACCTCGTGGTATTCTCGGGTGAGAAGTGATCCAGAGACGCCTGCAGCTCTGGAACCGCGAGAGCAGGGAGAATCAGCCTGTCGTCTCGCATCACTCGGTTCTCAGGGATACGGGTCTGACTGGGGCAAGACTGCTTCAGTGGTGCCGTCTAGCCCTGCTGATTGGTGTCGCACTTCCAGCGCGGGAGTTTGATGTTCCTCCCACGCATTAGCGTGGACAGCTCCGGACTGTCATTGTTTTCCTTGTAATCTGGCCCGGAACGTGGCGTCCTTCGGTGCTGAACGTGGGCCTGACACAGGTCAACCAGGTGTGTCGACTTCACCAGCTTCGTAGGGTAGGGCATAGTTAACTGCCTCGTGGCGACCAAACGAGGCGGTCAGAGCTTCACATCTTCAGGGAGACTTGCCCGCGTGTGTCATGGATGACTTCAGGGGACTTAACAGGGAGATGTTGCAATACGAACACATATGCCATCACCCTTCGACGAAACATAGCAGCGCAATGTTTAAACTTCCCAGATCATGCCGCAGTACTGGGAATGCCGCACAATACCATCCCATTCATTATCCCTCTATAATGGGTGCGTGGGTGAATACCAGAAATCACCCAGGCGGTTTCAAACGAAGCCCATATACGTGAAGACATATCTGACAGCCTGCCAACGGCCGCTTTAAAGTCCACGGCTGGAATGCAGGCAGTTAGACTTTTAAACGCGATACCGGCCGCCGACCGCAGTCTGTCTCATTGATATGCTGCGCGCGCCGGGATTTGCAAACATGCCACGCGCCGTCGCATGACAATAGAGCTGAATCATACCGGTCGGCTCCGGTGAAATCGTCCCTATTGCACGTCCTGATCGGGTCTTTATCATTCATGCGGGCGGCTCCGCCCGTGGCTCCGCTGGCCAGCGCGCAATATATGACTATTGGTCTGGAAGGGCGGTGCAGCGCATGCCACCGACGCCCATGGAATCCGTTACGGCCAGTAGTATTGGGTTCGGTTGTGCCGCAGGGCCGGCGGCTCGTGTTGATGACCTCCTGCGAGGCCGCGGTGGCGGATCCGGCGCCGCCCCGGCGCGGGCGGCACCGCCGGACGGCAGTGACCTCCCAGACGCCACGGGAGCGGACCTGGCGCCGCCCCGGCGCGGGCGGTACCGCCGGACGGCGGTGACCTCCCAGACACCACGGGAGCGGACCTGGCGCCGCTCTGGTGCGAGCAGCACCGCCGGACGGCAGTGACCTCCCAGACGCCACGGGAGCGGACCTGCTGCCGCCCTGGTGCCGAGCAGCACCGCGGACGGCAGTGACCTCCCAGACGCCACGGGAGCGGACCTGCTGCGCCCTGGTGCGAGCGGCACCGAACGGCGGTGACCTCCCAGACGCCAGGGGAGCGGATCTGGCGCCACCCTGGTGCGAGCATCACCGTCGGACGGTGGTGACCTCCCAGACGCCACGGGAGCGAGCCCTGGCGCCGGCCCTGGTGCGCCCTGGCAGGACTAGGCGACGCCCAGACGCCACACACGTGGACATGGAGACAGTAACCCGGAGGCTGACAGCGAACTCACGGCACACGCCCAGACATGGGTGTAACTAACATGGTTGTAACTAACATGGGTGTAACACGGGTGTCTCTGAGATCGAATGAGACAGAGCAAGATTGGACGGGTCAAACCGGAGTCTCGGGGCCTGGCCTAGAAATGACATTCTGAATGGGAAAACGTGTAAAGCATGCATTCTTCCGGCGAAATTAGACTTCTAAGATCATTGAGGCGGGACATGCCCCAGCCCCCCCACCCGCAGCGGTTACACCCCAGCACCAAGAAGAGCACCTGTGGCATCAGCACCTGGGGCGTTAGCATCTGGGCGTCGGCAGGTTCAAAGCTAATGCAGTGGAGCAATGAACATTGTTTTTTTTTTGCGTTCGCAGCAGCCGTGCTCCAGTGGCATGCACCGACTGCGGCTTACAGGTCACGAGTTCCGTGTGCTCAGCTGCGGGTGTTCCGGCCCGGCCCGTCGGACCCGCTCAGCACGTGACGGCGGGGCGAGGCGGCAGCGGAGGCAGCGCCCCCCCCCCCTCCCCCGCTGACGACACCGCGCCGGCCGGCGCTCCCGCTGCGGCCGGCGCGCCGCTCAGGCGACCGCGAAGACGGCGGTCGTCGCAGACAGAGACTCGTCGCGAGGCGCGCTGGGTTGCGCGGACAGCTGTTGCGCACCGCTGTCGGCTTAGGGACGGGAGACATCGACGGCGAGCTGTTCATCGGTCATGCTATTGGACGTGGCGATTCCAGGCATGTCTCGCGTATCGTTATGGTACGCGAGAAGCAGCGCTCGACTGGGTTTCCGCAGAAAATTGTTTGAAAAGGTACCCTCATTCCCCAAGCAGCTCACTACGTCAGAAGTTGAGGAACAACTTGCCTCACCGTGATCTAGCGCAGCGAATGACAATCACCAATATCCGCCACCCAGAATTCGGCACAGTCGAACGAGACCGTATCGGTATGTGCAGGGCGACCTCGTTGCATTCTTGCACCTGGATGAGCGATCGTCGACCTAACATGGTTGCACCTGTTTATAACTCCAATCACGTACAATGCAGTGCTTCGAACAAAGGGGAGGAAACGTGGGTGCCGATACGGTGCCACGATAGGA
The DNA here is from genome assembly GCF_011947565.3 of Pollicipes pollicipes. Taxonomy (NCBI): domain Eukaryota; kingdom Metazoa; phylum Arthropoda; class Thecostraca; order Pollicipedomorpha; family Pollicipedidae; genus Pollicipes; species Pollicipes pollicipes. The sequence goes on along the minus strand of NW_023596225.1, from coordinate 41,557,846 downwards.
CACAATGCGTCCTGTTCATTGTGTAAGGACCTGAGTCAGCACCGCCAGCAATGGCATCACCACTGAGCCCGCTCGCGGCCTCCCCGGGAGCTCATTCAAAGAGGGCGTTCGCCGCCAGTAAATCGCAGCCGGTGACATCGGCGCAGCCCGCGGCCCATCTCGGTCCCACCCAGCCCTCTGCAGCGGCCGTGCCGGAGCCGGCCGCCGCTGCCGCTGAGCGGAGCGGCCCGCTGTCAGAGCGGGACGCTGCGGCGCTCACCACCCGGCCGACGGGGCGTGACGGCGCGGCGGTCGGCGCAGCACGCGCGCTCGTGCATCACGTGATTGGCGCCGTCAGCACGCCGCGTCCGCTGGCAGAGTCACGTGCGCCGAGCTGCGGCCGCGGACATAGGATCGGGACGTGTCAGGGGCCGCGGAGGGGACAGAACTGTGTACGTGGCCTGCTGACGGAGCACACGCGGACTACTGACGGAGCACACGAGGTCTGCTGACGGAGCACACGAAGTCTGCTGAAGGAGCACACGTGGACTGCTGATGGAGCACACGTGGACTGCTGATGGAGCACACGTGGATTGCTTACGGAGTACACGTGACCTGCTGACGGAGCACACGAGATCTGCTGACGGAGCACACGAGGTCTGCTGACGGAGGACACGTGGACTGCTGATGGAGCACACGTAGATTGCTAACGGAGTACACATGACCTGCTGACGGAGCACACGAGGTCTGCTGACGGAGCACACGAGGTCTGCTGACGGAGCACACGTGGACTCCTGATGGAGCACACGCGGCCCGCTGGCGGAGCACAGGTGACTCGCTGACGGAACACACAGCCTGCTGACGGAGCAGACGTGGCTCGCTGATGTATCGCGTCCATGCATTGGTGCAGGGAACGAGTCCACATCGAGGCGTTCGATTTCATGTTCACTACGTGTTATAATAAGACCGCGCACAATTATTGCAGTATAATGCAAAAACTAGAATTAAAAGGGGGCATAACGACATAGCAAAGCAAAATCGCAAAATTTTCCAGACCATTTGACTCGAGGCAGTTTTCCGGGAGGAAAATTACGTTCTAAGCGGTTCGAGCAAAACCAAGGCACAGAAGTCCTGAAACAAATACGAAGTTAATCACATTATGACGATTTCAAAGCTCCGCAAACATCAAATAACAAATCCTAGGTCAGGCGCTTCAAAACAAAATAACTTAGGCATGGGCGGGGGGGCAACTGAACAACAGAAACGTGAGAAACGACTGAATCCGGAGTAACGGTGAACGTCGTTTGGCCTTTCGATCAAGTGATATAACTGGCTTTGTGGGCTACAAAGCCATGCACGCTGCATACATGACAGCCCTGTCATGTACACCGAGTGAAGTGTGATCTGAAGCTACAACTTACATGTGACTACAAGCCGGCAAACTCTTGAAGGCTTACGAAATGAATACGCATTTACATAACGTGTTGGAAGGCGGGATTAAATTAGGAACGAATGCAGCGTAACAAATGTGATACACCCACACCAGGAATCCAAATAGGTCGACATGGCAAGACAAAATTAACCGAAACTATCATGTGCTGTCGTGAATTATGAACCAAATAACTCATGTTCCGAGTTGGATGAGACAAACCGTCTCAACTGAATCACCGTAAGTGCCCTCTGCGGTGGCAAGCGGGCAGAGATGGCATTGTTATTCAGCCATCGCTCGACCGCAGCATGACTAGAGGCTGCCAGCCACTGCAGCGCCGTCTGTGCTGCAGCTAACGCCCGGTCATTAGTATTCAGCGCGGGCGTACGCCACGCAACGTCCGTCCATTTACAAGGGCTGCGCAACCCTCAGTCTGGCTCTGACATGGTGCGCGGCGGTGTTTGTCTGCAATCTGAAGTGAACATGCATTAAAATCGCATTTCAGTGCGGCGCGATGGTGGTCTCTACGCTCTGGGCCGCACATCTGTCCGGCCGAGGGGCGACATTCGTCTTGGGCAGCGGGACAGGCGCATAGATGCACCGCGTACGGCTCAGTAGATGCCGTAGACCATTGGCCGATACATGCGGCACATCATCTCCCCCGCGCGTTTACACGCACGCATGCGCACACGCGAGCAGGCCTGAGCACCCGCTTAACCAATCACTATCGTCGTCAGATGGCGGTCATCGCCCTCCACCGACGACGGAGCGTCTCGAGTTCGGACAGCCTGCCGCCTGTCGGAACACCGCAGCTGTCACGTGCGACGGCGCAGCCGCCATCCCTCAATGGCTCATTGTTTACGTGGCCCGAGCCGGCCGGGCCGACGACGGCCTTGCTTGGGGCACGAACTGTCCGTGCGCCACGTGCCGGCGCGCGGCCGGGCGCCTCGACCGGGCGCGGCGTCGGACGGGGCGGAGCGAGCCCTCGGGCGTCGGGTACCGCCGGCCCGCTCGCCGCTGCCAGGGAGGATGTTCACACAAACTACGTCGCTCACGGCGACCGGCAAAGTACAGCCGGATTCTGAAGCCCGCGTTTCAACCCGCAATGCCTTCCTTCAGTCAACATATTATTTCAATATTCAGGAAACAGTTGTGCAGCGACAGCATGTGAGCCAGTTAGAGGTGCCTAGTGGAATCAATTTTCCTGACTGGCCAGTTTAAAGTTGGCGCCGATCCCGACAGCTGAAAGGTTGATAACAAAATATGGTCGGCACGCCACATGAATATTAAGTGGTGCTGCCCAGTCACACTGATGACTGTTCATGTCTCAGAACTCCAGCCCATCCTGTTTTGACTTTTTGTACTTTCGGCGTGAGCTCCTAACGTGTCGGTTTAGTTTCGCTGGCCTCAATGTGTAATGTGCCATTGCAACTTGGCTACAAGTCTCGTCCTCCCTGCGCTAAACGCAGCTCGCTTCGTTGAGCCGCCTGGGACACGTCGCTTTGAACCGAAATGTCACGGCAAGAATCCAGTGAAGAAGCAGGAATCGTTCAAGAACAATGCTCTGATTGTCTCGAAGTCGTGCGAGGGTGCTTTAGAGTCTCTGTCTCAAATTTGTCAAAATCGGGCTCGAGACTGTGGGACCGGAATACGCGGGTTCTGGCAAAACTTGAAGTTGGTGCGTATGGCGGAGTGGTTCCTAAGCTACAACCCTGATGCGTGCACGTTGAGTGGTGCGACATGCACGCATCTCGGACAGTTTGAGGACCTCATCCGGTTTCCGCTCACTCCCGCACACCCCGGCTCGCGTTCGTTTTGATCTCTCCAGCCAAAGTGTTCGGTACTTTATCTACGAAGATCTCAAAAATCACCGAGAGATGGCTCTGGCCTTGTTGCAGTTACCAGCTCAAGGTAGTTCTCAAATATCCGTGTATGCCAGGATTCCTGAGACCGCAGCCAGATTGGGTACAAGACCCTGAATCAGATACGCTCGGAGCAAAAATGATGCCTAATCTGGAAATGGGCATGCATGTCCTTGAGAGCGGCAGCGATTGCAGGAAAGAGCCAACAGTCGGTTACCCACTGAGCCGACATCGCCGTCCGCAAAGAGAGCGCCCCAGTGATGCTACTCACCCGAGTGTGAAACAAAGCGGTAGTCGCCGTCAGCCTCGTGCGTTTGGCTGGCCGACTCCTGCTCACGAGCGCTCGCGAGCGCTCCGACCGCCAGCGCCAGCAGCAGCCGGCGGCCCTCCTCTGCCAGTTTCATGACGCCGCGAGCCGCGCCGCCGGTCTCTTCCGAACACCCACGCTGGCGTCGGCGGCTACCGCCTCATGGTCTGGAACGGGACGGACAGTCAGCGAGGCGCCGTGGCGCGAGACAGGCAGCTTGTGAAACGAGGGTTCGGGCACTGGGACCGGCGGGGCCCGACGCGTGTCGGTGCCGCGCTTAAGGCGGTACTGATTCGCGCAGAATACACCTCTCACATCCCCCATCAACCCCCCCCCCCCCTCCCTGGCCAAGTGATCCACCAGGACAGCCCAGCGCCAGGCCGGGCGGTTTCGCGGGGTAGCCCACTCCTGAACGAGTGGTCCAGCAGGACAGCCCAGCGCTAGGCCGGGCGGTTCCGCGGGGTAGCCCACTCCTGAACGAGTGGTCCAGCAGGACAGCCCAGCGCTAGGCCAGGCGGTTCCGCGGGGTAGCCCACTCCTGAACGAGTGGTCCAGCAGGACAGCCGAGCCGGCCGAGCGGGCCGGGCTCACGCCACCCTCCTGTCTGCGGATCTGGCCGGCACCCCAGCCACCGACGGCCGTTTCCAACGCAGGCTTTCCAATCCCGGGTCGTTTGGGGACGCCGTTCGGTGGGTTCGGCTGAACAATAGTGAATAAATTAGCAGTTATCGGCCCATAATCGGAACGTCGTCTCCGATAGGGCATGACGTACAATGTACTCTGGAGATCGGGCTGATGGGCGGGTTACACACTGCGTAATCGTGACCTTTTGATCGGCGCGCCCGTTGACTTGGTTAATTGCGACACTGAGGTACACACCTGTGTACACCTGAACAATGCAAACCAGTATCGGTTATATGATGGTGTCTGCATAGCAAGCCCGTTGGCCGCTTGTGCTGATGTGCTTTCATGTGCAGACGTGGCTTTCGGATGCCTTTAAGTCCGGTTGCAGCATAAACAGACGCGTGGTAGCCGATAGGGGACATAAAGGAACGTGTGCGCGCGCATTGTGAGATAAAATGACGCAGCCAGCGCACGGCTGGAGTTTTGATGGCATTGATGGCACGAGTGAGCATGCGTCCCTGATGCAGTGGGTGGAACGTTCAGCCAGCAAGCAACAGCTCAAGCCAAGTCAAGGCAGCTACAGACCGACTGGATTTAGGCTTCGTACCAACTGAAAGTGGTCATTGTCATTTCGTCAGCTGGACACAGGGCCAGAATTCTCTCCAGGGGGACGTCAAATCTTGCCCAAATGCCCGCGAATTTGGATCTGATTCCAGCAAAAGTACCCCGTGTCTAGTGCGCATCTCCTAGCTCTGGAGAGGGGGGTTTGGGGGTTGGGTGGGACATGAGCCCCGTGGCCCCTCGGTTACGTCCCCACCGTCAGCTCATAACCGTTCACATGCATTTGAGGGGCCCTGGGCCTGTACCACTGCGGCCAGCGGCGGCGGTCGTGATGCGCCATTTCGTCACCGACGCGACAACGCTCGTGCGCGGGCCCGGTGCACCACCGCTCACAAGCCAGTCTCGGCTCTGGAGCGGCCGGCCCGGTCGGCCGGGGTGCGCCCTGGCGGTCGGCCCGATCAGCCCGGGGTGCCCCCTGGCGGTCGGCCGGTGTACGGTCGGGAGCCCGGCCGCGCCCGGGTCGGAGGATCGGCCCGGGTGCGCCCTAGCGGTCGCCCCGGGCGGCCGGGGCGCGCCCCAGCGGCCGGGTGGCCCGCCGTCGCCTGTCGGAAGGGGCGGCGACCGGCGCGGCCCGCCCGGTCAGACAGGACCGAGCTGGGGGCGGGCCGAGGGGGCCCCAGCCAACACTTAGTTCGCGGTGATCGCGGTCGGTTTTCGCGTGCTCTCCGGCCTGAGGCTGTTCGTTCTGTTGTGATCTTGTCGTGCTGAGCGGCGCGGCTTTTGCGTTGATGTGGGTAGGTAATGAGTGGGTGCAAGTTTGTTTGCCTGGCGTAGTCGAACATCCCACCATTTCCGAACATTCCTGCCATGCACGAGCTGCATTTTCCTGGGCCGCCACTGACAGCAGAAGCCCAGACATGTCGGCTGATATCAGCAGAAAGCCAGACCGGTCGGCTGACATGAGCAGAACACACGGCAGCCGCCGCCGATCTGCCGGTGTCAATCAGCTCGTCCTGCTCGCGCCAGCACCCTCCATCACGCGACACAGCCGGCCAGTAACTGACACACACCCCCAGCCGCCGCCAAGGTCAAATAAACCCTTCCCTGCAGCTAACGACCCGCCAAACGTCTGCAGCACCTTGTTGTCGGCGCATGAGCCTTGAGCGCGCCAGAATCTGGACGCGACGCCCCGCGTGCATGTGACGGGGCGCCACGGCACCGATGGGTCTGGCTCGCCTGGCGCGATAGCACGCGGTATACGTTACAGTTCAGCGGCTCGCTGGCCCCGCAACTGTAATGTGACCACATGTAACGGCGGTTTTCCGGCAGCCGACACCGTGTCAATCACAGCGCCGTTAAATGTCATGCAACACTCGGCCTGTACCATGATTTGACCTAACACCGTTATCGCATTTAAGAAGGATACGTGTATATACTCGCTCTTCATATATATAATGGTACGGAAATAACACTTCAACGAAAGCTCATGAGATAACCTATCCATGGTGGTTAAGATCTGATAATGTGATATATATATATATATATATATATATATATATATATATATATATATATATATGTGTGTGTGTGTATGTATATCAAAGTAACGCGCTACGCAGCAAAATATCTCACGGCGGATACACACAAATATAATTTGCATATCGCTTCACCCACGTCACGACACACACAAGCACAAACAATCCGCCAGAACAGGGCGGTTCCGACGTTCGCTCTACGGAGCGGAGGCGGGAGTGCTGCCATATACGGGCCTAATGGCAGCGTCTCCAATCCGGCTGCGGCGAGGAGCCGGCTCCCACGCTTACGCCCGGAGGTGCTCCGTCAAACGGGCCTAATGACGGTGATTTGGAGGGCCGACCGGTCCCACTTCTGGTGCGCCGACCGTGCCGCGCCGCAGCCCAGGCTGGCTGATGGGGCCAGGTGAGGTGGGATGATGGGATGGGATGAGGCGAGGGACGATTGGGTACGGCGTGATGCGGAAACGGCAGCCCAACAACACATGATGAGATGACTCATTAATTCGTGGTTTTAGTCAGATGATGTGCTATGGTGCTGCTGGCTAAGTTATAAAATCATTGTAATTTGTTTTAAATCCTTCCATTTATGAATAATAACATATCTTGGTTTAACCAGAACATCATCTGGGTTTATGAGATTTCCAGCACCAACAATAGTGAAAGGTGGCCCAATACATACACAAGCAGTGCATCCAAAGAGCAGGACGTGTCTTAGAAGCGTGGACCTCCTGGAAGTACACCATCCATGTTCTCGACCACCGGAGGCACCGATGACTGGTTAGGCCACGCGGCTGTATCTGCACGACGGTAATCACTCGGCCAATTCCTATCACAGGACTTCGTCTTCCTTTGAACTCACCACCCGCCTTGTAGGCAGCAGCGTAATCTGCTCGCATGACATTAACCCCGCATTGCAGCGCGGCTCACTTCGAAGTCGAGTGGCGCCTGCCGCGCGACAGTCCATTTGTCATCATCTAGCCCAGAAACCGAGGACGATTTACCGGCCGCGCGTCTGACAGCATCTGCAGCGATCTGGCAGCATCACAAGCGGCACGGCGCGCCGTCAGCTCCCGCGCCACCGCCGCGTGAATGCTCCCTGCGCCTTGCACCTCTCCGCGCCCTCTGCAGCGCTCCCGTAACTCTGCCGCACGGCGCCGGCCTGTCACGACCGGGGCTTCATCCCGGCTGCCCCCGTGTCCGGCACCGCGACCGGGTCTTCATCCCGGCCGCCCCCGTGTGAGTCACCACCACCGGGCGTTCATCCCAACCGCCCCCTGTGTCAGGCACCACGACCGGGCGTTCGTCCCAGCCGCCCCCCGTGTCAGGCACCACGACCGGGCGTTCGTCCCAGCCGCCCCCCGTGTCAGGCACCACGACCGGGTCTTCATCCCGGCCGTCTCCTGTGTCAGGCACCACGACCGGGTCTTCATCCCGGCCGTCTCCTGTGTCAGGCACCACCACCGGGTCTTCATCCCGGCCGTCTCCTGTGTCCGGCACCACGACCGGGCGTTCGTCCCAGCCGCCCCCTGTGTCCGGCACCACGACCGGGCGTTCATCCCGGCCGTCTCCTGTGTCAGGCACCACGACCGGGTCTTCATCCCGGCCGCCCCCGTGCCAGGCACCGCCACCGGGCCTTCATCCCAATGGCCCCCCGCGTCGTACACCGCTGCAGCGAAACAGCCATGGCAATGGTCGCGACGAACTCCTTAATCAGGTGATGGCAGGGTGGTGCCAGTAGAGCAGTTATGTGAAGCGTCTCTGGTAACCATCAGCGATGTCTTTAGACAAAAACTCCAAAAACATCGAAGTCACGGGCGGATGGCGTCGACGAAGGTCGGTGGGCAATGTCAATCACCTCAAGACAACGACGGACAATGAGTTGCCGCCGGCCGGCTTTTGGAGGTACTGCGAAGCCATCATTCTCTCTACAAACCCCTGCCGCAGCCGTTTGTGTTGTCTTTAGCTGCGGTTTCCCCTCTATTTTCAGCATCCTGCGCGTGCGTATGAGCATGGCGGTCGGCAAAAACATAGTCATCCGTCTGTTCGATACGGACAGAACGGCAGGCCTGATTCTGGCCAGCCAGACTGGGTATCTCCCAGCCGGCGGGCCTCGTCCCCCGCCGCGCGGCCCGCCGCCGGTCTGGCCTGTTTACCGCCGGCACCAGCTGCCGCTCCCCACCCCAGCCGGGGCGAACCCCTCTAATCTGGAGGAGACACGGGTGCACGGGCGACACCCGAACCCCGCCGGCCCGTCACCGGCAGCACGGCCTGCTAGCAGTGGCGGCCCACAGTGGCGCCGTCCGTGAAGCTACACAGCTATAGCGTTGCTCATATGGCCGATGATGTTACTATGCCATACTGCTGAGGAGTGTATGCCGTCCGCTTTGTCTGGGACGCTGATGCACCCGTTTTAAGCTGCGTGTAGACAGCGGGCCAGTCAGTCACCGCTGGGTGTAAGTCGCGCTAGCAGACATCCAGACGAGTGCTAAGACAATGAATGCGGAGACACCAAGCCTGCGCCCGGCAACAGACGCACACAACCCGACTTGAGTAAGCGATGGACGCGAGGCAAACGATTACATGCCACTGTCAAAGACGCTTGAGGTCGCTAACACCAGAAGACGCAAACCCCTGGATCTGCGATACAACCTCTCCGAAATCACGTTGATGTATTAGCACCAAGCTGGCACGATGCAGTCGCAGTGCCGACATTTAAAATCAATTTGCTGTCGGCGTAAGATTACAGCCCATCATGGTCGTCTCGTCCGCGTTCTAAACATAGCCATGGCCCATTTCACGCCGTCTGAGCGCCAGCCATTAAAACAAAGGCCAGACATAAGTTAACAGCCTAAAAGGGATCGATAAAACATTTAACGAGTCCGGAATTGGTTGACACGAAATGCCCTTTTGGAGACAACCCGTTCAGCCCGTCGTTACCAGCCGACCGTCGTCAGACGTGACGGGTGGACGCCGCGCCGGACCAGCGCTCGGCGACCAGACCGGCCGGGCGGCGACAGCCAGCCTGCAGCAGGTCTGTGACGTCATCGCCGGCCGGTCGACCTCGCCGACCGGCCGGCGATGACGGGTCTGTTGCGGTCGCCACCGGGACCCAGCTCTGCAGCGCGCCGGCAGCGGTCACCGGATCGCGCCGACACGGAACGAGACGCGAGCAGCCGCTGACTCAGCGGTGTTAGTGAGCCGGGTTTGGCCCGCCAGCCTGTTCCCGGACATGCTCGGGAGTTCCGCTGATCCAGGCCGCAGTCAGCAAGCTACCTGAACGCCACTCAGCTCCGCTGGCTCTCGTTGGGTTGATCAATCATCGCTGATGCCGGCTCATGTCAGTGGAGTACAGGGCCAGCTCAGGTCAGGTCGCGGATGGCCAGCTGGCGCACAGACGAGCTCAGGTCAGGTCGCGGGTGACCAGCTGACGCACAGACGAGCTCAGGTCAGATCGCGGGTGACCAGCTGACGCACAGACGGGCTCAGGTCAGGTCGCGGGTGACCAGCTAGCGCACAGACGAGCTCCGGTCAGGTCGCGGGTGGCCAGCTGGCGCACAGACGAGCTCAGGTCAGGTCGCGGGTGACCAGCCGGCGCACAGACGAGCTCCGGTCAGGTCGCGGGTGGCCAGCTGGCGCACAGACGAGTTCAGATCAGATCGCGGGTAACCAGCTGGCACACAGACGAGCTCAGGTCAGGTCGCGGGTGACCAGCCGGCGCACAGACGAGCTCAGGTCAGGTCGCGGGTGACCAGCCGGCACACAGACGAGCTCAGGTCAGGTCGCGGGTGACCAGCCGGCGCACAGACGAGCTCAGGTCAGGTCGCGGGTGACCAGCCGGCGCACAGACGAGCTCAGGTCAGGTCGCGGGTGACCAGCCGGCGCACAGACGAGCTCAGGTCAGGTCGCGGGTGACCAGCTGGCGCACAGACGACTCCAGATAAGATCGCGGGTGACCAGCTGGCGCACAGACGAACTCAGGTCAGGTCGCGGGCGACCAGCTGGCGCACAGACGAGCTCAGGTCAGGTCGCGGGCGACCAGCTGGCGCACAGGCGGACGACCTCGTCCCGTGTGTTTACCTCCGCCACGCTGATATCGACAAACAATTAGTCGAGGCGACGGGCGAGGCGATGCCAGCGACGATAGGGCGGCCCGGTGGGCGGCGACCGGAGACCGGAGAAATGGGGGACAATTATCCGCCATTGACGTCGGTCGGTTATCGGACCGACATCTCTCACGCCGGGCAGTCGCCGGTGGCGTCACCTCACGCCAGACAGTCGCCAACGGCTATGGCTCATGCCGGACAGGCCGGTCATCGCTCTTACGCGCGGCAGCACAGCCGGCCAGCCGGACCCGGTCGCCCGGGAGCATGATCCGGACGGTCCAGGGCCGGCCCCGCAGTCCGGGTCCAGTTCTAACGGCCCGAGGCCAGCTCAGAACGGGATCGGCCCCGACAATCCGGTGTCAGTCCCGACAGTCCGGGATCGGCTCCGACAGTCCGGGATGAACTCCGACAGTCCGGGTCGGCTCCAACAGTCCGGGGTCGGTCCCGACAGTCCGGGGTCAACTCCGACAGTCTGATGTCCGCCCCGACAGTCCGGGGCCAACTCCAACAGTCCGAGGTCGGCTCTCCGACAGTCCGGGGTCAACTCCGACGGTCCGATGTCCGCCCCGACAGTCCGGGGTCAACTCCGACAGTTCGGGTCGGCCCCGACGGTCCGAGGTCAACTCCGACAGTCCGGATCCGCCCTGACAGTCCGGGGTCGGCCCTGACAGTCCGGGTCAACTCCGACAGTACGGGGTCGGCCCCGACAGTCCGGGTCCGCCTCGACAGTCCGGGATCAGCCCCGACAGTCCGGGATCGGCTCTCCGGTAGTCCGACCCTGGGGCCGCTTCAGGAGGTCGGGCAGGACTACGCTGACCGGGCAGGTGTGTGTGATGCCCTCCGGCGGGCCGAGCATTTGCCGCAGCCCTTATCAATGCCGAAGCTGAGCAAACATGTCGGCAACACCTGCCGATATGGCGCGTCCACGGCGAGCTCAGACCACGATCAATATTTTCCGACAGGGCGTGCCCCAGATACCTTGAGTCTGGACGAATGTCTGCCGACATGGCGTGTCTCAGAGTTATCAGGGGTACGTTAGCTGCAGCGCCCATAAGATTTGGATTTGATACGGGCTGTTTATGTTTGGCCTGATGGTGTTGTCAGTCTTCTCAGAGGATAAGAGGAAAGAGGAGCGGCAAATCCGGCGAAGAAAGCGGAGCTAGGGGTAATGCTACGGTGTGTTGTGCATTGGCGGAGGCAGCTGGCCTGAAAACAGTGTTGCAAGATAAATTACCAGTGGCTAAATTTGCTCATAACAAAGTACTGCCCAGCATACGCAAAGACTGTCCAATACAGCGCCTCTAGTCGCAAACGCCATTCCGCCGCTGGTGGCCGCTAGAGCGAGCATCACGTCATCATAAAGAATGGGCTATAAATATTCCCCGTCATTGCCACAACAAGTTTGTCGTACACTGGTTTATCACCAATGGCAGTTGGAGACAAAGAGACGGAGAGGCGGCTGCGGACGTGGCCCCCAAAACGCCGGCCCCGCTGCCTGCCGAGGACTGTGAGGAGCACGGTCGCTCTGCCGGGCCCGTGCTGCAGCGTGGGAGCTGATACGATCACCCTGGGCTACCCAGAGAGGGAGAGAGTGCTGGTCGCGCATTCAAAATCCGCGACCCTCCGGCAGGTTGACTCGTAAAACAGCGGCCGCGGGATGAGCCGTGCCCACGCGACAGGAAGCGCCGCGGCGCGCGCCGTGGGAGACACGCGAACATGACGGCCTGGTCGGCAGGAGACCGCCCCGTCGGCCCGAGGGCAGGAAGCGCCGCGGCGCGCGCCGTGGGAGACACGAGAACATGACGGGCTGGCCGGCAGGAGACCGCCCCGTCGGCCCGAGGGCAGCGCCCCACCACGTGCGCCCCAGATGTGGCTGGCGGCGCCCCGCCGACGCCGACTCAAGGCTGGCCGCACGGGCGCGGGATGGCGGCGTGCGAGCCCATGGGGCGGCGGGCGGGTGACCGCTGATCGACGACACCGACGACCCAGCCCGGTCAACGGACCAACGGGCATGCGGCTTTGATACCCGTACGCCTCGCTCACAACGCATGGCAGCCATCGCGTTCGGCTACGATGAAGGTTGAGCACGTGACAAATTTTAGTTAACGTCGCCACGTGTGCTTTAATTGATTGATTGGTTAATTGATTGATCCGGAAACAATCGTATCGGAATTGACTGCGAGAAAACGGATAGATCAACTCATAAGAGACGTGTGCGGCTAACAGTAGTGCGTTTTTTTATCTACCCAGGGCTGTCACTCGTAAATGTCCATTTGCAAGCCATGCAGGTCTGGGCTAAACAGATGCCGCGGTGAACCAGGCTCGCAAAGCATCACCCGTGAGTTCGGATGCACCGCACCAGGGCGGTGGACTGACGAGTTCGATGGCATATTGAGTGCGGGGGAAGCTTGCTGAAAGTGGCTTCCAATGGGGAGACGTAGCTTCATTGCTGTAGGTCAGTGCAACTCATAACGTTTACGGTTCATTGGTTTGTGAAAATTCAGGACGGTCGACGTGCCAATAGTGCATGCCTTCAGAACGAGTTTGGCAATCCATGGCCGGCTCGCGTGGAGTACGGAGCACAAACAACTGAATGACCGCCTCCAGAGGTCACGCGCGATTCACAAACACAAGTTCCAGGCCATATGACAACACGTATCGAGTTTCCCAACGTATGTTAGTTAACAAGTATCGATCTCGCGATGTTAGAGTCACTGGAGACGCGGCCTGAAACACCGCCCGTGGTCGCGCGGACTCCACCCACCCGCCCGCCACCGCGCCAGGCTGAAGCGAGTCATGCCCACCTTTAAACACGCGTTTATCCTCTCGCGGCTGCCATGTCCAGGGAGGCCGACGCCTTTCTCGCAGCCGCAGCTCGTCGCAGCACCGCGATCCCACGCTGGAGTTCCCGTGCGGAGGCTCGCCAGCCGCAGTCGCGTCTCCCCACCGCACCACAACGGTCCACCCGACACGCGCGCCACCGGCTCGGGTCTGCCCGCGCCCGCGCACGCCGCCACCTGGCCCGCCGCGGGCTGGAATACCGCCGCGCGAGCACCCTCTCGCGGCGGCAGACGCCACCACGGGGGAGACGCGCACGGCGCCGGCCCCCGCAGAGGCGGCGCCAGGCACAGCACTTTGGAGGACGTTACTCGAGGGGAAGGTGATGTGAACAGACGGATCATGTTTGGACAGCGTGTCCATGCTAAAAAGAGGTGGTCCCCGAAACCGTCGCCGCAGACACCATGCCTTGACGCGGCCCTGCGCGGTCCTCCGCAGCCGCGGCGCTGCCCGCGGTCTGCGCCGCAAGGCGGCGTGCGTCGCGACATTCATGAGATGCGGCAGTGACAGAGGGGTGCGCTCCACCCTCCTGGGAGATACGGAGCGCCGTGCTGGCGGCCCCGGCCCGGCAGGACAGCGGGGCGGTGCGGGACAGGGCTTCCCACGCCAGGACCTCTGCGGAATGTTTGTTTTGGTCACGCTGCCGAACCTCAGCTGTGAAGAGTGTTTACGCTGTCGCGACGGGTCGTGACGATCGCCCCTTCTGATTTTACCCAAGGTCGCATACTTTGCCCACAGTGCATCTATGGCAAGACGACTCAGGGGATGTGTCTCATTCTTCCGAAGGCTAAATACCGCACATCAGCGGTAGCGTGTGTTGTTCCGCGTCAACGGGTGCACATGCATCAGCCAATAGGCCGCGCTGATTCCCGCCAGTTTGTGGGCGTGGACAAAGCTTCGAGGGCTCAAGCGAAGCCGGGTTTCCGGTCTTCTCTCAATACTACAGGTCACAGAGAGGTGCCGCTCCGCTGTCGGAGTGCCGTTCCCTGAGCCGTATGGCAATTAGGATTATGTGCGGAGAAACAACTGACTAATCAACTCATCTACGCACAACGCGCATCAACAGTCCGGAGCGGCTTCAGGGGGCAACAGGAGCGGCTGCTCTAGGCGATAACAGGAGCCGCTGCCCATGGCCGAAGTAGACACGCCGTGGCAGGTGGGCGCAGTTTCGGGTCAGCGGCCAGCGGGTCAGGTCGCCGAAGGTCAGCCACCGGTCCACCGGCCGTCAATGACCGGCCGAGGGCGGCAGCAGGGGACTCAAATACTAGTTTGCTGGTGGTTGGTTTTTATGGGGGTTGATGAACCTTTGCCATGACTAAGCTGTGGTGGGGAAATAAGTTTGAATTACAGCTGAGAGCACTAGCGCTGGGATGGCTGCTAACAGCGGGAACCGATGAGTCGCTCTCCTTTCTCGGTCGTTTCTTTTAAAGGGAGTAGCCCACCTTTTTGTGCGATTCATTTATTGTTACATAAGACGCGTAGGATTGATCAGCAATGACACTTTTTTCTAAATCCTTCTGAACAGCTCAGAATTTTGATTTCAAGCAGCCGACCCTGCGGGAGAAATTTTCTTTGACTCCCTGCTCACTGCTATGAAAGAAGTGCCTTTCACTTTCCTCGAATTTTCAACGTATGTGTTCTTTAATGTCTGCAACATTGCTATGTGTCAAAATGTTTGTGTGACAAATTATATGAAAGCTTGAAACCCTCTGCTCAGACAAAAAGATAGACGAGCATGAATCTATCATTTCACGATTTTTTGAAAAAAACGAAGCAAGTTCAACGAAACATTGAAGTGGGTTGAATAACTTGTCGGGCGATTAATGCTCATGTTTAATGTCACATGCGTGCCTGCTACCGCTCATTTCTTGCGCCGGATCTCACAAGCGAGTTAAACAGGGACTTTTCTCTAACTTTCAAGTCCATCCACAAGTAACGTGTCTTTCAAGCATGAATTGGAACGCATTCATGAAGCCGCAATATTGTGCAGCGCCACCTATATGACCTGCACTGACGCCACCTATATGATCGCATCACCACAGGAGAACAGGACATTGCGGTCTCTGCCCATAAACGGTCTCCCACCCACGTCAGCACGACCTAAACCGTTGTGTTGCACGACTGCCCCTCAAGACTCGGAGACAGGCGCAGACTGAATCTGGCCGTGTGGGCAGACTGGAATGGCCGACCCACGCCACACGGCACTTTGTGCGGATCCTCGCGGAGAATGTGGCACGGACATGCCCCTGGGGCTCGGTTCGAAGATAACAGTTCGCACGAACGAACTACGCCGGCATAAAGAGCGAACGCAGTTGCCCGTTAACAGGCATGGTTAAGATAAAATCTGTATGGCAGGAGTGTGTATGCAAAAGTTTGCACGCGAAAGTTCGTAAGTCAATGCTTGCATGGTCAAGGCCTTGGTCTAGGCAAAGCAAGTAGCAAAATATTCGTATTAAGAAAATTTGGTCGGAACAAAAGGTTGTATGAAAATTTCACATGAATTAGTTACATACGCAATTGTACGTAAGTAATTGCACGCATACATTTGTTCGTAAGGGACTGAGTATTTTTTTTACAATAGCGCGTAAGCACAATTTTGCAATCATTAATCGTGTGGTGATTTAAGTATCACGTCAGTATGAATAATGATGCTAAAGGTGTTCTAGGACAGAGTAAACACCCACGTAATTAATCATGCAATATCAGCTTTACCAGCGTACAGTTTAAAATAATACCCCCAGGTAATGCAGGTTCGGGTACATCAAGGCCCTTACGAAATCGGATGCATGAAAACGGGTACTGGGGTGCGCCTTTTCTCTGGACCCTGGATTACTTTAAATGAGCGATCATACACCGGGAGTCACTGCCGCGTCTTCCCACCGTATTCCGCAAGCGAGCTGGCTCCTGCCGCGGCCGTCAGCTGGCGTCAGTGGCGCGTCCAGGAGGCGTTGGGCGGGGGCGTCGACAGAGGCGTCATCAGGGCGGGGGTTTGACTAGAACTGGAGCTAATCATACCGTTTGTCCTGAGGGTGATCTACGGCGGATAATAAGTTTCATGCTCTCCTTTTTATGACCTCCGATCCCTTATATCCCAGGGGCATTTTGCACTTCATTGATTCGGGTTGGTTTGCTGGCCGCCGAAAGATTTTCCATATCATGTCATGGAGAACTGGAGCTAGTCGTTCCGCTTATCCTGACCGATGCAATGATCGCTGTCCACTGCCATCTCCTACCCCCCCCCCACCCCCCCCCCCCCCCCCCCCCCCCAGGAGGTGGCGGCCCCGCAGTGGCGATTCATCCGGCCCTGGCACCAAGGGAAGGAATCTTCATTTGAACTTGCCTTACACATCTGCATACGATATTTGGCGCATGCACTTTACCAAACTAGCCTTATCCCTGACGAACATTTGCATACAAACTTCGCGTGCTTGCGTGATGCATTGGCACACGAACTTTTGCACACGTGCTTTTATCACACGAACTTCATCCTGACGAACTCAAGACGTGCGAACTTTATCCAAGGGATAGTTGTCATACAAACATCTTTTTCACGTACTTCTATCCCAGCCGTTCACTTTGGAGCAGGGTATTATGCCTGATATCCCAACTTTCCCCTGAATTTTTACTAGTCCTTAGGTTTGAGACACTTAATTTCGTTACCAGAAAATATGAGAAAGACTTAAGAAAACGAAAAGATCATTGGAAGACTGGACATTTGCTACCTGTTGGCAATACCGGATTTGGGCTATACGTATATAATTTTGCTGCATGCATTTGGGCATCAAACCCACGTTAACAAAACAGATCAGCTTTGCCCGCGATATGAAAGAAGTTTGATTACATATTCGATAAAAAACACGATATTTCCATGGCGTTTCCATGTTGTCCTCGCAAACTTTGACGTTGATATCTCCGCCTCGAAAAATCATTAAACAAACTTCAAAGGCCGATTGCATATACAAGCTCACGTAAGTTTGTATATACCACCGGCCTGTGCTTGTGATCGTCGATAAGAGGCCGACGTGAGATAAATACGTCGGTAAGGTGGTGAGAAGATCGTTTGAACTCAGCCTCATTCAGTGCGCCGAATCGTTCGCGCCTTCTCACTAAGAGGGTATCGTCACCACTTCACCTCTGCGACGCGCTACCTTATCATCCTCGCGAGCACGTGCCTCCCCATATATCGCACTGCCCATCTGCATCAGCTGATCCGCTGTTGCCGATCAGCTGACCTGTATGAGCTGGTGCGTCACAGCAGCCACTCAGCCGAGCGCACAAGTCCTTGAGCTTTATTACCCGCGTCATCCCGCGTGCTCGGAATCATGGCTGTACATCACCGGTGCGCTGGGCCGGCTCCAGACGCAGGCGCTCGTCAGGCGCGAGGACCGCGTAGGGGCACACCGGGCGTCGTGCATCAAGACTGCCGCCAGCTCTGTTCCATCCGTGTCCATGGCTCGCGGCCAAGTGTCGACCCGTGTACCACGTAACCCCGAGACGGGTACATTGCTGCTCCTAGGGTGCAGGAGCGCACAAACGGGCGTTTTCGTGCTGGGCGATCTGATCGTGAATCTGATCTGCCCCTGATCTGATCTGCCCCTGATCTGATCTGCCCCTCCACAGGCGCCCGGTGCGTCACTTCAGGCTTTCAGGCCGCTCCTGTTGGTGACGTGTAGCGATGGTTGATAGGTCGTATTGTCATCCTGCTTGTCTCATGCATGAGATGCAAACCTGAAAACCAATTCCCATGCAAAGTTTGGCATGCATGCATGCATGCATGCAGATCAAGGCCTACCTAGCTGATGCTTTTCCAAACATGTACGACGTTTCTGTTTCATTTTGCACTTCTGATAATTCCAGCTTAAAACAGTGTAATCCATTTGTGGCATTTTTCAGAAAGGTTTCGGGGAGCAAAGAAGACATGGTGCCCCTTTTCTGAGTGTCTGGGGGCGCAGCCGGAATGTCCCCCCACCCCCTGCCTCCGAATACGGCAGTGGCAATTAGTGTCCAGCCTCTTACCTGGTGGCATCTTCGAAGCAAAGGACTAGCTCAAAGCAACCAAATCCGCCAAAATTGGCAAGGACCCGGACGGCATTGAACTCACTGATGGTTACACCACTGTCTGGGTACCGTGTGGAGAATGCTGAGACACGTGGGGATCCCCTCACACATGCGACTGCTCTCCATCGGCTGTCTCATCTCACCGAGTGCCAAGAGGCCGCTTGCCGAGGCACCCCATTAATGCCTTCCCACGAGCTCCATTGGCGCTGCCTGCGGCGGCTGTCCCGTGCCTCGACTGGAGTTCGTGCGGCCGCTGCGACCTGCGCCACGTTTGCCGCAGTCGGCCCAGGCATGCGGCGGGTGGTGGGCTACAAAGATTCTGTGATGCGATGGTGGCTGATGGCCTTGCTTTATACGTCTGTTGCGCAGTGCATGGGAAGGCGGACCATCCCGGCCTGACTGCCATAGGCGGACCACCTTGGCCTGACTGCCATAGGCGGACCACCCTGGCCTGACTGCCATAGGCGGACCACCCTGGCCTGACTGCCATAGGCGGACCACCCTGGCCTGACTGCCATAGGCGGACCACCCTGGCCTGACTGCCATAGGCGGACCACCTTGGCCTGACTGCCATAGGCGGACCACCTTGGCCTGACTGCCATAGGCGGACCACCCTGACTGCCCTTAGGCGGACCACCCTGGCCTGACTGCTATAGGCGGACCACCCTGGCCTGACTGCCATAGGCGGACCACCCTGGCCTGACTGCCATAGGCGGACCATCCCGGCCTGACTGCCACAGGCGGACCACCTTGGCCTGACTGCCATAGGCGGACCATCCCGGCCTGACTGCCATAGGCGGACCACCGTGGCCTGACTGCCATAGGCGGACCATCCCGGCCTGACTGCCACAGGCGGACCACCTTGGCCTGACTGCCATAGGCGGACCATCCCGGCCTGACTGCCATAGGCGGACCACCGTGGCCTGACTGCCATAGGCGGACCATCCCGGCCTGACTGCCACAGGCGGACCACCCTGGCCTGACTGCCATAGGCGGACCACCTTGGCCTGACTGCTATAGGCGGACCACCCTGGCCTGACTGCCATGGGCGGACCACCGTGGCCTGACTGCCATAGGCGGACCACCCTGGCCTGACTGCCATGGGCGGACCACCGTGGCCTGACTGCCATAGGCGGACCACCCTGGCCTGACTGCCATAGGCGGGCCACCGTGGCCTGACTGCCATAGGCGGACCACCCTGGCCTGACTGCTATAGGCGGACCACCCTGGCCTGACTGCTATAGGCGGACCACCCTGGCCTGACTGCCATGGGCGGACCACCCTGGCCTGACTGCCATAGGCGGACCACCGTGGCCTGACTGCTATAGGCGGGCCACCGTGGCCTGACTGCCATAGGCGGACCACCCTGGCCTGACTGCTATAGGCGGACCACCCTGGCCTGACTGCCATAGGCGGACCACCGTGGCCTGACTGCCATAGGCGGACCACCCTGGCCTGACTGCCATAGGCGGACCACCGTGGCCTGACTGCCATAGGCGGACCACCCTGGCCTGACTGCTATAGGCGGACCACCCTGGCCTGACTGCCATGGGCGGACCACCCCGGCCTGACTGCTATAGGCGGACCATACCGGCCTGACTGCCATAGGCGGACCATCCCGGCCTGACTGCTATAGGCGGACCACCCTGGCCTACCATACGCACAGCACTGCCATAAGCACAGCACGCTCAGCGTGCAGAACATTCTCAAGGTATGACTCGAGAATGCCTAGTTATCCGCAATCTCTCACATGCGAATGCTCTTTGTGCAGTTGTGATTTAAAGCGCTTGGCTTGGCTTAAATATCTTCACTAATTTTTGGCATCTAAGACGGTTTTATGTGACATGTTTGCCACAGCAGCGCCAAAAAGTAGCGCGCATCGGAGGGCGCTGCATAAACATACCGCTTCTCCACCTTTTAAAGACACACCGGATACCCTTGCATCCCAGCTGGTGTGCCGAACGGTCTGGCGGGAGCTAAGATCGATGTTGTGTGATTATCTCTCCAGTGTGCCACATCTGCATCAGCAGAGCTCAACTAATTGGCTTGCGCAAGTATGAAATGCCGTGATTAAATCGAGACGCTCGTCTGTTTGTAGTGTTTCAGAGTATTTCAAGGTGAGACCAATGGGATTTGCGAACATTGGCATGACGATGTACACTGCCATGGCCCGTTGATCGGCGGCACAGTGAGTTGACGCACTACGTCACGTTGTCTTCTGTCGCCGTGCCGCTGTCTTCCTTTTCTGTTGTGCCTGGGTGTAGACGTTTTTAAGAAAACGTGACGCACGTCGTCACGCTCCTTTTATGGAGCGCCAGCGGCTGCATTGACCACATTAACGGTCAGCGGCATGGCGTAGCCGGGATTTCTGCTGATGTGGCTGACTGCTGTGGTGATGCGGCGTTGTGACGCTGCATCGCTGTTTTTCCGTACCGCTGTACCACCGCCGTACCGTTGTACCGCCGCTGTACCGCTGCGCCGTCGCTGTACCGCTGATCATCTGCGCACTAGTGTCCATGCCTGCAGGGACCTGCCCGTCTGTCACAGTACCGCTGTGCCCCAGTGCCCCAGTGCCCACATTTAGGCGAAGCTGTCGTTTTGCTGCCGAATCGCGGAGCCGCCATACCGCGCCGCCCACGTCTCCCGAGAGATGTCGCTACGGTCGACGGCCGGTCGTTGGTGGCGTGTTTACCCGGCCGCGCCGCCGCCGGGGCCGAGGCCAGCCCAGCGTGCCGTCGGACGCCGCCCCAGTCGGTCAGAGCGTGCCGCGCGCGGAGGAGCGCGGCGGGACCGTGACGCGCGCGTGGGCAGCAGTGGGCGGGCCGAACGGGCCGGTCCGACCGGCTGAGGAGCGCCGAGGCGGCGGAAGTGGGCTGCGACATTGGTTTTTGCACGCCAGAGCGCGGACTGGAGCCGGCGAGGAGCGGCCGCATCGAGGAGAGGTCACGCGTCGGTCTGGAGAGGCGGACAGTCGTGTCGGGGGGGCTGTAGCGGACGGCTGTCGCTCAGATAAGCCGGTGAGTCTAGTGTCGACTCGTGCGAGCTGGGGAGCCCAGCCTGAACTGCACCACCGGCAGGACCATGTCTCAGCCGAGTGGTGGGCGGACTGGGAAGCCGCGAGGCGGCGCGGTCCGTGTGGGCACCAGTCTGCCGGCTCGCGCCGTGGAGGCGAGCCTGCCGGCGCGCGCGAAGACAGCGGCCAGTCAGCAGCAGACGGGCTCGGAGATCGACCGCCTGCGCCAGGAGTTCCGGCGACGAACCGGCAGCGACTCCGACGACGAGTTCGAAGAATTCGTGAACAAAAGCCGCCAGCGCTTCCAGAACATGCTCGCAGACGGCGGCCTGCGTGGCATGCGGCTCTCCCAGGACGACCCATTCCGGCAGATGCTCGGCTCGGGTCACCTGGACGCCGGCTTCGCTGACGGCGCATTTGCATTTGCCAAGGCGCGCCCAGCGGCGCTCAAGGACCAGGCACCTCCGCCCAGCGCGCGGCCGCCCTCGCTCAAGGCCTCCCCGTCGGCGTTCGGCGATCGTCCTTCACTCCTCGACGGCCGTCTCTCCCTGCTGAATGGCGGCTCGAGTCTGCTGAGCTCGCGCCCGGCCGGGGCGTCCGACGACGGGGCGCTGGACAGCGCGCTGATGACCCGCTTGGGGGGCGGCTCGGGCGCGCTGTCGCCCAACGGGCTGGGCTCGCTCGCCGCGCGGCGCGGCGGCGGCCTGGCCGCGACGCTCTCCTCCTCCAGCGTGCAGCAGACTTTCCAGACGTCGACGTGCAGCACGACGATAACGTCGCGCGGCGGCGGCGGCGCCGGCGAGACGAGCGTGACGCGCGTCAGCCGGCAGCAGAAGCTGGACCAGAGCTCGCGCGACGGCGTCGCCAGCGTGCAGCAGCACAGCCAGCAGAAGGTCGAGGCTGCCACCGTCACGCAGAAGAGCGGTCGCACGCGCGTGGACGCGCGGCGCGCGGAGCTCTCTCAGCGGCGCACGGCCGGCACGCGCGCGGATGGCACCGCCGAGGTCAGCCAGGAGGTCAGCGCCTCGGCCGCCACCCGGCGCGCGCTGTTCGAGCAGGCGGACGACGGCGGACCGGCCAAGCAGGTGTCCCTCTCGGGGGAGGACTTCAAGGTGCGGGCGCAGCTCGGCATGCGGCAGACTGCCGTCGGCGATGGTGGAGGGGGCCAGCTCTGCCCCAGCGGCGGGGCGGTCAGCGGGCCGCTCTGGCGCTTCTTCGACATGGGACCGCTGATCCAGCCGCCGGGCATGCGCATCAGCGGCAGGATCGCCATCCAGGCCTCCCACAGCGCCTTCAGCAGCAAGGACGGCGGCATGCCCAGGTCAGTGTTCGCCTGCGGGCCGACCGCCGCGCCATGGCGCCGGTATGTCACCGGCGGCGCTATCAGCTTTCCGCTGTCGATGTGGCGAGTGGGCGAAACACGCGATAACGTCGCGCTAAAAATGTGGGCTCGTGGATCTCGGGGTCTAGCCGACTGATAACAGGTCGAGTGTGCATGGGGAAGAGAGATGTGGTTGGCACGAGCTGCTGGCGCCGACTGCTCGTGGTATTTGTGATGCTATCGTTTTGCAGGGTCCATGCCACTTGTATCATACAGAGGAAGGTATTTTAAGCAGGTGGTGCCAAGTGTTCCTGGCCTCATCTTGCTCCGATCGCACCCTGACTTCAGATGCCATGCTCAGAGGAGACGGCGAAAGACAAAGGTGCAATGCATCCCCAATGGCATAATCGCTGCAGAATGCCCAAGATGACAATTATCCACCTTGGCACAACACAAGTGGAGAAGACAGGTCTGACCAATCAGAGGCGAGCAGGATCACGATTTTGCTGCATTGTGATTCAGTGCCGTAAAATATGACTTTTCCATACCTCATAATCAAAGCATGCATAAGGAGCAAAATGTCCGGGTGCTATCTCGGTACTGCTCCGCTTTCTCTCCCAGGCTTGCAGTCCCGTTCCAAAACCGAGCTCCGCATCTTCCCCTCCCTCCCCACGCGGTCGGGTGGTGTGCGTTCCACGGTGGACGGTGGTGTTACGAACAACAATTTTTAGCTTTCCCATCGGCCCCCCAAATCTGGGCTCTGGTTACAGCCTGCTCGGCCACATCCCGATTCGGAGTTTTATGCCGCTTAGCTGGGCGCTCGCCAACGCCAAACATCGTCGTGTACGTGCTCCAGAGTATCAAGGACCCATATCGTATCCCAGCACATAAAGTGCTGGCCGACCGAACAGGTAAAACATGTGCGAATATGCCGGATATGGCCGTATAATCAGACCAGGAGATATATTCACTCCCGCTGAAGACGTTTGCGAGCACGTCTCAGCAGCGTCGGAGACGGACACGCAGAAAACACAACATGAAAGACAGACCATTTACCAGCAGCCACCTCGAAGTGGAAGAGCATGTCGGACCGCCCAGTGATGTGACGTCTGTCCAAAGCATGCCCAGGACGCAGTCGAACCCAGCCACAACAATACCGAGCGGCCTCAACAGTCATCCGCGCCGGTCGGTTCGTCCAAGCCCGGTGATGCTCCGGGCACCGGGCCGCCACACGGTCCGTGGCAGGTTTCACGACTGCTCGTGATGGCCTCGGGTACATCACGACTGCTCGTGATGGCCTCGGGCACTGGATCTGTAGTCCGCGGACAGGCTCAAACATAGACGCAAACATAGAGCGCTCCTTGTAAGGTGCAATTAAGCCCACAACAACCGTACAATAAGATAAGGTAATTCGTGGAATTGGACTGGCCCATTGGTGTAAAGCTGTTGTTTTATCGAGCATGCACTTAAGTTTCATCTAATGGCATTCAAACTCCCAAATCTTAGCAGCCCAATTGCTCCCAGTGCACTAGTACACGCGTGACACGCAACCTCGGTCTCGCATAGCGTTCTCCGCTCCGGCCCGCCTTCACCCCGCCTCGACCCGTCTCCGCCCACCTTGTGGTCGGCGCGCCGCCTGTTTACGTCTCGCCGAGTCACGGGCGGGCAAACGCCTCGTTTTTCAATCGGCCGAGCTGATGTATTCGCTGTGCCGGAGATCCGGCCCGTTTCCCGCGGTCGCCGTCGCGGTCAGCGCGCGCTGTTGTTGTGGAAGGGCGGGTCACCGAGGCGCCCGCAGTCCGCGCGGGCGCACCCACCCGACTGCAAATGCGCGCTGTCTGCAGAGCGATCCCGCCCGGTGGAGAAGCTTCACAGCGCTGGCGGAGCCGGCTCTGGGTCGGGCTATCCGTCCGCGACATGGTGCAAGCGCATCAGACGCTTTCTGGAGCCGCATGCAACACGAGTGAGACGAGGCTTTCTAGTGCGCCGGCGGCCCCGCCTGGCGAGTCTGTCTCCGCCACGGGAGTGCCGTGTGATTATCCGGGTCCCGGGGTGCGGCCCTACACAGCCGACTGTGCTGGTGACGCAGGCAGCGCTGTGGGTGGGAGTGGCGGCCGGTAGGCGGCTAGCTGCTGATGCGTACCATTGAAGCCGTCGCTCCGGTAACGAGGTCACGACTCTTGGACGGTGATTGGCCGTGAAGGGTACGCTGCAGGCCCCCTGAAACGCATGGCTCTGAGAGGGCTCACAAGGACGCTTTGGAAGAATTTCCCACACCCCGGGCGGTGCCGAAGAAATTCCTCCAGTTCCACACGAGTGACAACATTTGCTCAATACGACTGCGCTTAGGCAACCGTGTTTTGGTAACATTCCTTTCAGCATGCAATCCACACCCAGGCGCGTGACCCCTGTAGGTCACAGTAAAACGTTTTTTCCGCATCCACAGCCAGCACGCGACCGCGGCCCCAATAGTAAGCTCGAAGGTAGCATAGCCACTTTGCCATGCATCCTACCAGCGGAGCACGCTGCCTCGCTCGGTCCTGATTTGTCTCAGGTCGAGCCAGCAGCACCTAGTGCCAAAGTGCATCCGATTTATGACTGCGCCCCGTGCTTACACGGAGTTTATCGGCAAGATAGCTTCTATCGAATGCCATCGTATCGATGCGGTTCACCCGCTGCCAACGGCCTTCGCAGGGCTTATCCGCAATTGTCATCCCCATCGCACGCACACACCCGGGGAGGCGCACGCACACACCCGGATGCTACATACGCGCACGAATGGGTGATGCGCACGCACACACCCCGCTGATACGCGCGCATACGCCTGGGTGATGCCGCATACTCGTATTGGCCCAATCTCATTGAGGGGCTCTTTGGTATATCATCGCTCACGTGTCGCTGACTGGGCAACGGTGTATCATTTCTGAATATCTAGATGTTAACAGTGTGTTTGTTTTACTTATATCTCCCGGTACCACACAAAACGAACACACGGAAGATAAAACGGGTAAATCGTGTATTCCTACATCCAGCTTGTAGCGTTTTCGCGTAAATTGATCATCCGGGAGAAAGACCTAATTCCGTGGGTACTGGAATATTTTGCTGATTCGTTGAATAAACTGATTACCTGAGACTTCAGAGACCCGTGGATCTGACAGGGTAAGTGGTGGGCGGATTCTGGGATCGGCGGAGCCGAGCACAAGAGATACCCCGGGCTACGGGCCGACACCTTGTTTACACGGTCGGCCGCCAGTTGTTTGCCTTGTCTTGACTTCACCTGAGTGATCGCTTTGTTTCTGTTGACCGGGAGTGGCGGCGGTATTCGAGAGTGACCTTTTGCCTTGACCTTCGCCGAGGTAAGTCACCCGCAGCTGATAGTAGCTTGTTTGACTCTTAAGTGTTCACGTCTCATCGCCTTTCCATCCCGAGCTAATCATTCGATGGGCGGTAGCTCGTTTGCCATTTGTCCGACCAAATCGAACTGCAGCCTCACTACACAACGCTGTCGGCCTGTCTGTCGACCAGTCGACTGCTGACCATCCACGGTCGCCGCAAACATCCAAAACACGGCACGAGGGCGCCAGCACCGTGACGTAGCAGCGCCACCACACACGCCAGCAGCTGACGTCGCGTGCATCCCCCGCATCGGCGCGTTCACGGCTCGCTGCTCGGCGGCTGGGCGGCGCACGCCGCGTCGGCCGGAGGCTGCCCTCCGCCCCCGCCCTCCGCCCCCGCCGCGACGGGGAGGGGGTGACTCATCCCTCTCCGAACTCACGCCACACCGCTGCCGTCACACGCGGCCCAGCTGGACCGCGGCGGTGACGTAACGCGGCGGTGACGTGACGCGGCGGTGACTTCCGCAGCAGTGACGTGACGCGGCGGTGACTTCCGCAGCAGTGACGTGACTCGACGGTGACGTGACGCGGCGGTGACGTGACTAGGCGGTGACGTCCGCGGCAGTGACGTCCGCGGCAGTGACGTGACGCGTCAGTGACGTGATGCGGCGGTGACGTGACGCTACGGTGACGTCCGCGGCAGTGACGTCCGCGGCAGTGACGTGACGTGGCATTGACGTGACGCGTCAGTGACGTGATGCGGCGGTGACGTGACGCGGCGGTGACGTCCGCGTCAGTGACGTGACGCAGCGGTGGCGCCCGCGGCGGTGACGTGACGCTGCGGTGACGTCCGCGGCGGTGACGTGACGCGGCGGTGACGTCCGCACCGCTCGACCGCATTGTTGCAAGGCTGCAGGGCCGGCTCGGCCTCATTGTCGCGGCGCTGCAAGCGGGACGGCGCCTGTCGCCGTTGATTGTCGCCTTCCGGACCGGCCCGCGACCTCTGCCGCGTCTGCAGCGACGGCCTCCCGCGCCTGCAGCCGCCCGCCCGCTCGTCCTCGGCGGACGAGCGAGAGTAGAGCCGGGTGTCGGCTATCCGCGCCGTCGGAGCGAAGAGGTCACCGGGTGTCCGACGGACAGGATGGATGACCCTCGAGGTGACCTCCGGTGACTGGAGAACGACGGCACTGCGCCCCGCGATGGCGGGCTGAGCGACCCCGTGCAATGGCCTTCAATAGCAGGAGACGACGGCATCGTGGCCCGCTAGGACAGACCGGGTAACCCCATGAAGTCAGGCTCGGACAGTGCATGGGCAAGCGAGGCTGTGCCTCTTTAGGATGAAATGGGCGACCCCATGAAGCCACCCTTGTTGGTGGGTAAAAAGACAGCTTTGTACGTTGGTAGGACGGATCGGATGACTCCGTGAGTTCACTTCTGATAATGGAGGGAAGAGGGACGGCTGCTCTGTGTCTGTTTGAACGGACCGGGAGGCAGCTGACCTCTGGCGGCGGCTCGCTGGAGAGGCACGCGGCCCGTTCGGCGATGTTGGCAGCCGCGGTGGACGAGGCGGCGCCAGCCCGCCCTCTGCTAGCTGGTCTGTCATGACGTCACTCAAACACGGCCGCATGGCTGCGGCTGTCATTCAACGGAGGCGAGCGTGCTTAACATGCACAGCACATGTGGCTGCAGTCTGTCTACTGCACAGCCACTGACCCAGTCCCACTCCTCTCTCACACCCCTTCGCTTCGCTCGCTCTCGCGCCGCCGGCACGTGTTCTCCATCTCTCCTATCGCTCTCATCTCGTCATACTCTCTCTTCTCATCCCGCTCTCGCTTGCCGCTCGCTCGCCGCGCGCACGTGTTCTCGTCTCTCTCTACTCGCCTCTCCTCTCTCTTCCCTC